>NC_090450.1:680371417-681093917 GCF_031143425.1 Pleurodeles waltl | reverse complement strand
TCTATACCGATAAAAATGTTGCCTCACTTGTCAGCCTAAAAATGTTTTTTCTCAAACTGCCCTTTTGGACCTGCTTTGGTTCCCCCTCAATTTTGACATGTTTTTGGCTCTTCCCTGTCACAGGCACTTGGCCCACCTACACAAGTGAGGTATCATTTTTACCAGAAGACTGAGTGGAACGTTGGGTGGTAGGAAATTTGTCCCAGTGCAGTGATCCCACACAGAAAAGTGGGAAAAATTTGATTTTCTAGCTAAATTTGAGGTTTGCTGAGGATTCTGGGTAGGAAAACACTGGGGGATCCACGCAAGTCACACCTTCCTGGACTTCTTCGGTGTCTAGTTTTCAGAAATATTTGGGTTTGGTAGGGTTCCCTATATGGCTGCTGAGCCCAGGACCAAAAACGATTGTGCCTCCCCCCGCAAAAACAGGTAGTTTTGTATTTGATAATTTTGATGTGTCCACATAGTGGTTTGGGGAATTTCCTTTCGCGGGCACTAGGCCTACCCACACAAGTGAGTTACCATTTTTATCAGGAGACTTTGGGGAATGCTGGGTGGAAGGAAATGTGTGGCTCCTTTTACATGTCAGAACTTTATATCACCAAAATGTGAAGAAAACATGTATTTTGCCAAATGCTGAGGTTTGCAAAGGATTCTGGGTAACAGAACCTGGTGAGAGCCCCACAAGTCACCCCATATTGGATTCCCTAGGTGCCTAGTTTTAAAAAAATGCACAGGTTTGGTAGGTTTCCCTGGGTGCCGGCTGAGCTAGAGGCCAAAATCCACAGCTAGGCACTTTGCAAAAAACAGCTCTGTTTTCTTTGGGAAAATGTGATTAGTCCATGTTGTGTTTTGGGGCATTTCCTGTTGTGGGCACTAAGTCTACCCACACAAGTGAGGTACAGTTTTTATCGGGAGACTTGAGGGAACGCTGGATGGAAGGACATTTGTGGCTCCTCTCAGATTGCAGAACTTTCTGTCACCAAAATATGAGGAAAAAGTTTTTTTTTGTCCAAATTTTGAGGTTTGCAAAGGATTCTGGGTAACAGAACCTGATGAGAGCCCCACAAGTCACCCCATCTTGGATTCCCCTAAGTGTCTAGTTTTAAAAAATGCACAGGTTTGGTAGGTTTCCCTGGGTGCCGGCTGAGCTAGAGGCCAAAATCCACAGCTAGGCACTTTGCAAAAAACAGGTCAGTTTTCTTTATGAAAATGTGATGTGTCCACGTTGTGTTTTGGGGCATTTCCTGTCACGGGCACTAGGTCTACCCAAACAATTGAGGTACCATTTTTATCGGGAGACTTGGGGAAATGCTGAATGGAAGGAAATTTGCGGCTCCTCTCAGATTCCCGAACATTCTGTCACCGAAATATGAGGAAAAGTGTTTTTTGGGCCAAGTTTTTAAGTTTGCAAAGGATTCTGGGTAACAAAACCTGGTGAGAGCCCCACAAGTCACCCCATCTTGGATTCCCCTAGGTGTCTAGTTTTAAAAAATGCACAGGTTTGGTAGGTTTCCCTAGGTACCGGCTGATCTAGAGGCCAAAATCCACAACTAGACACTTTGCAAAAAACAGGTCAGTTTTCTTTAGGAAAATATGATGTATCCACGTTGTGTTTTGGGGCATTACCTGTTACGGGCACTAGGTATACCCACACAATTGAGGTACCAGTGTTATCGGGAGACTTGGGAGAATGCTGAGTGGAAGGAAATTTGTGGCTCCTCTCAGATTCCTGAACTTTCTGTCACTGAAATGTGAGGAAAAGTGTTTTTTTGGCAAATTTGGAAGTTTGCAAAGGATTCTGGGTAACAGAACCTGATGAGAGCCCCACATCACCCCATCCTGGATTCCCCTAGGTGTCCAGTTTTAAAAAATGCACAGGTTTGGTAGGTTTCCCTAGGTGCCGGCTGAGCTAGAGGCCAAAATCCATAGCTAGGTACTTTGCAAAAGCACATCAGATTTCAATGTAAAAATGTGATGTGACCATGTTGTGTTTCCTGTCGCGGGCATTAGGCCTACCCACACAAGTGAGGTACAATTTTTATCTGGAAACTTGGGGGAACACAGAATACAAGAACAAATGTTATTGTCCCTTGTCTTTCTCTACATTTTTTCCTTCCAAATGTAAGACAGTGTGTACAAAAGACGTCTATTTAAGAAATGCCCTGTTATTCTCATGATAGTATGGGGACACCGGAATTCAGAGATGTGCAAATAACCACTGCTTCTCAATACCTTATCTTGTGCCCATTTTTAAAATACAAAGGTTTCCTTGATAACTAATTTTCACTCTTTATATTTCAGCAAATGAATTGCTGTATAGCAGGTATAGAATGAAAACCCATTGCAAGGTGCAGCTCATTTATTGGCTCTGGGTACCTAGGGTTCTTGATGAACCCACAAGCCCTATATATTCCCGCAACCAGAAGAGTCCAGCAGTCGTAACGGTATATTGCTTTAAAACATCTGACATTGCAGGAAAAAGTTACAGAGTAAAATGTGGAGAAAAATCGCAGGTTTTTTTGCCTCAATTTTAATATTTTTTTATTTCAGCTCTTATTTTCTGTAGGAAAACTTTGTAGGATCTACACAAATTACCCCTTGCTGAATTCAGAAGTTTGTCTACTTTTTAGAGATGTTTAGCTTTCCGGGAACAGCATTGGTTTACCACCCATTTCTGTCACTAACTGGAAGGAGGCTAAAAGCACAAAAAATTGTAAAAATTGGGTATGTCCCAGTAAAATGCCAAAATTGTGTTGAAAAATGTGGTTTTCTGATTCAAGTCTGCCTGTTCCTAAAAGCTGGAAAGATGGTGATTTTAGCACCACAAACCATTTGTTGATGCCCTTTTCAGGGGAAAAAACCACAAGCCTTCTTCTGCAGCCCTTTTTTCCTATTTTTTTTTTTAAACTAAATTTTCGCTGTATTTTGGCTACTTTTTTGGTCTCCTCCAGGGGAACCCACAAACTCTGGGTACCTCTAGAATCCCTAGGATGTTGGAAAAAAGACGCTAATTTGGCGTGGGTAGTTTATGTGGACAACATTATGAGGGCCTAAGCGCGAACTGCCCCAAATAGTCAAAAAAGGGCCTGGCACCTCAGGGGGAAAAGGCCTGGCAGCAAAGGGATTAAAGCCAGCCCTACGGTCCGTGCCAATGCTTGTTGAGGAACTGTCGCCACCTAAGAGCAATAAGAAGGCGCGCGTGCGCAGAAGTGGCACACCTCCCTACGCCGTTCCGTAGCCCTCATCATCTAGGATGCGCAGATCCTGCCACGTCCCAATGCCAGCCTTCGCTTTCCTCTCCCGTCCGTAGCCTTAAATGACAAGAGACTCGGACCAATGGTGGCACAGGAACGTTCCCTCCTCCTTGACGCTCTCTCTCTTGGTGACCAGCGAGAGGCGCGGTTGTTTGGGAGTAGGGGCGGGCCGTGATGACGCCACGGGTGTCAGGGGATACTAAGTAGCTTTCAGCGTGAGGGCTCAGGCTGCCGGAGAAGGTAAGAGCAGGAAGCGAAGGGACAACGTCAGCCAGTGAACTGCCCGGTGTTTGAAAGCCACCTCAGCCAGCCGCCTCTTTCGTGTCCAACGGAAACGCAGCCATGTGCGGTAAGTTAAAGAGAGATCACTCGTGACAGCGAAGGTTAGGCAAAGTGCTCCTGAACCGCCGAATTCTTTAATGGCAAGGAATGACTTGGCCCTGGGTGGTCCTCCCTTAGAGGCTCGAAGGATGAGGTGGAGTTTAGATTAACCTGATAGGGGATGTGGAGCTTGGATTAACCTGGCAGGACATGTGTGACTTGAGCCTCGGAGAGTGGCAGGAGCCCTGGTAACATCACAGAGTGGCACAGACTGCGGTGGTGAGTGCACAGTGGACGTGTAGAGCTTTGGTACCCGGTTCGAAGCGATGGGCGTTGTGGAGTTTCATTGAGTACTTGGCCACGAATAATACTGCAGATCTTTACTGAGCTTTCGGACGTATACCAGGCTTACCACTGAAAGTTGCGGGTGTAATCAGTGCCACGAGCGGTCTGGGTTGTCTCGGTGTGGAGCAATGGTGGGCGTTTCCGTTCTCCAAAAGGTGTCCTGTGGTGATGAGAGATCCCTGAGATGGCTAGTAGGGAGCTCGAGGGAAGGTGTCTGGTATTATGTGAGGCAAAGACACATTTACACACTGGGAACAGTTACGCTATTATATATCTTGATGGACAATCTGGGGGTAAGCAGGAGGGGCACTTATTTTGTTGCAGTTATTGTGAAAGTGCAAATTAAATTACTGATAGAGAAAATTGCTACATATGAATGAGGGAAACCTACATTTATTTAATTTTAAGATGGTCAAAGTTAAATAAATGTAGTCAAAGTGACCTTTCTCGTGTGTCGACGTGGGGGTCCATCTTGCCTAAATACGAAGAAACGCCTGCAACGCATCCAAAACGCCTCGGCCCGCCTCATCCTCGACGTACCCCGCAACAGCCACATCTCCGCCCACCTGAGACACCTGCATTGGCTCCCAGTCAGCAAAAGGATCACCTTCCGTCTTCTCACCCACGCACACAAAGCCCTCCACAACAAGGGACCGGAATACCTCAACAGACGCCTCAGCTTCTACGTCCCCACCCGCCCCCTCCGCTCCGCTGGCCTCGCACTTGCTGCCGTCCCTCGCACCCGCCGCTCCACGGCGGGTGGGAGATCTTTCTCCTTCCTGGCGGCCAAGACCTGGAACTCCCTCCCCACCAGCCTCAGGACCACCCAGGACCACTCCGCTTTCCGGAGACTCCTAAAGACTTGGCTGTTCGAGCAGCGATAACCCCCCCTTTCCCCCCTAGCGCCTTGAGACCCGCACGGGTGAGTAGCGCGCTTTATAAATGTTAATGATTTGATTTGATTTGATTTGAAGAAACAGGAGCTAGTGTTTCAGAGATTGAATTAGTGGCTTTTGTATAAAGGTTTCCAAGTATGCTAATCGTACTGTGGGTGTAGTTGATAATCTGAATTTCCTAATTTAACAGATAGGAATTCTTGTGCCCTCATGCTTTGGTGAGAAAAGCAGTGGCGGCTGCTATTAATAGTGTTTGGGTGATGTAGTGGGAAGTAAACAACAATAAAATGAAGTGCTTACCAGTTGCTGCTGTCTCAGTGTTCTTCTGCTCTGGTCCTGACTTCCCACGGGCTGGTGCACACTGCGCAGGCTTCCAGATGTCAAACAAGATGCTGCTCTTGGTAATACTGTTTACCAGCATGAGAGCAGCACAGTGATTGGCCTGAGCAGGCTGGTTTAAGGCTCACTCCGGGCCTGTGCCTATTCTCCACCCGAATGTGCAGCACAGATCAGGTGGCAAGATCTAAGTGTGCATGTCAGTTTGGCCGTCCTTAGACAGCTGGCCAAACCGACATGCAGACTTACAGTGCGCACTCCACCTCCGCTCCCTGCGGTCATCGTGGCCTGCCCTAGACTCAGCTGACTCTAGCTCCAGAAGAAAAATAAAATGGTTTTATCATTCTATTTTTTATGTTTCCCTCAGCAGGGTGAAGGGGTGACAATCCTCTGCCATAGCGAAGCAGCCGCTGCAGGATAAAGGGTTGCCGTTCAGGTTTCAACTTGTTGGGAAAAAAAAAGGAGTCCTTAAGTGTATGTTGGTCATGCCTCTGACCTCTGGCTTTTTTCAATCAGTCAATCAAACAGGATTTAGAGAGAGTGGCTAATCACCTGTGAGGATATCCAGGCGCTGAGAGCATAGCTGCTTAGGTGTTCAGTTGAACAGCCAGGTCTTGAGTCATTTCCTGAATTCCAGAAGAGGGGATGAGGTCTGTGGTTGAAGGGGTAAGTCGTTTCAGGATTTTGCCACGAGGTAGGTGATGGAGGGCCTCCACTGTTGCTTTGGTATTTGTGAGGTGTGTGTGTAAAGGAGAGCGAAGCCGGAGCGCACGTGTCTGGAGGGTTGATGGAAGTTAAGGCGGTGATTGATGTATGCTGGTATTTGATTATTAAGGGCTTTGTGTGCGTAGATCAGCATCTTAAATTGACATCTCTTCTGAATAGGGAGCCATTTTTTTTTAAAGTGTGTTGTCAGCTCTTGATGTTAGTAAAATAGAGTACAGTTCATGTACACAGGCTGATTTTATAAAATGGCTGGTAATAAAGGACAGAAGCAGTTTGAGCAAGAGCATGGGCATTTTATTGCTGGAGGTGTATTTTATCCCACTAACTAATGATGCTCCTGACAAATGAAGTACTGGCTTGCCATATGTTTGACACCGCTAATGCCTTAGTGCAAGACCTTACTGGTGGAAAAAAACAGTGACAGAATGTTTTTTTTAGGTTTGGCAGTGTGTGTTGCAGTTTATGAGGGAGTGGTATTACAGTATAGGAAGTAAATTGGAATGGAGGGGGGAGCCATTCCAGGAGTTAAGGAGGATTTTGCTATTTTTGAAGGAAAGTGCAGTTGCATTCCCCTGTAAGTAATAATTCTTTCTAATTGGAAAAATCTTGTAGGTGTGCCTCTTGTTCGAAATGAAACTGGATTATTTAGCATTACAGGAGTGATATTTAGCATTACAGAAGTTACTTTGCAGTTACATCTAAAAACTACACATATAAACTGCAAGGTCCTTCTCAAGGAATGTGGTTCAGGGTGTCCCTGAAAAGGTGTCAGTTCATCCAGGTACTACTGAGATATAAGATATTATAGCACATTAAGTTCCGTCCAGGTGGAGGCAGGTCACACTATGTTATGTTATGGTATGAGTACTTTTAAAGTGCATGGCTACCCAAAGGCCTCCCAGCGCTAAGCGGAAGTCTTCAAGACACAGACAGAGGGAGAAGATTAAAACAACCAGGTTTTGAATGAGTGACAAAAGGAGAGTTCATGGTTGGTTTGTTGTAGACCAAAGGGCAGAGAGTTCCACAAATTGGCACCAAGATAAGCTATAGACCTTCCGCCCCATTTAGATTTATTTATTAGGGAAGTTGAGGCTAAAGCCGCCAAATGGGACCTGAGATGTCTAGAGGGCTTGTGGAAAGAGGCAACAGACTGCAACAACGGGGGGCCTTTGTTGTGTAGTGCTCCGTGGATACAACACAATGTTTTAAACGTTATTAGTTGTTCCACTGGGAGCCAGTACAGGGAAGAGAGCCGATTTGGCTGATTCATACCTGGGTATATCAAAGAGAAGGTGGGCAGTGGTGTTCGATACCACTTGTAGCTTCTTTTTCACATATTTCCGAGCACCAAGGTACAAAGCATTACCATAATCTAGCTGGGAAATAAAAAGTCTCTTCGCAATGGGGGGGAAGTATTTTAAACACCTTTCTTAGGAGTCTGAATGTACCAAAGCAAGTGGAGGACATTTTCTTAGCCTGAGGATCCATGGTCTACTATGGATCAAGCCAAACACCTAGGCTCTTGATATGTCCCTTGGGAGGGGGAAATAAGATCTGGCCGAGAACAATGGCCTAATATCATAACCTCTGTCTTATCTCCATTTAGCTTAAGTTAACATTCAGACATCCATTCTGACACTGCCTGTAGACAAGGGGAAAGTGACGACATAGAAGAATTCTGCTTAGTTGTAAATGAGACAACCAGCTGGGTGTCGTCAGCATATGACACTAAAGAAAGGCCATAAGGCTCCACTATCTTTGCTAATGGAGACATATAGATGTTACATCAGTAGGGCTAAGTGAAGAGCCCTGTGGCACTCCACAGCTTCTCTTAAAGCAGTTGGAGAAAAAATATCGATCTAGCACCTAAAATGATCTTGCCTCACTAAGGGTCCTGTCCCTTTCACAGCACTTCAGTAGCACTGAATAGTTTAGGGTGTTGTTATTACTGATTGTTGGAATCTCTTATTCTAGTACCTTGCAAACGTATGTCCTGCTTAGCAGAAGCTCTCTGTTCAAGATGGTACTCAGTAACAAGCCTTGATTATTGCACGGCTGGTTCACAATCTCTACATGTCTAAGGAGGTATGTTGTGGACTACATGAGTACCTTTGCTCATAGCAATAGATGGAGAAGCTGCTGAAAATGTTTGGAGTTTCTCATTCCTTTGAGGAAGACACACAGACTGCACACATTATATTGGCCAGTTAATTTCAGAACCACACAGATGTTAAGTCCTTCACTTGTAATCCACATAGCATTGTTTCATTAATGCTCAGGGTGATGCCAGACCCGTTGCAGTTATTATTTCATATTAATGATGTTCAGTAGTATATAAACATTGCTACTATCTAAGTCAGTGTAGGAAAATCTAAGCAGTGCTGTCATATAGTTTAATGTGGTGCCATATTGTAACATGATACTTGGGAGGAAGAAAAGCAATTAAGCCAATTTAAGAATGTTGGCAGTCTACAAATTTGGCTTTTGTGAACACGGATAGGCTGGAATTTTGAAGTGTATAACTTTTCAACCAGAGTTATAGAAAAAGAAATGTAGCGGTCATAGAAATTGTTTTTTTTAATAGTTCTCACATGTTATGGTATTTTTACCCATGTGCAACTTTTTTACAGCAAGCAGTAATATAAGGTAAATTAGACAGAACTTTCAAACCTGTGACAGATATTTTTAGAAAATAAAAACAAATCGTCAAACATTTTTGATTGATCCTGTAGAATTTTGCCGGACGAGTCCAGTGTTATTTAGTTTATAAATTCCAGAATTTGACAAAAGTGATCAGAACTGATTAGAAATAGTTGTAAGATCTGACTGTGGCATTTTTACGGAATTTGGCTTACTAAGTCATATTTGTTAATTTGTGTCCCTGCTGGTGATTATGAAGACCGGGTCGCTGAGATTTACTATGTGTGCCAAGTTTGTGTCCTTGGAAAATTCATATTTATTTCCTTCTAGCTTGGTTGCTGGATGAGAACGAACAAAGTACATTAACTGAACGTGGATGGTAGTGTTAAGACCTACAGAATTTGATACATAGACCCTGATTATATGTACCCTGGAGGTACTGGTCTCTTTACCGCACCAAGAAAGTCCAACTCCTGGGGTTAGCTCCGGCGCAGTAAACGCCACACAACTTTAATTTTTACCCCTGAGCAAATAGGGATGTGTACCAGAGTTTTAAAACTCTGGCCCGTTCATGATCGGTGCCATTGTGAGCTGGTTAGGCAGTACCTTCTTACGTGGAACACCTGATACGTTGTGAAGTAATTCAGGAAGAGGAAGTATTTAAAATAATCTGCTATGGCCCCAGGCAAGCGTCAGGTGGGTGTGCTCACTTCTTATTTGCTCAGATTATATGTTGTAAAAGGCTGCAACATGGATTTTGTGACTTTTAGGCCTACATACACTGGTTGAGGAAGCTATTGCAAGAATCCGTGTGGTCAGGGCATTTATAATAATTTAATACGTGGTTGTGTTCTTGAGGCATGTGAAAAATTATCAGGAGCAGTGGGTCCATTGTTCCCCAAACTCCCTTCTCTTAATACACTATAACGTTTGTCACATTGTTAGTGGAGCAGCCAAATAAGTAACATATAGGGCCTGATTACAATTTTGGAGGAAGGTGTTAATCCGTCCCAAAAGTGACGGATATACCACCAGCCGTATTACGAGTCCATTATATCCTATGGAACTCGTAATACGGCTGGTGGTATATCCGTCACATTTGGGACGTATTAACACCTCCTCCAAAGTTGTAATCAGGCCCATAGTGTTATTTTTTTCCCTAAAACTGCCCATCCGTTTCAATTGTGTGATTATCACACAGACTTCCCTCCAGTGTGTCGTGGGGCATGGAGTCAACCTTGTGCAACAATTCTTTCCTTAAAATTTATGAAGCTGGGGGCGAGGGAAGGCTGGACACCAATACAGACATCTTACTGTGCGCAGTGGGTGACTGCTTAACTGTAATAGCGTAATTCTCCCCCTACCTGTAGGCGTACAGCTTCATAGTTACTATTTTGGCCTACATGTTAGCAACATTGTTTTCTTACTTATTGTAAACAATTTAAATCACTTTCTTCTACTCCCGGCTTTGAAGCATTTCCACAGGCCATTTTACAGATCTGTGGTACTGAAGATGATTGCCAAAAAAGCGCATTGTTTTAATATTTACCATCATTGTAAGCAATTAAAAAGTGAGCATAGTATCCTCTAACCTTTAATGCAAGATGCTCGCATGCTCCTACATTATTCTGTTTGATGATTTGGGGCATTGTGCACTTACTAAAGCAGTGTGTTTAAATATCTTTCGGAGTTTATACTGAGTGAGACTGAATTTCGCTGATGCGGTTACAGTTAGACTATTTTTTTTTCTTTTTTCTTGCGAATGTTTGAACGGTAGGTAGTGGAATTTCAGCCTCCATTTTTTGCTGAAAATATGCACGTAGCCAATGCGAACTTACATTTAACTTTTACAACCTGGCACCCGGATGAGAAAGGGGGCATTGTGGTTCTGTGTTGAATTCTTGGTTCGAATCAATGGGGTTTTATGTCAAGAATCTAGAGTGGGTTGAGCCTGACGTGTACGAGCTCTGGCACAAAGCATGTCTTTTAATGAATTCCTAGACTTTGGTATTTACTGCAACTTTTCTCTGGACAGGTGTGCCTGGCAGCACACCATTTTGGAAGTAGGTCTTGGAATATGCTTGTCCCATAATCAATAGGGCCATTAAGGAAGAAATGCAACTCTTCTGCAAATGACAGAATCCAGCTTGGCAAAGGTTTGCTTTTTTTTGAAGTGCAAAGATATGTGCTCCCGCATAATCTCTGTTCCAATAATTAACACCACATCATCTATTTATACTGGATAAACAACTATTCAAATCCATATTAAAGCAAATTTAGTCAGAGTTGTAAGTGGCATATGGGAATAATAGTGATGTGCACCATTTCAAATTCACCTCTGTCTGAAGCTTCTTTGCAAGGCCCCCTTACCCCAATCCTTTGCCTTCCCTGAACTAATCTCAGGAAGCCCCGGGTTCGGCTGACTGTGAAAGGTAGAAGGATTTGTTGGCAGTAAGTTGGTGTGAGAATAATTGCATTGATTTAAGAACTGAACATGTTGCCAGACCTTGAGAGTTAGTGAAGTGATATTCCAGATTTCGGTAATTCACTTGGGTGGGCAGGGCAGCCAACATGGTGGAACACTATAGAAAAAATGTAAGAGGACAATTTTTGATATGAGAAAGGCAAATGAGATATATAGTAAACTAACTTAACTTATTGAACATATTGGTTTGGTGGTGTCTCGAAGGAAAAAAACGAAACATGATCTATTTTGCTTATAATAAGGAGATGGGTATTGAATGCAGAATTGACGGTGCTTGTATCAGACCATAACAGCGTAGAAAGTGCTTGTATTGACCACTGTAGGGCTCTAGCTATCTAGAGGAGTCGCTGTGCTCATAAGAGAAAATGGCTCCCATACAGTACTTTGCAGTGTGACGTGTTTGCAGTAGTGCATAGCGAGTGGGATCACCTTTGCAAAGACTAACAGATTTGAGGGCATTGGATTTAAGTCCTAATTGTAGTGCCTGCTGCTCATACACCCCAAGTGTGTCTCTGTAGCTTGATGTCTTCATTTCACCCGTCCTTGTGCCTTGACAACATCCCACTGTCTTTCTGTGTGCCTTGAGCTTCTCACACTACTGGCCCCTGTGTCCTGTGCTTGCTGAGATGGGTGGAAAAAAGCTATTTTAGGACTCTGTAAAACAGAGCCATTGAAGCTTCCAGACGGGTTGTTCAACTAGTGAACCTCCGGTATTTATAGAAACCTTAACAGAAGAGGGAATAGAAAGATAAAATGAGGGCGGGCCGCAGTCTTATCCGACGTTAATGCAGAGCTGTTTAGACCTTTATGCATCATGATTCTGGGAGACACAGAGAGATATATGCTTCTGTGTACGTGAAGATTCTGTATGTAGGAACCTGCGTTTTTATGAATAGTTTTGTTCTTTGTGACTGGTTGTAACTAGTTTCCTTTTGTGGCATCCTTCAACAATTCTGGACTGTTGGGCGTCGGAAAAATAGTGGCTATTTCTGTTAATAATATAAGACCTGTAAACAAACAGTATTCGAAGTGAAGGCGTGGAAGGGAAACTATACTTTCAGAAAAGTAAAGGGAATATTGTAAAATAAATCACTCCTGGAACATTAGAAAGGGATGTTGGCATTCCTGCCCAAAAACAAAACATTCAGGTAACTAAGCACGACTAGGGAAGGACCACGGCAGATGCCACAAGCTCAGCATGTTCAGTGATGTTCAGAAATGTTCCATTCAGCCCATCTTCATGTGTGCGTGTTCACTCGGTGGAGGAAATAATTTGCCGACCTCCATTAAGCATAGCCAAACCGAGAATTAAGGCTTTGACAGTTAAAACCGTAGAAAGACATGTGATTAACGAGTGGCCTCTCCCTTAATGGGGGTGGAGGGAGGCGGGTCAGAACAGCTCTAATCCGAGCACGTTTTGTGAAGAACTTTGTCCGTTGATCGGTACTGCCGATCCCATCAGCACGTCAACCACTGTTGGGCCGCTCACAGTGACATTCCTGCCAGTGATCTTTCGGAGTGGCCTCTAGGTGCAAACAAACGATCCTAGTGCTTATAGATTGGGATAGGCTAAGCTTTCGTTAAGCTGGAAACAACTGTTGTTACTCTGAATATTTGTGTATCCATTGCATATGCGTTAAATATTGCTGTTAAGAGCCAAAGACAAAAGGTCTGCACGGTCTGTAAATGTTCTTGGGAAATGTTTCTTCTCTGCTTTCCTAGTGTATTTTGCATATGTACACTTGGTTGTTTCATATGTTGTGTTCTTAGTCCTACAGCGTAAGTAAATGGTAATACTGCACCGACTATCAAAGTGCCACTTTGCCCATATTTTGGTTAGGCACGTGTTAATAGCTTAAGACTCCGGCTGCACGATGCCCATGCACTATCTGTTTCCTCCTCTTTTATAGAAGTGTGGCCAGTCATTGCACGTATTCACCATCCGGACTCTGAAAGAGCATTTTCCTCCTAGTTCTCTATTTTGCTTGTGCATCTGTAGTGGGTGCTGATCCTTCTTCTGGAACTACAAATAACTTTTTCAGTATATCTTCCTGCTTTGTTTCTCCCGAATCCATTGTATGTCTTCATGAGCTCTTATTAATAACTCGGTTATCTCCTTAGGAACCATCATATCATTTTTTAACTTCATAATTTGCGAAGTTATATCAGTAGGCCTGAGTATCTTAGAAGGCCACATTCATCCAAAGGTTTTTTTCTTGCCTCTTCTTTTTCCATCGCCATGCTGATGGTGGTGACAATAGGACTACTTTGATGTGAGACCCTAGCTCTTGAATTTTGTATCCAGCCACCCTTCTTCAGGTCTGTTGAGCATAGCATCTACTTGTATGGGATTTCAGTGGCAGCTGACATAAACAAAGGCTAGTACACCAGTGCATTACTATGCAGACCAGTCGTTTGCATGTACATAAGTCAGTTATCTAAGACCGACTGGTTTCTGACATTCAACAGCTATTGCTCCCACTGGTGAGTCAGCGAGGTAATATAAGCTTCTTGTGTCTTATCTCTCACTTATCCTTCCTCCATCACTCTGCTAAACACTGCCTCCAAAACATGATATGAAAGTCACTGCGATCAATCACTCTTGTATGACACCAAAACATTTCCTGCATATCCTCACAGAAAGTAGAATACGTTTGTGTATATGCAATACTCATATAGCACAAACCTTGCTGAAAGACAGCATAATAACACTGTACAAAGTCACAGCTAAAACACACAGCCAACGTGTCACAGGAGGGATAGCTGGTTTCTGACTTGGTAACGCATCAAAATGTAATCTTTAAAGAGCTGCATCTTGAGGTATTTCTGAAATGGACTCAGGGTTGGACCAGTCCTGATGGATACAGTGCCACTGTTCCAGATCGTAGATCCATACCTGGAGAATGTCTGTATCCTTCTTTCATCTTTTCTGAACTTCATCTTCAGTCTGATGGTGTCCTAGTTGCGGGTGTCCTTAGAGGCACTTGAGATGCAGAGCTTATCAGCCAGTTAGGCAGTCTGCCGGTTGTGATGACTTTGGTGATGATGCTGCTCGTTTTGAAGATGGTGTGGGCAGGTAAAGGGAGCTACTGGAGTTCTGCCAGGGTGGGATGATGTGGCCATCTTTCTTTGGGACGTTAATTAAGCATGTTGCAGTAGGTAGGATGGCCAGTGTGGAGTCTGGGAGGCCGTGGTATAAAGCATTGCTATCATCCCACATATAAGACTGAAGCTTGAACAGAATTTCTGAATTTGCAAATACTTAAAACTGCTTAGTATGCTACCAGTCCGTTAATGCACTTTGATGCTTTTGAAATCCGGTATGCAGTGCCATACAAATGCAGTTACAATACATCGTTGGAACCCTGACACACAATACCGTCTAAAGATATGTTCGAGGCGGCAGGTGAAATGTTGGTGCAGCTGAGCTGTAAGCAGACCCACCTGCTTCCATCATTTGAATGTGCAGTTTGTGTTCCGCTTAGATGATGGGATTGAATAAGAAGATTCCCTGTTTGATCAGAGCTGGGAACAGTAGGCATCTGGTTGTTAGGTTTGAGCCTGCAATAGCATGCGTTAGCACATGGCTGCGAGACACTTTTGTATTTAGAAAAAGGCTTGGAGCACGCCTGCTACTTATAATTTGTTGGATTGCGTGGTACTCTTCTTTACAGCCTCGCAGTTGGTCGCACCAGGCATGTCTTTATTTCAGTTCCTATCCGTGGAGCAGGGACCAAGCACTGATTGATTCGACTTAATTAGTGGCCGTCGGCTGCTCCCCACGTGATTGATGTACTATTTAGTCTCTTATTAACTTCTAGCGCCCTGCAAACAGAAGACAAAAACATGATCAGCAGGACAAAATTTCAAAGTTGTATTTTCTGTAGTTAACTCTTTTCTTTCATTTGCCAAGTCTTCCTTTCTCACGTTGCCCTAATGTTTTATTTTGTGTTTGCTTGTGGGCGCTATTCTCAAAAGATGACTATTTTTTCTTGATATAAATATTGCAAAGCAACATTGCTTCTTTCTTATGTGTAATTTATGCTTTAACATAATCTTGCAGGACACCCCAATCCACTCCACTCACCCCAATCCACCCCAAATCACCACACTCGGTCTCTCAACCCACCCTTCTTCAATCTGCTCCACTCCAATCCAATCCAGTCTGCCACATTCTAATCCAAAACTGTTTGCCCCACTCCAATTCAAAACAATCTGCCCCACTCAAAACCAGAACTGTCTGCTCCACTCCAATCCAATCTAACCTAATCCACCTGCCTCACTACAGGCTATCCCAATCCAATCCACCTTAATCCACCCTGTCCAATCCAGTTCACTTTAATCCACCCCACACCACTTTACTCCACCCCACCACAATTGCAATCCTACCCACTGTACTTCAACCTACCCAACCCCACTCTGCTCCATTCCACTCTACTCCAGTCCACTCCACTCTGCCCCAATGTAGTCCACACCACCCCAATTCAGTCCACCCCAATCCACCCCACTCAATCCCACTGCAATCCAATTCACTTTAACCCGCCTCACTCCAGTCTAATTCAGTCCACCTTAATCCACCCCACTCCTGTCCAAACCACCTTAATCTAAACCGGCCCACACAATCCAATCCTCCTCTCTCCAGTCCACCCACCCCAGTCCAATACCCCCTACTTGAACCCAGTCCACTCCACTCCAGTCCACCCCACCCCACTCATTCTATTCCACCTCACTCAGTCCAGTCCCCCTTACTCCAATCAAATTCACCGCACTCTGCCCCACTTCAATACAAAACAATCAACCCCACTCCAATACAGCCACCCAAACAATCTGCCCCACTCCAATCCAGAACAATTTGCCCCACCCCAATCCAGTCAAACCCAGTCCACCCGCCTCACTCCTTTCCATCCCACTCCAATCCACCCCACCTCACTTTACTCCACCCCTTCTCTAATCCAATCCGACCCACTCTACTCCAATCTATCCCACTCTGCCCCAATCTAATCCACCCCACCCCAGTTCAATCCACTCCAATCCATACCACTGCAATACACTTTACCATAACCCACCTCCCTCCAGTCCAATAGAGTTCACCTTAATCCACTCAGCTCCTGTGCTAACCACGCCAGTCTAGACCACCTTAATTCAACCCACCCCCTCAATCCAGTTCAGCCCCCTCAATCCAGTCCACCCCCTCCAATCCTCCTTACTCCAGTCTAATCCACCCCACTCGAGTCCAACCCACCCTACTCAAATCCAGTCCACTCCATTCCACCCCTCGCCCACTCCAATCCACCTATCCCACTCCAGTCCACCCCACTCAATTTCATTCCATTCCACTCCTGTCCAATCCACCCCACTCAGTGCAATCCACCCCACTCGATCCCAGTCCAATACACCTAACCCAGTTCAGTAAACCTCACTCCAATCCACTCCATTCTACCCCAATCCAGTGACCCTACCCTAGTTCACTCCACCTCATTCCAATCCATACACGCCACTTCACTCCAATCCACCCCACTCTAGTCCACTCCAGTCCACCCCACTCTAATTCACTCCACTCTAGTCCACTCCAGTTCACCCCACTCTAGTCCACTTCTGTCCACCCCACTTCAGTTCACCACACCTTAGTCCACTCCACCCACCCCACTTTAATCCACCCAATCCTAGTCCTATCGCTCCAGTTCAATCCACCAACCACACTCCAATCACCCCACTCCAATCCACCCCATCACCCCCACTACCTTAATACACTCGCTACTGAACCATGGAACTCTACTCTCCTCCACACAACTCTACAACACAGTACTCCCCCTTCTCTACTCTACTCCCTCGGTCCACTGTACGACATTCCACGCCACTAACTTTTAGCCATGCTGAGCAGCAGCTGCACTGATGGACAACATGGCAAAAACACACTGCCACAGCCAGTAGTTCTTGTATACGCGACATCTATTGGCTTTGCCAATGTTTTTTGTTTTTTTTCCCCTCAGGCTCAGCACATGGATTTCCCTCTGTCTGCAGCTATCAGCTACAGGCAGGAACTGACCTGAAAAAAGCTGTTTCAGTTTTCTGGTGCTGCTGACGTCTCTGCATCCTCAAAAAACAAGCTTTGTTTGAATGTCTGACTCGTTCTCTCGTAATAAGCACTTGTATATAACTCGCCGTAGGAATGCCATAGATTTTTTTTTCTTGCCTGATTCTCTCAGAACAGCGTGTTAACAGTGAACTCCGATGCTGCAGCCTCAGTCTGTCATTAATGACCCTCTAGCATTTTGGGCCTCCTGTAGTTAATAATTAGACAACCCGGAATCTCAACATGTGTGAATACCAGAAGGTTGTGAAATCTGTACAGGTGAAGCCGAGCCGTTGAAGTAGTGGAGCCACACCTAGGGATCAGAATTTCACAAAGTAAACTCATCGGTTCACATGCATTTATGGGTGGATTACAGTAGCAATGTTCATGCGGAAACAGCTCATTGTTAAGGAGTGCACAATATTTCAACTACACCTTTTTAATTAGTTGCTTTTTTACTATGCTTCATTATCCTCATATGGCACACTAACCATGCCAGCGAGCGATTCATTGACCATGGGAACCTTTACACACTGGAAGCGAGCAAGGTCTGTCTTACTAACCAACACAGCCCAGTGTTGAGCAAGCGAGTAGGGCTGCTCATGTACTGTAGAAACAAGCACTGTATGACCTCAAGAGAGGCCTATCTGACAATACAGATCAGTTAGCTGGATGGAGACACTAGCGAGCTAGAGAAAATATGCTCTTGCTCTTCAAAAGAGGTGATTTGTCGTGGCAAGTGAAGTACTATTCACCTAGTTAAAAAAAACAACAACAAAAAACACCTGAGCATAGCTGGTAAAAGTGGAGCCCTCAAATGACTATATAAACTCAATTAGTGTAGAAGATGATCGTTTTGTAAACTATAGATCCATGCAATGGCATAGAGGCCTATATTGACCCACAAGAAATGCATCTGACTGTAAGTCTGCATTACGTGGGTGACCATAGACTTGTCCACGGATGGCAATAGAGGGTTTTATGTGTTTTTTAAAATTCTGAACCTATAGCATTTTAAAACTCGACCAGGTGTTTACTGAGCTGTAATATTCTCGCCTCCTCCTTCTTTATGAATCTTAAGCAACTATGACATTAACAACTACAACAAATTCATATCTATTGGTATAAGTAGCTTATCACGGCGCATAATATATTAATTTTTGCCTATTGATTTAAAACGACTAGATATAAATCACATTTTAGAAGCTTCTTTGCATATTTGAGATTGCCTGACCCATCTTGGGGTTTGTTGGGTTGCCTTTGGTTTCGGACATTATTAATTTTGGATCGAGAAGTGTAACTTTCTGCTTTTCTTTCTTTAGGCATCTTTGCTTACCTCAATTACTGTGTACCCCGCACAAGACGTGAGATTTTGGAAACCCTAATTAAAGGCCTCCAAAGGCTTGAGTACCGAGGCTATGACTCTGCTGGTAAGTATTGCAAATATTTGTACTGGTTACTCCGCATTCGTAGTGGTATTGTCCACTGCTGTGCTAGAGCAGATTATGATTTCTCAGCTGAGACCGTTTTGCTTGTCGTATATATTGTAATTGTATTTATATAGCACCTACTGAGTACTTTTGGCCTGTTATCCATTAGTACAACATACAGTTAAAAACAAACAAAACAAAAAAACACAAAATAATGAAACTGGAAAATGTGCTGTTTTATTGGGGTTAATATAACAACGTAGGGAACCGTTTTTATTATGGTTTTATGTTGCCTTTTTGATTTTTCATTTGAGTGCTCAAGTCTAAGTGGGTACGGAAATGGCCTATTTAAATAATCTTTTATATTCACTTAGGCTGCACTTTAATGTAGGCTTTTAGAAAGAATCAAAATCTGACTGTGTTCAGTCCAAATCATTACAAAAGAATGGAAGATTCCTCTGTCAACACCCCATATTCACGCACTCTGTTATATGGGTACACCACCTCTCAATCTGGCTGGCCTTCATGGTGATTTCGTAAACATATCAGTTAAATAAAGATCATCAGTTGTGAGTTGCAGGAACAAAATTGAAACACGTTTCAAAAAGTCTATCCAATCTTGGCATAGTGTATGATGTTTGCTTCTTTAGAACCCAATCGTATGTCTGTAGCCTAGAATCCAAGTTGTTTAAATATAAAACAGTGAATTGAATTCCACAATGGAAAGAGCATTCACCCAGTTTCTGTCTAAGAATGTATGGGCTATGATCATGCCTTCAACATCACTCTTTCTTTCGGAGAGATTATGTTAAAACACATACACTTGTGTGATACATCATCATTAGGATTTTAATGTCTGATTCTGAATAAGGTAAAGCGGAGTAAAGTAGTGTGTGATGTCCTCTTGCACCTTTACTTGGGTTCTATCATTTTTAATAAAACTTTTGCAACAGTACTACAGAAGATGGGTATACCCATTTAATGTTTCTCAATAAAACATGCCTAATGACATATTAGACTCTAACCATTGGTTGCCCCTCTACACTTTTAGACTCTGCCTTCCCCTACCTCCTAGCTCTAACTACGCAATGAAGGACAGTAACTCTTGCGTCTATGAAGGTCCTCCCAGTAGAAATTTGCTATAATCCTTGTCACCATATGGTATAATCTACCAAATTGCTACCTGATTCTTTGTCAACGTGAGAAACATGTAATGTGAGAAGAGGGATGTGGGACCTAACTTGTAACTAGATGGCACACATGCATGCTGTATCAGCCTCCTTAAAGAATTACACAATACCATTCATAGACACCTGCAACAACCAAAAAGATCTGCCACAAATTGCTGGTGACTAGAGAACTTTAGCATAGTCAGTCCTGACAGTCCCACATTGCCACATACCCTGGCATTCTACAATTATAATGACTCGAATGATGATCCCTGCATCTTAGCAAGTCTCCTCACTTGACATCTAATTATGGCAGTCATAGAAAGGAGGCATGTATCGCAGTCTATCTTGCGAGATCTGTCAACCTTCCTCCACACCCCATATTTTATATACACCACTGATCTGTCCGAGATCTATAGGATTAGAAAGTAGACAACCTCGTCCTTCAGCCAGCATAAAACCTAAACTACCAACACAATAAACTGACCTGGTGATTTTATCAGACCTACCTGCATAACTCAGAAATGTATGCCTGTCTCTCACACTTCATCATCTGTTATATTTCTATGCACTCTGTCCCATTCCTTGTTAACAGTTGTTGCAATGTACAAATTATGTTATTTTTCTAAGACGCAAGCAGCTTTTAGGTCTGCTTGCCAGAAAGCCCAAGCTGTCTGCTGGCAAAAAAAAAGAAAAAAGGCCTTTTTTTTTTTTTTTTGTGAGCTTACCAAGAACTTTTAAAGGCGTACAGCTTGCCCACTTCTTAATTTTGATTGGCTTTATTGTCACTCATTTGCTTAGATTCTGTGGTCTATCCTGTCCATCTTGTGGTTGTCCCTCCCCAGAACACAGCCCATTAATCTCCCATTTGACTGGATTAATTGTATTGTTTTGCTGCTTACTTTAGTGAACTTTTTCTTTTTGGTTAAGCACTCCATGAGAGTACATGTGCTTTCTGGCTTACTTTCTTATTTGGCCCCCACCCGTCCCTGTTTCACTCTCTCCCATGTGCTTTCCTCTGTCTTGCATCTTCCCCTGCACCCTGCACTCTTTGTTCTTCTTCCCCCTCTTGTGTTGCTTTTCCCTTACTCCTCCCCTCATGCTCCTCTGTTGCACACCCCACTTTTTTTTTTTTTTTTTAGAATGTCTTACCTTTACACTTACAGCAATCTTTGTCATCTGCTGTCTTGGGCTGGTAAATAAATAAAAAAAGAGCAAAGTAAATGCATCTAATTTTGCTGGTGCACGCATATATTATTACGCATGCACCACCTGACTCATGCATAATGATATATGCATGCTTGTGGTTGTGTACTCTTCTTCTCTTTTTTTTTTTTTTTTCTTTTCTTAAGCAAATGCTGCACAGCATCAGGAAAAATCATTTTGCTTTTCCCCAACTCTGTACAGCATCTTCAAAAGGTATTGAAAGATGAGACCTATTGGATTTGCCTGTGCTTGTTTCTATATTCAGTGAACCTTATATATACATATATGCCATTTCACTGGGTGGTCTGGAAGCAATTCCTCTAACCACTATCCTAAATGCTTTATTGCATAGAGGGTCTCCTCTCCACATCTCTTGTACTGTGCAATGAATAATATAGGAAAAATGCTTGCACTGCAGGGCCTAACACTATCTATACTTACAACAGCATATTTTGCAGGTAAATTAAAGATTCTTAAAATTCTATGTAATAATTGCCAAAGACCATACTGGAACACCAATACCCCAAATTGCCTATCTGGGTATGACCTATACTGAGTTTGCATGTTGGTCCCTGAGGGAAGTGGAATGCAAATTATTAAAATCCTGTTCTTTCAATATTCGTTCACGTCCGAGTATCCTAATTTTTAAATAGAAATTTAAGACCTTTACTTTTTGCATTCTGAAATTTGCCCACACTAAGGAGACCGTTTTGTGCAGGAGATATGTAACATATTGACTACAAGTTCCTGTTTGTATTGTTTTTTTTATTGTGCTGGGATTTATTACTTTTCATTCTTGATATTTTAATTCAAGATGTCTTTATTTTGGATCTACATGATCCATTGTTAGATCCAACAGTGTCTAACAGGATGCCAGCGTCAGGTCATGGGTCTAATTTATTTGCCGACATTTTGTGTCGGGGAGACGTTTTTTGGTCAAGGAAGACATTTTGTTTTTAAAGATTTCAATGCCTATTTATTTAATGGACTGGGTAAGTTATTTTTCACATACAAGGGCCGGATTAGTTTATTTTATCTTTCATGCCTCTTAAAAGAATACCATTTTTGATTTTGTTATATGCTATATATCTATCCAAAAAAATACTACAACAGAATGTCAACAGGTGCATGACCTTTTGCGTGTCTGTGTCACTGGACGGATGGGGTCTGAGGCATGTTTCAACTGTAGTCCTCTGTTGATAAAACAACCCTGCTGATACTAAGAGTAGTAAAACAAGACCGTACTGAGCTAGTGCCTTAGATCAGGAATCATGGGGCTTCATTATAAGCCCCACCCGTTATGTTATGTTAACTGTATTTGTATAGTGCGTGGCTACTACGAGGACTCCCAGCGCTGGACCAGTAACCATAGACAAAGCGGAAAGGCAGCTGATCTTAGAACAACCAAGTCTTAAGAGCTTTACGAAAATCAAATTCATGTCTGATTAGTCTAATCCTAGGAGGGAGGGAATTCCACAGTATAGAGCCCAGGTATGTCATTGTAGAGCCAACCCATCTAGTTTTTTTAAATTTAGGAATTGTTGCAAGAGCGGCAGTTGGGGGCCTCAGGTCTCTGGTGGGCTTATAAAATGTTGCTAAAGTCTTTAGGAAAGGGGGGCCCCTATTGTGTAATGATCTGTGGCTCACACACAAAGATTTAAATTTAATACGTTCTTCCACTGGAAGCCAGTGGAGCAATGCAAGGGCTGGTTTCGCTGTGGCATGCCTTGGAATGTCTAATAGAAGGCGTGCTGCAGCATTCTGGACTACCTGCAGTCTCCTTGTTACATATTTGGGTGAACCAAGGAATAGCTGTTGCCATAATCCTTAATGAGACAAAATAATCGCTTGAACAATAAGCCTTTTAGCAAGCGGAGTAAGTATTCCCGATACCTTCCTTAATAATCTCAGAAGTCCGTAACAGGTAGCAGAGACTTTTTTCGCGTGATGTTCCAATGTAAGGAGGGGGTCCAAACAGATTCCTAGACTTTTAATGTATTTCTTGGGGGGAGGCAATTCCTCAATAACACTAGGAGGGGGAAAGTTCGTACAGGGGCCAGGATGTTGGCCCAGGATCATTAGCTCAGTTTTGTACCCATTAAGTTGGCGCATACCGGAAACTGCCTGTTGCATGAGGCTAAAGAGTTTCCTTCCGATCCTGTGTTTGTGGAAAATGAAACCACCAACTATGTATTGTCTGCATATGAGACAAGCGAAAGTCCAAAGGATTCCACCAACTCTGCTAAGGGGGCCATCTATATGTTGAACAATGTTGGGCTAAGCGGAGAGCCCTGTGGAACCCCACAACTCCAGTGGAGCTTTTCTGAGAAGTGGGAGCGGTCAAGGACCTGGAAAGTTCTATCTTCAAGGAAAGAAAAAGCCAACTAAGTGCTAAGCCCTTGATACCAGAGTTATACATCCTATGGCCCAGAACACGATGGTCTATCGTGTCAAAAGCGGCACTCAAATCAAGGAGTATCACTGCTGTTGTGTGTCCTTGATCCATCCGTTTTCTTGCCTCTTCCATGACCGCTACAAGTGCTGATTCGGTACTATGGAAGGGTGGAATGAAGGATGTTATTGTCTTCCAGAAACCTGGATAGCTGTAAATTTACACATTAATCAAGCATCTTAGATATGCCAGGGAGCAGAGAAATAGGCCTATAGTTTTTAAGCTCTGAGGGGGTCCAGATTAGATTTCTTTAGAAAAGACTTAACTTTCACATGTTTCCACAGAGTAGGGATAAGGCCCTTGGACAGCGAGGAATTCAGAAGTTCTGTCAAAACCGGAACGATGACAGAAGACCCAAGGGCCAGCACAGAGGGAGGGGCCGGAGCCAATGGGGAGCCTGACTTCAAAGATGCAAGAAGAGAGGCAGCCTGGGCCTGCAAAATAAAATAAAAATTGGATAGGGCGGGTGTATTATTAAAATGATGTTTAACCTGGGCTTCCGCCTTGACCTCACTCCTGGACAAGTTCAAATAGATGTCGCTAATTTTCTGTTGGAAAAATCTCGCCAATTGGTTACAACGGTTCACCGAGGCTTCAGTTAAGTCGATATTAGTGGGAGAATGTAAAATTTATTTGAACACTTGGAAAACCTCTTTCGAGGAGCCAGAAACTTGTTCAATTCTGCGGGAATAGTATATTCCTTGTGCTACTTTCATTTCGGCGTGGTAGGACCTAATAGCACTCCTGTATTCCACCCTTGCTGCAGGGTCATATGTGTTTCTCCATTTTCTTTCTAGGACTCTGCAGTGTCTTTTAAGGTGAAGTAAGTGGGGGGTAAACCATTGGGCACCTACTCTCCGACGTGCTCCGGGTGAGGTCCTGTGGGGAAGTAAAGAGTCTAAGGAGTCAGTGATGCAGTCGTTGAAGTGATTAGTCCCTATATGATTTATGTTAGGAAAGTTAGGTTTGCAACTTTCCAAGGTCCTAACCCAGTCATCGGAGCTCAATTTATGCCATTGCCTACCTGACTGCGATAAGGGCTGGGATGGCCTCCTAATAGTTGGTGTGTCTAATTTCAAAGAAATTAAGAAATTGTCTGACCAAGCCAATTGAAGGGGTGACCCTGAGGACAGGGCTTCAAGGTTACTAAAGACTAAATCAATCATGTGTCCCTTATCATGCGTAGGGCCACCCACCAGTTGCGCTAAGCCAAGGGCTTCCATGTCAGCCAACAAACGGCTGGCAGCTGCCAGTTCTTTATTGTCTACATGGATGTTAAAATCACCTAAAATGGTGAGGTTGGGTTTGTTACATATCAAGTCAGCTAATTGATCTGAAAGGAAGTTCAGAAACTTGTCTGGGGAACCTGGGGGCCGGTATAGCACGACTCCTGAAAAAGTGAAGTGCGGATTCAGGGTCAGCGAAAAGAGCATACTCTCACAATCCATTAGCTGAAGGGGGAGGAAGGTCAACCTAGTACCTATTCTATGAATGATTGCAATGCCTCCTCCTCTTGTGGTAGGTCTATCCAATCTGGCTATTACATATCCAGGGGGTAGCTCCAGAGCGATATCGGGTCCTGAGGCATCATGCAGCAATGTCTCTGTGAGAAACAGGGCTGTAAGTGCCACTTCACTGAGCAACAAGTTGATATCTAATTTGTGCACTGGTAAAGACCGGCAATTTATCAGCAGAAAGGATGTATGAGAATTAATGTTGGGGCGGGGGGGAGGACCTGCATGCTGGACAGAACCATGTGCCATTGCTTGAAAAATGGGAATAATTGGCAGGTGTCGGATGTAGTCGGTCTAAAAGAGAACAAGGCTTCAGAGGAGTAGGCAATCGCCATTCTCGAGACCGGAACAGGGGGACTAGCCCCTAGCCCCGTTCTGGCGCAGATGGGAGCAGACGGGCTTGCCTTTTGCCACTGGCGCACCCGCAGCATCACGCTTTATATCAGGTCTGAGATTGTATTCTCAGACAGCAAGAATGATGACCCTACAAAAATGGCGGACGTCGGATATGCCGACGGTCAAAAGTAAAAATGGCGGCCACAAGTGGTCTGGCCTCCAGCTCAACAAATACGCAATAATTCAAAAGTAAAGGAGCGAGGGAGGGAATGAGGAGAAAGGGGGACGCTCCAAATCCAGTAAGTCCCTAGGCAGCTAAAAAGGCCACTGAACACGGGCCAGGTAAGTTTCTAAGAGCACAGTAACACCACAATAACTAAAACTGTTAAAACACAGAACAAATTAAAATGATTAAATACTTTAAAGTATTCAAATTAACGAGTGTCTCAAGCACTTGAAATGTAAAAAGAAGTCACCGCCAAGACCAACCTAGTCCTGTTGGTAACTGCCGCGCGCCCGCAGCATCACGCTCTATATCGGGTGTGAGATTGTATTCTCGGATAGCTAGAATGCTGACCCTACAAAAATGGCGAACGTCGGATATGCCGACAGTCAAAAGTAAAAATTGTGGCCGGGAGTGGTCCAGCCTCCAGCACAGCAAAGATGCAATAAATCAAAAGTAAAGGAGTGAGGGAGGGAATGAGGAGAAAGGGGGAAGCCCCAAATCCGGGAAGTCCCTAGGCAGCATAAAAGGCCACTGAACATGGGCCAGGTAAGTTTCTAAGAGCACAATAACACCACAATAACTAAAACTGTTAAAACACAGAACAAATTAAAATGACTAAATATTTAAAATGGTCAAATTAACGAGCGTCTCAAGCACTTGAAATGTAAAAAGAAGTTGCCGCCAAGACCAACCTAGTTCTGCTGGTTCCCGAGAAGCCTAAGAACAGTAAATGTGGCCTTCCAGACATTACTACCCTCGGGCAGCAGATAATCTTAAAGATGTAATTATTGTAAAGGTTGGTCATTTAAATTGAACATGAGCATATTCATGAGTGGGAGTTGAAACAAACTGTACTCTTCATTTTCCCAATGAGGAACACCATCCATAGGCCCGTTTTAGAAGTGCAAACAAAAACCACCCATATTATACAGCAGGTGTAAAAAGGGTGGGGCATGTTTTAGATCAGTTGGCACAAACAATTCTTGATGACAATAATCACCCTTTCTAACTTTTGCCTTGGTTGTTTACTTCACATGTTGTGGTTGAACGTAAGTAATAATGATACAAGATGATTTTGTGTGCCATGTGGTCCAGAAAGACCTGGTTCTGAAAGGCAAAGCATCCTCCAACTGGCCATCAGGTCTTATCTGCCTCTCAAGCAGAGAACCCTCAGTCACATCTCTGTTCACTGATTCCAGCAGTCTGGCTTCTGAATCTTTAGAGAATTTGGCAGATGGTTTAATGTTAGCTTTGTATTTGGTATTACTATCGCATCTACGTTTGACCTCTTTAAGAATGCAACACTTTTGCATTATGGGTCACTTAGCAGTAGTGGTGTGCTCTAGATAGAGGTCCGAGATGTCAGGAAACTCTTTTTATTTTCTTTTTCTTTTTTTTTTGCTGCAACCTATGCTACAGGATTTTCCCACATTTAAGCCTCCAGTCCTCATTGGGGAAATTAATGAAGTGCTTTCAAGATTGATGTAATTTCTGTTTGACAACCTACATTCCTTCCACTATGAAATACCTGATTTGGAAAACTGTTTTTCTGATGACTGTCATCCCATGTAGGAGAGTATATGAGAACCAAAGGCCAGATGTACAAAGCATTTGTCTGGTCACAAACGGACGAACGGGCCGTTGGCGACTGGAAAAATGCTTTTTTCAATGTACCAGAGCCAAATGCGAATCAGTAACTTGTTTACCAAATCATATTTGGCTTTTACGATTCGTATTAGAAAGGGGTGTGTTTAGGGCGTCCCTTCCTAATACCGAATTGCACTGGCATGTAGGAATGTTTTGCGGCCGTGAATGTGGTCACAAAACATTCACAGTTGCCACAAACTTCAAGTTGGTGGTAACCCATTCGCAAAAGTGTAGGGGTCCCCAGGGACCCCTTCCCTTTTGTGAATGGAAGCGTAAGTATTTGTTTCAGAGCAGGTAGTGGTCCCAAGGATCACTGCCTACTCTGAAAAAATTAAAAGAAAACCTTTTAATTTTTTTTTATTTTTTTTTTCGTTTTGTTCTTGTAATGTATCCCCTTTTCCTTTAAGAAAAACGGGCTGCATTAGAACAAAACCCTGATATATGGAAAAGGCAGTCAGACATGGGGCTCTGCTGTCCCCAGCAAGCCACCATTGCTGTAAGTGCAGCCGTTCCCAATGGGGCGGCACATTGCCATCTACCTCATGAATGTTGATGAGGTAGGTCTTTGCGACCCCATTGGGAATGGCAAACAGTGTGCCTTACACTGTTGTACATTTTGTTTTGCGACTCGCAATTTGTGATTCCCAAACGGATCGCAAATTGCGAGTTGTAAAAAAAAAATGTCCTACATCTGGCCCCATGTGTTTCTGGTTGACGATCTGCAAATTAGGTCTCATAGTGATAGTGTAGCTCTTAGGACTAATCCAGGTTCCTTCCTAGAACTAACCTCCAAAGTTCACCACCATCAAACTGGATCATCACCAGTTTTCTTCAGAAACTCATCCTATGAAGTATAAGGGGCCCTTTGCTTGGTAAGTGTCAAGTTATTTATTTGAAACGGTAAAAGGAGATTAAATAACTTCACATAAGTTCATGAGCTACACATGGTTGTCAAAAACTGCCCTAGTCCAAGGCTAAAAGATGGCATCAAATGAGTTACCTCTGTTACAACACAGTCTCAGGAAAAAGCAACCTCAGCAGCATTCATGGATAGATTCCGTTGACTAACATCTGTAAAGCATTAATATGAGAATCTCTTCAAGTGTTTGCCGCCATTCCTGTTTAGGATGTTAGTATTTATTCTCAAAGGTTAGGCAGTTCTGAAAAATGTCTGAGCGATTGCAACCTTGTGTAATGCTTTACTCCAGTTAGTTACTTCCAAATGTATTTTTAAGTCAATTTAGTGAAGATGCAACACTGATGAAAGTTAAATCACTTATCTGTAAATCAAGTTCTTCTGCTTTGATGTCTTTGTTCATACTTTCCTACTGTCCACCTAATAACCCTCAAAAGGTTTTTACGAATAAATACATTACGTACTCTGAGCCTGATTTGGACTTTCCACATGCCATTGGATATAATGCATTTGCAGTACAGTGGACTGGGTATCCATCATGTTTGTAACAGAGTAACCCATCCACTGAACTTTACATCAGCCCCAAAGACTTTTGACAGAGATGATGGAGTCTAAGGGAGAACCAGCTGATGCAGGAGGGCAGTTGTGACAGTGTGCAGATCAGCTGCACTGGCTGGAAAAAAAAAAAAAACATTTTTGAGATTTTTGAAAAGTATTTGTTAACATCTAAATCTTCAAAAGATTGTTTCAGGGATATCCAGTCTCATATCCGAATATGTGAGTGTGATGCCATAACAAGGAGAACTATATTCACTTGAAAGTAACTTATTTTTTTCCCACCGTGGTTACTCTTGTAGACTTAGGGGCAAGTACCACTCCGTAAACTACTGACCCTTGTCTCACATTTGTTGAGTAGAACTGACAATTCTCTTGACAGGGATTTGGGTTTGTGGACCTGGAACCCAGTGTGCTTAGTTGGGGGTTTGAACACCCAGACATCTTTTTTTACCAGAGATAATGGCAGGTCAAAAATGATGTTGGTACTACAAAATGCTGGCCTCAGCATCCCATGCATCTTAAAGTAAAGGCATGTAAAACTACCAGTATAAAAGTAATCACTGTGTGTGACTTACACATTTTCAGATTTTTTTCAAATGTTAGCGCTAAAAAGTAAACTTGGGCTCAACTGTTTTAGGTGTGTTAATTTTGGGTGATCCTTTTCACATCAGGTGTTGGAGTGGATGGCGGAAATGACAAGGATTGGGAGGAAAACTCCAAGAAAATCCATCTCATCAAGAAGAAGGGGAAAGTGAAGGCTCTGGATGAGGAAATCAGCAGTGAGTATTGATGGTTACTCTTTAGAAAACCGAAATGTTGTAATACGTATTGACTGTACCAAGCCTTGAGGAGGCAGTGTTTTTTGGTGGCGGGGGGATTCTTGCTGTTTGGTGCTAGTGACATAATGAATGCCCATTACACCTTTTGTTTGAAGGTTTATGATGTGCAAAAGGAAAATAATTTGGCCAACATGTACATTAAAAAGCTCGTTTTTTCTGCTTCATGGCAAACCTAGCAAATTGGTGAACTCGGTACAATACTGCAAAGGCTTCAAAGTCTGTGCAGATTACATTTAATTCCCAGTGGATCATGAAATAAAGAAAGTGTTGAATCTGTATCTTTTTTTATATATATATATATATATATATATATATATAAAACTTCGAGCTCTGTGACCTACATCTGTTCTTTTTGGAGCCTGTTCCCTGATTCTTTTTGCTTTGGTTTTGGCCACCTCTCCTTCATTGCCTGCTGTGCAGGTGATTATGCATCAGAACAGAAACTTGGTTTTCTAGTCAGTTACTTTTGAGAATGGATCTGTACTGATGGGGTTGACAAGTACATAATGTGATCAAACGTTCACAAGGTTCCAGAGGATTGCTTCACAGCGTCACCAGAGTTGGGTGACATAGCTGCAACATATTGACAGATGTTGGGAGGCTGCCACAGAAATCTTATGCTTACAATGGTCAAAGAAAAGTTCCTATGTTGCACTCCCCTATGTTCTCCTCGATCGCTATTTTAAAGCATCTTAATGTGCAACACAGATGTACTCTCTGTTCGTGGGTGCCTGGTAGAATCTATAAAGAACTCCTACGAATATACTGGATGATGCACTGATTTCTTACAGCAGACCATTGATTTAGGGAAACGCCTCAATCCATATAGTTTAATCCCAACTAACATGATTTTTGTTTCATTCAGTCTTTCTATCCGACTTGGTTTTACACCACTCAATTGCATTGAAATTCATATGTTTTACAATGCTTTCGAAAAAAAATGGAGTAAGCGTAGTATCCTTTAAAGTGGAAGTGAATGCTAAAGTTATGGCAATGAAAAAGTTAATTGTAGCTTTACATTTTAGTAATATCTATGTTGCAGTTAGTATTCTGAATCTTAAACTGCAGATCCTGAGTTTTGGGTTCCTGAATGTCTCCCAGTTATATGTAACCCTTATCGATAAAACAAAAGCCCTGTATTCTTATTCGGTATTCTTAATTTACTTGTAAGAAAAGAAACTGAAAACCTTGATAAAACCGAGGCCAAGAGAGAAACTAATTTGGTTAGTTCATGCTGAAAGTCCGAATCTGACTTTGCGCTGGCCGCATCAAAATGACCACTAGAATTTCCACATGTTTGCTGCAATGAGCCAACCCCATAAAATTGATACCCCCAGATGCAGAGGCTGAAAGTATCCAAAACCCAATGGTTTTCCAATAAATATATGAAGCTGAAAACATAAGGTCAGAAAAATGGAGTGAAAATTGTGTGTTCACAGCAACCGATTTTAGTTTCTCATTATTCCCACTCAGGCATGTGCTTAAACAGGCTTCTTAAATCAGCAGTGTAAGGAAATGCCTCCTTGGCATGGTTGCCCCCTGACTTTTTGCCTTTGCTGATGCTATGTTTACAATTGAAAGTGTGCTGAGGCCTGCTAACCAGGCCCCAGCACCAGTGTTCTTTCCCTAACCTGTACTTTTGTATCCACAATTGGCAGACCCTGGCATCCAGATAAGTCCCTTGTAACTGGTACTTCTAGTACCAAGGGCCCTGATGCCAAGGAAGGTCTCTAAGGGCTGCAGCATGTCTTGTGCCACCCTGGAGACCTCTCACTCAGCACAGACACACTGCTTGCCAGCTTGTGTGTGCTAGTGAGAACAAAACGAGTAAGTCGACATGGCACTCCCCTCAGGGTGCCATGCCAGCCTCTCACTGCCTATGCAAGTATAGGTCAGTCACCCCTCTAGCAGGCCTTAAAGCCCTAAGGCAGGGTGCACTATACCATAGGTGAGGGTACCAGTGCATGAGCATGGTACCCCTACAGTGTCTAAACAAAACCTTAGACATTGTAAGTGCAGGGTAGCCATAAGAGTATACGGTCTGGGAGTTTGTCAAACACGAACTCCACAGCACCATAATGGCTACACTGAAAACTGGGAAGTTTGGTATCAAACTTCTCAGCACAATAAATGCACACTGATGCCAGTGTACATTTTATTGCAAAATACACCCCAGAGGGCACCTTAGAGGTGCCCCCTGAAACTTAACCGACTGTCTGTGTAGGCTGACTAGTTCCAGCAGCCTGCCACACTAGAGACATGTTGCTGGCCCCATGGGGAGAGTGCCTTTGTCACTCTGAGGCCAGTAACAAAGCCTGCCCTGGGTGGAGATGCTAACACCTCCCCCAGGCAGGAGCTGTGACACCTGGCGGTGAGCCTCAAAGGCTCACCCCTTTGTCACAGCCCAGCAGGGCACTCCAGCTTAGTGGAGTTGCCCGCCCCCTCCGGCCACGGCCCCCACTTTTGGCGGCAAGGCTGGAGGGAACAAAGAAAGCAACAAGGAGGAGTCACTGGCCAGTCAGGACAGCCCCTAAGGTGTCCTGAGCTGAGGTGACTCTAACTTTTAGAAATCCTCCATCTTGCAGATGGAGGATTCCCCCAATAGGGTTAGGATTGTGACCCCCTCCCCTTGGGAGGAGGCACAAAGAGGGTGTACCCACCCTCAGGGCTAGTAGCCATTGGCTACTAACCCCCCAGACCTAAACACGCCCTTAACTTTAGTATTTAAGGGCTACCCTGAACCCTAGAAAATTAGATTCCTGCAACAACAAGAAGAAGGACTGCCCAGCTGAAAACCCCTGCAGAGGAAGACCAGAAGACGACAACTGCCTTGGCTCCAGAAACTCACCGGCCTGTCTCCTGCCTTCCAAAGAACTCTGCTCCAGCGACGCTTTCCAAAGGGACCAGCGACCTCTGCATCCTCTGAGGACTGCCCTGCTTCGACGACGACAAGGAACTCCCGAGGACAGCGGACCTGCTCCAAAAAGACTGCAACTTTGTTTCAAGAAGCAGCTTTAAAGAACCCTGCAACTCCCCGCAAGAAGCGTGAGACTTGCAACACTGCACCCGGCGACCCCGACTCGGCTGGTGGAGAACCAACACCTCAGGGAGGACCCCCGGACTACTCTACGACTGTGAGTACCAAAACCTGTCCCCCCTGAGCCCCCACAGCGCCGCCTGCAGAGGGAATCCCGAGGCTTCCCCTGACCGCGACTCTCTGAAACCTAAGTCCCGACGCCTGGAAAAGACCCTGCACCCGCAGCCCCCAGGACCTGAAGGACCGGACTTTCACTGCAGAAGTGACCCCCAGGAGTCCCTCTCCCTTGCCCAAGTGGAGGTTTCCCCGAGGAAGCCCCCCCCTTGCCTGCCTGCAGCGCTGAAGAGATCCCTTGATCTCTCATTGACTTACATTGCGAACCCGACGCTTGTTCTAACACTGCACCCGGCCGCCCCCGCGCCGCTGAGGGTGAAATTTCTGTGTGGGCTAGTGTCCCCCCCGGTGCCCTACAAAACCCCCCTGGTCTGCCCTCCGAAGACGCGGGTACTTACCTGCAAGCAGACCGGAACCGGGGCACCCCCTTCTCTCCATTATAGCCTATGCGTTTTGGGCACCACTTTGAACTCTGCACCTGACCGGCCCTGAGCTGCTGGTGTGGTAACTTTGGGGTTGCTCTGAACCCCCAACGGTGGGCTACCTTGGACCAAGAACTGAACCCTGTAAGTGTCTTACTTACCTGGTAAAACTAACAAAAACTTACCTCCCCCAGGAACTGTGAAAATTGCACTGTGTCCACTTTTGAAATAGCTATTTGTGAATAACTTGAAAAGTATACATGCAATTGAAATGATTCAAAGTTCCTAATGTACTTACCTGCAATACCTTTCAAACAAGATATTACATGTTAAATTTGAACCTGTGGTTCTTAAAATAAACTAAGAAAAGATATTTTTCTATAACAAAACCTATTGGCTGGATTTGTCTCTGAGTGTGTGTACCTCATTTATTGTCTATGTGTATGTACAACAACTGCTTAACACTACTCCTTGGATAAGCCTACTGCTCGACCACACTACCACAAAATAGAGCATTAGTATTATCTCTTTTTACCACTATTTTACCTCTAAGGGGAACCCTTGGACTCTGTGCATGCTATTCCTTACTTTGAAATAGCACATACAGAGCCAACTTCCTACATTGGTGGATCAGCGGTGGGGTACAAGACTTTGCATTTGCTGGACTACTCAGCCAATACCTGATCACACGACAAATTCCAAAATTGTCATTAGAAATTGATTTTTGCAATTTGAAAAGTTTTCTAAATTCTTTAAAGTCCTGCTAGGGCCTTGTGTTAGTCCCTGTTAGCATTTCTTTTAGAGTTTAAAAGTTTGTTAAAAGTTTGAATTAGATTCTAGAACCAGTTTTAGATTCTTAAAAAGTATTCCAACTTTTAGAAGCAAAATGTCTAGCACAGATGTGACTGTGGTGGAACTCGACACCACACCTTACCTCCATCTACAGATGAGAGAGCTAAGGTCACTCTGTAAACTAAAGAAAATAACCATAGGCCCCAAACCTACCAAAATACAGCTCCAGGAGCTTTTGGCAGAGTTTGAAAAGGCCAACCCCTCTGAGGGTGGCAACTCAGAGGAAGATGATAGTGAATTGGAGGAAGATTCCCCCCTACCAGTCCTATCTAGGGAGGACAGGGCCTCTCAAGCCCTGACTCCAAAAATACTAGTCCGAGATGCTGGCTCCCTCACAGGAGGGACCAGCACCTCTGAAATCACTGAGGATAACTCCAGTGAAGAGGACATCCAGTTAGCCAGGATGGCCAAAAGATTGGCTTTGGAAAGACAGATCCTAGCCATAGAGAGGGAAAGACAAGAGATGGGCCTAGGACCCATCAATGGTGGCAGCAACATAAATAGGGTCAGAGATTCTCCTGACATGTTGAAAATCCCTAAAGGGATTGTAACTAAATATGAAGATGTTGATGACATCACCAAATGGTTCACAGCTTTTGAGAGGGCTTGTGTAACCAGAAAAGTGAACAGATCTCACTGGGGTGCTCTCCTTTGGGAAATGTTCACAGGAAAGTGTAGGGATAGACTCCTCACACTCTCTGGAAAAGATGCAGAATCTTATGACCTCATGAAGGGTACCCTGATTGAGGGCTTTGGATTCTCCACTGAGGAGTATAGGATTAGATTCAGGGGGGCTCAAAAATCCTCGAGCCAGACCTGGGTTGACTTTGTAGACTACTCAGTAAAAACACTAGATGGTTGGATTCAAGGCAGTGGTGTAAGTAATTATGATGGGCTGTACAATTTATTTGTGAAAGAACACCTGTTAAGTAATTGTTTCAATGATAAACTGCATCAGCATCTGGTAGACCTAGGACCAATTTCTCCCCAAGAATTGGGAAAGAAGGCGGACCATTGGGTCAAGACTAGGGTGTCCAAAACTTCCACAGGGGGTGACCAAAAGAAAGGGGTCACAAAACCTCCCCGGGGGAAAGGTGGTGAGACAGCCAAAAATAAAAATAGTAAAGAGTCTTCTACAGGCCCCCAAAAACCTGCACAGGAGGGTGGGCCCAGAGCCTCTTCACAAAACAATCCTGGGTACAAGGGTAAAAACTTTGATCCCAAGAAGGCCTGGTGTCGAAACTGTAGTCAGTCTGGACACCAAACTGGAGACAAGGCCTGTCCCAAGAAAAGTTCCACTCCAAACTCCAATCCAGGTAACACTGGAATGGCTAGTCTCCAAGTGGGATCAACAGTGTGCCCAGAGCAAATCAGGGTCCACACTGAAGCTACTCTAGTCTCTGAGGGTGGGGTGGATTTAGCCACACTAGCTGCCTGGCCGCCTAACATGCAAAAATACAGGCAGCAGCTCTTTATTAATGGGACAAGTGTAGAGGGCCTGAGGGATACAGGTGCCAGTGTCACCATGGTGACAGAGAAACTGGTTTCCCCTGGCCAATACCTGACTGGAAAAACTTATACAGTCACCAATGCTGACAATCAAACTAAAGCACATCCCATGGCAATGGTAACTTTAGAATGGGGAGGGGTCAATGGCCTGAAACAGGTGGTGGTCTCCTCAAACATCCCAGTAGACTGTCTGCTTGGAAATGACCTGGAGTCCTCAGCATGGGCTGAGGTTGAACTAAAAACCCATGCAGCCATGCTGGGTATCCCTGAACTGGTGTGTGTAAAAACAAGAGCACAATGCAAGGCACAGGGTGAAAAAGTAGAGCTGGAGTCTGGAAAAATGGACCAGCCTACCAAGAGAAAAGGAAAGTCAGTTGTGAAACCAACTGCAACACAGTCAGAAAAAGGGAACCTCTCTTCTCAGGAAGAAGTTCTGCCCTCTGAGGGAACTGAGCCTTTGGAGCTTGAACCTTATCAGGTTGAGCTCTTAGGCCCAGGGGGACCCTCAAGGGAGGAGCTGTGTAAGGGACAAGAAACCTGTCCCTCTCTTGAAGGCCTTAGGCAGCAAGCTGCTGAAGAGTCCAAGGGCAAGAAAAATGGAACACATAGGGTCTATTGGGAAGATGGACTCCTGTACACTGAGGCCAGAGACCCCAAACCTGGTACCACTAGGAGAGTGGTAGTGCCTCAGTCGTTCAGAGAGTTTATTCTGACCTTAGCCCATGATATTCCCCTTGCTGGGCATTTGGGACAAACCAAGACGTGGGAGAGGTTAGTCAACCACTTCTACTGGCCCAATATGTCCCAGAAGGTTAAGGAGTTTTGCCTCTCCTGCCCCACCTGTCAATCCAGTGGTAAGACAGGTGGGCACCCAAAGGCCCCCCTCATTCCACTTCCAGTGGTGGGGGTCCCCTTTGAAAGAGTGGGTGTGGACATAGTTGGTCCACTGGAACCTCCCACAGCCTCAGGAAATATGTACATCCTAGTAGTAGTGGATCATGCTACTAGGTATCCTGAAGCTATTCCCCTTAGGTCGACTACTGCCCCTGCAGTAGCCAAGGCCCTCATTGGTATCTTTACCAGAGTGGGTTTCCCTAAGGAGGTGGTGTCTGACAGAGGTACCAACTTCATGTCAGCATACCTAAAACACATGTGGAATGAGTGTGGAGTGACTTACAAATTCACTACACCATACCATCCACAAACTAATGGCTTAGTTGAGAGATTCAACAAGACATTAAAAGGCATGATCATGGGGCTCCCAGAAAAACTCAAAGGAGATGGGATGTCCTCTTGCCATGTCTGCTTTTTGCTTACAGAGAGGTGCCACAGAAGGGAGTAGGATTCTCACCCTTTGAACTTCTGTTTGGTCACCCTGTAAGGGGACCACTTGCTCTTGTTAAAGAAGGCTGGGAGAGACCTCTTCATGAGCCTAAACAAGACATAGTGGACTATGTACTTGGCCTTCGCTCTAGAATGGCAGAGTACATGGAAAAGGCAACCAAAAACCTTGAGGCCAGCCAACAGCTCCAGAAGTTTTGGTATGACCAAAAGGCTGCACTGGTTGAATTCCAACCAGGGCAGAAAGTCTGGGTTCTGGAGCCTGTGGCTCCCAGGGCACTCCAGGACAAATGGAGTGGCCCTTACCCAGTGCTAGAAAGGAAGAGTCAGGTCACCTACCTGGTGGACCTGGGCACAAGCAGGAGCCCCAAGAGGGTGATCCATGTGAACCGCCTTAAGCTCTTCCATGACAGGGCTGATGTGAATCTGTTGATGGTAACAGATGAGGATCAGGAGGCAGAGAGTGAACCTCTACCTGATCTTCTGTCATCAGACCCAAAAGATGGCTCAGTAGATGGAGTGATCTACTCAGACACCCTCTCTGGCCAACAGCAAGCTGATTGTAGGAGAGTCCTACAACAGTTTCCTGAACTCTTCTCCTTAACCCCTGGTCAGACACACCTGTGTACCCAGGATGTGGACACAGGAGACAGCATGCCTGTCAAAAACAAAATCTTTAGACAGTCTGACCATGTTAAGGAAAGCATCAAGGTGGAAGTCCACAAGATGCTGGAATTGGGAGTAATCGAGCGCTCTGACAGCCCCTGGGCTAGCCCAGTGGTCTTAGTCCCCAAACCTCACACCAAAGATGGAAAGAAAGAGATGAGGTTTTGTGTGGATTACAGAGGGCTCAATTCTGTCACCAAGACAGATGCTCATCCAATTCCTAGAGCTGATGAGCTCATAGACAAATTAGGTGCTGCCAAATTCTTAAGTACCTTTGACTTGACAGCAGGGTACTGGCAAATAAAAATGGCACCTGGAGCAAAAGAGAAAACAGCATTCTCCACACCTGATGGGCATTATCAGTTTACTGTTATGCCCTTTGGTTTAAAGAATGCCCCTGCCACCTTCCAAAGGTTGGTGAATCAAGTCCTTGCTGGCTTGGAGTCCTTTAGCACAGCTTATCTTGATGATATTGCTGTCTTTAGCTCCACCTGGCAGGATCACCTGGTCCACCTGAAGAAGGTTTTGAAGGCTCTGCAATCTGCAGGCCTCTCTATCAAGGCATCCAAATGCCAGATAGGGCAGGGAACTGTGGTTTACTTGGGCCACCTTGTAGGTGGAGGCCAAGTTCAGCCACTCCAACCCAAGATCCAGACTATTCTGGACTGGGTAGCTCCAAAAACCCAGACTCAAGTCAGGGCATTCCTTGGCTTGACTGGGTATTACAGGAGGTTTGTGAAGGGATATGGATCCATTGTGACAGCCCTCACTGAACTCACCTCCAAGAAAATGCCCAAGAAAGTGAACTGGACTGTGGAATGCCAACAGGCCTTTGCCACCCTGAAACAAGCAATGTGCTCAGCACCAGTTCTAAAAGCTCCAGATTATTCTAAGCAGTTCATTGTGCAGACAGATGCCTCTGAACATGGGATAGGGGCAGTTTTGTCCCAAACAAATGATGATGGCCTTGACCAGCCTGTTGCTTTCATTAGCAGGAGGTTACTCCCCAGGGAGCAGCGTTGGAGTGCCATTGAGAGGGAGGCCTTTGCTGTGGTTTGGTCCCTGAAGAAGCTGAGACCATACCTCTTTGGGACTCACTTCCTAGTTCAAACTGACCACAGACCTCTCAAATGGCTGATGCAAATGAAAGGTGAAAATCCTAAACTGTTGAGGTGTTCCATCTCCCTACAGGGAATGGACTTTATAGTGGAACACAGACCTGGGACTGCCCATGCCAATGCAGATGGCCTTTCCAGGTTCTTCCACTTAGAAAATGAAGACTCTCTTGGGAAAGGTTAGTCTCATCCTCTTTCGTTTGGGGGGGGGGTTGTGTAAGGAAATGCCTCCTTGGCATGGTTGCCCCCTGACTTTTTGCCTTTGCTGATGCTATGTTTACAATTGAAAGTGTGCTGAGGCCTGCTAACCAGGCCCCAGCACCAGTGTTCTTTCCCTAACCTGTACTTTTGTATCCACAATTGGCAGACCCTGGCATCCAGATAAGTCCCTTGTAACTGGTACTTCTAGTACCAAGGGCCCTGATGCCAAGGAAGGTCTCTAAGGGCTGCAGCATGTCTTGTGCCACCCTGGAGACCTCTCACTCAGCACAGACACACTGCTTGCCAGCTTGTGTGTGCTAGTGAGAACAAAACGAGTAAGTCGACATGGCACTCCCCTCAGGGTGCCATGCCAGCCTCTCACTGCCTATGCAAGTATAGGTCAGTCACCCCTCTAGCAGGCCTTACAGCCCTAAGGCAGGGTGCACTATACCATAGGTGAGGGTACCAGTGCATGAGCATGGTACCCCTACAGTGTCTAAACAAAACCTTAGACATTGTAAGTGCAGGGTAGCCATAAGAGTATACGGTCTGGGAGTTTGTCAAACACGAACTCCACAGCACCATAATGGCTACACTGAAAACTGGGAAGTTTGGTATCAAACTTCTCAGCACAATAAATGCACACTGATGCCAGTGTACATTTTATTGCAAAATACACCCCAGAGGGCACCTTAGAGGTGCCCCCTGAAACTTAACCGACTGTCTGTGTAGGCTGACTAGTTCCAGCAGCCTGCCACACTAGAGACATGTTGCTGGCCCCATGGGGAGAGTGCCTTTGTCACTCTGAGGCCAGTAACAAAGCCTGCCCTGGGTGGAGATGCTAACACCTCCCCCAGGCAGGAGCTGTGACACCTGGCGGTGAGCCTCAAAGGCTCACCCCTTTGTCACAGCCCAGCAGGGCACTCCAGCTTAGTGGAGTTGCCCGCCCCCTCCGGCCACGGCCCCCACTTTTGGCGGCAAGGCTGGAGGGAACAAAGAAAGCAACAAGGAGGAGTCACTGGCCAGTCAGGACAGCCCCTAAGGTGTCCTGAGCTGAGGTGACTCTAACTTTTAGAAATCCTCCATCTTGCAGATGGAGGATTCCCCCAATAGGGTTAGGATTGTGACCCCCTCCCCTTGGGAGGAGGCACAAAGAGGGTGTACCCACCCTCAGGGCTAGTAGCCATTGGCTACTAACCCCCCAGACCTAAACACGCCCTTAAATTTAGTATTTAAGGGCTACCCTGAACCCTAGAAAATTAGATTCCTGCAACAACAAGAAGAAGGACTGCCCAGCTGAAACCCCCTGCAGAGGAAGACCAGAAGACGACAACTGCCTTGGCTCCAGAAACTCACCGGCCTGTCTCCTGCCTTCCAAAGAACTCTGCTCCAGCGACGCTTTCCAAAGGGACCAGCGACCTCTGCATCCTCTGAGGACTGCCCTGCTTCGACGACGACAAGGAACTCCCGAGGACAGCGGACCTGCTCCAAAAAGACTGCAACTTTGTTTCAAGAAGCAGCTTTAAAGAACCCTGCAACTCCCCGCAAGAAGCGTGAGACTTGCAACACTGCACCCGGCGACCCCGACTCGGCTGGTGGAGAACCAACACCTCAGGGAGGACCCCCGGACTACTCTACGACTGTGAGTACCAAAACCTGTCCCCCCTGAGCCCCCACAGCGCCGCCTGCAGAGGGAATCCCGAGGCTTCCCCTGACCGCGACTCTCTGAAACCTAAGTCCCGACGCCTGGAAAAGACCCTGCACCCGCAGCCCCCAGGACCTGAAGGACCGGACTTTCACTGCAGAAGTGACCCCCAGGAGTCCCTCTCACTTGCCCAAGTGGAGGTTTCCCCGAGGAAGCCCCCCCTTGCCTGCCTGCAGCGCTGAAGAGATCCCTTGATCTCTCATTGACTTACATTGCGAACCCGACGCTTGTTCTAACACTGCACCCGGCCGCCCCCGCGCCGCTGAGGGTGAAATTTCTGTGTGGGCTTGTGTCCCCCCCCGGTGCCCTACAAAACCCCCCTGGTCTGCCCTCCGAAGACGCGGGTACTTACCTGCAAGCAGACCGGAACCGGGGCACCCCCTTCTCTCCATTATAGCCTATGCGTTTTGGGCACCACTTTGAACTCTGCACCTGACCGGCCCTGAGCTGCTGGTGTGGTAACTTTGGGGTTGCTCTGAACCCCCAACGGTGGGCTACCTTGGACCAAGAACTGAACCCTGTAAGTGTCTTACTTACCTGGTAAAACTAACAAAAACTTACCTCCCCCAGGAACTGTGAAAATTGCACTGTGTCCACTTTTGAAATAGCTATTTGTGAATAACTTGAAAAGTATACATGCAATTGAAATGATTCAAAGTTCCTAATGTACTTACCTGCAATACCTTTCAAACAAGATATTACATGTTAAATTTGAACCTGTGGTTCTTAAAATAAACTAAGAAAATATATTTTTCTATAACAAAACCTATTGGCTGGATTTGTCTCTGAGTGTGTGTACCTCATTTATTGTCTATGTGTATGTACAACAACTGCTTAACACTACTCCTTGGATAAGCCTACTGCTCGACCACACTACCACAAAATAGAGCATTAGTATTATCTCTTTTTACCACTATTTTACCTCTAATGGGAACCCTTGGACTCTGTGCATGCTATTCCTTACTTTGAAATAGCACATACAGAGCCAACTTCCTACAAGCAGCCTTTCACCCAGGAGGTGACTATTCTTTAAAGAAGTTTGCTGTTTATGTCTTTGGCCTGATCTAGAGCCCAGAAATAATCTAATGGTTCTGTTGTGAGCAGAGGATCCTGTTGTGCATCTGAACTGAAAGGAATGAAAAAGTGTGCCTGTGTTATTGAGGCCCTTTCCTTGGATCCAACATTTTATGTGTTTTTAAAATTTCCTTTTGCATGTGACTCAACGACTTGATTTGATTGGAGAGTTACCTAATTTGGTTCACTACTGAAATAATTGTGGACCCCCCTTTTGAATGCTGAGAGTACTAAAAATAATTTAGCTATTTTATATATTATCTCTGGCAAATTTATTTGCAAAATAGATGTTAACCTTTTCAAAGTTACATTTATACCGGGGGCTGCCCTCTTGTTTTTGTTCACCTCGCTGGGTAATTAGCAATCTTGAGAGACTTCTAAACTTCACAAGGCCTAATATTTTAATTTTAGATACCCTAATTTCGAAAAATGCATGACTGCCGATTTTATTACACTCTGAACGCACTCAGATTGGTAAGAATTAATCTCACATTTTTTCCTCCTTATATTTTTCAGGTGACCTAGTTTTGCCCTCAGCCTTTCAGACTACATTTAGTTGAGGCTGCACCATGTAGGAACTTTTTAGCTCACTGGGTGCCTTTGCACAGTAAGATCACTTTAGTAAATCGGGTCTATTTGTCATCCCAACCATCAAATTAAATAGGCCTGCAGTTTTGAACACTACTGTGGATGACTCAGTAGCCAGAATAGTTTATGCTCTTCTTCTAGGATCTATAGTTTTTCTATTAATTGAATACATGACTTATAAGGTTTCAATTCTACAGATGTGCTCATTCTTTAGCCAAGGGCACCTTGGGAAATACCAGCTGCAGTTCCTGGATGAGACCTGTCCTATAGTTCATTCGCAAGGTATTTTCCCAAAATGAAACCTGGCCAGGACAGGGCTTTCAGGTTTTAAAGATAAAGTAGGGAACTGTGTATGCTAATTTAGATGAGGAAGTGTAACTGCTTCTCTAGACTCGCCATCATCGCCTTCACTCTGTACATACCTATAATTTATTTTGAATTATACAGCATTTTAGTTAGGGATTTCATGTAGCTAAGTCAGCCACAGTAAATGCACCAGACAACCCCTCCCTGCAGACCTCTAAGAGTCTCTAGAATTCCTCTCCACCATCTCTCCTCAGTGCACTATCACTCACATGAATGCCATTCTGCCACAGAGATTCATTGTTAACTGGCATGTTTTGGCATTTTGTGCAGCAAAAAAATAGTCATTCTGTTGATGTCTTCCGAAAGGCTTAACAAATGAAACCTGTGGTCCACCAGCTCCAACAGCCATAGAGAGCCTACACTGAATTCTCCTCTGGATTTGACCCCCCTCACAACTCTGACCTTCCCCCCGTTACATGGGGGGGCCTTCCACTTGAGTACAATCAATGCTAAAGTTGTCAGTAACCTCTCACGTAGTCAAGATGATCTTAACTCTTGAGTTCTGTTTAGCTGTGCAGCACTTTGAATTCTAGGAGATTGTACCTTTTGACAGTGTCGGTGTTGTGGGGACAAACCACTACATTCAGTGAGAGAAGGTCAAAAACTGGAATCTGATACTTTTATTGCCTTGTAGGCAGTAGCCTTTATGAGGAACTCATAACTGTGCACCTCCCTTTTATCCACCATTGCCATTATCCACCCTCGCCATTATCCACCATTAGAAGTTGATTTACAGCCATTATCACATCTAGCCAATCTAACATTCAGCAGTGACATCCTGTTGGTAGCATCTCCAGCATTACAGCTGCAGTACATGTACATTTCCAAGAATAAAAAATACATTAAAAACGGATAAACTATGAATGAAGAAACGGTCTCACTTTTGGCAATATGAACCCAGGAGAAAAGTCAAGGCGTCTGGATTCTCCAGTTACAAGACTGAAAACAGCAACTTAAGATTCCTTCCCCACCTCATCAAATAATCATCTAAACCTCCCTTTCTTCCTCTGTGTCTGATTTTTATATACTTCACAGCTGGGTCCATGGGTTCCTCTCCCCAAGGACCAAGTGTGCCCAATATGGTTATCTTACATGAGGTGACCAACAGAGCGACAAAGCTCTACACTGTTTGAGTCCTCTGAATCTTTGAGACTCTTCTTCTATAGCACCACGCTTAGATCCTGCAACACCAAGCTCTACCATGCACACCTTATGTGCTCCATTTGCAGCCAAACCAGTGGGATGAAGGATAGAGAGGGTAACATTAGACATCTGTAGTCAGCTCAGTTCCCCCTCTGGGAAATGCCTCTATCAGATTTCTACATGGTGTTAGCAGCTGGTAAATGATAATGCTCTGAGTTTTACATCAGCAGTTCCTCCTGGAAAGTAGAGGATAAGACGGACCCAACTGACAAAAATCCATGTCAGACCTGTTCGCCATCCCGGAGTTAGCTACACCTGGGTATTATGGAAGTCCTTGGACAAATATCTTGAACTTCTGCAAGGTAAGCCCTAAAAGAATTGAATGATTACCTCAGACCAGGTTATTATTAACTCTTAAGACAGGATGCCGAATGCATCCCCCAGAGGTGGCAACTTCTGCAGTGGTTTGAATAGCGCCAACAATTTCTCTGAAGTTTTCTTAAAACAAGCAAAAGGCTCAGATGGAAACTGAATCAACAGTTTTCATCTGATAACTGAAAGACTCTCCCTTCTAAACAATGACTCTCTGAGTCTACTAGTTGTGATTAGAACATCAGTTGGAATGTAGGCAGGAGGAACAATTCAACCATTTCCCCTCGTCAGAAAGGATACCAAAAGATCTAGATATTGTCAATAATGGAATTTCTTTTTCAGATTTTTGTCCAACAGTCCAGCAAATGGAGACACTTTCTCATGAACAGACTGGCACACTAAGTACAATTACTCCTCCAGAAGTGCTGTGCATTGTGTGGCCAAACTCCAGGAGACCTGCTACTTCCTGGTCAGAAAAATGAGTCCAAGCCTGGACAATCTTCCCATTTTAACTGTTTATCACTTCTGGTGTATTTATCAAGGTCGAAAGTGATCAGGTCTTCAGCAAGGAAACTGAACGGTGGCCATAGACTTCCAGGATGCATACTTTGATATCCTGATAGCAGAGATTGCCGGATGTTCATGAGATGTGTTACAGGGAGTACGGTCTTCCTTTCAGTATAACATATATCCACTGAGCCCATGGCAGGGAAAGCTATTGCCCTGAGATGGAAGAACATCTTAGTAGAGCTGCATATGGACGACCAACGGGTCAGAGAGAGATTGCTAGTAAAACTTTGTTAGATCTTTCAGGCAACCCTTACCTCCTTCTGTATTTTGGCCTGTAGATCAACTCTTCCAATTCAATACTGCAACCTGTTCAAAGTAGGCAATATATGAGTGTCATACTCTACACAAAACTGGCAGAAGGGTCTCCTTTGGCGTACAAACTGTCTTACATGCTCATTAAGAATTGGATAACTGCCTTCCTCCTCCAGAGTACTTACCATAAAGACAGGCATTCTGCTACTGGTCTCTGGAACTAAACATCGCTCTGATGTTGGTGCTCTGCACGGGTGCCTAGGAATGAAACTGACCTGTTCTCAGGAGATACCCTCTAGAGTATGACTGTGTGCTACCTGACAACAGTCTGTCAGACATCTGGCAAGCTTGGGCAACTCAACATGCATCAGATTGTTGCCACCTAAACAAATTGCCCGAGCCTTTGTCCATAGAAAATACTCTGTTGCTAGACTCACTGGGTATGTTTACCTTGGCTTGTCTTCCCACCACCTGCTGGCCAAGGACATTGCCAAACTGAAACAATCTGAGATTAATACCAATTTTTCCCTAGTGGCTGACACATTTGTAGTATCCAAACCTGCTACATCATCTGATCTTGCAATCTCACAGAAGGTTTCTGCACATGTCAGACCTCACCAAAACGTCAGGCAGGATTCTCCAACCTCACCAAAACGTCAGGCAGGATTCTCCACTCCTCCCTTCCGTCTCTTAACTTGACTTTTTACACCCTGAGCACTTGAAGTGCTTCCACCTGAACCATCAGGTGACTGTATGAATAACCAAAAAGAGTGTATTTCCACTTTTTCATCATGCACCTTCTAATGGAAATGCTTCTGCATTTGATGCTTTCAGATACAGGTGAACTTTGGAAAGAAGAGATGGTGTTCCCAAATCATCCTTCATGAAGAAAAATGCACTTGGCTGCCATCCATACTTTTAGGAAAAGGCCGTCTCTGACGTATTTTCTTTACTATCCCTGTTATCAAAGATTCTATAAGGTCTCCCAGAAATCCTTTTCTGCAGTTGGAAGGCCTTCTTCTCACTGTGAGCTAAATAATGTCCGCTTCAAACTAATAGAACCTCGTTTTGAAGAAAGGTCTGTTCGTATGTTAGAGGTGAAGGGAGCTCTGAGCTATTACTTGAATAAGACCAAACACTTAGCATGATTTAAACAGTAGTGGTTCAAGTGTTGTGGTTCACATAGGTGGTACTTCGACAAAGTGGAACATGGCATATGGCGATGCAAGATACTATTCATAAACCCATCATAAGGCGAACTCACCCTTGCCTGTTAAGGCTCATTGTGCCCGAAAGAAAACCGCCATAGCAGTTTTGATGAGGAACGCATCCATTTATCTCCAGTCCAGACATTTATATATCAGCCACCTAGAAGTTGGATAATATGTCTGCTGAACACAATTGTATTAGTTCTGACTGATGAGGTGCTTTAGTGGTTCAGCCCTTGCTCTGTAAACTAGTAGCTTGATTTGAATACTACATTCCCTTCAGCGCTTTTGGACTCCACTTCCGAGAGAGTGTTGTGTTTCATGTTACTCTGTTCTGTTGTCTGTTTATGGGCATTGGAGAGAATCCCATGATGGGGAAGTATATATTAATTAGTTGCAATCCTAATTCTCTGTCAAATGCATTTTTTTCCAAATCCATAAACAACGCGCTCACCCTGCCCATATTCGAAAGCAAAGTCAGTTGTTTAGGAGTGTAAAGATCCTTTCTAAATGAATTGCCTTGTTGGTCCTGCAGTGCATGATAGGAAAGCTGACAGATTCTGTTGCTAAAGCTGCAACTTCAGTTTCTTTTTAGTCTTTGTTTTCTATTATGATGTACTGGAGAATTGACTTCCATGGTTCTTTGGGAGCATTATCCAAAAAAACAAAAAAAAGTCTAGCAGTGTTGACTCTCATAGGGATGTTTCTCTTTTTTTATTATTCATTTGTTTTCATATGAAAAAATACAAATAGTGATTCAGTGACGAATATGCACAGAAACATAATGCTTATATAGAATACTTGTGACAGAGAACTAGGATTACAAGTAAGTACGATATCCATCTCTCTGCTCTGTCTCTTTCTGGAAACAGCTATGTGCCAGGAGTTATGTACAGTTTTCTTGCTGCATTATTGCACTTTGGTTCATTTATGTCTTCCACTTAAGCTGAACCCAGTAAAGCTTTGGAAACAATTTTAATTCCTGCCAATTATGTTTTTTTATTTATTTATTGATGTTTCGATAATTATTGATTTTTGTATTTATTTATAGAGCAAAAAGATTTGGATATGGAGATTGAGTTTGATGTGCACTTCGGAATTGCACACACCCGGTGGGCCACTCATGGAGAACCAAATCCAGTCAATTCCCATCCTCAACGCTCTGACAAGAACAATGGTGAGTGTACCCTAAGATGTAGGGAAAGGGAGAGGTCGGTGGTAGGATACTCCTGTGTAAGAATAGAGAGCTGTGTGAGAACTCTTTGCTAAGACCTTTTTGCAACATAGTATTTGAGTTGGTATAATTACACATGTATTTATGGACTCTTTTTGTAAGTTAGAAATGTCTAAAATATTTCTGTTTGATGAATCCTATATGGTTTGAAGAATGGACTGGTTTGGGTCAGTGTATTAGGCTTCTGTTATATGTTTTCACATCATTCCCTCTCAATTACGAGGTTGTGTATTGGCTCAAGATATTCCAGTTTGCGTTTATTGTCCTATCTATGGCCTGGAATTACTATTTGTGGGTTTTGTTTCATTACCAAATGTCACTTTATATTTCACTATTTCTATTGGGTTGTGAAGGAGTACATCCTCTGTTAAGCAAAACTTACTCCTGGTCCTTCCTCCACCCCACCCGCCTCAATATCTCCCACCATTCTGATGTCTTCTCCCTTTCAGGATGGGATGTAAACACTGAGTGATCATTCAGGGGGTTCTGTAGTACAGTCTGCAGCACTCTGAGCCCATCAGCATGCCCTTGAGCAAGAAGTCCAGTAAATCTCCCATTTCCTATTTGTCTCAACTTATGTCTTCCAGATGTTGTGCTATCTTTTCCATCCTTTTCACCTTAGTTGTGGTACAAGTCTGATCTGTCGGAGCAAGGAAACAATTTGCCCTACTTGGTCACAAACATCTCAACCACCTGATTTGCCTCTAAGAGCAGATGTTTGCTCAAACTTATGCCACCATACCCCGACCTCCCCTTCCCTATGGTTTGCAGCACTCTCTTGGGGAAAGTCTCAACAAGACTCTTTGCAGTGGATTGATCTCTGACTAATGTTATTTGCATGATATCTTTCAGTTCACAGAAGCTCCTGATTGTGGTCTAATCTCAGAGTAAATTGAATCCTATCTGGTGTTTAGTACTATCTACACATTATCAATAAATTGGCTATCTATATAGTATAATTGAATTAGGTTCCCTCTCGCTAACCACCATCACATTTTTATATAGGAGATGCACAAGGGTCATTTGGTCTTCCTGCGAGGGTGATCTTGCTCAATTAATTTCCCATGCCTCTGCAGGCTCCATGTTTTGGGATTCTTTGTTTCTAATAAGATATGAAAATTTGGTGTGTCAGTAGATTGCATGAGTTTCTCAAAACACGTTAGGGCCCTGATAGTAAGCGCTCGTACTCTCTGTGTATAACCCAATGTTTTAGTTGTGTCGAATAGTAGAATTCCTACTTGCCTAACTTCTTAATTTGTTCGAGGTGTTTTGTGTGTCCTTTGTTTAACATTTTGCTTAGCTTCAGTCATCTGCCGTCAACCCATATGAAAATGCTTTTCTGTATAGGCCAAGGTGAAAGTTGCAGTTAACAAAAAGGGGTTTAAAAGGTAGGGAGAAGGGGGCTGAGGGTTCGCTTGTGAGGTCCTTTGTGAATTTATATGCGTCCCTGACCTTCAAAGTCTCCCCAAGTACTATGAAGGCTGTGGCTGATACCCATCTGTCTTGTGTCCTTATCCACTGACGTTTCCAGATTGAGTGCCCTTGTTGCAGGTGGTCCAAAAAGCACATCTTATTACTTTTTTCAATTAATCCCATATACAGCCGTTACAAAAGGGTTTCAAACAGGTTTGCTCAAAAGGCATTAGCTCACCTTCTGTGACCAGTTTCTTTTTCAGGTTGTCTTGATTGTGCTTGTTCATAAGTGTGTGGTTGAACAATTCATCAGAAGATTTATAATGTCCTAGATCAGTTGTCAAGGTTTTCATGGAAGATCTAATAAAGGCTATTCCCTTTGTTTCTTCATAGTTATTTCTACTTGAAGCCTACCTTCAGTTTTATGAGCCATGCAAAGGAATTGTAATGTAGTGGTCAAGCTGTTTACTATGGATCCAGATGGCCCTTGATCTGATGTTGGCTTGTTGGCTTGCCATTCTTAGCAATTCACTTTCCACATTGTACTTCATTTCCCTTATCTGCCCACTTAAAACAACTGTTAGGTACTATATAACAAGTCCTTGTCTACATGTTTTTTGTTAAATGAAGCTTATTGCATTGTCGGAAATACAGTCTCTGGCAGCTGAATTGTTGCATTACAACAACGATGCAGCAAATGAGATGTCTTGATGTAGATCACATAATTGGTCCTACAGAAACAAATTTGAGCACTGCAGAGGTGGTTGACAATTCTCTCAATCTTGCTTCTTGCTTTCAGAAGCAAAATGTGTATGCATCGTATTTTCATGTGGAAAGCATGTGTGGGAGCAGATTTCCCCAGTAACATTTGGTATGCAGCTTTATAGTTTGAGACTAAAGAAAACTGTTCTCCATAAACGTTTGCTGCTTTCATTCAAATAGAACTTACTTGCTGCCTCTAATATTTCTTTGAGCATTTTATAGTTACCATGTTTCTAAACATTTATTCCTTCCTTTGAGTAAAACAAGTCTGTTTATTTTCTAGAATTTATTGTAATTCACAATGGGATCACCACAAACTATAAGGATTTAAAGAAATTTCTGGTAAGCCATACACTATTGGCATCAAATATTAAGATTGCATTCTAAACTTTATTGTTGTGTAAATATCGTTCAGGTTTGTAACTTTGCTGAATGCCCTGAAAAATTAATTCAGCAGAGCTGAAATATTGGTTTATGATCATGAGATATACAGAGTGAGGTAATAAACATTGCTGTTGACCGTTGTACCCAGACCTCAATAAATATAAAACCATAGACTGTGAAACATCCTGAACGAGATGATCAGAGCTAGTCTAGAGGTTAGTATACTGTGGCTGTAATGTGGCAAACTTTGGACATCTTAATCTATGGGAGTGTCTGCATATAACACCCAGCCAAGGTTCCAGTCTAATTGTTAAGACTTACAACTCACCATGTTAATAAAACCCTATGAAAATCATAGAGGACAATTCAGACTTCTAAATGGATATTTATGGGGAGAGAGAGAGAGAGAGAGAGAGAGAGAGGGGATAGAAGACTGTTGGAACAATCTCTTCAGTTCAACAAAACTGCCGTTCTTTCAAGGCACATGCCACTTTGTATGCTGCCTACGACAAAAGAGCAATGGAGTATTAGAAAGTTATTTTGAAAGTAGTACTATTTGGGAAACTTGTTTTGCTACATTTCAGGTAGGTTGTGCAGTTGTTAACTTTTGGTTTCTGATTTATAGTTGTTACTGCAGATTCCTCACTTAAAGATTACTGCTACCGGAAGTTTTCTATATCCAGTTGTCCCAAACCCTGATAGTTAGCGCCATGTGGCTCCGCATTTACTTCGTACCATCCCAGAAGTCATAACATGGTGCTGAATGGAAACATCAACCCTGCATGCTGATATCAGTGCATTTCTTTCTGAGCCCTTTGATGTGGATCTGGAGCACTGCTCCCAACTCGGTTTTTTGACAACTTTCAAAATGTTACAGGGACAATGTCTTGCCCCGAAACAACAGGAATCCTATTTTGCAGGGAATGCAGGTACCAGAAGTTGGCCACAGGCATTTGAGTTTTATATAGCACAGATGAGATCCGAGGGTATCAGAGTGTTGTACATCAGAACATGTTCAACAAATAACACGTATAATAATAAGAGCACCTGAATCGAATCAAAGCAAGTCAAAGGTTGAGCTTGATGGAGGAAAAATAACAGGGAAGGTGTATAAGGAAATCTAGGAGTTAAGGTCATGTCTTGATGGGCGATTGATGTTCTGCTAGTTCAGATGTTGTTTGAGGAGGAGGTCCTCTAACTGTCTGTTGAAACTCAGGAATGGTGAGTTTGTCCTGATATGTACTGGAATGGAGTTCCAGATTTTTGATGCGTTGCTCGAGGAGGAGCGTGTCTTTTTTTTTGGGGGGGGGGGGGCTTTCAGCAGAATGAGGAGTAGGGTGTGGTAGCTCCTTAGGTTTCTTGTCTAATCTGCCTTCTTAAGTTTTGAGGCAAGGTAAGCTGTTTTCCCAGTGTGAATGGCTTTGAGTGCGAAAAGCATTTTTTGAAGCTGCAAAGAGCTTCAATTGGGAGTCAATTCAGTTCTTTAAGGGCAGGGGAGATGTGGGCATATTTATTTTTTATTCCTGTGACCGTTCTGGCTGCTGCAGTGAAAGTGAATCTAAGGGGAGCAAGGTGTGGTTTCGCTGTGCCTGTGAGGGTAGCAATCCTGTTATTCTAATCTAGATAGCACTAGTACTTGTGTGGCAGATTTAAGGTAATTCGGCGGTAGCTAGGGTTTGATTTTTGTTTAGAAGTTTCAGGTTGTAGAAGGCACTCTTCACGCTATTCTTTATATGATCTTTCATGATCAGATTGGGGTCCAGTGTTATTCCTGGAGATTTGACTGAGTCAGCTAGAGCTAGCTTGCAGTTAAGAAAAGCTATGGAGTCTAGCCATTCTGATATCTTGAGGGACTGCTCTGTCTTTCATATTGAATTTCATTCTTATCTTGTTTGAGTTTTATGTGGTTATGAGACAGCCAGTGTTCGACTTCTTTGAGGGTGTCATTTAACCTGTGTACGTCATCTAGTGGGGAGATTTCCCTGTAGAGCTGGGTTTCATCTGCATATAAGTGGAAGGGGATGTTTTCTTGGTTGGGAACGATGGTTAGGGGCTCCATGTGGATATTGAACAGTGTAGGCGAGAGCACAGAGCCTTGGGGGGCGCCCCAGGTGATTGCTGTGGTGTCGGAGGACAGGTGATTAAAAAAAATAAAAAGATTTTGTTGAGAGCGGTTTTGTGGAAAGATGAGTGTTCCTTGGGTGTTTGAACTTCGGTCATGATTAAAAGCTGCTAGATAAATGTGTCCTCATACCTGAAGGTGATGGGAAGCATGAAGTAAATCTCTAATTTGCAGAACATACAGAAAGATAATTGTTGAAAAAGGATCCTGCTCCAAGTCATGGGGCCATTTGTAATCCCACTCCAGGAGTTATTCCAGCTTGAAGTCCTGTTACTACATGAAGTCTTTCTATAGGTTGAAGGCCAATCTGGACTTGACCCCATCCTGCTACTCTAAATCAGACAAGAAGATGCATGATTAGTAATCTAAAAATCATACCCACAGACGTCTCCAGAATCCAATCTGGTCCTGACATTACCTTAATTCACCAGGGTGTCATCGACCCCTGCAGCAAATTGCAGCCTTCAAAGAGGCCATGCTACAAATTTTTTCAGCTGTTTGTGGCTCCCCTGGCCTGCCTTTAGGACCCACTGAATTTCACCAGATGGACTTTTACCAACAAGCTCTCCCTCAACGCCAGGGAGTCATGCCTGTTGCTTCCTCTTTAGCCCCCAGGCTCCACGCCTGTCCCTTCCATGCTAGCGCCGATGCTGACTCTGCTGGCACTGACCTCTGACCCTTTTCTGACACTAGTATCGGACCCCGAGCCGTTGACTGCTCGCACCAGATGTATGTTGCACTATGAAATTATCAAGCCATAACAGAATCTTGTCATTGACTGCTGCCTCGATGCGAGTACTATCTGAGGCTGGAGGCTTTATTTGGATCCCACTCTGATTAATTTCACTGTATGCAAAATGTTCCTCTTTGAAACGGACAATGAGGTAGACAACTTGCAGCCCTTCACTAGACTGATCATGGGCTCCACCTGGATTTACAAAATGTCAATGGGCTAAATAAATCCCCCATGGCTGAACTAGACTTACTGCCTGGGCCACCAGTGGAAGAAAGTGCCTTGTTTGCAGTAGTTGTGTGAAGGGCAGCAGAAATGCTTGATTCACAGCTGCCTACTATAGAAAACAAGGCAACCTTGTTAACTGAGCTCCTTCAGTCAGGTTCAACTTCTTTTGAGCCACTTTTGCCTTTGATATCAGCTCTTACAGACACCATTATGGCCACTTGGTCCTAGCTGTTCTTGGGCCCTCTGGTCCATCTAGCTGCCAGGTGACATAGGTTGGCCCTTTTTGGTCCTGATTTTTCTGATGAAGCACCTTACTCCTAAAAGCTGGTATTACAGGTGTCCATTCATTAAGTCACCCCATGCCTTTCAGACCAGTCCTCCAGCTAGTTGAAACAGACTTTCTTCGACAAGATATTGTTCCCTAAGGTCAATTAACCCAGTGTCCATTTATGAGCCTCTACACCCATACTTTATGGGATATGGCCAGTGAAATCAAGTCCGCTATCCGGGAAGACCTCAGGGCCTCGCTGGCTCAAACAATACATAATGGTCAGGTTTTGGTAAAGAATGCCTGCGTGCTGGTTTGGACAGCACGGACTGTGTGGGTGGGCTGAGTGGTTAGCACCAGTGAAGTGCTTAGAAGATATGCCTTGATACGGTCAACTGGATCTTTAGGGAATTTCCAGGTCTCCCTGATGAATGTTTAGTGTTTGTTCCAGGGGGCTAGGATATAGACACAGTCTGCCTTCCCATCCCAAATTGAGAGATTTAGTAATTTTTCAATGGTTTGAGACTGGAATTGTGGTTGCAGACTTCTATGCTGGAACTACGGGCAAGCTCCAAAGAAAACTCCAGCGCATCCAGAACGCCTCAGCACATCTCATCCTCAACCTCCCTCGCCACAAAACATCTCCGCCCACCTCAGAACCCTACACTGGCTACCCGTCAACAAAAGGATTGTCTTCAAAATCCTAATCCATGCTCACAAAGCCCTCCACGACACCGGACCGGCCTACCTCAACGATCGACTTAACTTCCACATCCCGACACGCCAGCTCTGCTCCGCCGACCTCGCCCTCGCAACAGTCCCTCGTATTCACTGCACCACATCGGGCGGCAGGTCCTTCTCCCACCTCACCGCCAAAACCTGGAACTCCGTCCCCACCAACCTACGCAAGACCCAGGACCTCCTATCCTTCAGAAAGCGCCTCAAGACCTGGCTCTTCGAGCAGTAACACCCCGCCACCCTCTCCTCCACCCCAGCGCCTCGAAACCCTACCTGGTGAGTAGCGCGCTCAACAAATTTATTGATTGGTTGATTGATTGATACATTGTATACCGTTTCTATAAGGAAGGAACTCTTCCTCATACCCAAATCGGTATCCATTACCAATCCCATTTTAAGAATCAGTGAAACTTCATTGACGCCTAAAATGGGATTTGTAACTAGAAAAAAAACTTTTTTTGATTGCAATTTCCCATTATAGTGTGTTTGGAACTGGAAAAATGGTTGGTTCTTCTGGATGGCATAGGTCTAACAACCAGAAGTGTCTGGTTATATCAAATGGAGACTTGTTTCATATGACTGACTGTTCTTTCCAATTCTATTAGTCTTTCAGTGACACTGCTTGTTGTGGACTCTTCATTATTTCTCAGTAGGCCTATTGCCCTCTAGATATTTTGTCCCTTTCATTTGTCGACGGATAGAAAAGATAATTTGATAAAATACCAAACCTCCCAGTTCCATAAAAGCCAGCCTTGTGCTAGCTTCAACTCCATTTAGTTAAGTAAATATATGTGGAAAACTTCCGTATTTCAGTGCAAAATTAAATTAACCGTCCAGGTCCTGCATACTGACAGTGATATAGGGGCACTAGATTGAACAAAGCCCATGCATGCAAATAAAAATAAAAAAACCTGCACAGTGTAAGTGCCTGCTTTCTAGAAAACAAACCTGTACTAGCCTAGCAAAGAGGTATAAACCAACACAATGGCATATATATTTTAAGGATAACCTCATGTGTGGCTTTCTAGGTGAAAAAACTTGTATATTTTAGGGGTGTTTTATGTGACTGGAATTTCAGATGTCATCTGCTTTTTCTTTTATTGTGGTACCATTTTATGATGTTTAATTATTAATATAAATATCCTGTTTAAAATGTTTACTTCTCTTTTTCTTTTCTACCCTAGGAAGGGCACGGGTATGAATTTGAGTCTGAAACGGACACAGAAACCATTGCGAAGCTGGCCAAGTACATGTATGACAACCGGGAAAATGACGATATCAGTTTTACCACTGTTGTAGAGAGAGTTATCCAGCAACTGGTAATACAGATTTTTTTTTTTTAAGCATGTGCCCTATACTTTTTTTTTCTTTCTGTTGTGTTTGCAAAAGGTGCTCGATGTATTGTTTCACAGAATGTATTGTGGTAATCAGTGATGAAATACCAGGTGTATGATCTTTACTTTCTAATGCACTCACTTTACATCTGTCCTTGTGCCCACTCTGAATGACCTGGACTGCCCTAAAAAATGGGCTGGGTGGTTGCCCTGACACTGTCCAACTTACAAAGTTGGACACTGTGGACTATTCTATCCTTCATTCCTGATTGCAAATTTTAGGAATCCAGGAAAAGACTCCATAGGTCAATTTCCCCATTTCTTACTGAATGGGTGTAGGGTGCCTCCCTTATCCTGTTTATCTCTTTTTCTAACTCCTTAATGTATTCAGTTCCTCAAGAATTTTGTCTCAGCCTGGCTTTGTGCAATTCCCTTTTGCTCACCACCCATTGTGTTGGTTTTATTCATACCTTGGAGTTTGAATTTTATAGGCTTTTTCAATACACCCAGATTATGCCCTGGTTGAGTGATGACCTGGGTGCAGCAGCAGAATTTTTCTCCAAGTGCATGTTAGTAGTTACCAGATTCAACAGTATTTTGAAATAAAATTCAGATGAGGATTCTCAGAGGCCTTCCTTTGAGCTGGACCTCTGATTTTTGGTTTGGTCTCAATTTGACTGCCCACCTTCCCCTGGGTCATCGCTACATAGAGTGGGTTTGTCTTACTTTTATTCTTTTGCACCACAGTGGAGTCAGGTGACAATTCTGTTTTTTCATCTTTAAGTTCTAGAAGATCGTGCCCCTTCTCACACTTGAAGCCTAGGTTGCAGTATGCAATGCAGTTATTTTAACCCTTATAGATTACAGGAATGTTTTTATTGGATGTGCCTAGATATTGGATCCAGAGCTTCAATTTGGTCCAAAAGGCAACTTTGGGCTTGCACCATGGTGACTTAATATGTGCTCACCTTTGTAGAGTGGCTAAGAGATCCATGTTCAGGGACCTTTTGTATTACATTTTCAGTGTTCTGTTCTTTGTTTGCAATTCCTTTAGCCAAGTTTACGGAAATATTGTGCTCTTCATTGACTGTGATCTTCATTCCTTGTTGTTTGTCCAGTTCCTGCAACCAGACTACTACAGTTGGAGGACATTTCTTCTTATACTTTATTGGAAAGTTTAGGACGTTAATTTCTTTGCCACTGAGGCCATGATGCGTTTTTCATTTAGTAGTGGTTTGAAATCATGACTGTTCTTTTGCTTCATCTCACCTTGTTGTACTGCAAGCAAATTCTGCTGACCCATGATTTATAGTGCTAGCTTGAGCAATTTCTTCTAGATGTCCACTCCAGTCTAGTAACTCTAGAACAAAACCTTATGTGTTTGGTTTGAAACTATCCCCCCTTGGCGGAGGGACAGGTTTAACATGCAATAGAAGCAGAAGACTAAATTCATAAAATTGCTGTTTTAGCCGTTACATATAGTAGATGTCCAGTGAGGTGCTGGAACAAATTGAACAAATTATTAGTGGAATCTTATCACCCTGCAATCCATATATTCAAGGCATTTCTACTTAATATCTCCATGCATAATACCTGCAGCCATTCATCCCTGCTAATATTTTATCTCTGTGCATGCGTTCTGCCCTCTGCTCAGTATTTATTCATTTTCTTTAATAATAATGCATTGACTTTTCAGAGACACTACATGTGGAATCAAGATGCAGAAGAAAACCGGCGTGGTCTAGAGCAGTACAGCTGCACATCAGTAGTGCTACGTTTCTGCAGCAACTGCAGCTAAACACTACCCAGACATTATAGTGCAGCAAACTAGAAGTAACAGTACTAGCATAGAGTGAACTTGAGTTTTGTACTGTAACGTCCCCTGCCCCGAAAAGCAAAGCACAAAAAAAACAAAAAACAAAATAAAAAAATAAAAAAAATTATTTGCTTTAATATCTGTTAGTCTAATTTACTTGAGAGCCTTTAAAGAAAAGGTCCTCATTTTTTATGGGTTAGGGCTCTCATTTGATAGAATACTGTTTTCCTATGATGTCTAGTATTGCTAGTGGATGTAATGCTCTCTGTATTTTGCGCCCAGCTCCATCTTGACCATTGACTTCATTTTGTGCTTAGCTTAACTTCAAACACGTCATATTGGCGAAGCAGGTATTTTTCCGCGCACAACTTATGCAACATGTTTTTCGCTCCTCTCGCTCTCTTTCTCACCAAGGGAGGGACATAACATGGAGTAGTGAGGGAGAGTTAAGGATGTACCAGGTGCGGCAGGGAACATTTCGGTCTTGAGAGCGCACCTTCGGATGTGGCCAATCTCTAAACGTGCTCTTTCAACACGGACCTGGTACAGCCAGCGTTTGAAAAACAACTTACTGTATGGGAGGGAGGGTTCTAGAATTCTTCTCTCCAGCTTTGTTAAAGTATTTAAGAGGGAAGCTTGACGACGGGGTTAGACAGAACTCCTTTCCGGGAGGGGACACCTTGCTTGACCTCTCGCTCTCTTTTCGCGGTCATTTGGGTTCACGACTTGAAGCTATCAAAGAGATGATGTCACTGTCAAGCCCCACGGTGATGCATTTTTAATTCTTATTTTTAGTTGTGCGTTGTGCATGAAAATACAATCACTATATATAGATATATTATCCATGGTTGAAGTAGTGTATTTTCTTTGTTTCTATGATCATTATTATTCTACTGCTGTGTACATTTTTAGGAGTGTACTTGTGTTGCTGCATTTCACCTAAACGCTTTCCCTGTACGAGCCTTAAGAAGTGCCTTAATAAATTCATTACTCAGACTAAGAGTGCTGCATCGTTGGCATTCCTTTCATTTTGTCTTGTCTCAGTCTGCAGTATAGCAAAACAGTGGATTAGCATTGGGGAGACCATATACTTCTTTAAATTTGAGTGTATTAAATCATCTGTGTAGTGTAACAGTGCATTGACCACTCTACTCTGCACTCTTCTATTCTACGCCACTCTTCTATTCTACGCCACTCCCCTCTATTCTATGACATTCTGATCTAAGCTGCTCCATGCCACTCTACTCTTGCCCACTCTATTCTGCACCGCTCTATTTCAGACCGTGCCAGGCCACTCTGCTCTATACTACTCTATTCTGCTCCACTTTATTCCACATAATCCGCAAATCTATTTTGTGCCACACTCCACTCTATTCTTCGCCACACTACCGTACGGGACTCCAGTCTACATCACTCTTCGCCATTCTACCTTGCCCTACTTTACTCTACACCACACTACTAACTTTTAACCATGCTGAACAGCAGCCAGGCTGATGCACAACATGGCTAAAAGACCTTGACAAAGTCAATAACTCTCACATAGGTCAGACCTATTGGCTTTGCCAGTGCTTGTTATGTGTTGCCTGTATTAAAAAGGAAAATAGTCAGCTTTCTACCTGTTATCAGATGTATTGCAAAATGCCTGCCTTTTGTTCTGTTCAATACCTTACCGAAAGTAGGCATTTTTCCAACAAGGAACACTTATCTGAAGAGAGGACTTGACACAAGAGCACTTGAAGCCTTCCCTCTCCAAAGGATGGGACCACACCTCTTGCTCATCCAGCCAACTTCACGGTCTCCTCCATTTGCTCCATTTGAAAAATGTGCATAGATTGCATGCCCATTAGCATTCCTAAGTGCATGTGTCTCTAACAACATTGGCAGAACTCTTTCTGACCCCCCTAAAGACCAATAAATGCAATCTAGGCGTTGAGAATTTTTTTACTGCCCCTTTCCTTAAGAACATGTGATCTGCACATACCAGAACTGCTGCTACTCTTCTTGCTTTGTGGAAACTCCTTGTTTCTTTACCCCAAAAACTGATATTAGACCATAACTTTTTTTTAGTTTTACTCCCAGACACCCAATATGCTTCATTAATTTGACCATCTTTCGCCATCCATGTCTATTATACTTAACAGTCCCCCCAAATGTACCAGTGTCACCCTTAAGAGTCCTTAAACAGAGTCCTTGAGAGGACAGGCAGCGTTGCATGCAACTATGTTCTGCTGGTGCTTATTGTTTGCAGGCAGTGACCATGTTTCAGGTTTCTGTTAAATAGCCAGCCTGGGCCATTTGACTTTTCTGCTCTTGGCTGTCTGGTTATTAGGGAAGAGAAACCGAGGGCACCTGCTGAGAAACTACAATTCTGCATTGCAGGATCTTCATTGAAGTCATGTAATTCCCCGTTATGTGTGTGGACCTCGGAGCACTCTTCATAGATGTATTGTCCGCGAAAAAGGTCACACAGGCTGTCAGTGTCCATATGTCTTCATAATGAGCAAGATCTTAAAACGGTAATAATCAGTGTCTCAGTTTTTTTCCTGAAAAATCTATAATGGACCCTAAAGAGCAGTTTCAAGCCTGCATTGCAGCATCTGGCATGCAGGAAGGTGTGAAAATATGTGAAAGAGAAGGAAAACATGCAGTCTGATAGACTTACATTGAACTATTTGACAACAAAATTCAAATTTTTCATTTTCACTCTTAAAGGTGTCTCAGAGCACCAGGAACTCGGGTTCTCCCCACACCCACCAACACTCTGCTGCGCTCTGCCATGCTCTTAACCCTGGCTGCCGCTCTCTGCACTGCTGCTGTACCACACCATAGAATATGGCAGGACCCTCCATGTGCGCCTCCTGCAAGTTCCACCATCCCCTACACCCACCACTCATGCACCGACAGCACAGTACCCCACTTGCTCACACAGACCAAACACCATCTAAACAAAACTCCATACTCTCATGCATGCTCAACAATTGCTTGCTCACCAAACATGCCACAGAGATATGCAGACTACTGCATGACTATGCTCCGAACATGCTCTTTTCTTACTGAAACATGGCCAAACCCAATCTCTGCACCAGGCACCGCTACTGCCATCCCCGCAGACTAAAAGTTTGTTAGGCACGACAGTCAGCACAAGTCTGGAGGTGGAGTAGCCATCATATTCAAAAATACCATCAGCTGCACCACCTACACGGACCCGCCCACCAGATACAGGGAACACCTCACGCTCAAGATACACGTCAAAGTCAACTTCTCCCTGTGTGGAAACCTCGTATACAGACCTCCTAGACCCAGCACCATTTTTTTCCTGCGTCATCCGTGACTTCATCATACCGCTCATCATCCAAGGCAGGATCTTCATCCTTCTTTGTAGTCCTCAACTTTCAACTAGAAGACCACACTGGTCCAATTTCTACAGCCCTTCTAGAAAACCCTGGCCTTGACTAGCACGTTATGAACCCACCCACACCACCGGACACCGATTGGACCCAATATTTGTTTCCGGTCAATCAGCAGCATTTCAGTCGACAAGCCAGCCACTATGACCTGGACGGACCACACCCCTGTCAGTTTCGGTATGCCCATCTCGCATCAATGCAGGAACTGCCCGTCAGAGCTGCAAACCTATTTGAGAAGAGGAATGGACTTCTACCCTTTCCGAGCATCTACCAGAACACACCAGAAACTTGCTGAAAGTCATCAAAAATCTCAACAGCTGGATCACCACATGCGCAGACACTTGGCTTCCCTCAAGTTCCATCCAAAGGCAGGAGCCCAGCTACAGGCTAGCTGGTATGCATAGGACCTCTGATGAAACACCACTGCAAGCTACTGGAGCGAAACAGAGAACAAGTCAAGACACAGCAGATAAACATATTCAAATCAGCCGTAAGTCACTACCACCTGCAGATATGGAAGAATAAGCACAGAGATATGAAAATCGAGTGCACATCTCTTGCAGATCGCATACACAGTAACAACAGCAAGGAAGTCTTCACCATCATCAAAGATTTCACTATGCCTCCTGCTGCCTGCAGCAACATCACCCCCCTCACAAGACCTCTGCAGCAAGCTCTTCGAATTCTTCAGTAATAAAATCACCTCCATATAAAGCAACCTCGAGCCTCACCCGGACCTTGCTACTGAGCCTTCCATCATGGCCAATGAACGAATCTTGACCTTGTCCCCACCCGCCACCACTGTCAAACGTTAATGCCATGAAAACCATCCACTCGGGCCTCCACCTGACCCTTGTCCCCACAACACCTTCAGCAAAGGATTTTTTCCAAACAGCAAAGCACTAACACCCATCCTCAGTGCCTCCATTGACTCAGTCACATTCCTGGACACCCGGAAACATGCCACCATCATACCCCCACCCAAGAAACCATCTGCTAACCTAGTCATGCTTTCCAGCTACAGACCCATTTTTTCCTACCATACCTGGCAAAAGACTTTGAAAAAGTAATCAACCGATGCCACAACGACCACTTCAGCAGCCACCAGTTCCTCGATGCCATGCAGTCTGGATTCTGGCCCAACCACAGTACAGAATCTGCACTTACTGCTGCCACAGACAGCATCTTCATGATCCTTGACAGAGGTCATTCTCTTGGACCTCTCTGCAGCGTTCCATGTGGTCTCACACTGCATTCTCATCAGGAGCCTGTACAAAATTAGCATCCAAGGACCTGCTGTCTGCTTGATCTGCTCCTTTTTAACGGATAGATGGCAAGTTATCAGCCTGGCACCTGCGCACACAACATTCTCTCCTATGCAGATGATACGCATCTCATACTCTTCCTTTCAGACAAGACCGCAAGAAACTAATTAACCACCCCCCTGCATGATCGAAGACCCTACCTGGATGAAATCCAACTGTCTCAAGCTTAACACTGAAAAGACACAACTAATGGTCTTCGGCAAGAACACTGCATTATGGGGCTACAACTGGTGGATGGCCAAACTCAGACCCTCACACGGAACCTCAGAATAATCATCGACTGCAAACTGCATATGACTGCACAAGTCAACACCGTCACTGCATCCTGCTTCCACACGGGGGAAGATCCCAAATGACTCCCAAGCAACACAAGAAAAACTGTCACTCCTGTCCTAGTTACCAGCAAGTGGGACTGTGGAAACATGCTCTAAGACGGGATCGCCAAGCAACTCACTAGAAGATTACAGACCATTCAGAACTGGGAAGCCAGGCTCGCCCTCAACCTCCCACACACAACTCACATTACACCTCACCTCAGGGAACTACACTGGCTTCCAGTACTCTAACTCGCTTAATTCAAACGCCTTACACACATTCAAGACACTCCACAAGTGTTCTCTTACATCACACCTAACCTCCTCAGCTATCCTAACCTGGAACAACCTCCCTCGCCACATCAGAACCTCCTCCTCTCTTCTTGAATTCTGTAATAAGCTGAAGGCCGGACTTTTCAATTAACCATCCTTCCATAGGTAGGGCTGGGCACACACACCTGCTTTGCACAAGGATACCCTCACGGCTGATAGTGTGCTTTATAGATACACAGAACAAAGTGGAGGAGAAAAGTAAGAAAATAAATTTTTTGAGATCATCCTGTCATGTCCCTGCTGAGAAAAAGCCTACTCCTGACAAGAACTGTAGCAAAAGGAGATCCATAGAAAAGGTGATAACAAGAAGACCTCGACAAAACCATTCTCAACGACATTCCAGACAGTTGTCAAAGGTATCAGCCTTGACGTCAAGAGGATCGCCTCCTACTTAGTCTCTGTTGAAAGCTGATTAAACATCTAGTGCAGAATGTCATGAACACTTTAAACACATGCGCCAGAAAGATCACCATTGACGACGAGTACCCACCACTTGACATCAACAAACACGCTGGTGATATCTCTGTTTAAACCCAGGTCAATATTACCGTTGATATGGCCCCCATCTATGATGTTGAAGCCAGATTCTCGCTTGACGTCAATCCTTTCGCCATTAAAAAGAGTCGCCATAGATGTCATTCTGAGTCTCCATTCATGCCGAAAATATTATGTTTGTCACAGTGACATGCGACATCAGTATCCATGACTGGCTCTGCATGCCTGCTGATTATGTCCTTGGCCGCTCCATCGCTAAGGTGCATCTTCATCTTGTTTTTTAACTTTGTCCTTCACTCCAACTCAGAAGAAAGACTAAGAGTACCTATTTAAGCCTCCTCCATCAATTCCACCTAAACCTCACCCACTGCCTTTCAGTCCGATAAAGCTGATATTTTCCTTTTGAGGACTCACTTCAGGTTACCTTGCAATCCTTACTCCTCGTAAAATAGTGTTGAGACCAACTTCCATGTCTTCACTATGAGAACTGAAATCCTTCTCTGACATCTTCTCATAGATCACCTGTCTCTTCCCATCATACTTCTGGGAAAACAAGATGGTTCAGATCTCCTTTTTTGAGGATATAGCCAAGGCGGCAGCTAAACTAAACATCCCCTTGCACAACCAGCACTTTCTTATTTTAGAAACACTACAACATAGAGCAACTCTGAAGCCTCTTCTTGCGTTAGTTACTTGATATTTCAGAGAAAAAAAGTCTTAACTCCTGCCAAAATCAAAGGTGCCACGCAGCATTTTCTTTAAAACAAATATAAGGCACCCCCACAAGATAATGACTTCTTAAAGACCGAACCTAAATTGAAAGAAAATGCAATTATTAGCCTTTACACCAGGTCTACTCAATTTAAGACCAAGAATGTATGTGTCCATTAGAGCTACAGTATGCATACTTCCACATCCCAATAGCAACGCCACACAGAAAATTCCTCTATTTTGTAGGAGGAAACAACCACTGTCAATACCTAGTCCTACCATTTGGCTTTGAATCTGCTCTGTGCACATTTGCAAAGTGCATGTAAGTGATAGTAGCCTGCCTAAAATTGAAAGGAATTTTCACCCATCCTTACCAAGCTGACTGGCTGCTGAAGTCTTACTGTCTGAGGAAAAGTAAAACACATTTTCTGACATTAAACCTGCTGACCAGTGTAGGCCTTCGAACCAACCATCAAAAATATATTTCAATGTGGTTGCAAATGCAAAGGGTGTTCTACTTGGGGGCAGCTTAAGGCACCATAAAATAGTATCATATACCTGGGACATATGCCACAGTGTGACAGCCTCTAATCCAACTATGAGACAGAAAGACTCCCTTCTAGGTTAATGCCCTTATGTAAGTACATGGGTCAAATGCAGAATTGCACATTAGACATCTGCAACAATGCCTAGAGGACAAATGGTGTCTGAAGATGGAATGGGAAGACAGCTTCCCATTCCCATAGAGATTGTCTGCTGCAAGGCAATCTCTAAAATCGTTGTTCAAGAGGAACAGCTTGCTCAAAGGAGTTCCTCTTCATAAAGCACTTCAGTCTCAGATCATAGTGATGGATGCTTCCATGTCAGGATGGGGAGCTTATTTATAAGACTTGACAGTAAATGGGCAATGGACATGCAAAGAAGCCTTGTACTATATAAGCTATCTGAAACTCAGCAGGGTCCATCTAGCTCTCATAGTTTTTCTCCCATTCTTGAAAAAAACAGCAACTATACACCTTCAAACAGGCAACACCACCAACATGCATTATCAGGCAATGATGCGCCAGGTTCAGACTACTTTCCATATAAGCCCAGATGAGCTAGCACTGGGACTTAGCTAGGGGGCTCAACCTAAGAGCAGGGTGAATGAATCTTGAAGTGGACTTTCTCAGTCAGTATTACGAACAGTCTTATGAAAGGGTCCTGGAAAAGGAAGTCTTAGGTGACCTCTTCGAAGAGTGGAAAACACTTTCTGAAGACCTCTTTGCAGATGCAGAAAACCAAAAGGGCAGAGACTTTGCATCCAGGCTGTCTGAACTGGAGTCTCTAGGGAATAACACCCTTTGTACAAGTTGGCCAGGCCTTTTCCTTTACGCCTGTCCATCGATTACAGTAATTCCATCTGCAATTTTGAAACTTCAAGCATATCCTTTGAAAATGATATGAATATTGAAAATTGGCCAAGGCAATGGTAGGACCTGGTTCTTCTCCAAACGTCCATGGAACCACATTGAAGACTTCCGTTTATGCCTGACCTGCTGACCAGAATTGAGAGAAACTCAATACCTGATTCCAACATCATTTAATTTGGTTGCTTGGATCCTAAAGTCACAAAGTATGATCATCTGAATCTCTCACCGACCTGTATAGAGAGATTGAAAGAAGCATAACGTTCTTCCACAAGGCTATGTTGTTTCTTGAAATGATAAAGATTCTGTATATGCTTTCATGGTAAAGGATACAATCCATCCAGCAGTCAATACAGTTAATAGAAATTCTCAATATCTTCTGGTATTTTGTTTAAACAGCCTGTCAAATATGTCGACTAGGCACTGGAGCCCATAAAAGGAGGTATAAACATGGCATAATCCTTGGGCTTGTTACAGCAACTTCATACCTATCCCTTCCGAGGGGCTACAAGAAGGAGTCAGTATCCTTATTGAGTGGTATGTAGATGCCAGCCATTACAACCTCAACAACAATACTGTTGTCAACAGTTGCCTTGAAGCACAGACCCCATCTTCACCTTCTTTTTAAAAATGTCCTCCTCATCGAAGAGGCACCAGTTATTGGAAAAATCAAGACCCATTCAGGAGACAGTAATAACTTTCTAGCAGTGGCCATACCACCCTGGACAACACCTGTAGGTGGAAAGGCTTCAATTTAAAACAGCCAGTGGCAACCTATAACAATGGATTAGTGGTTTCTAGATCTCATACACCTGCGGCATACATTAGAAATCATGCAAAACTCGCCTCCAATGTTACCATCCAAAAAAACCTTCAACACCAATGCTGTTGCAACCAGAGGTCTCCACAATGGTAAATAAAGCTACCTTAGAATTAGTCCCACCACTAAATGTGGGCTTCTTGCTTTGTTCTGATACAGAAAAAATAAGGCGAATGAAAAACGATTTTATATCTTCTGCAGTTGAACTAATTTCTCAAGAAGCACAATTTGCATGGTTACATTGCAAGAAACTCTCCAATTATTACAGAAAGGAGAATATATATTGACACTATATCCACAGGATGTACATTTATTTATCCTCATACACGGCAGTGCAGGCTGAACTGTTCCAATGTGGAGCAGGGTCAAGACTGATTTGTAAGTGGCTGGGTCCAAACTGAAGTGGCATGGTGGGCAAAAAAACAATTGATTAAGATGCGGCCAGAGAGATCACCAGTGGCTGAGGTTAAGTCAAGCATTCCATCTATCACCCTTTTGTTTTTGTTTTTGCTGACCCACTTGCGCAGGGAATACCCAGATGTTGGTCCTGGGCTCGCTGTGCCACTAGAACCAAGCTATGTCTGGCTGAAAAGCCATAACTGGGGCGAAACCGGTCCTAGGATACTTGTGTTCTGGTTAAGGGAGGATTTGGCTGGGCAGTTTGGGCCGGACTGTTCTCATGAGGAGCAGGATCAAGACTGATTTGCATATGGCTGGGTCCAAACCGAGGTGGCATGGTGGGCAAAAAATTATGGATTGGGATGCGGCCCAAGTGATTACCAATGGCTGAGATTAATTTAAGTATTTCATCCATCACCTTGTTGTTTTTGTGTTTGCTTCCATAAGTGCACCAGGTATGCCCAGATTTGGGTCCCGGGATCACTGTGACACTGGTACCAAGCTATGCCTGGTTGAAGAGCCCTAACTAGGCTGAAACCGATCCTAGGTTGCTTGTGTTCTGGTTCAAGGAGGACCTGGCCTGGAAATTCGGGCTGGACTGTTCCCATGAGGAGCAGGTTCCAGACTTATTTGCATATGACTAGGGTCCAAACTGAGGTGTCATGGTAGGCAAAAAACTATATATTGGGGTGCCCCTCCCAAGCAGTCACCAGTGGCTGAGATTAATACGAGCATTCCATCCATCGCCTGTTGTTTTTGTTTATGCTTCATCATTGGGCCTTTCCTGGCACCGTTGCTTTGGATTTAGGTGCAAGATACTACCCATTTCCTCCTCTGGGGAGTGTGGGGAAATTTTTGATTGATATGTTGTTATGCCGCTTTTCTGGTCTCCAAGTGTGAGGGCTATGTGGCGAGGGGAATAAAAGTGTTTGAGTTGAAATAACCTAATGCATTGAGAAAACGATTTTATTGAATCTCTTATTGACAGTTTTAAAAGAAAAGTGGGGTTTAGCTCTACAGTTCTACCCACTATTGGAAGTCGACCTGTTTCTGCATATTCAACCCTTTAAAAAGCTTTTAGTGACCTTCATCAAGACTGGTATTGGCCTTTCTGCTATAAATATTGCAATTAAAAAACAATAATACATTTATTGGTACAACCCACATCTGATGGTTGTTCTGGGATGCTGAGTGTATGCCTCCTCATCTGAAATGTAGGCCTATAAACAGAACAATAGACTGACAACGTTAGTCTGTACAACAGCCATTTTTACTCACAAATGTGCCCAAAAATTTGATGCAAACACAGTGATCAATGAATTCAAGTAAAGTCGATACTGCATACAAAAAAAGTAACAGCTAACAACTCAGTTTGACCATTGGTAAGGAAATTGCTCAACACAAATAAGATAGAAGTACGTAGAACTTGAGTCATTGCGTAACCTCCATTGCAATTTTAACACACATGACAATTGGTAGGTAGGAACCTAATATGACAAATCTGACAGAGACTGGCGTACTCTAGATTGATGTAGTTTACTTATATCTCTGTCTAGAGTCTTCACCTACATGCTGCAGCATTGCGGATGCCACAAAGTTGAATTACCCTTTTGGTAAGATATGAGTGCGGTTCACCAAGTTGCGGTATAGTATGCACACACTTTACTTGAGCGTTCATCACTGCGGTTGCATCACATTATTTTAGCATATTCATTAGTAAAACTATTGGCTGTTATTTAGGCTAATGTTGTCAGTCCATTGTTCTGTTTACAGGCCTACTGTTTAGAGGATTGACACAGACACCCAGTTGGTTTAATTCGCATACATTTATTCCCCTCTGCATTTAACGCACTTGGAGAGACCAGGCGAGTTGCATAGTGACATAGCCAAAAAAACTCCCTCAGGCTCCCCGTAAGTTAATGATTAGTACAGTGCACATAAATCCATAGGAAAGGTACCGGGGGGCCCTATGGTGAAGAATGCCACTCACCGGGTGGGTAAAGCTTCTGGCTTTCATCTTTAAACAGTGAAAGCCTCCTCCCCAGGTACTCGCTCCCTTATTGTGTTTCTCCCTGCACACTTGATGCAGTTGGTTCCGATGTATATTGATATAGCTTGCTGGGTATCTCCTGCTATTGTATACTGCCATGATAAGGCTCGTTATGCGTTGCAATGAAGGGTTTCAGCACCTTCAACTAGAAGTGTGTTTATGGCAACAGATTTGCTTGCTGGCATGCCAAGAGGTAACCTGGAAAAACAGGCTTATGTAACATTATTGCCTGGATTGTACAGCGCAGAGGGATGCTGCAGTTTGTCCAGTAATTTTATGTTGCTTTTTCCCCCATAAAGGTGAGTCTTCTTCTAAATTATTAGGCTCCATGCACAAAATTTGTATCATAGTTATGATTGCTTGTTATTGTGATTCAAGCTTGTGAATCTATGAAATATCTATTTTTGGATAAGAAAATGGTTACCGGTAACTGTAGTTTTTCAGAGATTCACATGCAACCCATCATCCTCCCCATTAAATGCTCACCTGTTTGTATTATTCCTTCACACAAGTGCTTTATTGATATCTAAAGGATGGTGTCCTCTCTGGTGTGGTCCTTAGTGCACTTACTGGAATAAAGTCCTCCTAGGTACTTGTTTGAATTGCTCTGTCCGTTTTAACTAATTATGCTCTACTGCTAATACTCCGTGACGTCAGTTATTGAGGTAATGACTCAGATGCAGGTTCAAAAGATAATGACTTTTTTGAGCTGATTGCCCTTCTGAAATTATGTCAGTATATCACTGTCCCATCCCACATTAAGGGCAATTCTTTAGACCTGATATGGAAATATAACTAGAAATTAGGTGATATTTGTGTTAAATCATGTGTATGGTCTGGCCATTACATCATTAAATTCTGTATTCCTTTTTCTGTACCAATTGTGACATGTAAACCAGAAATCAAAAGAATACATCAATAGCTTGACATAGAAGCAATGCCCCTCACACTCCAACAAACCCATCCTAGAGTTATTAAGGAAATGGATATCCTAGAAGCTGTTTATTTCTGCCTGGCTAAGAATCACCAGCAACTTGCATGCCCCACTGATTAAACAGACCGTAATTTTGTCTGTAATTGATGATGATGATGACTGTGTAATTGTGTGGTATCAGCCTTAGTCCTATTGGGTCTGTCTGCCACATTCAGCACAGTTGACCATAAGATACTAGTCATCTATGTAGAAGAGGCCAGCCTTCAATGCAATGCTCTGGGCTGGATAAAATAATTCCTGAAAAACTGCACCCAAGCAGTTCACATGGGAAATTTTTCCACTAAGGCCTGAACTATACAGAGTGTGTACCACAAGGCTCATTCTTGTCCCCTCATCTCTTTAATGTCTGCTAGTCCTGTGATTAAAGAACTAGCCTTAAGAGGATGCAGACTTTATAATTATGTTGACACTTCCCAGCTACTAATTCGATTGGTTGGATTGTCGAATTTCCAGCTCCAGTTCCAGAGTCTAATATCATTCTTCACACCGTGGATGAATGCTTACCAACTAAAATGAAACACAGATAAACCTGAGATTGTAATTTTAAAAATATAAGGTAAATCTGTGGACTGAACAAATGTTGGCTAAAAGAAATGGGACAGATACTGGAGCCAAAACCTTCAGCTAAAAGCTAAGCAGTGATAATTGATAGTAATTCATCTATGAAACCTCAAGTGGCTGCAGTTGCTTCTATGTTCACATCGCTGCTAAAAATACTTAGGAAAATAATGACACACACATTCCACTGGAAGCAACAAAAGCAATTGTCCCAGCACTGATTGTAAATAGATCTGATTATGCCAATTTCGTTTATTTTAGGCTACCTGCTACCACAATTCTAATTCTTCAGGTCATTCAAATGAGGCAGAGCATCTAATTTACTAACTCCTAACACAGACACATGCCTCATCACTGATGAAGCATGTTAACTGACTTCCCATAAAGCAGCATATCCTATTAAAGACTTGCTGGACTACCTTTAAGCGTCTCAATGGATTAGCTTCCCAATTTATCTCCAATAAGGTAGAAATATATGCCCCACATTGTACTCTGTGATTGACCAGTTCTGGTCTGCTTGACATCCCAGAATTCAAGACGACTAGATATGGAGGCCGATGCTTCATGGCTCAAGCTTCTTCTGTCTGGAATTCTTTGCCAGTACTGCTATGCCAGGAATCCAATTTCAGACTTTCACAAAAAAATAAAAACATGACTATTGAAGCAGGTATACTACTCTTAATCAATTAATTGTTCACTAAACTGCATCCCTGTCAGGCTTATTGAACGGCGCCAAGAAACCTCTGGGTGAACATTGTAGGAAGCTAGCTCCTTATATAGTGGACCAAAAAGAGGTACCCTGTGTAAAGAGTCCAAGCAAACCCCAAAGGAATCAAAGAGGTATGAACGACATCCCGGGTGCTCTCTTTTGTATTGGTGTGGGCAAGCAGTTAGGCATATCGGAGAGCAGTGCTAAGCATGTAAAGCACACACATAGGTAGTAAGCAAGACTCACATTCAATAAAGAAATCCGACATCGATTTACAAAAAATGAACACATATTTTTATATAAATTTAGATACCAACATCACTGGAATCAGATGAGTACTTTTCGAGTTATGATTTTACTACTGTTTTCAAAAGTCAACAGTGCATTTTTTCAAAGCTGAAATGTTACTCTATGGAAGAGGAAACATACACGGCAAACAGGTACCACACAGCAACTTACAGGACAAACCTTCTAGACTTAAGGTGAGTACAGGGCAGGGTCCTAGGCCACACCAACAGGTTACCTCGGGCAGCACTGTGGCGGCCAGGTGAAGGGTTGCGGTTAAGCATTGGGTGCCCTGTTAAAGTCAATGGGGATCAGTCCGGTCAGAAAGATGCTGCAGGTATGGACTGGGGGACCAGACCGGGTAAACCAACAAGGGGTTCAGTTATTGTGATGCTTGGGGACAGAGGGGCACCAGACCTCCAGGACTCCTTGCTCCAGGGCGGCCAGGTGGACCGTCTGGTTTAGGGGGTAGGGGGCCTGCAGGAACAGGCTGCATATGTGGACTGGGAGTCCACTCTGACTGAACCAACAAGTGGGCTCAGGTCGCAGAAGACTCTGGGACGCAGGGACATCTGTAGTGCTCTTCTTCTCAGTCTGGGGTTTATGGGTGCAGAGGTACAGAGGACCGTTGGGTGTCCATCACCGAAGGTGGTCACAGTAAAGGGGGGGGCAGCAGAAGGAGACTGCAGGTGTTGTTAAGAAGTCCACAGTGGGCAGACTCCAGGTGGGCTTTGTCTTTGGGGGGCCTGGGAACCACACTGACACCGTTGTCCCACTTCAGCTTGGGCTAGGATGCTCGGCTGAAGTGGTTTTTGGTGGTCTGGGTCCTCTCAGTTTGTCTTCGGTTGCCTGCAGATGCAGGGTAGCAGCATCTTTGTGACAAGGGAAATTCTTCTGGTGATTGGTGAAGCGCTGGCAGCTCTTTGAGTTTCTTGGAGTTTGCACATCAGCAGGACAGGTCAGTTGCTCCATAAGGGTCGGGTGCAGAAAGCAGGCTGGCAGGGTTGGCGCCAAGTCAGTTGTGCCTCTCAGTTCTTGTGTCAGCAGTCTACTTTCTTCCACTCTTTCTTTTGTGTGTCCAGCGGAGATCTGAAGTCCTGGCATCAGGGTGTCCCCTAAATGCTCAGCTTAAGGGCGTTAAGTAGAGTGAGGGGTAGTAGCCAATGGACTACTTACCCTAGGGGTCGCTACGCCCCCTAGATGACCACTTCCTTTGGGGAGTGGGCATCACCCTGTCCCAGAATTCCTAATTCCACCATACATACGATGGTGGAATTCCTAATGTTGTGTCACTTCAGGTTGGTCATCCTAGAGGAGTGTCCAGCCTGCAAGTGCAACACACCTCCTGCATGGCTAATTTTCCCACCTGTCCAGTTGCCAAATGCGCCTTGATCAGGGGAGTCTGCATCTGCTCTCCTCTGTGGGAAGCCAGATCTGTGTACTAAAAGCGGTCGGGTCTTTGAAGCTCCCCTGCCTTGGAATGCAGGTTTGCATGCCATCCTGTTGGGAGGAGTGTGTTACCACCGCTGCCAAAGCAAGCTTTTTTTCTGACCGCCAGAGAGCAGAGGCTCACACTATTGGGGAACAGAAACACGTCTCTGGTGGAGGACTGGCTAAAACTAGTCAAGTCAGCGCACCATTAGTTGGTGGGTTTTCAAGGGGCACCTCTAAGGTGCCCTCTGGGTGCATGCATTAAGAAAGTCATCACTGGAATCAGTAAGGGGTTATCACTATTATGAGATGTTTGATACCAAACATTCCTAGTTTCAATGGAGCCATCATGTAGCTGGGGAACTTCTATTGACCATTGTTGAGCACATGTACTTAAAATGGCTTTTCTGATCACTTGCTATGTCTAACAATCGACAAAGACATAGCAGGGTCATATCTGCTATTGCTGATACGTCCACACATGTAATGTAAAGCCCTGCCTTAGGGCTGTAAGGCCTGCTGTAGGTGGACATACAAGTATTACATGCTTTGCTAATGGACATTGCATACAAGTGTGTGCCATGTTGTGTTTTCACTTTTTAGAGCACTTTGTCACTCAGCCTGCAGAGGCAGTCTGTGCAAGTTTGTTGCTGGGTCCCTTAGGTGATACAAGTTATGCTGCAGCTCCTAGGGACTCTCTTTAGTAACTATGTCCTAGGTACCAGAGGTACCATTTACTAAGGACTAACGGTTAAAGACCTGGCCACTTGGGGATCAAGTGGCCAGTTGTCTTGTTTTTTGGGAAGGATCACTGGCACTGGGGACCTGTTTAGCAGGAACCCAGTGCACCTCAGACAAAGTTGCATCAACATCCAGGCAAAAAGTGGGTGGGTGGGGCTACTGCAAGCAAAACCCAATTTCCTACAAACATGCACTCTGAAAGTGTATTTGAGATAACATAATGACTCTCGGCTAAACAACAGGGATGATTCTAGCATATGAATCTGAGAGATACCAATTCTGGGGAACTACAGTTACTGGTAAGTAACTTTTTGTTTCTACCTATGTGTGCCTTGAGGAGTGATTTCTCTGTGGTTTTTCCCCACATAAATGCCAATCTTTGTTTTGAAACGATTCAACATATTGCAATTTGTACCATTTGCAGAAGAAATGTTTACTTCCTAGTCATGCAGAACAAGACTTTAATGTGATACTCATTACTCTTTTTTAGATCTTGTAGGGGAAATAATAAACATTTTAAAGCAGGAATAGTAAGTTGTCAAAAATGTACTGTGATATTCACTTTACTTAATTTTGTTCCTTCTATTTTTCCCTCCCAGGAAGGAGCATTTGCCCTCGTGTTCAAGAGTGTTCATTTTCCTGGCCAGGCAGTTGGCACCAGGTATTGTAATTCTTGCTAGTAATGTAATGGGTTGGCCCCGTTTGGGCTCCTGGGTGCAGGTGTTATTCAATTGCAATGCAAAACATTCGAATTTCAGACACAATGGTTTGTATTTTTGTCTGTTCAAGCTGATGTGGTTGATTGCATGCATTTCCACTAGTTTAGGACTATTGTTGACAGGGTGACTGAGTTGAAATTGTGCCCTAATAGTATTTGGGAATTAACGTGTTCACTGTCATTGTAAAATATGATATTGAGACTATAAGAACCTATGCTGCTTATTCTATTAATTTTGTCATAAATGAATACTAATGTGATTGGCAATCCATTAGAACAATTTGAACTTCTGGAGAATGGCCATTCTGGAAGCATACCAAGCCTTAGCTCATGGGCACCCTTATTGCACCATGAAATTTTGTACATCATTTACTGAATGGACTTGTTTTCCTGCTTCTTACAGATGTGAGAAACCAATTGCGCTCACAGTCAGCACTTTAAATATTCAGTGCCCCGAACTGCAGCATTTTAGTAGCTAATTGACCTGCCACTGAGGTGTTCTATTACCTTCATTTTTTAACACAATCTCATATGAGGGGCAATCTTTATGTCACAGATTTCAGTTCCTTTAAGCTTCATGATTGGGTTTTGCACCGTCTGCAGAGTATAACCTGCATTCAGAAAATAGTCTCTCTGGAGTCAATCAAGCTTTTCATTTTTCAGAGGTTGATTAAACCACTGATATTCTCACCTACTATGCGTCATTCTGGTTTATGGTGTGAATTTTAAATGTTAATATGCAGTAATTTATTCTTAGTTTAACAGTGCACTTGCTGTGTTTGTTGTGAAATGTTTAGCTAGTTTACCTTTGTTTGCACATCCTTTTTGAGTATGGACTGTCAATACCCCCTGTTGATGGTCACTTGTAAGGTTAGATTTTATAACCTGTTGTCTAAGCAAAAGACGTGGACATGTCCTAATCTTAGCTGAAAGTCTGATTCTCAAAGTCTGAATGGCAGTGTTTTAACTGAAACAGGACAGCACTTTACAAATCAACTAATAAATCAGAATATTGTTCTAAAGTGAGAAAGCTCAAGATTGCATGTGGAAGAAGGTCTTTATTGAGCTTCAGCTTGAGTGTCAAATTGTTTTTGGAATTTAGGTGGTAACTTCCTTATTTTCCCGCACCCTGTAATGAAATGGCATCAGTAGGATATCAGAAGGTGCTCTTGGTGGAGACAGCCGTTCAATCATAGCTAGAAACAGAATTTGGGGGCCAGATGTATCAAAGGGTTTTACCCATTCTGTGTCTATGGGAAAATGTGTTTGTACATATGGCCCTAGATGAATTAACCTTGCTTGCATATTCAAAGAATGTGCGGATGTGAAGCAATGTCTGAGCTTTGTCATGGAATAGAAGACCTTGCATTAATCAAACTCACTATTTGTGTATGTGCTTAAACTTGTGCATATACTACTCCATAAATTCCTAAATTGGACCATGGGTCTTTTCACAGGAGAGGCAGCCCCCTACTCATGGGAGTCCGTAGTGCCCACAAATTGTCCACTGACCACATTCCTATTCTCTACCGAACAGGTAAGCGTTTGCACATTAAAGTATGGAAAAGTTTGCCTAATTTGTAGATTAAAGTGCTGTTGGATTCTTGCATTGCTAAATTTTATTTTATGTGCCAAGTCATCTGCAAGAAGTGTGATATGGTATATTTAGTGTGACTGGAAGTATTAAGTAGATGGATGTGAGCTGATACAGTTTAATAATTTAGTGTAACTCTTTCTCGCCTGATTGCACATTCGAACATTTGTTTTTATCAAGACCACAGACTTCCATTTAAGTGACATGTAAGCAATGTGCATTATTTTGTGACTGTCTTTATGTTGCATCACTTCTAAGTTTAATGTGCTATTACAGTGTATGTTCATAATAACCGATCCACACTTGATTAAGTAATTACTTGTCCAATGAGAAGCAATAGAGGGACGAATGAAATGACTGTGGCCTGCCACTGAGATTTTATTGAGAAACCACTGGACCCTTATTAATGCATATTTGAATATTGTGTTCTTTTGTCTTCTGCCTCTTCATAACAGAGGGGAACTTTTGATATATGTTGGCTGAATGAAAGTTGAGCATGAGATGTTAATTAAAAACATGAAGTGTGGGGTCACACCATAATTGTCTTTGCCTGAACTCTGTTACCCCTTCTCTGCCCACCATAGATGATAAACATACACTATGGAAATGTTTAGGTGACCGTGCTTAAGTATTATATTTTTTTTATTTTTTTTATTTTGCTTCACAATCATAACTTGTAATTTTCCTTTTTTCAGAAGATAGGCTTACACACATTGCATTTTTTGGAACCCTTTGTTTCTGGTCTGTAAGTACTCCATTTGTTTTGTTTCTGCTCTAGGTGCATAGAACAAGCTCACAATTTCTTGGAGCATATCCTGTGGAAGATACATGATCACATCAGTCATGTTTTTGTATTAGTTGCTGTCTTAATTCTTTGGAAAGCCTACCTCTCATTCAAAGATGAGTAGGGAATAGGTCCTGAAGTTTACAAGTGCTAGTGTTATCAGTTTGTAGGGGTGCACCTACGTTTCTGAGGTTAAAATTCAGACAGATTACGAAGGGTCCTAGTATGAGGGCTAAAACACTTGTTTTTCTGATCACAAATCTCTTCTTGAAACTGAGCAATGTTTTGACATTTCTTGTTCTGCTTAGGGCAGATGTCACCATGTGTGGTATCCTTTGACTGAGTCACATTCCCCCCCCGAGTGATCAGCCTGGGAGTATCTGACTGTCCCTCTAACTGTGATCAGATTCTGGTTAAACCTTTTACCCCTTTTAAATTAGTTCACTGCCAAATGCACCCATTGAGGGCACTAATTGATCCATTAGTCGAGTAGCTTCAAAAGTTTTTCTCGTATACAGAGATGACATAAACATCAGACATTGTTCTTGACTTAGATTAGAATCTGATCACACATTCTCTTGTCCATAGATTGGCCACCACCCTCTCTCAACCTCCCTACTGCATACAAAAGCAGAACAAAAGGCTGCAACAAAGCTGTTTTATGAATCAGAACCATCCTGTTAGTCCTTTTAAGAATGACTCTCAACGGACCTTGTTAATATGACATCACTCTTCCAGTTGGCAACAGATCTTGTAGCAGTCCTTGATTCCCACAACTCCTGAAAATGGAGGGTCTTAAATTTATATCTTCTTGTCTTCTTTTCCACTTCCAATCTGAAACCTTCAGGAATAGGATAAAAGTCTACAAGCCATAGCATTCGGCCACAGGTTCTGCTGCTCACTGTAATTCTGTGTAGTTCCTTGACATATAGTAGCCCAGATTGGGCACAATTTCCCTTGTGTTGCTAGCAGCCTTTATATCACCTGTAATTCCAGTGGTACAGAAGCCTTTTGTGAGTTTTGAGAATCTGATATGTTCCTTTAATTTGGGGCTTCTCCTGTGGTAGATCAGTTGGTAGATAGAAACCTCAAACTTGGTGTGGTTCCCTCATCATACCTATAGTCGAGGAGAGAAGAGCTTCTTTATCCCACTCTGTTTGCAATTTGTTCGTTGTCTCCACTGATGTAAACCTTGCTCATAGGGGTGTCCAACTGCAGTTTGAGCTGGAGACCTTTCTTGTTCCTATGAGGCCTTCTGTTCCTTTTTCCTTTAGAGTGAGAAATTGTGCTTCATATGAAGCAGAATGACCTTGTGCCAACAAGATATACTATTTTAATATTGTAATGGCAGTTGACACCTTCCCTTTGAGGCAGTTTTAGTTTGTGAAAGGGGTCAATGCATTACCACTGCAAATCAGTGACCCCTCCTGAGCTTCCTTTGGGATTGTGGTCTGGTCTTCACTCTGAGCACCTCCAAGAGTGTTTCCAAAGGTTTGAATAGTAACACTTCAAACACCTAAAATTGAAAAACCACTAAAGTTTACATTTCTTCTTGTGAATTTTTTCCACAGCCTGTGGGCTACAGCTGCACAATACTGCTAATTGTGTTCAGTCTTGTTCCACTAGAGTGAATGCAGTAAAATATGTCAGCTAAAGGGATAATTCTTAGATTGAACATGCACTTTTTCACAACGTGTTTGCTGGAATTCTAACTTATGCCTACTTTTTTCCAACCTCAGTGTTTCCCACTGTGCCATTTCACCTAATTCACCTATTTACAATTTACAAGGCACTTTTTAATTGAACTGAAGGGAAATGCACATGTGGACAGGTCACATTTGGGAAGGAAGCAAATGTGTCACATTTAGGAACAGAGAAGAGGGAGACAGAGGAAAAAAATTAAGCCATCATTGTACCCATTAACTTATATGCAAGTGAAGGATTTTCTAGCTGGGCTAAAATTACAATAAAGCCACTGTCGCTGTAAAAAAACTCCCACCTAAATCAGAAATGTTGACATATATGTAGGAATGGACAATAGCCTTGGCTTTAGCTAAGGGCATATTTACTACCAGTGCTAGTTAATCCACAGACTTTCCCTCCCACCCCCCAGAGTCCTTGCGCCTTTCAGTTCTCAAACCATGAGTACCATTACAACCCAGTGGCAGGACCTAAAATGGCTTCAAAACCATTAAGAGGAGCTTTGTGTGACCAGTACCATGCTTACAAGTGTGTCACAAGCGAGTATGCCCCCATGCCACTCTGCTGCCTTTTATATCCACCCATCAGAACAATGAATTATAATCAGGTTCTTGCATTCTCTGCAACTTCTCTTGTACAGGCCCTGTTTTTTCGTTAAGTTTTCTTTTGTATTTTCTGATTCGCCTTCTCTTCCTTTAAAAACAACACTGTTATGTATGCAATCTAAGTGCCATCTTATCTGCAGATACTAGATTTTATCATTCGAAAGAGAATCAAGAGGCGAATTATGGTGTGCTGAAACTGGGTTCAATAATGATGATCCTTTTTGTTAGTGAGGTAATTAAGTTCTCTGCCTATAGACACTTTTATTCTTCTGCAGAGGTCACCATCACTTTCCCTGTGAAAGTGTTGAGTAACAGGAAGGTTGAAAGTACCTGGCTGGGCAACCTTTTTCCCCATACACCCATGTGCCTTGCATTATGTTTTTAGCTTGATTTAAAGAGGATGCTGCAGAATCCATGAGCAAAAAGATCTGTTACAAGAAAGTGAAAGAGGTCTGCTTCAATCAGTTCTTGAATGTGATCTCATTCCTCTTAATCTTAACCAACAACTACCCCACCACCGAAGAAAAAACTGTTAAGGTTGGTGTGGAGATATTTGTTTTGCGGACACCTAGTTCAATCGATGTCACCAGCTGCAACATTTACCTCCAAACAAAATATCAGTGAAAGGCACCCCAGTATGGATTACAGAGAAGTAAATCTACTCCCTATCGAGTATTGCCACCAGCTGTTTCGAATTTTATTTATTCTTGAATCCAACAGAGGGACTGTAGTCTTCACAAAATAGGACCTTAATGGGTGCCTACCCTCTCTTTTGACAAGACCACACCATGAGTAGTTTACTGATATTTTTTTTCCTCCCTCTATTTTGGTATTAGGTTACCTTGTAATGCCTTTTGTATTGTAGCAGATGCCTTCCAGAAGTTTACGTATGTCCTTGTTTCTGATCCTTTGAATCATTCTGTTATTGTACAATTGGATGATCCACTTTTGCCTCTGAAGTTCTTCTCAAAGTGTCTATGATAAAACATGCAGTCTATGTCTGGGTTTTGTTGCCTCGACAGAAGGAATCTTCATGGACCACTGGAAAGCCAAGGTTGCTATGCGCTTGCGGGTTCACTCATAAGTTAAGGAAATTGTTTTTGGCAGATTTTCAAACTTCAATCAATTTTTTTTTTGTTTGTTTTTTTTGGCTTCTAACAGATGTTAAGGAAAGAAGGAAAGGGATTTTTTTCGAGGAAATCACTGAAGTCAACCTTGCATTTCAGATACCAAAGAGTCATATAATTTGGGCACCTTATCACCAGAAAATCTAATAGTTTGCTTTCTTTTATTTCTGAATCAGAGACCTTTGTTTACACATTTGTGTTGTACTTGGGCAGCACCATGAGAGGTCAAGTGCAATGAAAGAAATTCTATGGCCTTTTTCTTAGGATGTTAATGGATTATAAGTATCATTATGCTGTTGGTGAAGGAGGTACTAAGCAGAAGTATTTTTGCTGAGTAAATCACAAGCTAAACTAATGGTCAAATCTGATCATCTTAATTAATATCTCTTGCCGCAAACTGAATATACAAACTTAAGGGCCTGGACTTATTTTTTCCTCTGTATTATTTTGTCATTGCTCACGGATTTAGTTCCCAGAATATTGTGGTAGAGTCTTTTTTTCCAGTCATACCAACCATGGATTTTATGTTGTGCAAATCCTCTTGATACTGCAAATCAGTCACTGCATGGAGCTCACCAGATCTCTACTGATGTGTCAGCTAGTCTGTAGTTGTACAGTCCTCACAGAGCCCCATAGCACCTCTTGAACAGACTACAAAATCTAGGGAACCACCAGAATAGAATTTGTGCAAATTTTCAAAAGCATGACAGTGCCAAACCAGGCTTGAAACCACTCTGCTGATTCTTGTTGGAATTGAGGGCTAACAACAAAAAACTCCCAGGGCTTATTGGAAGAAAGGATAAATAATAAATATGGTATCAGAGTACTGGTAGTTTTTGACCCTTTGCTATGGAGCACTTAAGCCCCAGCATTCTTTTATAGGAATTGTATTTTTGTTATCTCGAACACATGATAAAACAATGTTCCATTTCTTATGAAATGCATCTTGTGATGCAGAAACAGCCATGTATTTTGTTCTTCATGGGAACAACTGTTTTTGACAAATCATGAATGGATAAGGTTGACATTAGGAGTTCTTGAAAGAAGACTGTGGTGGCTATCTTTAAAAAAAAGGTTTTCAATCCTATGTTTCATTTTGCATTGCCTGTGATTCTTTACAGTAGCCCCAGTCGCTTCCATCCAGGACCATCCATAACCAAGTTGACATAGAAGCTTCTCTTCTTAGGAAAAACATGCCCCCCCCTCCTCCTTTGTGAGGAGGATGGAATACCATACCTACTTACTTGTAGTGTAAAAGGGGGGATGTGTCTGGCCCAGCTAAGTCTTACCTCTGTCTGCATAGGTCCACAATGCTGACTTTACCACAGATACTTTCAGCTGTTCCGAGAAAACTGATTGTAGAGGAATGATTGTGTATGTTCAATACATGTGTCCTGCATGTTCAAAGGAACTTCATCCACATCACTGTGGGAAAGCAATTGTACCAATGAAGGATGCTGGCCTTTGTACCTAATGCCACCCTCATGCCTTCACCAAGTTCGTCACTGAAACTGCTTTCTTCTCCTACAGAGGGTCTACTTCTATTCACATCTGGATGACTTTTAGCTCCTTCACCGAAGCCATGCGTAGGCTGAATACAGATGGCGTAAACAAGCTATTTGATCTTGGGTTCTCGGTAAACTATACCCAGAAAGTATTCATGTCAGTAGGACCATTCTGGATTGGCCAAGGTCTACCCTCCTTGAGAGTGTGTTACTAATCACTCAGAACATAAACTAGCTCTCGTAAAACAATGTTTTCTGCTTTGTCAGTCCAGTGGGCTGACCACAGGTATCTAACTTTGAAGCGGTTCCTTGTGCCAACCTCAACAGGCATTCCCTGCAACTGCATACTAAGAGTATTGGGACCATTTGATTTCAAGTCAGTCCAAGGCTGACCTGTCTCAACTTCCTCATACAGAAAACACACTTCTTTCTGGTCGTTAGGTTCAGAGTGTTGATCCACATGCGAAACATAGTTATATTGTTTTGACTGCTACTGTTGATATGCCACATCGCATTGCAATAGCCTGGGTCAGAGCTGCCACTCTCCTGGGAAGTCCACTGATAAGTCTGTGACTCACTTGTCAAAGTCTGGTGGCACCAAGTCATCATTGCCTTTGTGAGCCACCAAAACTGTTGGTTCAAAAGGTTCAACTCATCAATGGGTAGTTGGCCCATGTCTGTGGGGTTGGAATGATCATCAATTGAAAGGTAAAGTTCCCATTTGCCACTCCTGCCAATTGTAGTTTCTGGAAACCCTTTAGAAACTGGGGACATACAGGTATGCAGTTTTGTTTTTGGTCACTTCACAAAGTCTAATTCTCAATCTTTTTCTGATGATTCTCACCAGCTTCCTCCTGGGCAGTGGGAATAGTGTGTAAGTAGTCATGCAATCCTTCAAACCACTGTTGATCTTGAGCACCAGGTTTTAGAGGTGCTTCCCTTTATTCTTCTCCTTCTCGACCTCTCTTTAGAGAGTTTGGACTTCCTGGCAGCTGTGTAGAGTCATCCACCAGCACACAGAAGCAGTGCAAGTGACCAAGGTTTGGTATTGGGCATTACCAAATAATTATCAACCTGTTTCCTTTCTAGAGTTCCCTTTCTAGAGGGATAATATCACCCTTTCAATTAGCTAAATTGAGTATCCAGGCGTGGCCTACAGGAATAGGTTAGAGAAGTATTTCTACAATGCACACAAGGTCAGCAAATGACATTTGTTAAACCTAATGCATTTATCTCTGCTCAAGTGCACTGCTTTGGGCCTGATTGAAGCACAAACACTTTGAGTCAACCGCCTTAAGCAACTTAACACTTATTCTGGAAGACATAATATCTAGCTGCCACACCTCTTTCCATTGTGACAGTGTGGCCTGAAGATTGATCTCTTTGAATTTGACGTGGCAAGGAATTTATTTCAGTCTACAACTCAGAAAATGCAGCACAATTTTGATGTTCAGTGTGCCTCTGAGATTTACATGGATATAACAATGACTCTGTATTCTACACATCAACTCTTCATGCACTTTGGGGCTCAGTAGTGCTAAGTGAGCTGCGGTTGAAGTCTCCACTGCCATTCTGTGTCTGCCACTGCTCTACTCTGGTGGGGTGTACTTCGATACCAGATGGAGAGTCTCTTTTGAGCAGAGTTAATGCAGCTTAAGTGCCATTCTACAGATGTGCCTATCTATGGGGTATGTAGGGTTGCTACATCAGATACCCCACACTTGAAATGCAATTTGGCCATGAGGTTCTGTATAACCTGTTTGCTTAGGCCAAAGTTTCCTCATGTTGTCTTCTCCTCTTCACTCTTATTTTGTATGATTCAGAATCTTTCCACCTGTTTAGAGAGTCACAAAGTAAGAGTAGGATAAAGTTACCTTTATGTTGACTCTGTTTATCATCGTCCATAGGCTTTCTCTTTTCAAACCTGCTTCTATCAACTATTGACAAAAAACAATAACATAATAAAAACAAGTTTGTAGGGATCAGCACTGTCCAGGGAACACATCTGCGTGCGGTAGGAACGTGTCGGCCTGCATATGACTTACTGCTGCCTTTGTCATACCAGGTTCTGACAGATCTGTTGATCAGCCCTAGACGCAATTTCCATTTCCAGCAATAGGTGAAACCACAGGTTGTGGAAGGGTGCAAGCCCACAGCTTATTAGAAATGTAGTCACCATAAAGATAACACTAGCCTTCCTCTTAAATCACTAGTCTTTTGACCTCATCCAGTGTCCCTTTGCCTTTTCTGTCCGTACTTTTTGTATTTCAGGGGTTGACCTATTGATAAATGCCCACAAATGGAGACTTTGCTACAAACTAACATCCTATGATCAGCAGTGCCTTCAACCTCCTATCCACATCAGCCATCCTTCAGAGATTGACTGTAGTGTCTCCTGTATAATTGGGAAGCACATTAAAGTTTCCCTATGCATCTGGAGGCCAGCCTTTCCAGTACAAATACTTTCTGCTCTGTTACTGTCTGTCTGCTGCTTAACCTAGTTATTCCATGTGTAGGGAATTTCAGTTATCACACACAGGACCACTTCCGCCATTAATAAAGGTGTATCTGCAGAACTGTGAAAAATGTCTGTTGCCCACCAAAGGCTGATACTTGACATTTTTAAACACTTTCCACAGAAAAGTATTACTTCTAAGATAGCACACATTTAGGTAACACTGTTTTAACTGCTTGGAATTTCAGGATTTGTGTGTTTGTGTAATTAATGTGCACTGAAACTGATTTTTTAAAATTTTTTAAATTGTTCTCTCTCTTCATGTCTGGTTCTTGCTTATTATAAACCACAGCCAACTGCTGCTAGCATGTGGCAGGGCCAGATGCAGCTTCTCAGAGCTGTTCAGCAAAGACACCATGCTTATGGTGCCTTTTCTATCCGTATGCTGTGTGATCTTCATCAGTGTTCCCTGTTTTCTGCTTGTCAACTTGTGGCTAAAAGCCCATTGTAGACCATTGCTGTCTCAATTACTTCCAAACTCTTGATGCATTTGTTATAATATTGGCAACAATAACATTGGCAACGGTCCTGTTGACGGGGTATGTGGTGACTTCTTGTCTGCTGGAGTATTAGGATTACTTAACTTAAACCGTATTTTAAATGCAAAAAGGGTCTTGACACTGTCTGTGCAGTAGCAGCTTATCTGTGCCATAAAAGTAATTAATTTTGCTTTCCACATAGCTAGTGAGTAAATCAGTGCTCATCACCATTTTAGTGCATAGCAACCAACAATCTGTAATCTAAACTATTTACCTAGAGCACAGAATTAGCACCTTTTATGTCCTTGCCAGTCTGTAGCAAAGTCTACAGGTGTCCGTAAAATGCAATGGGCCACAATTTTACCTCTTCTAGGTGGAACACAAGACATCTCCAACAGAGTAGCTTATTGCCATAGAGCAGGAAGCACATTTTTGACCATCCAGTTTTTTTTTAGAAATCTAGGGGTGATTGCCTACAGTCTTCATATAATTTCTGGCATCTGGCCAAACAGTAATGATTTTCAACTCCTGAGTCTTGAAATCTGCACAGGAAATAAATAATGTTTTCACCCTTTATCCTGGTGGGCCTGGCTCGTTTTCTCTTGTGTAGGTAGTATATATCAAAATAATGAAAATAAAAGTCAAACCTAAAATCTCCATTAGAGTCTTCCTCCTCTGAGTTTAGTTCAGGACCACATTGAGACTCTTATGATGCAATTACTCTCAAGTTAGAGAAGAGTAGGTGTTTGTTCATCAGTCTTCTAGAGTGAAATTTTAGTGTTGCTGAACAAGTTCCTGAAAGCCCTCTTGGAGATGACAGTCCTTATTTATGCTCACTCACTATTGCCATGTAAGACAGCTGATAACTTTCAAGGCAAGCAGTTAGTTCTCTTGAAGCGTAGGGTGTGAACATCTAAGCAAACCATTCTAAACAGGTCTTTTGACTTTCTACTCTTTTCAAGCTCATTGATCCTCATTGTTTCAGCCTGTTCACACCATGCTTGGTACTCTGTTCTAAGAGAGCACAGACAGAACAATATTCTGCATCACAACAAATGAACTCTAATCTTTAACACTCACCAAGTTCAAAGCCTGACTGCTCATCATGATCTACCTGTGAATGTCTGAGATGGAACTGGGTCTACAGGAGAACATCTAGCTTCTGGCAGCACCATGCAAGAAAATTGATTCGCAATTTATAGTGTTAGCTACTTGAACATCACCTATCCTTAATGCTTTCACGGTCACTTCCTCGTATTATGGCCACCAACCTCTTTTTCCTAATATTAACTGTAATGGGACATGTACCTGTGAGTACCCCTTGGTGGGTAAGCACTTTGCAAAACTCTGAGTCCTGTTGTACCAGATGACCTATTGAGATCTGATGAGTAGGATTGATCATGCCTTGAAACACCTGCCGAACAGAGACTGAGCCCTGTGGTAGATTAGCCCCATTCCAAATACCATATTCTGAAGTTGTCAGACTCCCTAATGATAGTTATGTTGCTGTGTTTTCTAGGTAGTGTGTGGCTGCAACGGGTGCCACAAAGAAATTTAAGCCTCACCTGCACTTCAAAATCACTTCTCATTCTCGGAACATGATTCTCGACCATACCCTGCTTTGAATGCCATAAATTGACCATTCATTGCTACACTGAACTGCCATCATTGAATCTTTAGTCTCCATTTGATACAAGCATTAAGCTGTCACTTTCAAAACCTATCAATTCCACCCACCTAATAAAGTTGTTTTCAACAGTTTAAAATAATCCTCAGGCTCTGTTTCATTTGTTTTTTTCCAGAACTTTAATTCACTGCCTAATACTCCTCTTCCTTCTCCCTAGCTTCTTCTTCTGCTACTGATATTTAACCAGTTTACAGGTCCTTGGGCCTGTGATGCTTCAACTTCCTAAAAGCCTTATGAACACTAGTCTCTAATTCCATTGGCAGCAGCAAATTCCAAATCACTTAGAAGAAGTTATTCCAGACCCTATGGACTCTGGAATGAATGTGTTAAAAAAAAGAACAACAACAAAAAAACTTTTAAGTAGTTCATTTTCATTCTCTTATATCGGAGTCTTCACCAAAATAGTGTATTCTAAGGTTGAGACTTTCTTGAGTGCTAGGATCACTTATGTTACAGCAAATTGTTTGGTGATTCTCCACACAAAGATAGATGACCAGCATCTCCACCTTTCTCATCAATTAATATGGAATATAGTAAAACCAACCAGCCATACGTTACCAAAGTGCAGCTTTATATCCCAGTTAACTCAGTTTATCCACTGTCAATCCTGCTTCAATTAACAAAGTGAAGACAACATAGAAATATTTGCTAAATGTCATATTCACAAAGTAACTGAAAAAAAGTCCTCCTCTTGGTTCTTCAGATTATCAAAGTGGTTCATGGCACACTGTATACACAGGCATGACTTGCTCCAGTGTTGTCCATTTATTCAGTTTAACCTTCTGATGGCAAATATTTATTTTATCCATGACTGAAGTTTTTGGAATGGCAGAAGAGGGGGAGTTATGGCCAAATCTTTCATTTTTGTAATTTTGGCAAGAAGAAAGGTTCTGCCTAAGGGTTCCAGACTAGTGTTGTCTAAAACATTAAGCAGTCCTTTATCCTATGGAGCCTTCTAGATGCACATTCCTTACTTTTGATTTTCCCAGGCGTCAGGCTGGATCTGGAAACCTTTGCTGAGCAATAACCCTTACGCGCACCATCAGGGGTTGGGAGGGAGGCTCCATTTGGCTCCGTGTGGTGTCATTGGCACTGGAAGGGACCTCACGCTTCAGTTCTTTTCTTTCCACGCCAGTTAGCGTAGATCCAGAGACAGCTACCCCTCTGTCACTTTTTTCTACTTTTTGTCAAGTTTTTTTTCTTTGTGTGCCAATATATCTTTGAGGAATGCTGTGTTTACACTGTGTGGTACCTGTCACCGCACTATGTCGGTCAGTGCACCCCCGTGCCTCGAGCACCACTATAATTCCAAGTCATGCTCAGACTGCCGGGCCGTGTTCCCAAAGGCTTTGAGGGAGCAGTCCCTAAAGCTGTTGCAGTCAGCAACACTGGCACATGCTACTCCGAGAAGGTCTCGGTCCTGGTCGAGAAGGAGGTCGCAGGACCGATCTCTGAGCCCCAAGTCCTCCTATTCCCATTCGAGGTCCTCGGGCACTTGGGAAAGAGGCATAAGAAGAATAAGAAGACCAATAGGACTTCAACTTCACCTTATTCATCGGCCGATGAGACAAGCGGGGAAGATCGGCGGGCCCAGCACAGTTCTGCAGAGCTCTTAGCAGTTCGACTCCACGGCTCCCACCTTTTTTAGGAGCCAAATCGACACCCGCTCAAAAAAAGGAGCTCTGCACGGCCATGTGCCGCGTATTCGAGTGGCGTGACTTCAGGCCCCGCGGGGGTCGGATGAGACTTCAACCGGATCCGCGCCGGTAGCTTCGGTCTTTGGCGCAGAATCTCATGGGTTGGAGTCTGGATTTGAACCGGCACCAGTCATACCAGACAATCTTCTCCGGTGCCGGTCACGATGCCGATGTTCCTGGTGCCGCTAGGCACCAGCCCCATACTCTTAACTGAGGAGCTGAAACGGCGTCCACAGGTGCCAGAACATTGCCTGAGCCTTATTTTTCACAGCCAGGCATGAGGGAAGAGTCATTGGACCATTTAGAACACTGGTTCGAAAGATCTTTGGACTGGTATGAGGAGCTAGGAGAGGCCAGTGGTCTGGACACCCTTCCAGATACTGGCTTGCTTTCTCCCCCAACTGTGGCTACAGAAGAGGGAGTGTCCTATGCAATTTTTGTGTATAGGGCAGTGGAGGGCCTGCCCTCAGTGGCTGTCAAGTCAAACATCTTGATGGAAGTGCTTCAGCCTGTGGCTTTTACATCTGAACTCCATTTGCCCTTCAGTGAAGCACTTACAGACGTCCTGCTGGGAACTTGGTCCAAGCCCAGCACAGGGACTCCTGTAAATAGGACAATTGCCCGCCACCATCGTCCCGCCCCGGGTGACCTTAGCTTTGTCAGCCAACACCCCACCCTTGAGAGCTTGGTAGTACAAGCCTCCACGTCCCACTGCGGATTCACTTCCGCTCCGCTGGATAGGGAATCCAAAAGGCTGGACCGCCTTGGGAAGAAGCTGCCTCAGGTCCCGGATGAGGCCCTGGCCATACTCTCCCAAGTAGTGAAAGACTGGAGAGGCGCAGCTAAATTCACCATCCGGTGTGGCTTAGATACGACTGACTCGCTGGGCAGAGCGGTTGCATCAATAGTGGCCTTATGGCGTCCTGCATGGCTGAGGACATCTGGTTTTTCAGGGGCTGTCCAAGCAAATCTGATGGACATGCCCTTCGATGGCACTTGCTTGTTTGGCGAGAAGGCAGACTCTGCGCTGGAGCACTTTAAGGACTCTCTGGCTACGGCCAAGTCCTTGGGCCTCTCGGCAACCCCTTGTGCACTGTCTGCCTTTCGTCCCTTCTGTGGCTACGGAAGGGGTGTGGCACAGTGCCAGCCACCGTCCTGCAGCCTACCAACCCTGGGTATGCGAGGGCGTGGTGTCTTCAGACCTAGAAAGTCTGCAGGCCAGAAGTTACACAGGCCCCAGCAGCTGCAGCCTTAAAACCCTGCTAGTTTGGATCTGCAGAACCATGCTTGCCCAGTTGGAGGGAGAATACACTATCATCTCCTCCACTGTAAGTCTATAACATCTGATGTACGGGTGCTGCAGATCATCAGGAAGGGTTTTGCCCTGCTTTATCAAACCTTTCCTCCTCATCCTATTTCACCAACATTTGAACGGCTGACAGAAGATAATTTGCCACTGCTTCGAGTGGAAGTTACGGCTCTCTTGGCCAAGAGAGCCATAGAAAGGGTTCCGTTATCGGAAGTAGGCAGTGGTTGTAATTCCCACTACTTTCTGATACCCAAAAATTTACAAGGGTCTTCGCTCTATTCTAGACCTACAGACTGTAAATCCTTTCCTCAAAAAAAAGTTCAAAATGTTAACGTTGGCTCACATCTTGTCTGCCCTAGACCTAGAAGACTGGTTGGTAGCGCTGGACTTGCATATTTTCATATCCTCTTCCTTCCGGCCAACAGACCTTACCTACGGTTCAAGGTAGGCCACAAGCACTTCCAGTTCACCGTACTGCCATTTGGCCTTAACTGCACCCCTTGGGTGTTCACCAAGGTGATGGTGGTCGTCGCAGCACATCTGCGCCGTTTAAGGGTTTCAGTCTTCCCCTGCCTCGACGACGGGCTGTTGAAGGCAGGTTCACCCCAGGCTGTTATCTCCCACTGCCAGGCTACGGCAAACCTCCTGCATTCGCTGGGGTTCACTAGAAATGTGCCAATGTCACACTTGACTCCCTCTCAGGTGCTCTCTTTATTAGGCCTCATGGCTTCCTAATCCTGCTGGTAAAAAATGGCATATGGAGGATCCACAGTGGGATCTGAAGTTCCAGTGGACACAACATCAGGGAAATCTCTCCGACATGGTCCAGATCTCGGAGAGAACTGCAAAGGACCTATAGTGGTGGTTAACGTACCGTGGGTGGGTCAGAGGCAGACTCTTCTTACTTTCCCAACCGGACCTCACAGTAGTGACAGACGCATCATTCCTGAGATGGGGCAGCCATCTGGAAGAGGTGGAGATCAGAGGACTCTGGTCTCTGGTGGAATCCAGACTCCACATAAACATTTGGGAGCTCAGGGTGATCCAACTAGCATTGAAGGCATTTCTTCCCTCTTTCAAGGTGAAGTTAGTGCAGGTGTTCACGAACAACACCACTGCCATGTGGTACTGCAATAAGCAGGACGGGGTGGGGTCGTGGATCCTTGGTCAAGAGGCCCTGTGTCTCTGGACATGGCCGGAACAGCAGGGCATAACCATGGTGGTTCAACACCTGGCAGGTTCTCTGAACTCCTAGTGGATCACGAGTGGCGTCTCCATTCGGAGGTAGTACAATGTCTCTTTTAACAGTGGGGAGAGCCTTGGTTAGATTGTTTGCCTCTGAAGAGAACGTGCAATGTCAGCAGTATTATGCGTTGGCGTTTCAAAGGTGGCACTTGCTCGGCGACACTTTGTCACAAGTGGAGCTTAGGCCTCCTGTGCGCCTTTCCGCCCATACCACTTGAGCCCAGAGTTCTTAAGAAGATCAAGAACTACTGGGCCCAAATAATCCTTGTGGCTCTGGACTGGGCACGGGTAGTCTGCTATTCTGAGCGTCTGGAAATAATCATCGATACTCCGATCAGGCTGCCCCTTTGGGAGGATCTTCTGTCGCAGCAGGGGAGGGTCCTCCATCTGAACCTGTCAACTCTGCACCTTCATGCGTGGAGATTGAGTGGCGATAGTTGACAGCCTTTGACTTTCCTCCTGAAGTCTGTAACATTATCTTTGCAGCCAGGCATTCCTCCTCAAAAACGGTATACGCCTGCTGTTGGCAAAGATTTGTAAAATATTGTACAGAGAAATCCATAGATTCTCTCTGCTTCTATATCTGATATTCTTCTCTTCATTCTTTCTCATGACCAACTTGGTTAATCTCTTGGAACACTAAAGGGCTATCTCTCTGCTCTACCAGCCTTTCTGCGGCTGCCAGATCAACCCTCTCTTTTCAAGTCTCCTATTATAAATAGGTTTCTTAAAGGGCTCGTTAATATGTTTTCCCCATGCCCTTTGTTATTGCTCAGTGGGATATCAATTTAGTCCTCACATACCTCATGTGCGCTACTTTTGAGCCATTGCACAATTGTCTCCTGCAGATGCTCACCATCAAGACAGCCTTCTTAGTGGCAATAACATCTGCCCGGAGGGTGAGTGAGATACAGGCATTACCATCTAAGCTGCCATATCTCAGTGTTTCCAGAAAAGGTAGTGCTCCACACCAGTGTCTCTTTCCCTCCTAAGGTGTTGACCCTATTCCATCTGGGTCAACCTGTCACCTTGCCCACCTTCTTAGCTCCCCCCCACATCCCCCTAAGGAAGAGGAGTGACTCCATCAGCTGGACCCCAAACGAACATTGTTGTTCTTCCTTGACCTCACAAAAGAGTTCTGGGTGGACAACCCAGCTCTTTGTGGGGTATGCGTGAGCAAAGAAGGGGTGGGCGGTACAGAAGCAGACCATTCCGCGCTGGATTGTTCTCTGCATCAAGATCTGCTGCGCCCTGGCTAAGAAGCAGCCCCCCAAGCGCTTGCGGGCCCATTCCACCAAGGGAAATGCTGAGAGTACGGTGCTAGCACATGGAGTCCTACTCCTGGACTTCTGCCAGGCAGCAATTTGGGCATCCATGCACATGTTTGCCAAACAATACTGCCTGGATAGTCTGGTCCGAAGGGATGGGCATTTTGCCCGTTCAGTCCTATAGGTCTTTTTCCTTTGAAACGTTATCCTCAACCCATTGCCAGGAGGATATGGCTTGGGTATCTAATCAAAGGTAAGGAATGTGCAGCTAGAAGTCTCTATTAGATGAACAAGTTACTTACCTTTGGGAACACATTATCTGGTAGAGACTCTATCTAGCTGCAGATTCCTTAACCCCACCCATGCCTTCTTGCTGTGCTGACTTTTTACTAGGGTTAGGGTGACTCTAGTTTTGACACACATTGCGCCAATTCGTGTGATTGCTCTGCGCTTCTGGCGTGGCTGCAGCGTAATTTCTGGCGCCAACGATGCCACACACAGCTGAATGGGAGCCACCTGACGGTGCGTGCAAAGGGTATTGCTCAGTATGAGCGTCTAGATCCAGCCTGACACCTGGGGAAAATCAAAGGTAAGGAATCTGCAGCTAGATAGTCTCTACCAGATAATGCATTACAGAAAGTAAATAAGTTGTTCTTTCAGTCCTTCCTCAAGAAAGCACGGCTCCTTTCTGAGACCACAGCTCATTTTCATTCCAGTAATCAAGGAGTATTAATTCTCTGTTTGGGCTAGTGGAATAACAAAGTGTCCCAGGACCAAGGATCAGGTATTCTAGGTAAATTGCAGGCCCTTAATTTCGTAGTTAAGTGCTCCCATGACGCACCATTTAGACATAGCCTAGACTGGAGTCACAAAAGTTTTACCTGCAATCATTGTAATTTTACTTTTAACAACCACCTCAAAGTGTGCAATTGTCCACCTAATATATTAGATGAGGAAGCACTTTATCCTGCTAGGGAAGTTGATAAGGGCAGGCAATTGTGTATGCTAGTCAATGCCCTTTCTATGATTAAAAAATTAATATGAACTGGCTGACCTTATAGAAAATCATCAGCTTCAGATAGTTTTATTGCAGAAACCTGGGCTGACCTGACATCTAGCCTGAACTTAGTAATTGCTGTTCTGGATGGTTATTCTTTATTTAAGTTGGACTGCCACATAAACATGGTGGGGCCTAGCTGTCATCTACCGCAACCATCTAGAAATGAGATTTGAACTGGTTAGGACATTAAAATGCCAACCACTTATGTTTAAATATTTAGGGGGTTATTACAACTTTGGAGGAGGTGTTAATCCGTCCCAAAAGTGACGGTAAAGTGATGGATATACCACCAGCCGTATTACGAGTCCATTATATCCTATGGAACTCGTAATACGGCTGGTGGTATATCCGTCACATTTGGGACAGATTAACACCTCCTCCAAAGTTGTAATAACCCCCTTAATGTCTAATTATAGTACCTGCAATAACATTTTAATCTATCGGCCCTGGGTCCTAGATCCAACTTGCAATCACTGTGTGCTCTTTTGGAAACCTGCTCTCACTTGTCAAATCTTGGGATTCTCTGTGATTTTAATTTTCATTTGGAAGTCCTTACGGAAAGGGACACTGAACTTTTTAATGGACTACATGTTAAGTTTTGAACTTGTACAAATGGTTACTGTTGCCACCCACTCAACTGACTGCATACTTGACGGTATCTAACAACCCAACACATTTCTTTTTCTTCTGTCTTGCTACTGACCTGGTTGGACCACAAAGCAGTTTTCTTTACTATTGAGTTGCCGGGTGAGATTATATTAAAAAACAAAACCCCTCATATGATTAAGTCCTTACCCTAGCATAACATTGTGTTCGATGGCATCTGTCGCTGTAGATACGCATGTTCTGCAATAGCTCGCCATCTGGTGTTGGGCCGGAGTGTTACAAGTTGTTTTTCTTCGAAGAAGTCTTTCGAGTCACGGGACCGAGTGACTCCTCCTTTTGTCTCCATTGCGCATGGGCGTCGACTCCATCCTCGATTGTTTTTTTTCCGCCATCGGGTTCGGACGTGTTCCTGTCGCTCCGAGTTTCGGAACGGAAAATTAGCTAATTTCGGAAGATTTTCGTCGGTATTGTTGCGTTCGGGATCGGCGTACTTAGATTCCACACCGCATCGAAGATCGAAGAGCTCCGGTGCCCTTCGGGGTAGTTTTTCGATCCCCCGTCGGGGCCTGGTCGGCCCGACCGCGTGCTGAAGAACGCCGATGGAACGGACCCCGTTCCGTTTCTGCCCCAAATGCCACAATAAGTACCCTTACACAGACCAACACTTGGTCTGCAACCTGTGCCTGTCACCTGAGCACAGCGAAGACACCTGCGAGGCCTGTCGTGCGTTCCGGTCCCGAAAAACACTCCGAGACCGTCGAGCCAGAAGACTTCAAATGGCGTCCGCACCGACAGCCCAACGGGAGTTCGAGGAACAGGAAGAAGAAGGTACCTTCTCGATCCAAGACTCAGACTCCGAAGGATTCGACGACACACAAACCGTGAGTAAGACGTCGAAAACCACACAAAGAAACATTTACAAGGCCCAGGGGACGCCACTGCCACCAGGCCATGGCTCCACCCATAAATTCGGTGACCGACCGTCGGCACCGAAAAAGGCCCAAACAGTGCCGAGATCGTCCGACTCCGGTCGAGACACCGGCACGCAGCCTTCTCGGGACCGAGAAAGTGCTGGAGACAAGCCTCGACACCGAGATGCCGGTGTGGACACGGCTCGACGCCGAGACAGCGGCACCGAAACAGATCGACGCCGAGAGGTTTCGGCCCCGAAAAGGAAAAAAGTCACCTCGGAGCCGAAAAAACACGCAGACAAAGTTTCGACGCCGAAACAAACTGCAAGCGACCCAGCTTCAGGCTCTTATACAGAAGAGCACTCGCTAACCTCCCAAATGCAAAAGCATAGGTTTGAGGAAGAGCTACAAGCAACTGATGTGGACCATACGCAAAAGCGTATCTTCATTCAGCAGGGGACAGGAAAAATAAGCACCCTTCCCCCCATTAGGAGAAAGAGAAGGTTGGAGTTCCAGACGGAACAAGCACCACAACCAAAAGTGGTTAAAAGAGTTACACCACCACCCTCTCCTCCGCCCGTGATTAACGTTTCACCAGCACAAACTCCATCTCACTCCCCAGCTCACACCACCATGAGCCAGGGTGACCAAGATCAGGACGCATGGGACCTATACGACGCCCCAGTGTCAGATAACAGCCCGGAGGCCTACCCTACAAAGCCATCTCCACCAGAAGACAGCACCGCGTACTCTCAGGTGGTGGCTAGAGCAGCACAATTTCATAACGTAAGCCTCCACTCAGAACAAGTCGAGGATGATTTCTTGTTCAACACACTCTCCTCCACCCACAGCTCCTACCAAAGCCTGCCTATGCTCCCTGGTATGCTCCGGCACGCAAAAGACATATTTAAGGAGCCGGTCAAAAGTAGGGCAATCACACCAAGGGTGGAAAAGAAGTATAAGCCGCCTCCTACGGACCCGGTTTTCATCACTACACAGCTGCCACCAGACTCTGTTGTTGTAGGAGCAGCTAGGAAAAGGGCCAACTCTCACACATCTGGAGATGCACCACCCCCAGATAAAGAAAGCCGCAAGTTCGATGCAGCTGGTAAGAGAGTCGCAGCACAAGCTGCAAACCAGTGGCGCATCGCGAACTCCCAGGCACTACTTGCGCGCTATGACAGAGCCCACTGGGACGAGATGCAACATCTCATTGAACATCTGCCCAAGGACTTCCAAAATAGGGCGAAACAAGTGGTTGAGGAGGGACAGACCATCTCCAACAACCAGATACGTTCCTCCATGGACGCTGCAGATACAGCTGCACGGACAATTAATACATCTGTAACTATCAGACGGCATGCATGGTTCCGAACGTCTGGATTTAAACCAGAGATTCAACAAGCAGTTCTCAATATGCCTTTTAATGAAAAAGAACTGTTCGGTCCACAAGTGGACACAGCGATTGAGAAACTCAAAAAAGATACGGACACTGCCAAAGCCATGGGCGCACTCTACTCCCCGCAGAGCAGAGGGAATTACAGCACATTCCGTAAAACGCCCTTTCGAGGGGGGTTTCGGGGTCAAAGCACACAAGCCAGCACCTCACAAGCAACACCGTCCACTTACCAGGGACAGTATAGAGGAGGTTTTCGGGGACAATATAGAGGAGGGCAATTCCCTAGAAATAGAGGGAGATTTCAAAGCCCCAAAACCCCTACTACTAAACAATGACTCACATGTCACTCACCCCCTCCACACAACACCAGTGGGGGGAAGAATAGGTCATTATAAAAAGCATGGGAGGAAATCACTACAGACACTTGGGTTCTAGCAATTATCCAACATGGTTATTGCATAGAATTTCTACAATTCCCTCCAAACATACCACCAAAAGCACAAAATTTAACAACACACCATTCCAATCTCCTGGAGATAGAAGTGCAGGCACTATTGCAAAAGAATGCAATCGAATTAGTGCCAAACACACAAATAAACACAGGAGTTTACTCACTGTCCTTTCTGATACCAAAAAAGGACAAAACGCTGAGACCAATCCTAGACCTCAGAGTAGTGAACACTTTCATCAAATCAGACCACTTCCACATGGTCACACTACAAGAAGTATTGCCATTGCTAAAACTACACGACTACATGGCAACTTTAGACCTCAAGGATGCTTATTTCCATATACCAATACACCCATCGCACAGGAAATACCTAAGGTTTGTATTCAAAGGAATACATTACCAATTCAAGGTACTGCCTTTCGGATTAACAACCGCACCAAGAGTCTTTACCAAATGTCTAGCGGTAGTCGCTGCACACATAAGAAGGCAGCAAATACATGTGTTCCCATATTTGGACGACTGGCTAATCAAGGCCCATTCGTTCATACAGTGCTCAAATCACACAAATCAGATCATACAAACCCTCTTCAAACTCGGGTTCACCGTCAATTTCACAAAATCCAAAATTCTGCCACGCAAGGTACAACAATACCTGGGAGCCATAATAGACACATCAAAGGGAGTAGCCACTCCAAGTCCACAAAGAATTCAAAATTTCAACACCATCATACAACGCATGTATCCAACACAAAAGATACAGGCAAAGATGGTATTACAACTCCTAGGCATGATGTCATCATGCATAGCCATTGTCCCAAACGCAAGACTGCACATGAGGCCCTTACAACAATGCCTAGCATCACAGTGGTCTCAAGCACAGGGTCACCTTCTAGATCTGGTGTTAATAGACCGCCAAACTTACCTCTCGCTTCTGTGGTGGAACAACATAAATTTAAACAAGGGGCGGCCTTTCCAAGACCCAGTGCCACAATACGTAATAACAACAGATGCTTCCATGACAGGGTGGGGAGCACACCTCGATCAACACAGCATACAAGGACAATGGAACGTACATCAAACAAAACTGCATATCAATCACCTAGAACTTCTAGCAGTTTTTCAAGCACTAAAAGCTTTCCAACCAATAATAGTTCACAAATACATTCTCGTCAAAACAGACAACATGACAACAATGTATTATCTAAACAAGCAGGGAGGGACGCACTCCACGCAGTTAAGCCTGCTAGCACAAAAAATTTGGCATTGGGCAATTCACAACCAAATTCGCCTAATTGCACAGTTTATACCAGGGATACAAAATCAACTCGCAGACAATCTCTCTCGAGATCACCAACAGGTCCACGAATGGGAAATTCACCCCCAAATTCTGAACACTTATTTCAAACTCTGGGGAACACCTCAGATAGACTTGTTTGCGACAAGGGAGAACGCAAAATGCCAAAACTTCGCATCCAGGTACCCACACAAACAATCCCAAGGCAATGCCCTATGGATGAACTGGTCAGGGATATTTGCTTACGCTTTTCCTCCTCTCCCTCTCCTTCCTTACCTGGTAAACAAACTCAGTCAAAGCAAACTCAAACTCATATTGATAGCACCAACTTGGGCAAGGCAACCCTGGTACACAACGCTGCTAGACCTCTCAGTGGTACCCTGCATCAAATTGCCCAACAGGCCAGATCTGTTGACACAGCACAACCAAAAGATCAGACACCCAGATCCAGCATCGCTGAATCTAGCAATCTGGCTCCTGAAATCCTAGAATTCGGGCACTTACAACTTACCCAAGAATGTATGGAAGTCATAAAACAAGCAAGAAGGCCATCCACCAGGCACTGCTATGCAAGTAAATGGAAGAGGTTTGTTTGCTACTGCCATATTAATCAAATACAACCATTACACACAACTCCAGAACATGTAGTGGGTTACTTGCTTCACTTACAAAAATCTAACCTAGCTTTCTCTTCCATTAAGATTCACCTTGCAGCAATATCTGCATACCTGCAGACTACCTATTCAACTTCCCTATATAGAATACCAGTCATTAAAGCATTCATGGAGGGCCTTAGGAGAATTATACCACCAAGAACACTACCTGTTCCTTCATGGAACCTAAATGTTGTCCTAACTAGACTTATGGGTCCACCTTTTGAACCCATGCACTCCTGCGACATACAGTTCCTAACCTGGAAGGTGGCATTTCTCATCGCCATTACTTCCCTGAGAAGAGTAAGCGAGATTCAGGCGTTTACTATACAGGAACCTTTTATACAACTACACAAAAATAAAGTCGTCCTAAGGACCAATCCTAAATTTTTGCCAAAGGTTATTTCACCGTTCCATCTAAATCAAACAGTGGAACTTCCAGTGTTCTTTCCACAGCCAGATACCGTAGCTGAAAGGGCACTACATACATTAGATGTCAAAAGAGCATTGATGTATTACATTGACAGAACAAAGAACATCAGAAAGACTAAACAACTCTTTATTGCATTTCAAAAACCTCATGCAGGAAACCCAATTTCAAAACAAGGTATAGCCAGATGGATAGTTAAATGCATCCAAATCTGCTACCTTAAAGCTAAACGACAGCTGCCCATTACACCAAGGGCACACTCAACCAGAAAGAAAGGTGCTACCATGGCCTTTCTAGGAAACATCCCAATGCAAGAAATATGTAAGGCAGCCACATGGTCTACGACTCACACATTCACCAAGCACTACTGTGTAGACGTGTTATCCGCACAACAAGCCACAGTAGGTCAAGCCGTATTAAGGACATTATTTCAAACTACTTCCACTCCTACAGGCTGATCCACCGCTTTTGGGGAAATAACTGCTTACTAGTCTATGCAGAACATGCGTATCTACAGCGACAGATGCCATCGAACTGAAAATGTCACTTACCCAGTGTACATCTGTTCGTGGCATCAGTCGCAGTAGATTCGCATGTGCCCACCCGCCTCCCCGGGAGCCTGTAGCAGTTTGGAAGTTACCTTCAATTATTTATATATGTATCATCTCAACCTTAAATAGGTGCATACTTAGTCACTCCATTGCATGGGCACTATTACTACAATTCAACTCCTACCTCACCCTCTGCGGGGAAAAACAATCGAGGATGGAGTCGACGCCCATGCGCAATTGAGACAAAAGGAGGAGTCACTCGGTCCCGTGACTCGAAAGACTTCTTCGAAGAAAAACAACTTGTAACACTCCGGCCCAACACCAGATGGCGAGCTATTGCAGAACATGCGAATCTACTGCGACTGATGCCACGAACAGATGTACACTGGGTAAGTGACATTTTCATTTCAACAAATTGACAGAAAATCTATTAAATACTCTTCCTAACCTGGTGGAAGATATAGTGACTGCTAATTAATCTATCTGGATTGATAATGCTACTAAGCGACAAACACTGATTTAAAACCTACTCAAATTGCAGAGAGAAACTTTCTGCCCCTTGATATTCAGCCAAACTAAAACTACAAACAAAATGCAGAAAACAAGAACAAATATGGAGGAAAACGTATAGTGCTCAGGAATGCGGCAGATACAATGTATCGTAGAATAAAACGTTTTCATCATGTCCGAGAAATCTAATTATTTTTCAGACAAAATTAATAATACTGAATATTCAGCCAGAGATCTTTTCAGTACAGCCAATTCTTTAATTAACATTAACAATGAAAATGCTTCTGGCTATAACCAGGCCTTCTGTGGTAAGTTGGCAGACTACTTTCGACATAAGGTAAATGAGGTTTGTAACCATTTCTCTCTAAACTTGCAAGGTATTCAAGTCGAACTCTTGCAGGATGATTTTATCTCCATCCAAGTACGTTTTACTGAGTTTTCTCCTCTGTCAATGGAACTGGTAATTAAGCTTATTGAAGCAACTAAATTTGGGGCTCTTAATGATCCTTGCCCATCCCAAAAACCTACATCTGGTTCCAAGGACGATAGCCATGTATCTTACCACACTCCTGAATAACTCCTCTATCCTCTAATCTGGATACTTTACTTCAACCTGGATAAAGGCATCAATCATACTGTTAATAAGAAAATCCTCACTAAACCTTTGGAAGTTACTAGTTATCGCCCTGTCTCATTACTTCTGTTTTCTGCCAAACTAGCTGAGAAAGCTATGAACATAGAATTGTCTTCTTTCTTTGCTACTAACCAATTGCTTGATTCATCTCAGCATGATTTTAGAGGTAATCACAGCCCAGAATCTGTGCTAATTGTAGCTACAGAGGGGATCAGTGAGCTAATTGACAATGGTGGCATAGCTGCCCTCATTCCGCATGATTTGTCGCCAGCTCTTTACACCATTAATCATAAAGTACTGCTGGCCTGCTTGGAGAGTATGGTAATCGATGATTCCATCCTGACTATGTTAGGGTCTTTTCTAGTGGGTAGAGAACAAACAATCACTCTCTGTAATTCTATCTTTAAGCCATTCTCTCTCCCATATGAGGATCTCCCTCAGAGCTCACCCTTAAGCCCCACACTGTTTCATGTTTGTTACCTCCCGGCAAAGCTGATATGTTCTTTTGGGTTCTCTACAGTGTCTTATGCTGATGACACCCAGATAATGGGTTCCATTTCTGCTGACCTGCTTGAGGTAGCCACACGCTTCTGTAATTGTATGCAGGAAGTGGGAAAATGGATGAACATAAATGACTTAAAATCAACTCAGGGAAGACAGAGGTTCTCTATCTATGTGGTCGCAACACCTCTTTATGGTCCCCTACGTGGTGGCTGCAGGATCTCGGAAACTTTCAGTCAGGAAAGTTAAAAGTCTTGGATTTTATTTGGATGACAAGCTTACCTTTGTAGACCATATCAGCCAAGTCTCCTCAACATGCTTTTATCTGTTTAAAACCCTAAAGAAAATGTTCTCTTTTATCCCTTTTAAGATTAAAAAAACGCTAATTGTTGTCCTTCTGCTATCTAGATTTGATTACTGCAGTGCTTTATTTTTGGGTTTACAACAGCAAGTACTGAATAAACTTCAGATCTTATAAAGTGCAGCTCCCTAGCTGCTATTAAACATCCCCAAATTTCAGTCCGCCTGTCAGGCAATTGATGATCCACATTTGCTGGTGGGAAAAAAACGAGTCACCTTTAAGGCTCTCTGTGTGACTCCTAAAGCTTAGCATGACTCTGGACCGGAATATTTAAAGTCAAGATTCTGCTGATATGTTCCCAACAGAACAGTACGCCCTCCCTTTTCCAAGAACAAGAAAAGACTGGAGGAATGGGAAGAGCTTTTTCTGTCTACTGGATGGCATGGAACAGGCTACCAATGTACTTAACAACTCAGTCCAACTTGTTCCTCTTCAAGAAAGAGTTTTTGCAACTTAGCTGGTCTAAATGTTTCTCTCTGTTTCTGACAGTGTGCTGGCGCCAAGACACTTCTGGGCATTTTGCACGCTTTCTAAAACTAAACTTAAGGGGTTTCTGTAATATTTGGACAATCTGTCTTTAAACATTTCCCCAGTTTCCACCCTGTGCTTCCCATTTAAAATCGTCTGTAAGGGATACTAAAGTGTACACATCAAGAGCTCCTTTTTAACAATTATAGGCCTTTCACTATCTCTTTAGGTGTGGGGTGCCATAATCTATCAACTTACCACTTTTACATTTTGAAAATGACTGCTTAAAGAGAACTTATCTGTCGCCAACACTATGTGGGGTTAAAACTGAGCCAGCTTTAATCCTGTCAAAATAACATATATTTGACTGAAAAATCTACGAATTGTACGCCAAATCAAAAAAATAAATCAGGGTATATTTCCATATAGGAATCTCTCTTCAGCTGCCATACGAGCCAGTGAGCATATTCTTTTTGAATGTCTTCATGTGGTGGATAGAAGTCTTGAAGAGTCAAACAACAATTTTGTGGCGTCGCAGTATTCCACACAATTATCTAAGGTGATGTGTGCGTATATCAGCTATAAAGTTGAAATGTAGAGTGGAGCTCGTCAGGAAGCTACGTTAGGCGTTTTGCAGAAGCAAAAATGTACATTTATCTCAGACTCCACTACAAACAAAAGGATTCCATTTCTTTTCCTCCACTGCTCCAAACACCGGTATTAGACAGCATACCTACCATCTTCCATTAAGCTAAAGTAGAACAATAGACCAGGAGTGAACAACGTAAACCTAAGATGATATGCTAGATTTTCAGGATGTCTACATGATGTAGATTTACAGATCACCATTAAGGAATTTGACGTTCAACTAAAATGCATCTTGTTTGCATTGTGACATGATAGAGCAAGCTCACTACATGAACAACCGGCCCTGTTTGATATTTACAGAGTAGTGTAATTTTATTTAACTGTTTTAAGAAACAGTTTCCTTCCATGACATGTGGTGGTGGCAGTTGACAGTGGCTGATAGTAAGAGCGAGTGTGTGTATTAAGTACTTGTGTTGTCCTAAAGGTAACAAAACGTGCCTCAAACTTTGTTTGTGTAATACTGTCTTGCTAATGCCATTGTGTCTTGCATTTTATTTAGTTTTTTTTTTTCCATGTCCCTTTCAGCTTCCATATCCCTTTCAGCTGCACCGGTCAGGGGCCATTCTATCGATGATAGTCTGGAACAAGGTGCCTATTTCAGACCTGCCTGAATATTGCGACTCCTTTACAAACTGCTTCTTATGACTAGTCGTACTCATGGCAGGAAACTAATCTCGCCTGCTGCCCATCTGGTATTGCTTTCCACTTCTCCCCTGCTGATCGAAACACATTGTTGTTTGTGTCTTAGTCCTGACAAATGTTGTTGAGTGGGTTGACCTCGGGTGACTAATTACAAAAATTTTCAGGGATGCATGTTTCAGATTGAAGCTTTCTTTTGGTGTTGTGGTAGTTAGGTAGATCAGGCTGTAAGTGGTATGGCAGAGCACGGTTAATATGTGATCTAAGCAGTGCTTGGATATCCCTGTGCTTAAATTCAATGTACGCACACAAGCACACATGTGTATTTCTTATGTAAGTGCAGAAGTACATGTACACATATACTGTCTTAAGCATCAACCCTTCATTGATCTCAAGTTGTTATTTACATTATACTTGGGCTGTTTTCTTGCATTATAATGGAATGAGCCCTAGATTGGATGTGAAATGACAGGACAGATAGGTACAGCTTTCTGTATATTGCATGAATACTTGTAGGCCATCTGATATTCAATTCTGCCACCTGGGCTATTGTCTATATCCACTGGAACCTTAAACTCGGGGTTTATCAAAGGCCTTAAGCACAAAGAGGTGACAACAATGAAAAACAGTTTGGGACTGGGCTGCTCCCATCGTCTGTCACTGCATGTCTATGACAACTTATTGGGACTGCCTGTCTCCTGTTTTGATAATATTTACGTCTGCAAGTTCCATGAATATGGCCCTCTATGGTAACCTCTTGTCTCCCTATTTGCCTCCTGACTTGCTATGTTTTAGGAAAATGATCACTAGAAGAAAGGGGTATTTAGGCAACTCTGCCTGCTGTCTTGACATAACTTTGTGTACAAGGATGGCCTGCACTCTTACTGAATTGTTTGCTGATGCAGAATTGCCTATGTAGCACCTACCAAAAATAGGCTGGATTGCTCAGCAGTTCGGCACATAAAGAGATCTCTCATCTCTTGTTCCCTATTTGAAATCTCACCCAGGTTCGTGTGACTGCCATTTAATGGCATATTTGGAGGCTTATATGATGAAAACTTCTGTTTGCCGATCATGCCTTCATTAATGTGATTATCCCCTTCAATCACGATTGCCTGCTTTTTTCATTATAAAGCTTAGAGTACTTTGAGACTTGAGACTGATCTGACACTTAATCCAGTGGAGGGGTGGAAAGTGTGCCTTTTTCAGAAAGTCATCTGTACCTTTTGGTTTCCCCAGTGCACTGAATGTAAGCTTTTTTTCAAGGACCTTAATCTGTACATTTGCACACAACTTATTTGCAATTTAAAAACCAGACTGGTACAAGATCTCTGTTGGGAGTAAAGTTTGCAGTGACCGGGGGGTTTGCAGGCTTATGCTTTTCCTTCTGCTATCACACACTTATTTTACCCGAATAGGAAATTTCCAATGTGGCGGACAGCAATACCAGTGCATAACAAAATGAATAGTCCATTTAAATATTACTCGGAAAGAGAGGTCTGAAGAAATGTGCATGCAATTTACTAAACTGTACCTCATGCATCTTTCCTGCCACTTAACTCTTTACCTTCTCACCAGTTTTCTTTCTAGTTTTCATTGCCTTCTTTTTGTATGTTATTTTTCCCTGATGATTGGTGAGTAAAACGAATCTCAAACAGCCTTGGAGGTTCATAAACTTTGCTTTATCTCCTGTAGTTCCAACATAGAGAAATTAACTTTAAAATGTACACATTTCAAACAAATCAGCCGACGTTTGTTTTAATTTCCTGCCTCTTTTAAAGGGTCGGTCATGTGAGGGGTCTGTACTGTGATAGAAGGCAAATTCCCAAATTGTATCTTCCCCGTCTTCAGTTGCCTAAGGTTATTACGCTCACATGTAAATTTCTATGGTTCAATCTCTGAAATATGAGTTACATGGAGCTTCAGGGCATTTTAGGACACATCTGTCTAGATACGCAGCTTAACTTAAAGATGATGAAAATATAGTAGCTGGTGCCTACAGTTGGGCAAGCATAGTCTTGTAAAAAAACAAAGAAAACCCAAGAGAGCAACCATATAAAGTCAGTCCTTTTCAGGCAGGTCTGGGGCAATTAGTTTTTCTAAGTGGTTTACAGTTTCTCCATGTGTAATGTATAAGCAGAACCTCAGCACAGATCCATATTTTGTGTGCAGCTAAGTGCCAACCTGGCTGGTGAAAATTCAGCAGTGGAGGCCTGTGAGGGACGGCAGACGTATATCCCTGAATTCACATTTGCAAAATGTCACCATTGCAGCTCCTGACCTTTAACTGGACACAGGCTGTAATAAGAAAATTGGTATGATATGAAGGTAAATGGGGGACAAAGCAGGTGTCCTTTAGCTCATAGTGTACTTCTCCCAATGCCTGCACACAATAATCTCATTGAGGTTTACACTAATAAAGAATAGAGTATTTCAGCCCATGCACAGAAAGCTGGAAAAAGGACACACTATACATTTTTCACTTTTTACACTCATGGTTCACAGAATATATGCTATAAGATAATATTTTCATCTTTCTTGACATAAAATTACAATTTTTCAAACAATTAATTGCTTTCGGGGAAGAAGAAAATCTCTTACCCCCCCAAAAAATAAATGGTGCCATTAGCATTAATTAAAAAAAAAACAAAAGGTGAAAGCTGTCCCAGTTCCCTTAAGAACGTCTAGAAGCTGCAGTTTCCCATGACGCTCGAGGAAGTTATGTAACTTGTTCAGTTGTATCCTTTGTCCTGCTTTGGTCTATGAACACATTGCTCCATTTTCAGGCATTATTTCATGACTTAAAATGTGTTCTGGAAGATAACTTTTTGTTGAAGTCAAGATCTTTACAGTTTTGCCAAAATGTATTTGCTGAAGGAAGTGTTTCTCATTGTTTGTAGTTCCACGGTGACCTTCATCTTCACATCCACTTACTACTGTGCCAGATCTTTCTATCACAGGAATGGCATTTGTTGAGTTTTTAGTAGGAAAAATGAAGTTTGTGTGGTTTGTCTTTTAGATTTCCAGTTCATTTAGGATTGTGATAATTGTCAGAAGTTGCAGTGGAAGACGGGGAGGGAGATTAATTGTGCGCTGATTAGAGCTTTTCAGGAAACCTTCTACAAGGTTCCAACTTAGCTCAAGCTCCTCGCTATGTCTCCCTCTTCTTCAAAACTTGAGTGAACTCCTTTAGACACCTGCAGAGGTCACTCCTATTAGTGATAGCGTTTTTGTCATTACCTTGCATACTCCAGGTACTAGGCACCAAGGCTTTCAGGATCTCCTTCATTGTTTAGCTGGTTGCTGGCCTGCTTAGTTACAAGACGGTTGACTGAGTCCAACCTGTTGCAAACTTCTGTGTCTAGAAAATCACAGTCGAAAAGTACATTTTCAAGCATTGGAAGAAAAGGAGAACTCTATCAATAACTGCACTTAATGATTCATCCCCATGAACTTCCTCTGGTGTCTGCCTCCCATGAAAAATAAATAGTACAGTCTATGCCAGGAGTAGGTAAATATTTCCTATTCCTCCACCACCCAGGCTGGCTTCTCTTCCCAACTATCAAGGCCCAGATTTAGATAAACAGATCAAGACATCTGGATTATCTCATGTCTCCTCAACATTCAAGAAGGAACAACCATTCCCTAGATCACAATAAATAATTTGGTTGAGGACATTTGTTACACATTCAAGGTAGTCCACACCACGGTCTCACTAATGAGGTTACACACAAGAAGAAATGAATAGGTGCCAAGAATCTCAGCATTAATGTTGTTTTATCTGCAGGACTAAACCTGAGCCAGTTCAAACTCTGCAATCTAAGGCTCAAAACGGACTCTGAGTCTCTTGAGCCACAGGCTTTCTATAATGGAGCATTTCTAATTGCATCCTTAGTTAAGGCAACACGATTTCATGAGAGGAAATTCAAAGCACTGGAACAGGAGCCATTCTAGTGAGAGATAATTAATTGCCTATTTCACTCCACTGCTCATCCCAACAAGGAAAGTCATCACATTGATGCTAAGAGAAAAGAGACCTGTCAGATATATTCTCTTAATGTGGCCAGTTATTCTGCACTATGTATAGATATGACTGAGCCTTATCGGGTTAATTAGGGTAGTTTTCAGTCAGTCTGCATGATAGAGAGGAGAGTTTATATTCTGGAGGTAGTTAACCAAGTTATGGTTATTCCTCATTTGAATGGATTGCATGGCTTTTCCTGGTTTTTGCCATTGCCTGATGAGGAGAAGAGCTTTGTGGCACTATCCAAAACGCTCACTATAATCTTAGGTCTTCTACTCACAAAATTGTTTTTTTGTTTCCCATGCTTACCTAAAAAAAATGAAAATAGATGTAGAAGTGGTTAGATCAGTTGAATTAGTGAAAATAAAGCGTTGAATCAAACCCTGAGTCTTATAGGAAAGGCCAGCACCAAGGAGTTCAGACCACCTTTAGGGAAAGGCAGCATATACAACAGAACCACCAGCAAAACACAAGCATCTACTAAGGCATGAAACAGAACAAATGTTTACTGTCAGCAGCCATCTTCCACTTTAAAACCCTTTCTCCCCCGCCTTGTACTGGCTCCCTCAGTCTGCCACCACCCCTGAGCTCCTGAATGGTAGAAGCATATTGTCTCATTTTCTGCTGTGGCAGAGTATATCAAAAGAAACTGTGACATATATAACACTTAAGGTATGTTCGGAGTTCTCTGCTGAACATGCCACCTATGTCCTTTATGTGTCTGTCGCTGCATTGACTTGAGGAGGAGAATGCAACCTAAAGTATCCACCACAGTGGGGAGACAACCCTCTTTTCTTGTTGCTTTCTATGTACTAGTTAACAAAGGGACAGGCTGATTGTCCTATATATTCTGGACACTAGCTTTCATATTCAGGTGATAACCAAGTGCAGACAGTTTTTCCTCCTCAAGTTAGAGACTAGATGCTTCCAAATCATGGTAATATAATGTGTCCTAAAGTCTGTTCTTGGGGCATTATTAGAGTGTTAATCAATTATGTCCGCTTTTAAAAGGCACCAGGAGGTTTTCCTCTGTCCATATCTAGACATTTTATAGACAAAGGTTTCCTTTCACCAGAAAAGTCCTTCAGGATCTGCAATCAACTGTTAAGGTCCTTTGCAATCTGGAACTTCATGTCATTTATGAAAGATCACCTTTGCATTGATCTAGTCAATTCAGTATCTGCAGCAAGTCTTAATACAGGGTCCTTGAGTGTTTCCTTCACAGTACATGCTATCTCCTTATCCTGAAATTTTGCAAGCTACAGACAAGGATCAGACCAAAAGTTGTGTTTCTTCTCTGATGCGCTCCTTTGCTTTATCCGTATTCACAATTATGAAAGTTTAAAATCTAATTGAGAACTCATAAAGTGTCTGAAAGACCAGTGATGCCAGAACTTGTGACAATAAGATAACCTATTAACCCTGACTCAAACAGCAGATCAATTATTCTCAGGCAATGAAAAAAAAAAAGAAATGCTCCGAGGAGTAATTTTTGCTGGAGTCTTTTCCAAATCAGTCCATCATACTGATTCTGCAGGACATGGGTGGCGAATCCATGTTGGCTACATGACAGAGCAAGGGTAGTGGACACCAAGAGAACAGTCTTGCTACTTGAACAAGTTTGAACTCTGGTCAGGCCAGCTAGTTCTAAGACCTTTCATTGCATGAAGCTCATTCTTAATTTTGATGAAGGAAAAAAAAAAAAAAGTCTGCACAAACAAGGGAAAACAAGATCAAACGTCCAGTTCTGAAAGGCTCAACGATCTGTAAGTGGTCTCTACCTCGGAACATCAACATCACACCTACCAGGTTGACAAAACACCAAAGTGCTCAAGCGGAGCTGGTTTCTGCAAGAAAGATATGAAGTGTAATAAACTGTGTTTAGCATTTAAAGGACTTTGACACATGGTGAAAGCCAGGTATAGATGTATTTGCCACAGTAGCAAACACACAATACTGAGGCAGTGACTCCAGATTCCCAGAATCTAAATGTGAGAAGAATAGTGTGTGGATAAGCTGGTCGAAGAAATAACTGTGCTTTTTTATTAGTTCCACTAATTTCCAAGAAACTTAAAACTGAAATGACACAAGAACAACATTATTCATCTCACTCTGTTTATCATGTCAGTAGAGATGGTGAACTTCCTTCCTCCTATTCCAGGAGCCTCAGCAGCGGCTACTATGTTGATTCAGTTTGCTATCCATGAAGTTGTGCAGGATATTCTACTCCAGCCCTTCATTGCTGAGCATAATTACCTAGCCATTTAGGACATGCAACAAGGTCAGCTGAACCTTCCACAGGACCGCATTGGCTTTCTAAATGAGACTTACCTTCTACCACACGAACAACCTGTGCCTTTGAGTGCAAGAGGTTCTGCATCTAGTCCCTAGAAATGCAGTTACACCAGAGAATGAATGCACCAACAAGAAATGGTTTGTACTTCCTTCTGTAAAAATCCATTTATCTGTGATAGTTGCATATTGTTAAAGTTTTCTCAAGAATCTTTTTCACAATAGCAATCATAAAAGATCTCCTGGAGGTGGTAAGAGGTTTTCACTCTCAGCTAGTTTTTATTCCAGTCTTTAGAAACTGTATAGTTTTTTTTAAAACATACATTGGTTCAATGGAGGGCTCACATGATACAAGCTTGTAGCACATGTCCTGGAAACCACCTTATCTAAAAGGTTGAGGGAGAGCCCGGCCCTCTTTATCAGTGACCATATAGAGATTACCCCCAGGGTAAAGTTTGCTGAGACTGCATCAGTCTTTCTTACCCAAAGTTATTTCGGAATTCTCTATTAATTAGATGATCTCTTTTAAAATAACTGTTAGTTATGTATAAATAGATGAGACAACCATTGTGCATAATGCATAGTGGATGTTACCGTTTGAACTCTGTTAGGTCAGATGCAGCAGTGGCCCAGATATTTTAATTCAGCCAGATTGCTTGTTTCCATAGGGCTTTTTCTCTTTACCTGGTCCTCTCCGCCACTCTGCTTGTTCTGGGCTTGCTATTTGTTCCTGCTATTTCTTAATAGATAAAATTACATAGAAGGCAAAGCCCCCTGGACACTTTTTTGAATTCATAAACATTCCACTCTTAATTCAGTGGAACCATGGATGCACCAAATTCTGTTTTCGATCCTTGTACACTCCCTCACATAGCTGCCTAACTATACATGCAGAGGATGATAGCACAGTTTAGCTTCTAGATGCCTTTAAACAAGGAGAAGGCAAAGGAGTCTGTTTCTTTAAATTGGCCTGGACTGGCACCAGTTCTGCTCTGTTTAAATGAGAAATTACAAAAGTAGGTTTGAACTGCCAAGTATATATTTTTTCAGTTTAAACAAATTATCATTCTGCATGTTAAAAAAGAAGATAGGCCTATTACTTCTTGTAGGCATGCTCTCTTTACAAAACAGATTTTAGAAATGAACATTTTCCTTACATTAAAAAGTATTCATATGTTTGCATATAGTCATTATTGCTGTTCATATCACAAAAAAATATATATTTACCACCGCAAAGTGCTGTATGGCTGAACCATTGTGATATACATAAAGTACTGATATTAACACTAAGATAATGTTACACCTTAAGGGCAACCCGGCAAGCAATACTAACCCCACAAAGGTGCATACATCCAAATACACAAATTTCCAGCTTACAAGTGAATAATATTTTCAAACATCCAGGATAATTTCTAATGTAAATTAAATTATAGTATGCTACACATGAACATGCTGATAATTTCAATGTGTTGTGGACTGTGTCTTCAGTGAGTAACTTTCTGATAACCACATGGTTAATCCGTCAGTTCTAAAAAAATATGGTCTCAGAAATAACAAGATTTACCCGTGATCACAAAGTATATTGAAGTAAGAAGTTGGTATTATACCTCAGTTCTTCTGACTCCACACCTGAAAGCTTAACAACTAGGAGGCTTTACACATCAAATTTAAATTAGAACTTTAAAACGCCGCCATTACTGCATTTAAAAAATGGGCAGGATAGGGAAGGACATCAATATTTACTTTATGTTGGCATTGCAGATAAAGCATAGTTTTACTTTTAAGTGGTGCCCTTCCTTGCATTATGAATCAGAACGGGACTCCTGATGATTGTGAACCATACAAGTTCTAAAGTTGCCTTTGGGGTGGAGAGGCATTCAGACATTGTTTCCCATGTTTTATTCTCACTTGTTAAGCAGTATTTTTTGAGTTGTGCTGAGGTTGGGTAGAAGCTGATGTAGACTGATTGTAATCTCATTTAATTTGGCAATACATTCTCTAAATTGGTATTTTAGCATTGCAACGGAATTTATGATTAACAATTGAGTCAATGGCGTTGGACTTTAGATGGTCCTTGCTGTTGGGCTTTCGGTTGTTATTGGATCCCATGCTCTGACTCAATGCCTTCTATACACCTCAAGAATATAAACACTAATTCAGTTTCAGCTTTTCCTCCAGGATTTCAGTATCTGATAGGAATATATGCCTTTTTCCTTGCCAATATGCATCACTTCTCTATTTCGCTTTTTCAAAGTAATTTGCCCAAAAACAAGCCCATGATTATGTAAAAAAAGGGGCATTTGTTATCTTGCTAACATAAAACAGTTCCATTAATCTGATCATCAGCATATCTGCTTGGATAAGAAAAAGAAATGGCAAGATTAGCTCACATGCAAAATTCTTTCTTCAGTGAGTTGGAAGCCATTGTCCAACATTGATGTTTAACATTCCACTGTTTTTCACAGTGGATAAGAACTAAAGAAGTAAAACCTATTTCTAATTTAAGACTACACGTGTTATAACTAAATTGCCTTGCTTATAACAGGTCTACATTAATCTTCAATAAAAGCCTTTCCACAATAGTACTTCTCTTTCAGAGAAAGGCGGAATGGTTTAATCTCTCAAATGTGGAATGGGTAACAGCACAGCTCTTTCTTTAACATTTATGAACCTAAGAGATTGCAGCCCTGTCAAAGATGGGAACGGGTTGCAAAAGTGGGTGGGAGAGAAGTGGTTAGTGTCCCTCCCTCTCATCTGCTCTGCCTCAGCCTCAGCACATCTGTACCCTCTGCCTGCTTCTAGCTGCATTTGCTAACTTTACCACCCCCTCGCACACAGGGAAAGACAAGAAGGGTTCCTGCAACATTCCTCGTGTAGACAGCACAACCTGCCTCTTCCCTGTGGAGGAGAAGGCCGTTGAGTACTACTTTGCCTCAGATGCCAGGTGAGCTTTTGAATAAGCGCTAAAATTATATTCTGTGTTTGTTTGGATTCTCTATTGTTTAGTATTATTTATCTGTATAATTCACGTTTGGATTCTGTATTGCTTTATACTAATGCTTGTATAAATTAATGGATAGGTTCTTTGTGACCCAGCACAAGTGCGCAAACCATAGGGCAACTATAAACATAACTAGGAAACCCTGTATAGAAATTTAAATTACCTGAATCTCTTCTTACTCCTTGAGCGCCATCTTCAATTTTTATCTGACAATCTTTATTTTTCTTGTACTGGCACTCGCTATATATCTGGAAAAACGAATTCATTCGTTATTTTTCTCTCATGTATATGATACTTTTAAGCATGGTGTATCCGTTGAAAGGTGTGTTTGCGTTTTGCTGTAGCCTGTCCTAAGATTTTCCACCAATCCAGAGCATTGTCACCCTGAAACTCAGCTCTTTTCAGCCTCTGTAAATTCCTCAATGTTCTAAGAACCAGCTCAGCTTTACTAGTAGGTACAAGCGCAGATGTATCTTGGGTGGTGGCTTGACAATATTAAGTCTTAACTTTGTAATCAAATTTTTTGTTTTGTTTTTATTTTGCAGTGCAGTCATTGAGCACACAAACAGAGTTATCTTTCTAGAAGATGATGATGTTGCTGCTGCCGTGGACGGACGACTTTCCATCCACCGGGTCAAACGCAGTGTTGGTGATCATCCAGCACGGGCCATCCAGACTTTGCAGATGGAGCTGCAGCAGATCATGAAAGGTACATAAGCGTTTTTTGCAAGAGAACTCCCCACTGCATTGTGATCCTTAGGAACAATTTAAAATTAAGGATGTACATTTCCTTTATCTAGTTCACCTGATTCAAAAAGTTTAAAGCAGTAGGGGTCAGCTTTAGCGGTGACTACCTTATTGTGAAATTCTCTCTTTAGAGATTAATTGGTCATATTTGCCTACTGCTCACACGCAGATTTTAACCTTTGTGCAATTCATACATCTCTTTAATTGTAATTAAAATAATTGTGAAAATGACAAATACTCGTTACATTTACTGTGTACAGTTTTTCACCCCAGTGGCCGACAGATCTTTTATTATTGCTCCCTTGGCTTTGCTTTATCGACTTCTCCGAATTGCCAGTTATATTTTTGCTCCTTGGTGGGTTATTGCTCTGTTTTCTTTGACTTCCAGCCCATTTGGGCCTCTGGTTTCTATTGATAATAAGCTATCAGTCAGGAGTGGTAAGTTCTCACCTTCAATGTTATGCAGTTCGTACTTTAGCCGACAATCTGTAAAAGGCACTGGGTGGAACTTAATCTGTGATGTCTGGGCCTTACTGGTTAGTGTAGTTCATTGATGATTCTGCTGTACCATTTAAAGGATAATTACTTTATCAAGATAACACCCTGTTCTCTTCTGGAAAACCTCTTTTGTGAACGTGTAAATTTGCTACCTCTTTGGGTTAACAGATGTTTTCCTGTTTTTGTTACAGGCAATTTTAGCTCGTTCATGCAGAAGGAAATTTTTGAGCAGCCAGAGTCTGTTGTGAACACAATGCGAGGCCGTGTCAACTTTGAAGATAACACTGGTAAGCACACTGGTTTCGACTGTCCGTTTTGAAGTCTGTACTGTCCTATTCTATTGAAAGTGAACCCGTTTTTTTGAGCCTATGCTAATGTTGCGAAGAACGTGTCAGGTCGAGGTCGTTACTGCTTTCCAGTCCCGACACACCTCTGCAAAACAAAACAGTTTTATTTTTGAAAATCAGCCTTGTTATATTTGTTGCAGTTGTCTGTTAAGTCTTAACCGTACTACTTTTATTTGACCCTGTTATCCCACTTGTATTTTTATTTTTACGGTATTTATAGTTTTCTGAAAGGTTATAGTGTTCGAACATGTTAAAAGAAATAATGAAAGAAAGTAGGGTTACATCTCTCCCAGGTTCCGAGAGAAAGGGCTAGACTATTAACTAGGCTGTCTCTTTCTAACAGCAATGAAGTGTGGTGCAAATACAAAAAACACTGTTTTGCTGCAGCTTGTAGTAGTATGTGTCGGTGAAAATATAATTTATGTAACGATACTGGAACAATACAAGCCTGGCTGTAAAGCAGTGGAGGGATGTACCTGGAAGGGGGTGCATTATTTTTAATTGGGTCACATTTCAGACGCTTCCAGAGTAAGTACCGTATACACACCCCTTTCTCTCCTTTCCACAAAAACATCTAAGCTGACCCTGTCATAACCTTAGTAGTGCAAGAAAAGCTGAGGATAGCAGGGCATTGATCCTTTGGGCAGTAGGATTTCACTTGTTCGCTACCCCCACAAGGCCGAAGTGCTTATGCTGTGCAAGGGAGAGTCAAATGATCTTTGTTAAAAATCCACTCACATCTCCATTTCTTGGCCAAGTGATAAGAAACTTTGGAGCAGGTTTTAGGACCTGCAGCCCACCCTTTTGAAGAACCTTCAGTCTGAAAGTAGATCAGTATTGTCTTTACAATACTAATATGTCCACCTTCAAACCCTTTCCCAAAGTAGAGCTTCTCCACCTGTTTTGGAAGGTGGCTTTTTGTTGTTGATATCTCTTCTGATTTGATAAGATGCGGGCCTTCTGTTTTCATAAACCCTCTTCATTTTTCCTTAACATATTGAGGCTGCATCATTCTGGTCTCCCCATGGTGATCTCAGATACCCATGTAGATCCATGTTTCTCTCTTTCAGTCTCTTTTTTCCTAATCCAGCAGACATGATCTTCCACTCTCGACCGACATAAAAGTAGCCCGCTCAGGAAATTAGTGAAATATAACAAAGCAGCTAGCTGGTAATCATTTAATGCCTGTGCATTTTATCCTGATATCCGATCCAGAACAGATGCAATTTGCCCCTAGCTTCTTATTGGTAGTATACCTTTCTTTCTCCTTTTTATTCATGTTCTTTTATGTGTTTGGGGCAGGCTGTGCCATTGAAGATCCATTGGTGGACAAAAAAGTTTTATTTGGACATCATGGATAACTTTATTGAATTCGTAAGTGACTTGTCTGTTTCCTCTAAGAAAAATGACATTGCAAACAACCCATAATAAATAATATGTATGCTTTGGAATAAACTGTTGGGAAATAATGGGACCTCTTCACATATTAGAAGATGTTAATTTAAAACCGGACTCTGCCACAGTTTTGGTCCAAACAGTGTATTAAATATTTGAAGAGCTGGAATTGCACTATTTTACCACCTTTGACAGTAGTAAATGGTTGTTTATCACCGGCACCACAATTTGATTTGCTCATTTTTGCTGGAAATGTAGCCGCTGTTTTGACCTCTGTAGGAAGTTGGCTCTGTATATACTATTTCAAAGTAAGAAATAGTGTGCACAGAGTCCAAGGGTTCCCCTTAGAGGTAAGATGGTGGCAAAAAGAGATAATTCTAATGCTCTATTTTGTGGTAGTGTGATCGAGCAGTAGGCTTATCAGAGGGTAGTGTTAAGCATTTGTTGTACACACACAGGCAATAAATGAGGAACACACACTCAAAGACAAATTCCAGGCCAATAGGTTTTTATATAGAAAAATATATTTTCTTCGTTTATTTTAAGAACCACAGGTTCAAGATTTACAAGTAATACTTCAAATGAAAGGTATTTCACTCAGGTATTCTAGGAACTTTGAATAATCACAATAGCATGTACAGTGTTGACAAAAAGGCAATAAGCTATTTTAAAAGTGGACACAGTGCAAATATCAACAGTTCCTGGGGAAGGTAAGTAAATGTTAAGTTCACAGGTAAGTAAAACACTTACAGGGTTCAAAGTTGGGTCCAAGGTAGCCTGCCGTTGGGGGTTCAAGGCAACCCCAAAGTTACCACACCAGCAGCTTAGGGCCGGTCAGGTGCAGAGGTCAAAGTGGTGCAGAAAACACATATGCTTCAATGGAAATAGGGGTGCCCCGGTTCCAGTCTGCCAGCAGGTAAGTACCAGCGTCTTCGGAGGGCAGACCAGGGGGGGTTTTGTAGGGCACCAGGGGGACACAAACAGGCACAGAAAGTACACCCTCAGCGGCACAGTGGCGGCCGGGTGCAGAGTGCAAACAGGTGTTGGGTTTCCTATAGGAATCAATGGGGATACCTGGGGGTCTCTTCAACGATGCAGACAGGCACAGGGGGGGCTCCTCGGGGTAGCCACCACCTCGGCTAGGCAGAGGGTCACCTGGGGGTCGCTCCTGCACTGGAGTTCGGTTCCTTCAGGTCCTGGGGGCTGCGGGTGCAGTGTTGGTTCCAGGCGTCGGGTTCCTTGAAGCAGGCAGTTGCGGACAGGGGGAGCTTCTGGATTTCCTCTGCAGGCATCGCTGTGGGGGCTCAGAGGGTCAACTCTTGCTACACACGGGCTTGCAGTCGCCGGGGAGACCTCCCTGTATTGTTTGTTTTCGGCAGGTCGACCCAGGAGCATCGGGTGCAGAGTGGAAAGTCTCACGCTTCCGGCGGAAAACGTGTGGTCTTTAAAAGTTGCTTCTTTGTTGCAAAGAGTTGCAGTTTCTTGAACAGGGCTGCTGTTCTCTGGAGTTTCTTGGTCCTTTAGATGCTGGGTAGTCCTCTGAGGCTTCAGAGGTCGCTGGGCCCTGTTGGATGCGTTACTGTTGCAGTTTTCTTAGAAGTAGGGAGACAGGCCGGTGGAGCTGGGGCCAAATCAGTTGTCGTCTCCGTCTTCACTGCAGGGCTTCAGGTCAGCAGTCCTTTCCTCTTCTTTAGGTTGCAGGAATCTGATTTCCTGGGATCTGGGGAGCCCCTAAATACTGAATTTAGGGGGGTGTTTAGGTCTGGGAGGGCAGTAGCCAATGGCTACTGTCCTTGAGGGTGGCTACACCCTCTTTGTGCCTCCTCCCTGAGGGGAGGGAGCACATCCCTATTCCTATTGGGGGAATCCTCCAAAATCAAGATGGAGGATTTCTAAAGGCAGGGGTCACCTCAGCTCAGGACACCTTAGAGGCTGTCCTGACTGGTGGGTGGTGACTCCTTGTTTTTCTCATTATCTCCCCTGGACTTGCCGCCAAAAGTGGGGGCTGTGTCCAGGGGGCGGGCATCTCCACTAGCTGGAGTGCCCTGGGGCATTGTAACACGAAGCCTGAGCCTTTGAGGCTCATTGCTAGGTGTTACAGTTCCTGCTGGGGGGAGGTGTGAAGCACCTCCATCCAGAGCAGGCTTTTGTTTCTGTCCTCAGAGAGCACAAAGGCCCTCACCACATGGGGTCAGAAACTCGTCTCTCAGCAGCAGGCTGGCACAGACCAGTCAGTCCTGCACTGAACAATTGGGTAAAATACAGGGGGCATCTCTAAGATGCCCTCTGTGTGCATTTTTTAATAAATCCAACACTGGCATCGGTGTGGGTTTATTATTCTGAGAAGTTTGATACCAAACTTCCCAGTATTCAGTGTAGCCATTATGGAGTTGTGGAGTTCGTTTTTGACAAACTCCCAGACCATATACTTAATATGGCCAGAACTGTACAAGACTTAGACACTGTAGGGGCATATTGCTCATGCAGCTATGCCCTCCCCTGTGGTATAGTGCACCCTGCCTTAGGGCTGTAAGGCCTGCTAAAGGGGTGACTTACCTATGCCACAGGGAGTATTTTGTGTGCATGGCATCCTGAGGGGGATGCCATGTCGACTTTGACTTTTCCTCCCCACCAACACACACAATCTGCAATGGCAGTGTGCATGTGTTAGGTGAGGGGTCCCTTAGGGTGGCACAACATATGCTGCAGCCCTTAGGGACCTTCCCTGGTCACAGGGCCCTTGGTACCACTGGTACCTTTTACAAGGGACTTATCTGAATGCCAGGGTGTGCCAATTGTGGAGACAATGGTACATTTTAGGTGAAGGAACACTGGTGCCGGGGCCTGGTTAGCAGGGTCCCAGCACACTTCTCAGTCAAGTCAGCATCAATATCTGGCAAAAAGTGGTGGGTAACTGCAACAGGGAGCCATTTCCTTAGAACCTCTTTATGCCGACCACAGGGCAGACTACCAACTCAACACATCTGCTTTCATAATACAATGTTAAAACGTGCTTTCATAAGACACCACCTTATTTACCATGAAGGAAGTGTAATATTGGTAGTCAAAATGTTCGCAAGGTGCACTTGAGAGAAAGCAAACATTATGTGAGGCTTTTAAACTAGACGGTAACATGTCCCTGGCACCACACAATAATGAAGTTACTCACTCTTTATGTATTTAAATAAAAAAGGCACTGATGGACATCAATGATTTCTAACGGTGGCGCTAAGAAACGGACGTGATTTCTGATCAGAAAAGGTCCGTGTACGACCAGTCACACTTTATATTAATGTATGTAGTAAAGATTCAGCCTTTCAGGACCGATATATATCAAAATATTGGTTCTTCATACGACACGCACTATCTGTGTTTTCAGGGAAGTAATTGGTTTAAATTGCTGAAAAGAGTCGAAAACAGTTCTTAACATTTGTTGGGACGTGCTTTACAGGCTAATATAGTTATTCACTACTTCTAAAAGCTTAATTCCCTTTTATGACCACTGTGAGGCAGAGTTACTCCAAATATAATGCAGCTATCAATGATTGCTCGTACTTTACTAACTGAGAGCAGCTCATGACTTTTTTTTTTTTGTTAAACATTTGTTCTTACAATTCGTATTATAGAAATTGTAAGATAATTTTTTTCCTGGACCCTGCATTCGACCCCGACATAGTATATCTTTACCTGAAAAAAATCTATTTTCGTAGTATTTTGGCATAATTTAGACAAGTATCCGAAATCATGCTTCGTCAGTCTGACTACATCCTGTTGGTTTTCATCATTTGGAAATTTATCGTAATGACAGAGTTCTGTTTTTCCCACTGGATTACACAGAAGATTTTTTTTCTGGTCTGTTCCTCGGGATGAAGGATCAGAAAATCCCAGGAAAGTTTCAACAGAACTGGAAACCAAACGTGTGACTTCCATTTTGGAGTGAACAACACAGTGATATTCCAACATCTGGAGAATGAGCACCGACAGAAGTGGAGTCTAAAAGGGAGTCTAGCAAACTTCGAGATCTTCCACTTCTAGAAAAATTGCAAAAACCTGCACTGAGGACCAAGATTAAAACAAAACAAGGGTTTTGGTCACAATTACGCCACAGATCTATCACAACAGCGGTCACAGACTCACAATGGGTAAGACAGTATATCAATAAATAGAACAGAAGACCCACAACATCATGTTAATGTGATATATAATCTCACAGTATCATATCACAGTAGGGCAACCAGTGTGAATGGTGCCGCAAAAGTACTCAGTGCAAAAACCTCAATTTTCATATATGCATTCTATTGACATGAGGCATCCACATTAAGTCCTAACTTCAGTCTAAGTATTTCAGTCTTCTTAGTGTTATTGATGGGATAACCCCATGAGTATGACATTTTGACCCAACCGATACACCGGTTTTTTCAGGACAGCACAGACCAAATGATCCTAGGTTACAGAAGCTATCAAATAGCACTGTATACAAACACATGAAGCTAATCATATGGTCCACCATTCCTTGCAGACCATTAGAGGATCAAAGACTGACACCCTTGCATACGCATCCTTGAGATCCAGGCTTGCACGCCAATCTCCCTTTTGCGTCCATCTGAGTAAGAGGATTCTCCCCATCTTAAATTGGCAGTAAACTGGGTATCTTCTGAAAATCACAGATTTATGATTGGTCAAAGTTTGTTTTCACAATAGCCTCTTATTTTGCTAACACATTCATTTCCTTTTTATCAAAGGTCCTACTCCAACATCAAAAAACAGGCTCAAAGTCAACCCCATTTGTTTTCTGGGTAAACTACTCTACTCCAAGGACAAATTCCTAATTTGTTTTCTTTTTAGCACAGCCCAGATCACCCTTTTCTTCAGAAGATTGTGCTCTGCTAACCATTCTATTGTTGCCCTGGAATGCCTCTTTCCTAAAGAGACTAAAGATCAGCTAGTGCATATTAGGTCTCTGTTTTCTCCTCTTCCTGTAGTGGACTACCGGTGAGGACTTGATCATCACAGCTCTTGGGAATTCTAATGCCATTTCGATAACTCAGCCACCGAGCCACGTGGCTACTATTCATACATGATATGAGATACTATGTTTTTTGATCTTCCTGAACCCTACTCTGGAATAGGATACCCTTAATCTTCCATGCTGGCTTTCTCAAGGGGTCTCTATCACTTCACCTATGTGGCTTGACAAAATGATCTATTGGAAATTGAGGCGCAGCCCCTGTTGTTTCTTGTGCAAGCCCTATAGAATTTGGGCATCCCAAATCTCCTAACTGAAATACCTTCACCAAACAACCTCTCCTTGCCTAGTATTTAAGGCATGCCCCATTATCTGGGCTTTGAGCAAGGTCCTACCTATGCCTTCTGAACTGTCATCTACTTGCTGCCTTTTAGAACCATGTCTGCCGGTTCTGCATGGTTCCTCATCTGCAGCGCCATCCTGATCTTCCTCATCTCCAGAACGATCCTGCTCTTCTACATCTCCATCACCATCCTCCTCTTCCTCATCTCCATCACCATCCTCCTCTTCCTCATCTCCAGCATTATCCAGCTTTTCCGCAATGTCATGTGACCAACGTGGCTCTGCAAAATCTGCCTGCATTTAGTTTAGGACCAATTTTGTACTGAATTGATCTACTTTGGGAGTCTTGACCTTCATGACTGCAAGATCCCAACTCGGATAGAGACCCTCCAGTTGGTTTACTACACATTCCAATGAGAGTAAGAGGGGTAGTTGCAGCTCAGTCCCTTAGGTCTGCAGTCTGACATATCATCTTAGGAACTCCCTCCCTAAACAAAATCTAACTCTGTCAATGATGTCCACAGCTACACCCATGGGTGTGCCTCAAATATGGCACCTCGGTGAGCTGAGCTTTTTCTCATGGATTTGTTTTGGTAAAGGAGAACATTTAGCAACCTTGTTGAAGAGTATTGCAATACGGCAATCCCTTTCAGAACATTGCACTTAGCCAGATCGAGCTTTCGCTTTTCACTCTTATTTTTCCTTGTGAAGTGAAAATGAACAACCAGTGACAATCTCCATGTGCCTGCAGTATGCCTCCTCTGTTATTTCAAGGATAAATAAGGAAAAGTTACATACATGTAGCCATAGTTCTGCATCGTAGGAATCTTCATTGAAATTATAAACTTATAATAATTCTGTGCTGTCTGCGCAGACCCGGAACACATTCTTCAACATATATTTAGATTCCATGAAAATGTCTGTATAGTTTTGATCACTGCAATCATTTTTTTCATAATTGCAGTGTAGACTATCAGCAATGCATTGTCCTTGAAATGCTGTTGCAGTGTAGTCGAAATAATAGTGGGTAAAAAGGAGCCCTTTTAATATCTGCAACACATTGTCATAGAAAAAGGCTGTCCTTGACATAAGCGGCCTGGGAGGAAAAACAGCCTGATGGGCTAAAACTAAAAGCTTGAAAATATGGCCGGTACCCTTAAGGACCCTATAGAGACCCTCTTCCCACAATGCACTGCAGTGGAAGTTTGCCTGAAATAGTCAGTTCTTTTTTACGTCAGTCACAGCATATTGTCTTTATCTGACAGCTGGGGAGGAGGGAGGGTGATTATGACTTCAGTGCAGATTCCTTTGATGCATAACTATGGCTACAGGTATGAAACCTTTCCTTCTGTGTCATAGGATCTTCATTGATAGCATAAACGTGGAATAGAATATCAAGCTAATAGAAAACCTCCTAAACCTGCTGTCAGTAATCATACTTTGTGAGTCCATGAGTGAATGATTTGGGCACTAACACTTAAAAACTAGAACTCTGACCCAAGAGGACAAGATAGACTATTTGAAAAGGTTTCCTGATGTTTCCTTTCCATATTGAGACTCAGATGGCGTATCAGTGTCTAGGCAGTAGTGTTTTGTGAGTGTGTGTAACAACCTCCAAGTAGTTGCCTTACAAATGGCCAGTATTTGGTACATGTCTCATCCGAACCATGGTGGTGGCTTTGCCTCTCTGAGTGAGTTTTAGGTTTTTCTGGCAACAGTTTATTTGCTATTTGATAACCTAATAAGATGCAAGAAACCATCCATCTAGCAATGGATTGTTTGGAAGTTGCAAGACCTTGTCTTGTACAGCGGTAATTTATGAACAAATGAGTAGAGTTCCTCATGGATTTTGTTCTGTCGAAATAAAATTGTAGGACTCTTTTAAGGTCTAGGGAATGTAGTGCTCTCTCTCCTGCAAAGGTGGGTGGGATTTGGAAATAAGGTAGGTAGTGTGATAGATTCATAGATATGAAACTTTGATACCACTTTAGGCAGAAAAGAAGGTTGTATATGTAGGACAACCCTGTTGTGATGAAAAACTGCAAAGGTTTTATTGAAGAAAGAGCCTGCAATTCACTAACTCTACGAGCTGAATTGATTGCAACTAGAAAGGCTGTTATTCATGACAAGTGTTGTAAAGTTGCCTTATGGATAGGTTCAAAAGGAGGACCCATTAGTTTTGACAATACTAGATTCAGTTCCCAAGGAGGTGAAGGTCTTCTGATTAGTGGAAAAACATTTCTGAGTCCTTCTAGGAAATCTTTGACTACTGGAATATTGAAGAAAGATTGATGTGTCAGACTTTTTGAATAAGCAATTATGGCTGCTAGATTAACTTTAATCGAAGAGAATCGAAGTCCTGATTTGGCTAGATCCAATAGATGTCGTAGGATGATATTCTCCTGAATTACAATGGGATTATAGTTTCTATCCCGCTACCATAAGCAGAAGAGTTTCCATTTAAACACATAGCATGCTCTTGTGGATGGATGTTTGGCTTCTTTCAAAATGTTCATGCTCACTGTTGGGAGATTCATTTGTCTGTAGTGGGTGTTCTCAGGAGCCATGCCGCCAAATTCCGTGTTTGGATCATTGATTTAGAATCTTGCCCTGGAATTTGGATAGGGGTTCTGGTCTGAGTGGTATCTAATTGTGATGGGCTATAGATAACTGAAGAAGATCTGTGTACCACCACTGTCTTGGCCATTCCAGAGCCATTGTTGTCATTCTGATCTGAGAAGAGATTAGTTTATGGATTACTCTCGAATTGGTGGAAAAGTGTGCACAAATGGAGTTGACCAGTTTATCGAAAGGGCATTGCCCAGAGACTTGAGTTCCATTCCCCTGGATGCGTAGTTTCTGAATTTTTTGTTTTGTGCCGTGCCGACAAGTCTAATGTTGGTGTACCCAAGTCTTTAAGGATTGGTTCCACCATTTTGTCATTGAGGACTCATTTATGATTGTCGCCATGGTTAGAGACTGAGAAAAACTGCTCCTAAAAATGTGAAAGGCTGTAATGACAAGCACTCTTGCCAGAGGTCAATACCACATTGTTCGAGTTTGAACGGAAAGTGGTGTCTGTCTTGATCAGAAGGTCTTTTGATTCGAAAACTGAAAGGAAGGCTTTGAGAGCTAGCAGAACAGCTTTCAATTCCAATTGATGTAATAGTCTTTTTTTGGAGACCAAAGACCGTGAATCATCAGATGGTTCATATGGGCCCCCCAACCTGTCAATGAGGCGCCTGTGACAATCGTTTGATTTGGTATTGGTTTCTGGAAGGGAACTCCCACCGGGATGTTTGAAGAGTTGCTCCACCATGGAGAGGCTGACTCGCTTTGGTTGTCAGAAGAATCCGATCTTCCCAGAGACCTTTATTTTGAAACCATTGATCACATTTGGAGAGGTCTCGTGAATAGGTGTGCGTTTAGGACTATTGAAATGCATGATGCCATTGAACCCAGCAGAGATGCTGCTTGTCAAACCACAGGTTTGTTCTGATTTAGGAGATGTGCACACTTTGTTTGTATAGACAACACTCTCCTCCGGAGGCAACCCTTTTTCTTGCTGAGTGTCTCATGGTGCTCGCAGAATAGTGAGTGGATACTGACTTCTCTGTATTGACTTGCAGACCTAGTAATGCCAGGAGAGATGTTGTTGTAGTGTAGGCTTGTTTTGCTTTACTTTGTGTAAAGAATCGGCTCTTATCACCCAGTCCAGGTATGGATGTAGGAAAACACCTTTTCTTCTTAACTGTGCAGCTACTACTGCCATGCGTTTGGAAAACGTGCAAGGAGATGACTTTAGGCCGAAAGAAAGGGAGTACTGTATATTTATAATGATTAAAGCCCACTGCAAACTGTATGAATTGTCTGTGATGTTGGGATTATATGAATGTGGAAGTACACGTCCTGGAGGCCTACTGCACAGAGCCAATTGTTTTTCTGTACATGAGGGAATATTTGATGAAGAAATAACATTCTGAATTTTTCTTTCTTTCTAACTTTGTTGAGCAATCTGACATCTAGTATAAGCCGAAATTGAGTGGGTTGATTTTTCTTTTGAACTAAGAAATATCTCGAGTTTACCCCTAAATTCCTTTGAAATTTGGGAACCTTCTCTGTTGCCTTGTTCTGCAATAAAGAGATGTCTCTTTTTTGAGTTCGTCCAAATAGGTTGTCGTGACTTGCTGCGGAAAGACTGATGTTGGAGGATCTGTGAAGCAAAGAGCATAGCCATGCTGAATGATGTTTAGTACTGATTTGTCTGTCATTATCTTTCTCCACTCTTCTGGGAAAGATTGCACTGCTTACCCCACAGGAGTAGGCAACAGTGGAGGGGTTTACACTTCTCATTGCTTCAACTAAGAATTCTTGCCCTTGGTCTGTGAGGGCTTATGTGGGGGAGATCGTTTCCTCTGGTACCGGTTTTGGAATGGCCTTTGTGTTTGCCTTTTTTTGTTAGTATTGGTATGGTCATCTAGGGGTTTGAATGCTATGATAATAGGCAGTTTGTCTCTGGGTTTAAATTGCTTTGTTCCTCTAAACCAACTGCCTTGAGTGTTTTTGCCTCATTCTTCATGTGGAGCATCATTTCCTCTGTGTGTTGACCAAAGAGGGAGCATACATAAAACGGCAAGTTGGCAATTTTTAATTGCGCATCAGGTTTCAAAGATAATAGTCTTAGCCAAGATGTGTTGAAGTGAAATCCCGTGATAGAATGCCATGGCAGATAGTTCTACCAAATCCTCCACAGCGCTAATGGATTGATTAGCTATAAGAGAGCCCTCTTTAACCACCTCTAGATAATCTTGTTGACGATGGGTGGGTAGATAGTCCATGAATAATTTTGTACCCTCCCAAAATTTCCTGATGGTATCTTCCTAGTAAGGCTGCAGAGTTAGCATTGCGTAAGTGAGTGGCAGCTGTGCTGCACATTTTCTTCCTGATGGCATGCATCCTCCTGTTTTCTCGGTCCGGTGGGGCTGTCGTTTCCAGAGTAGATGCTTGCCTCCTTCATACTGGCGTCACAATAACTGAATCCAGGTTTGGAGTGGATTTGAGGAACTTCAGATCCTGTTGTGGAGGTTTATATCTTTTAAGTAGTCTCGGAGTTGCCGCTTTAACTGTGGCTGGAGTTATGAATTTTTCTTGGGCTCTCTTCATGAGACCTGACAGCTCTGGAAGAAGAGGTCAAGTAGAAACTGTGGGTTGCAAAGGCTCCAATATTACCGACACTGATGGCTGAGGGGTAACTATATTTAATTTAGAGGCTCCCCTTACTAAAGCATCTTGAAACGTTAAGATGTCATCCACCAGTAACACTCTAAATGGAGACTGCGCTGGATAAGTCGGAGTATAAGAGGTGGTTGTAGAATCTGGTGATCTTGTTTACCTTGAGGATGGCGACATTGTCTTGGGTGATACAGATCTTGGAGGTGGCATTTTTACTGGTGATGGCACCTTTCATTTTCAAATTGGGGACATAGAGGTCACTCTTGTGTATCGTCTTACCGGAGACAGATTTGGTGGTTGCAAATGAACCTGTAAAGGGTCCTCAGGTGGTATTACGGGACGTATTTGTGGTGGGCTTAAGTCTTGTTCAGGTGATAGAGGTTCTGAACATTGCGAAGAGCCCGACCAGTGAGATGAGGACGATGAAATTTCCTTATGAAAATCCATTGACGTCGATAGAGATATCATCGGCGCCATACCAAGTATGAAAGATGGAAACCCATGCCCTGGCCACCAGCAGACTGTCCTACGGCAGCACCCTCTAGACTGGAACCACCAAGAAGAACTCTACAACATATCCAGAACTCATCCTGAACGTCCCTGCCTCAAACACATCACTGGACGCCTGAGAGATGTCCACTGACTCCCCTTTGAGAAGAGGATCAACTTCAGACTCCTCGTCCACGCTTACAAGGCCCTCCATGACCTCAGACTGACTTACCTCAAACACTGCATCACCTTCTACTCGCCGCCAGACCTCTCAGCTCCTCCCAATATGCACTTGCCACCGTACCCCACCCATATGGAATACCTCGGCAGGAGGAAGATCCTTCACCTAGTTCAGGGCAAAGACCTGGTACACCCTGCCTAACCACCTCACCCAATCACCATCCCTACCTCAGTTTGGGAAGAACCTTAGGACCTGGCTCTTTGACTGAAGCTCAGAGGACTGACCCCACAGCACCTTGAGACCCTTGCGGGTGAGTAGTGCGCTTAAAAACATTGATTGATTGATTTAGGTGTAAATGTAACAGTTGGAGGGGACGTGTCTCTTCGATGTTGAGTAGCTCTCAGGTATAGACGTCAAGTGTTGTGACTTTGACGTCAACTTTATTGTCCTTGACGGCGACCGATAGGATCTTGATAGCGATCAGGACTGTGCCGGTGGCGCCAAGGAGATCTTTGGCATTGAGGTGGGCTCCTCCGCCATCTTGACGATGAACGGTGATTGTGTTGGAGTCCCGTCGACGATGAGCCTTGTTTGGAAGGTGAGCAGAATGGTGCCAAACCTTGCAACGGTAATGACTTTAACTTCGAAGCATGACTTCTGTGAGAATGATGGCGGTGTCAAGAAGGAGACCTTTTGGAATCAGATTTCCTATTGTGGGAGTCTGTACCTGCCTTTTTCATTTTCTTAGGAGATAGATGCAATGAATATCTCTCGATTCTTCTCCTCTTCTTCCTCGTCTGGTCTGCCTTCATGTCCTCCATCCAGCCACTCAGCCTGATGTCTTCTATGTCTCTAAGGGTTCTTTTTGTCATTTTTGTTTTCAAATGTCACAGCCCTTAGTGATGTGCTGAGGGGATAAACACACCACACGCTTTATGGGCATCTGAAGGTGCTTTCTTCCTGCCACAGGAAGGGCACTTTGAAAAGAGAGCTGGCAAAAAGAACTTACTCTCTCAAACTGCCACTGCAGTGCATTGTGGAAAGGGGTCTCTCTAGGGCACTTAAAGGTACAGGCCATATTTTCAAGCTTTCAGTGTTAGCCTGTCAGGCTGTTTTTTTCCTCTTATGCTGTTTATGTCAAGGACAGCCTCTTTCTATGATGATGTATTGCAGATATTAAAAAGGCTCCTTTTTTACAATATTATTTCAACTACCCTGCTACAGCATTTCAAGGAAAATACATCGCTGTTAGTCTACACTGCGACTATGAAGAAAAGGATTGCAGTGATGAACACTGAACAGACATTTTCATGAAATCTAAATATATGCTGAAGAAGGTGTTCCGGGGTTTGCGCAGCAGCACGAAATGATTCAAAGTTTGACAATCAATGAAGATTTTATGATGCCGAACACTCGGTTTGCGGATTTGAGCCCATTTATAGATGCAGTTTCTCTGCTTTGTGACCGCATATGTCTTGGTAGCAGTTATGCAACTTTGTGATCTTAGGGCACGAAAAGACTTTGAAGTACTTATGAAAGGCAACTTCACCCCCTCATCCACATTTCCACTAACTTCACCATTCCTTTGTAATGGGAGTCAAGGTCCATCGGGGGGCAACATTTAGTCGGGGAAAAAAAGTCCAGAGAATGGCACACGCAAGAAAATAAAGTGAACCAGGTTTGCTCGTTTTCCTGATCTTGGCAGGGGTTTTGAACAGCAGCCATACTTAAAAGTGCTACTTTGCAACATGTCACTCATGTAAAACAAGTGCAGAAGATGCTGCAGCGAGAAACATATGTGAAGGGAAGCCTGCACTACTTCTGGTGCAGCCCGTAGCCCGTGCTGTACCTGTGTTGTGTGTGAAGCAGGCAATGCTTCTGCTGCTGTGTGCGATTCCTGTTCTTTGTGTCAGAGAACCTTGTATTGATGTTGTTCGCTCTGCCTGTTATGACATTTGCGGCAAAATCGTTTTTTTGTTATCTACTAAAAACCGCCAGTAAGTAGTTGTCTAACTTTGTGCTTTGTTTTGTTATGTTATTGCTTGTGTAGTAAATTTAGGTGGCTTGAAAGATCACATTAAAGAGATTCAGAGGTGCCGTCGTTTGATTCTCATCGCCTGTGGGACGAGTTATCATGCCGGTGTTGCTGTGAGTTGCCTTTTGAATTATTATTATTATTTTTTTAATTTAGTAATGAAGACCTAGAGTTTTATATTGAAAAATAGAAACTTCGCCACTGTTTTTGTTGCGCTAAAATGGGTGAGATTGATTGGAAATTTCTCAAACTAATGGGTAGTCGTTTTGTTTTGCTTCTTAAACTGGTGAGATTTTTTTCCAGCAAACGGACTCAGTTCTCATGGTCTGCACATTTCTTGCTCTTCAGGAAATATGTGGCTCAGAGTGTTATTGCCTGTTCCTGGTTTTACGTTAAGACATGCAATTGCTGTCCTGGGAGAATTCTGGCTCACTTCTTAGTCCTCCGATTGTAGCAGATGTATGGTTTCCCAGGCAACCTCTGCAATGTTTATACACTGACACACCTTCCAAATGTACGATTTGCCTAAAGAGGTTATAAACTATACTTAATTCACTTTGCATGTGCACTTAGCCTGCATCCACTGGCTTGAATTTCTTTGAAATTATATATACATTTTAAGTAAAGTATTATTGTTGTTTAGTCCCAGTAAAGAGTAATCATAATTTGAAGTCTCACAGGGATTGGCTTTCGATAGAGGAAGTAATCTTTTAGATACTGTGTGAAAAGTAAAAGGTGGGCACTACAATTAAGAATTAGCATGTTTACTGCATGTGCCCGCTGGAATGAAAGCCTGGGATGGAGGAGGGCCTTTAGTGGGCTTTTTGGTGCGCAGAATTCAACTTGAAATCAACATTTTCTGTCATACAACTCATTTTTCTGTTTCCATTTATTTTTTTCTCTTCATATAATTAAAGGATCAACTAAAAACTGATTCTTTAATAGCAGTACACTTCCACTTTTTTATGAATCAACTAAACATTGTGGTTTTAACCACGGTGTACTTTGGTTAAAACATATGTTTTTATTTTTGCTGGTTTGGTTGAATGTGTCTGGGCATGGCGACAGCTGCATGTCAGGCCTTGTGCCTAAAACCTCCTGTCAAAGATCATGATCTGCGGTTTGGTGAAAAGAGGTGATGAGCAGATACTGCTTTGCCTATCCCAAGGGGGTGTGGTGTTGGTTATACATCATATTATATTGATGACGGACCTAAGCCAGGCCCTGCACCCAGAGTCTGCTTGCCAATGGCTAAGCACAGCTTCTCTGGGTCGGATGATCTGGGTGCAGTATTAAAAAAAATATATATTTAGTGAAATATTTTGACATTGAAATTACTGTTAACTTATTCAGAGGGAAAAAACAAGGTTTAATTGACAGTGTTGCAGTGTACAACTTGAAAACCTCTGACATTGCTCAGCATAGGTAAGCTGTGGAAACCATAACCCATTTGTAGGAAGTTGGCTCTGTATGTGCTATTTCAAAGTAAGGAATAGCATGCACAGAGTCCAAGGGTTCCCCTTAGAGGTAAAATAGTGGTAAAAAGAGATAATACTAATGCTCTATTTTGTGGTAGTGTGGTCGAGCAGTAGGCTTATCCAAGGAGTAGTGTTAAGCATTTGTTGTACATACCCATAGACAATAAATGAGGTACACACACTCAGAGACAAATCCAGCCAATAGGTTTTGTATAGAAAAATATCTTTTCTTAGTTTATTTTAAGAACCACAGGTTCAAATTTAACATGTAATATCTTGTTTGAAAGGTATTGCAGGTAAGTACATTAGGAACTTTGAATCATTTCAATTGCATGTATACTTTTCAAGTTGTTCACAAATAGCTATTTTAAAAGTGGACACTTAGTGCAATTTTCACAGTTCCTGGGGGAGGTAAGTTTTTGTTAGTTTTACCAGGTAAGTAAGACACTTACAGGGTTCAGTTCTTGGTCCAAGGTAGCCCACCGTTGGGGGTTCAGAGCAACCCCAAAGTTACCACACCAGCAGCTCAGGGCCGGTCAGGTGCAGAGTTCAAAGTGGTGCCCAAAACGCATAGGCTCCAATGGAGAGAAGGGGGTGCCCCGGTTCCAGTCTGCCAGCAGGTAAGTACCCGCGTCTTCGGAGGGCAGACCAGGGGGGTTTTGTAGGGCACCGGGGGGGACACAAGCCCACACAGAAATTTCACCCTCAGCGGCGCGGGGGCGGCCGGGTGCAGTGTTAGAACAAGCGTCGGGTTCGCAATGGAAGTCAATGAGAGATCTAGGGATCTCTTCAGCGCTGCAGGCAGGCAAGGGGGGGCTTCCTCGGGGAAACCTCCACTTGGGCAAGGGCGAGGGACTCCTGGGGGTCACTTCTGCAGTGAAAGTCCGGTCCTTCAGGTCCTGGGGGCTGCGGGTGCAGGGTCTTTTCCAGGCGTCGGGACTTAGGTTTCAGAGAGTCGCGGTCAGGGGAAGCCTCGGGATTCCCTCTGCAGGCGGCGCTGTGGGGGCTCAGGGGGGACAGGTTTTGGTACTCAGTCGTAGAGTAGTCCGGGGGTCCTCCCTGAGGTGTTGGTTCTCCACCAGCCGAGTCGGGGTCGCCGGGTGCAGTGTTGCAAGTCTCACGCTTCTTGCGGGGAGATTGCAGGGTTCTTTGAAGCTGCTCCTTTGGATAAAGTTGCAGTCTTTTTGGAGCAGGTCCGCTGTCCTCGGGAGTTTCTTGTCGTCGTCGAAGCAGGGCAGTCCTCAGAGGATTCAGAGGTCGCTGGTCCCTTTGGAAGGCGTCGCTGGAGCAGAGTTCTTTGGAAGGCAGGAGACAGGCCGGTGAGTTTCTGGAGCCAAGGCAGTTGTTGTCTTCTGTTCTTCCTCTGCAGGGGTTTCAGCTAGGCAGTCCTTCTTGTTGTTGTTGCAGGAATCTAATTTTCTAGGGTTCAGGGTAGCCCTTAAATACTAAATTTAAGGGCGTGTTTAGGTCTGGGGGGTTAGTAGCCAATGGCTACTAGCCCTGAGGGTGGGTACACCCTCTTTGTGCCTCCTCCCAAGGGGAGGGGGTCACAATCCTAACCCTATTGGGGGAATCCTCCATCTGCAAGATGGAGGATTTCTAAAAGTTAGAGTCACCTCAGCTCAGGACACCTTAGGGGCTCTCCTGACTGGCCAGTGACTCCTCCTTGTTATTCTCATTATTTTCTCCGGCCTTGCCGCCAAAAGTGGGGGCCGGGGCCGGAGGGGGCGGGCAACTCCACTAGCTGGAGTGTCCTGCGGTGCTGTGACAAAGGGGTGAGCCTTTGAGGCTCACCGCCAGGTGTTACAGCCCCTGCCTGGGGGAGGTGTTAGCATCTCCACCCAGTGCAGGCTTTGTTACTGGCCTCAGAGTGACAAAGGCACTCTCCCCATGGGGCCAGCAACATGTCTCTAGTGTGGCAGGCTGCTGGAACTAGTCAGCCTACACAGACAGTCGGTTAAGTTTCAGGGGGCACCTCTAAGGTGCCCTCTGGGGTGTATTTTGCAATAAAATGTACACTGGCATCAGTGTGCATTTATTGTGCTGAGAAGTTTGATACCAAACTTCTCAGTTTTCAGTGTAGCCATTATGGTGCTGTGGAGTTCGTGCAAAACAGACTCCCAGACCATATACTCTTATGGCTACCCTGCACTTACAATGTCTAAGGTTTTGCTTAGACACTGTAGGGGCACAGTGCTCATGCACTGGTACCCTCACCTATGGTATAGTGCACCCTGCCTTAGGGCTGTAAGGCCTGCTAGAGGGGTGTCTTACCTATACTGCATAGGCAGTGAGAGGCTGGCATGGCACCCTGAGGGGAGTGCCATGTCGACTTACTCATTTTGTTCTCACCAGCACACACAAGCTGGTAAGCAGTGTGTCTGTGCTGGGTGAGGGGTCTCTAGGGTGGCATAATACATGCTGCAGCCCTTAGAGACCTTCCCTGGCATCAGGGCCCTTGGTACTAGAAGTACCAGTTACAAGGGACTTATCTGGATGCCAGGGTCTGCCAATTGTGGATACAAAAGTACAGGTTAGGGAAAGAACACTGGTGCTGGGGCCTGGTTAGCAGGCCTCAGCACACTTTCAATTGTAAACATAGCATCAGCAAAGGCAAAAAGTCAGGGGGTAACCATGCCAAGGAGGCATTTCCTTACACCATTCTTCCACTGTGCGCTGCTCATGGCTTTCCCATGATATCAGTGACATCTCAAATGAAATCTGTAAACCCTGATATCCAGACATCCTCTCATTCCTGATATCAATAACTTTTGTATGGGAAGATAAACAAGGATAATGTGTGATGCAGAGTATGCACATGTCCTGACCATAACCCACTCCGCTCAACCTGCGGCAGTGCTCTGCTGGTTGTGTCCCCAGTGGGGCTGAGTGCAACGCCTGGCATTTGATCATGCCTGCCTTTACCTTGACCAGTGAGCTTTGGGTCGGTGCAAGCTTTGCCCAGCCGCGTCCACACCCGTTTCTGTGCACAGCCAAAGGGTCATTTATTCTTTCCTGACAACTGTGATCAATTACAGGTAACTTCAGACCAGTCCCACATTTTCTCTGTGTGTAGTAGTTTCCAGCTTGAAAGCTAGCTCCCAAGTAACTCTGCATTTCTCATGAATGCATGGTTAAGCACTAGGTTATATGCCTTGATGTAAGTGGTAGTTGAAAGAAAAAAAAAAAGTTTTTTTCTTCTGGGAAACAAGCCATTTGTCTGTAAGGATGGATAGGCTCATGAGCTGGGAGTGAAATGTCTGCTCTTTGATACAGCGTGCACTCGCAAATAAAGGAGTCAGGTTCACCACCTACTTTTAAAAAAAGGAATAGCTCTGCACTGCCTATTGTCAAATTTTAATAAAATCTTCACATTGATTTACTTCCCTGTGCTCTGGTTGAGAATGAATGGCATAGCCAATGTGTCATGGACCCTAGTGCAAGGAAGGAATTCACTGTGGCTGCAATTTGAACTGTGAAAAGCAGCACTATTCGGGGTTCAGTGGGCGCTGGTGCACTGCACCTGCAAATCCAATGGAAGTAGTGCCCAGCTGGAAACCCTCAGTACACATTTTATAAAGCAGTGCATAAGTAGATGGAATAATATTTTAAACCCCCTACATTTCTTTTAACCTATTGCCCTCATTGTATATCATAAGGTTTGGCCCATCAGAGGTTGGCGTACAGCTCTAGTCCCCTCTGAGGCTCCAATTGCCAGATTTTACTCCAGACATTAGACCAAAGGGGACTGTCAGGCCACTGCTCCAGTCATCGTCAGCTTTTAGAACTTTCAATTCAGAAAGCATATTTTTTTATTGTTGTAGCTTTTGTTTGCCTGCTGAAAAGCCATGGCAGACAAATCTATGAAGATCTATTTATTTGGAGAATAAAAGGTTCACAGGAAATACAGACACGTTGTCTGCAATACCTTTGTGGACCTGGGCCATGATCTTGAGGCATTGTAAAATTTGCCTTAACATGCCAAATAAGACTGAGGTACAGAGAGAGGGGTTCAGCTTTGATTCCTCCCAATAACTAAGTAAAATGCTAAACCATTGACTCCGGGGAAATGGAAATAGCCTTTGGAATTCCACCCACCTCACTAAAATGTCTTCAAGAAAGACATATTCTGGGAAACTTCCAGCCTCTCAACCAGTTATGAAGGTTCTGACTTCTGGCCGCCCGCATAGGGAGCACGAGACTCACAAGGATAAGCAGCATGGTAACAGAGAAAAAGATGACCATCATTCCTTTAAAAAAAAAAAATGGACGTACCACTGCAAGTTTTCATACATGTCTGAAAAACTCTACCGGTATCTTCAGATATGGGCATTTCAGTCGATGTTGGATCACAACCCAATCCATAGTGACTGTTTTTTAGCCTTTGCAAACAACGTCTGCTATTTTGTCGACACTTCCTCTTCAGTCCTTGTTAGTTTCTCCTAAATTGTCTTATACTCCTGAAACACTACCTTAGTATTCGTTTTCAGGTCTGAAAGCAAGATTTTCTCAAGAAGGACGCTCTTCAAATATAGAACCTTTTATCACTGAAGAAGAGGAGGTTATTCAGGCATGCTCTTTCTCTTGGGGATTTAAATATAAAACACATCACAATAAACTCTGATGAGGACAATGACCTTATCAATTGACTGTGGACACAGGAAGAACCACAAACAATCTAGTCCAGTTTGTGGATCATCTGTGGTTCTATTGATCTTGAATTCCATTTGATGACCACCACAATTATTCCCAGTGCTTTGCAGGAGTAGGGCACTTACTGAATTGGTGCCGACAGTTGCTACATCCAGGACGTCCCTATTACCACTCCAGTGTCACCAAGACCTAAGCCACCAGAGGATTCCTTTTGAATTGTCCCAATCACAGACGATTTATGACACTGTTAGTAATTTGGTTACTATTTGACTGAGGTGTGAGCCCTGGTCAACCAGCAACCACAATCCTAGTCAGGGTAAGGCACAAGCAAACCCCAATTTAACCTGTGCTCAACACCCTGGATTGGCACAGAGCAATCACGCTAAACGTAAGAGGCAATTTGTGAAGTAATTGTGCAACAAACAGTAAAACAGTGAAAATGCCAAACAAAAAGACCCCACACCAAGTTAAACAATAGAGGTTAATTTAATTAATAAAACAAGACCAAAATGACAAAACTCCAACCAGTAGAACAGGAGTTATGAATTTTTAAAGGCTGAACTGTTAAAAAGAAAACACCTAGAAGCATAAATTGCACCTGCGGCTATCTGGTAGTGCTGGTCTGGATCTAAGTCAAAAGTTCAGGCTGACGTGATGGAGCGTGGGTCAGATACAGTCCCAAAATAATCCAGCTCAAGTTCTGGTGTCTCAAATTGTATGTCAAGAGTCCCATTCGGTTTGGAAAGGATTGCGGGGAGCAAGGAGGGTGCCTCGGACGGTGGTCGGCGTGGCTCGAAGAGTAGGTCAGGCATCGCGGATGGACAAATTGGTGCTTCGCAGTGGGGGTCCTCTGTGGTGGATCGATGCTTGCTGTGTGAAGAGATGGACTGGCAGCGTCTCATGCTGAACCTCTGTCTGAGTGGCGTGGTTACGGTGTGAACAGGCCTGTTTGTAGTTGTGAAGAGCCCAAAAGCTTGATTTAAAGAGCCCATGAACCACACCAAGGGTCCCCAGGACCTGAGAGGCACCACAGGGGGAGTTTGGTGGCAGGAACTTGCTGCAGTTGGGTCCAGGAGCTGGTTGGGGAGCCTTTCGTGTCCCTAAAGCTCAGATCGGAAGGCCAGCAGACTAGCCCTTTGAGTCACTCTGGGAACCAGGATTCAAGATGAAGTTGCAGGTCCGTTCCTTCTTCCCCAAGCAAGAGGGCAGCAGTTCCTTTAGTGCAGCAGTCCAGCAGGATGACAGTTTTTGTAGCAGCACAGCAGTTCTTCTCGGAAGAGTATCCACAAATCCAGAAGTGTAAGGAAGAGCTGGTGTCTGAGGTTTGTGTTTTATACACTGGTACCCTTGTGTCTGGAAGGCAGGAGAGGCTTCCAGACTGGCTTTGAAGTGCATGGAATTTCCTGCCTCCCCTGCCCTAGATCCAAGCTGGCTGAAGTGGCAATGCAGGGTTATTAGGTCCTTTGTGTTAAGGCAGCACACAGGCTATTTCAGGTGTAAGTGGGGCTGGGCTTAGCTCCATCCCCCTTCTCCTACCAGCAGATTGCCCACTCAGGCACAACTAATCCCACTGTTGTGTGACTGTCTGGGAGGAATTCACAAAGTCTGTCATCCAGTCATGTGGCCCAGGCTATAGGCATAAAAAGAGCTAAAATGACATTTTTAAATTGTGATACAAAACCAGACTTTGCCACTAAATGGGGCTTTTCAGCTCCATTTCAGACACACCAAACGTACTGGGTATCTTTTCCCATAAATACACTTATAAAATTTAAGAGAGCAACTCCAATGTTCCTATTGGAGAGACAGGCTTTGCAGTAGTGAAGAACAAATGTAAGATTTTTTCACTACCATAGACATGTAAAGCACATGTCCAACTTTTTAAAATACATTGCAGCCTCTGGGCTGCTCAGGGTCTACCACCGGGGTGACTTATGTGCATTTAAAAGAAAGTGTAGAACCTTTCAACATCATCAGAGGGCTCAACCCTTCAAGAGAAAGAGCCTCCTGTTTTCCTTTTTGATTTCAAATCAAATTGAAGAAGATCCATTTTTAGAAGGAAGGTATCCTGACTGCATAGGCAGGAGAGCCAATGTACTTTCTGCAGGCTCTATCAAAGTTGCTAATGCTTTGGTAATACCTGCAAGATACAAGCACCAATATGGTGCAACATTTTCCCTTCAACTACAAGCAAAGTAAATTGTGAGAGAAGGCAAAATGACTTCTTCTGTGCTGAGTAAATGCGACAATTGATTTTGCACCATAGGGTTCAAACAGGTGAGTAATGCTGCAGTAAAACACAAATATAGGTGGCTGAAGGCACTTTTGTGAGGCCAGTGGCTCAAGCCTGAGTAAACGAAAGCTTTTCATGGATCCAATAATTTTGGGGAAAAAAAGTAGATTACTTCTTACAATTCAGTAAAGTTGGGCACCGGGGATGTTGCAGAAGAGACTACTTTATACCTGTGTGAGACAATACATCAAAACATATCAGTATGACAAATTTCATCTCTTAAGGAATTGTGAATCTTCCCAGGATCTGGGCTCTGCGATGGGAGACAAATACATTTGTTCAACAGATCATATCAAAGAGTATATGTTGGTGTGTCAGGATACCAATGAAAGAACATAGCTTAAGAACAAAAAACCTTTCTCAACCATTCATGCCAGTAAGGGGGAGGATTCAGTATTTTTATCAAGCCTGGAAGAAAATCACTAAGGACATGTGGGTCTCAGATATTGTGAGCAAAGGCCATACCTGGTAATTTCTCACAATTCCTTCAAATCATCCACCAAAGAAGGAGTCACACAAGCACATCAAAGAATTGAAGCATGAAGTTCAAAAATCGTTCCAAAAACTAGTAGATTATGTACATCAACACTAGTTTAAGGTTTTTTTCTACAGAATGCAGAATGTTGCTCTATATTGGAATTAGGATAGCTAAACAAATATCTATAAAAACCAAAGCTTCAAAATGGTTACTTTAGAAGAATTTCTTACCTTCCCTCTGGAGGGTAGACCTAGCAGAAATGGACCTAAGACGCATACTTCAGTATACCCATTCATGTCCATCACAGTAAATTCCTGCATTTCAGAGTGGATGGGGTGCAATAACAGCTCAAGGCATCACATTGAATTCTACCATTTGCCTGATGTCAGTGCCACAAATTATTAACAGATGCAAGGTCCTGGTAACTTGGTTGACACATCAAACTTGGTCACTTTACACTTATTTAAAAGGCTGGCTTATCAAAGCTTCAGATCTATCCCAATTCATAGCAGAACTTCAAAAATTGTCTCTTCTTTCAAAACTGGGACTCAGTGTGAATGGGAAAAAATAAGTTCCTGCTTCAACCAACTCTTTGATCTTTCTTGGAGCAAAAATAGGCAGTTGTGCCATGAAAGTATATCCAGCAGAAGAGCAAGTTTCAAAGCTTCAGCAAGTATCGTTTCACATTCAGAATCAAAAAAAGGTAACTGTCAGAAGATTAAACATTGTTCTGCAGTGCAGTCACCCTCCATCCATATAGATCCTCAGTGTTGTCTGGGGATGTGTTCCATATAGGATTAACTGAATGGTCAGTGGTGTCACAAACAAGGACACTGGAATTAACAGATCATGGTAACAAAGTTGATGAAAAAATCTTTGTTGGTGGCTTAAAATTGAGAATCTTCTGGGAAGCTCAAATGAATGACACAGTGTAAGCATAAAATAGCATTGGGGTAATCCAAGTTTCCCATCATCCTTTTGGAGCAGTGATGCTAGCTTGAAAACCTTCTTTCTCCAAATGAGATGGTCACTTAAGCTGATTCAGGCAGACATGGCAACTCCTATGTACTATAGCTGCACGCATGATGGCACAAAGTCTTTCCTCCTGTCTTATGTAGCAAATTATCTATGATTCTGGGCCATACACCACAGTGTGGAGCTTTCTGTGGAATATGTTCTGGGACTTAATTATGTTTGTGCAGATGCTTTGAGCAATCACCTCAGTGAGACTCATGAATGGGAGCTGGCTGACAGTCCCCTGAATGTCCTATTTAGCCGATGGGGAACACTGATGTGGAAGATGTTTGCGACACCTCAGAATTGCAAGTGTCGCCTTTGCCTTTTGTGAGGAAATGTCCTTGATCAGTGTCAAAAGGTGAAGTGCTGAAGTTCAGCTGACTTGGAAAGTTCATTTTTGAAGAGAGAATCATGCATGATCATTCTGTTTCCACCGGTATGGTCAAGACATTACTGTTTTCCAGATCTGTGGGATATGTCATGTCAGACTCCAACAGAGCCAAGTTGTACCCTCTTCTGCACACCTTGAGTTCTATGAGTGATTAGCCGCGCTCTAGAAATCACTGATTGCTTGTTTGACACCACAGAACAGCAATATATCTTCATTATGATCCACAATCCCCACACTTGGATCCTCAGGACTTAGAGTTTAATACTTTATGGCTATTCCCAGGAATGCCTAGTGATTCAAAGAAGGCAAGGTCCATGCTTAAATCATGCAGCATGAAATATAAAAGATTAACTCTGTGGTCTCAGACTAAAAAAAAAAAGACCCTTTAAAGTTTTCCCCATCATTTTCTTCCATACCTGTTACATCTGGCACTGCAAGGATTGAGTTTAAAAAAAATATATATTTTATTAGCATTTTGTTGTTTTACATTTGTGTGCTTGTTCATGATATAATCTTGCATTTGTTACACATGTCCTTTTAACAATTTGCTTTTGTGATATACATTACTTCTGATGGATACAACTACCTGTGGATTCCTCACCTAATGAATACTCCCATGGCGCCAGCATTCGACGGAAATCTACTTCCTAGTCTCTGCACGTCGACGAGGACGTCACCCTAGCCCACGCGACGCCGTCTGACGTCATACAGGCAATAAGAGGTCCTCGCCGACGTCCGTTCCCTTTTTTCCGTGCATTCGAAACGGTTATCTTCGAGGGAGCTACTGTTACTTTAGTAGTTACAGTGTATTTTCTGCTGCGTAGTTCTTCTCTGCGGTAACAATGTCTCAGAGAAAGTCGGGTTTCAAGCCCTGTCGAGAGTGTGGGGGCAAGATGTCCGTTACAGATCCTCACTCCGACTGTCTCTGGTGTTTGAGCTCCGACCACGACGTCGTGACTTGCGATTCATGTCAGCACATGAATCCGAAGGCCCTCAAAGAACGTGAGGCTAAACTATTCCTGGAGAAGTCGAAGAGAAAGGAAAAACATCACAAAAAGTCTTCCTCGCCAAGGTCTCATCGGCGTCATCGAGACTCCCGGCGCCGTAGAGATTCACGCGTCATTCCAGCAAGGAGACTCGTTCGAGGTCGCCTTCGGCTCGGCGTCGGAGGACTTGGGAGGTCAGTCCCACGGTCACGCCGCATCCATCGACGCCGTTGCCCTCTCCGGCGTCACCGACTTTGCCTGGACAAGCGTCTGTGGTTGAGGTGATGCAGCCTCTTGTGATGTCTCCGGCGTCGCGGACGTCGAGGCCGGCGTCGGGGTCGCCTTCGATTCAGGCACCTCAGTATCCGGCTTTACCCACCCCTGGAGCCGATAGTACCGCATTTCTGAATGCGATGTATACCATTTTTCAGCAGATGGCTCCAGGAGGTGCTCCGGCTGGTCCTTCGGGGCCTTTGGCTTTTTCATTGGGTGATCCTGCACCTCTTCGGCCGGCACCCTTTATGCCCTTTCTCCCTTTTGGGAATGTGGGCTCGGCGCCGCTGGCCGCTCTAGTGGCTTCAGAGGGATTGGCACCGGAGGTTTCCATCCCGTCGACGTCGGGATTTCGTCCTGTGACTCCGGTGGGTCCATCGGCTCCAAGATCTCTTCGTCCTGCTCCTTCATCGGCTCCGAAGCTGCCTGTGGCGCCGGATGCGGCGTCGGATGCTTCTGGAGATCGGCGCCGATCTTCGACTTCGGCAGAGGCCATGTCGACTCCGCGTATTGAGCAGAGACTACATTCGAGGAGGCGTGCTCTCCGTCTTTTGGAAGAGCAGGAGTACCAGCGAGTCCTGGAGAAAGGAGAGGTTGAGGACTCTGGTGATGGACTGCATGGTCTGGATACGGCCAGTGGGCTGGATACTTCCCCTGAGTGGGACCTTTCATCTCCAGGGGAGTATACGGAGGAGGCTGCTACCTTTCACGCGGTGGTGAGGAAGGCAGCTAACTTTCTGGACCTGCCTTTGCCGGTGGCAGAGGCGAAGCAGAATTTATTGACGGAGGTGCTGAATCCGGCCTCTGCTGCAGCGGAGTCTCTTTTGCCGTTTATTGAGGCTTTGCTTGATCCGGTGTTGGAGGTGTGGAAGAAGCCTGTATCTTCCTCGGCAGTTCATAGGGCTGTGGCCAGAAGATATCGGGCTGCACCATCTGACCCTGGCTTTCTTTCAAGACACCCTACGCCGGAGAGCTTGGTGGTGCAAGCCTCCTGTTCATCGAAATCAGCGCCTGGATCTTTCCCGACGGTACCTGGAGACAGGGACTCCAAATAACTGGATGCGCAATCCAAGAAAATATTTTCATCTTGCAGTTTGGCGTTGAAGGCCACCAACGCAACTTGCATTCTGGGGAGATATGTCCATGCTCTTATGGATGATATTTCATCTTCTTTTACGGAGCTTCCCCAGGGACTCTTGGATGTTGTCTCGGATGCCCAGGCTGCCGCAACCCAGATTATCCAGTCTGGGCTGGACACGACCTACTCGGTGGCTAGGGCGATGGGCACGGCTGTGGTGGCGAGGAGACAGGCCTGGCTCCGTAATTCAGGGTTTTCTGCGGACGTGCAGTCGACCCTATTAGACCTCCCGTTTGATGGGGACAAACTGTTTGGAGCAAAGGCAGATTCGGCCTTGGAGCGATTTAAAGAGAGCAGGGCCACAGCCAAATCGTTAGGGCTGCAAGCTCCTTCTTCCTCTGCCTCTTCCAGGTTTTTCAGGAGGTTTCGTGGATTTGGGCGTGGCTCTTCCTCCTCTTCCTTTCGGGGGAGGTTCCAGCAACCCGCCTCTTCCCACCCCTATAGATCATTTAGAGGGAGAGGTAGGGCCCGCACCAGAGGAGCCTCTCAACAGCACTCTGCCTCTTCCTCGTCCTCTGGAGGGGTGCAGCAGGGAAAGCAGCCTTAGGCTTCCACCATTTCCCACTCACTCCTCTCCTGTAGGGGGAAGATTACGGCATTTTCTCCACAAGTGGGGGACTATTACAACGGACACTTGGGTTATCAGTATTGTGGAAAAAGGCTACACCCTTCCCTTTCGGGAGTTTCCGCCCCCCCTCCCGGCCCATCTTATTGTTCAGAAGAACACCTCCTGTTGCTAGAACAGGAGGTTCAAGTCCTCCTTTCAAAGGGCGCGGTGGAGTTGGTCCCAGAGCAGGAAAGGGATCGAGGTTGTTACTCAAGGTACTTCCTGATTCCCAAGAAGGATGGTCGGTTGAGACCGATCCTGGATCTGAGGATCTTGAATTGGTTCCTCAATCAGGAAAAGTTCAAGATGCTGACCCTAGCACAGGTGCTTTTGGCGTTGAACAAAGAAGATTGGATGGTGTCTGTCGACTTGCAGGATGCTTATTTTCATATTCCGATACTCAAGTCACACAGGAAGTATCTCCGGTTTGTGGTAGGGTCGCAGCACTATCAGTTTGCGGTCCTTCCGTTTGGTCTTACTTCAGCACTTCGAGTCTTCACGAAGGTGATGTCAGTGGTTGCGGCAGAGCTCAGAAGGAAGGGGATAGCAGTATTCCCTTACTTGGACGACTGGTTGATCAAAGCCAAGTCCCCGGACCTTGTGTCGTATCATCTGCAGTCAACAACCCAGTTGTTGTTCGACCTGGGCTTTTCGGTGAACGTGCCCAAATCTCACCTGGAGCCCTCTCAGCGCCTCCTGTTCATAGGGGCAGTACTGGATACAACATTGAATTGAGCCTTTTCTCCGCCTCGGCGGGTTCAAGATATTCAGGAATTGGTTCCAATGTTTCAAAATGGAGCGGTAGTTCCAGTCCTCAAGGTCCTTCGTCTGCTCGGTCTGTTTGCCTCCTGCATACTGTTGGTCACGCATGCTCGCTGGCACATGAGGGCTCTTCAGTGGTGCCTCCGAAGGCAGTGGTCTCAACACAAGGGAGATCTAGAAGGTGCGGTCAAGATCTCCAGAGATGCTGCTGTGGACTTGAAGTGGTGGATTGCGAACAACAATCTTTCACAAGGAAAGCCGTTCGCGCAGTCGCCACCAGTGGCCACGGCCATAACGGATGCTTCCACTCTAGGGTGGGGAGCTCATCTGGGGGATCTGGAGATCAAAGGACTTTGGTCTCCAGAGGAACAGATGTTTCATATCAATCTGTTAGAGTTACGGGCTGTACGTCTGGCTCTCAAGGCCTTCCTCCCTTCCCTTCGTGGTCAGTCGGTACAGGTCCTGACGGACAATATACTACCACGATGTGGTACATAAACAAACAGGGAGGAGTAGGGTCGTACCTTCTCTGCAGAGAAGCTCTTCGACTATGGTCCTGGGCAAAGGACCATCAGATTTGCTTGGTAGCAAATCATTTGGCCGGGGTCTTGAATGTACGTGCGGACAGTCTCAGTCACCAATTCTCGGCCGACCACGAGTGGCGTCTCCATCCAGATCAAGTCAGTTTAATCTTTCAGATGTGGGGGTTTCCTCGGATAGATCTGTTTGCCACTCGGGAGAACGCGCATTGTTCGTTATTCTGCAGCCTCCAGTATCCGGTGCAGGGAGCATTGGGGGACGCGTTTCTGATAACCTGGTGCGACCAGTTGCTTTACGCGTTTCCCCCCATACCCTTGATTCCTCGAGTGTTGAGGAAGATTCGCCAAGACCGGGCCCAAGTCATCTTAATAGCTCCGGATTGGCCAAGGAGGGTGTGGTACTCCGACCTTCTCCAACTCTCGCTGTGCCCTCCGCTCCGTCTCCCTCTCAGGGCAGACCTCCTCTCGCAGTCGCAGGGGCAGGTTTTACACCCCAACCTCCAGAGTCTACACCTACATGCCTGGAGATTGAACGGGGCAACCTGAGTTTCTTCTCTCTCCCGCCTGATGTTATATTAGCGGCCAGACGACACTCCACTAAATCTATCTACGCTAATAGGTGGTCTAAATTTGTTATGTGGTGTGGAGAGAGACAGATTGATCCCTTACATGCTCATCTGTTGGACGTTTTGTCTTTTGCTCTGTCTCTAGCGCAGAAAGGTTGTGCAGTGGCTACCATTAAGGGTTATTTGTCGGCTTTGTCAGCCTTCATTTGTCTTCCAGACCAACCATCGTTATTTAAATCCCCTATTGTTCTCAGATTCTTGAAAGGTCTTCTAAATAAATATCCTCCAAAACCATTTGTTATGCCTCAATGGGATTTGTCCTTGGTCCTCACTTTCCTTATGGGGTCCCCTTTTGAGCCTATGCATTCTTGCCCCTTAAGGTATTTGGTTATTAAAACAGCCTTCCTGGTGGCTATAACATCTGCAAGGAGAGTGAGTGAGTTGCAAGCCTTATCGGTAAAACACCCTTATACAACTTTTTATGGGGATAAGGTGGTGTTGAGGACCAAGGCTGCTTTCCTCCCGAAGGTTGTTTCACCCTTCCATTTGGCCCAGACAATTACTTTGTCCACGTTCTATCCTCCGCCTCATCCTTCAAAGGAGGAAGAGAGACTACATCGCTTGGACCCAAAGAGGGCGTTAAGCTTCTACATTGATAGAACGAAGGACTTCAGGCTGGAGGATCAGCTGTTCATCGGATACGTGGGCAAGAGGAGAGGAAAGGCAGTCCACAAGAGAACACTCTCCAGGTGGGTTTTTCTTTGCATTAAAATCTGTTACTCTTTGGCAAAGAAGGATCCTCCTGATGGCATTAGAGCTCATTCCACCAGAGCTAAGTCGGCCACTTCGGCCTTGGCCAGGGGTGTTCCTGTGGTCGACATCTGCAAGGCCGCAACTTGGTCGTCCCTTCACACTTTTGCGAAACATTACTGTTTGGACTCTGAGGTCAGAAGGGACAGCCATTTTGCACGGTCAGTGCTGCAGGATTTCTTGGTTTGACCATTTCGGCACCCACCACCGGGAGTGGTACTGCTTTGGGACTCTATTTATTAGGTGAGGAATCCACAGGTAGTTGTATCCATCAGAAGAACGAGTTACTTACCTTCGGTAACGACTTTTCTGGTGGATACATTAGCTACCTGTGGATTCCTCACGGTCCCACCCGCCTCCCCGTTGCCTTTCTGGTCTTACCAAGTAATCCTTGAGTGCGCTCCTCTTGGTCTTCAAGGTTGCAATAGATGTTGTAATTATGGATACTTGTATATATTTATATGTATATATATGTATATATCTTTGTGTATATACATGATTTGCATATATTTGTTTGTTTAAAAAAAAAAAAAAGTTATATTAAATCTACAGCCATTTTATTGCAATGTTGTGTATTTTACAATGTTATGGGATGTTGCCTTGCTCTTTCATTGCATTGGGTTGTTATTCTCATGCACGTAAAAAATGTTGGTACTGACGTCGGCACGTCGGCGAGGACCTCTTATTGCCTGTATGACGTCAGACGGCGTCGCGTGGGCTAGGGTGACGTCCTCGTCGACGTGCAGAGACTAGGAAGAAGATTTCCGTCGAATGCTGGCGCCATGGGAGTATTCATTAGGTGAGGAATCCACAGGTAGCTAATGTATCCACCAGAAAAGTCGTTACCGAAGGTAAGTAACTCGTTCTTTTGGTTCATTGTTTATTGCTTTAATGCTGCTGACATGCTTGCTTCTTGTTTTAATAAATTGTGCTCTTTTACATGTTATAATGCGTTCCTTGTTTCATTACACTATTGTTGTAGTATTAATACCCGAACAATGAACTTAAGTCCCTTCTCAACTATAACTTGGGAGGGAAGAAGAGGAGGGGAAAGGGAAGGGACAAGGAGGAAAAAAAAAAAGGGGGGGGGTGTAAAATCAAATGGGCGTTGGTATTGGAAGGAGTAAGAGGAGGGAAAAGAGGAAGGGAGATAAAGACCACAAGAGGTCAACTTTACGGCTTTGCGTGTGTGGAGCTTGTAGTTGTTGATATTTAAGGTACAATAGCATATCAACTTTTGGGGGGGGGGCCAGCCCGGGGCGCACCAGCGCGCAGAGGGGACGGTAGGTCACTCACGCCTTTCGCTGTTTCTAATGGTGGAGTGGGAGCCAGCGGATCTATTGTCTTCGTATTGCTATTCCCGGTGTGGTCTATTTGTGATTTGGACCAATTCTGGGCGCCTGTTTATGAATTTTCCCCACTTGTTTCGTTTCCTAGTGTGTGTTAGACTTCGCCTTTTTGTTCCTACGGGGTTTGTTAGTCTCTTGATTATACCATCCCAACTCGTCACTAAGTCTTCCCATCCCGGGGCAATGGGAACCCAGCGGATGTCCTTGGCTTCTTCTGCTTTTAGGACCTATAGTTCAGTCCTGGACCATGCTGAAATATCCCTTTTCCAGTCAGTTAGCATAGGGTGGCCTGAGGCCTTCCAGCCCTTCGAGATTAGTCTCTTGTAAAGGGCCAGGGATAGGTCCAGGAAGCGTCCCCTCACCTTTCCGCATAGCGCAGCCGGTCTGAGGCCCAGCAAGCACAGCTCAGGGGTGAGTCGCAACTCCGTCCCAAATAATTCAGATAGAATGGGCAATATTTCCCTCCAACCAGATTGGATCACTAGACATCCCCACACCATGTGGTCAAAATCTGCCTCTCCTCCTCCGCATCTCGGGCATGTCCTAGGAGCCCCCCCGTATATACGGAACAGTCTGTGGGGCGTGAGGTACGTCCTATGTAGATAATTGTATTGGATGTATCTTAACCGCGTGTTACGCGAAATCACCCGGGGGTAAGCCAGTATTTTGTTCCACTCTGAGTCACAGTTCCCGCCCAATCGTGTTCTCCCACCGACCTCTCAAAGACTGTAAAGGGTCTAAGGCTGCCTCAACTTGGGCCCGATATATTTTGGCGATCAGATGTGGTTCCTCCCCTGATGTCAACAGTAAGTGCAGGACCCCGTGGGCAGCGGGTTCCGCATTTATTGTGTCCCAGTGAACTTTGAGTGTGCACTAGCTTCCCATAGAGCAAAAATTGACCCCGGGGAACACCCTCTTCCGTTAGTTCAGCAAATCCCCTCAGTACACCTTCCTTGAAGAGCCTGCCCACTGTTCCTATTCCAGCTGTCGACCAAGGGCTAAGCCCCACATTTCACGGTCCCTTCCTCCCGGGTTCCAGGGCAAGCACCGACAGTGGTAAAGCTGGAGAGTATGGAGGGCCCACTCCCACCCTTTTCGTGCATCTTTTCCAGCATGCCATCGCGACTTTTATCATTATATTATTCCCAGGGGAGCTATTTTCCTGTTTGCCATGCATGCCGCAATCCATGCCGTGTCCTTTACTCCTTGGGCAGTACATAAATCCAGTTGGTCTCTACCCGCCAGCCAGCCGGATACCCACTGTAGTTGGGATGCCAGGTAGTATGCCTCAAAGTCAGGGGCTCCCAGTCCTCCCATGCGGGGTGGCCTACAGATAGTCGTGAGTGTAGTTCGTTTACGTCCATCGTCCCATATCAGTTCTCTGACCAACGCATTCAGGTCGCGGAACCATGCCTGGGGGATCAGCAGTGGCAAGTTGGCAAAATAGTAGAGAAGTCGGGCAAGCATGATCATCTTGGACAGTGCCACTCTGGCCATCACTGGTAATTTCAGAGAGCGCCAAAACCCCACCGAGGACCGCAGGGATCGGAGCGCTTTGCCAAGGTTACCCTCTCTTAGGTCTCCCAGTTCGTGGAATATTTGAATCCCCAGGTACCTAAAGGTCCGTGGGGCCCATTTCAAGTCCATTGGGCATACTGCAGGGCGCCTGTAACCAGGCGTCGAGGGAAACACATATGTTTTGCCGCGGTTGAGACGTAATCCTGATACCTCACCGAAGTCCTCTAGGACCTCCAGGGCCCAAGGGAGACCACTCGTTCCGTCTCTGAGATAGATTAGTATATCATCTGCATATAGCGAGATAATGTGCTCAGTTGGTCCCCATTCAATTCCCTTGCACGCTCCTTCACCTCGTACCCAGGCCGCTAGGGGTTCTATCGCCAGGGCAAACAACAATGGGGATAGGGGGCACCCCTGTCTGGTTCCACGGTGCACTGGGTATGCACTGGAGATTGTCCTACCCGTCTTTACCCTTGCTAGTGGGGACGAGTATAACGGGTCCACCCATCTAACCCAGCTCTCCCCCAGGCCCATTTTTAACATTGCCGCCCTCAGGTAGTCCCACCTGATTGAGTCGAAGGCCTTCTCAAACTCCACCGCCAGTAGGGTCCTAGCTGGTGGCTTCGATTCGTCGGGCATGTGTAAAATGGAGAAAATTCGTCTAAGATTCAGGGAGGTGCTGCGACCAGGAATGAAACTGTTCTGGTCATCATGTATCAGTGTGGGCATGTGGGGTAGCAGCCGGTTGGCCATGATCTTGCTGAGGATCTTAGTCGCTATTTAGCATTGATAGCGGGCGGAAGTCAGCTACTGATGCCTCCCTGTTGGTTGTTTTGGGGAGTGGCACTACCAGCGCCTCACGTAGTGTGCACAGTAGTTCTCCACTCTGTGCCGCCTCCGCATACATCTCCACCAATCTGGGGACTAGTAAGGATTTATACTTTTTATAAAAATCCATAGGAAGACCGTCCGTGCCAGGGGTCTTCCCAGGGGCCAGCTGTGCTATTGCATCGCTTATATCTTCCGTAGTCACTGGCCCTCCTAGATTGACCCTGTCCTCTAAGTTCAGCACCGGCAGGGGGATTCGGGTCAGGAAATTGTCAAGTGTTCCCGTCCCCAGACTGGCAGGCTTCCTGTACAAGTGCATGTAATAATCTCTAAATGCGTCATTAATGGAGCCTGGGCTGAGTCTGCGAGTTCCCCCTCTGTCCAATACACTTGTGATAGGTTCGCTGTCCCCATTCAGGCGTACCAGCCATGCCAAGAGTTTACCTGATCTCCCCTCTTCCGACTGTAGGGATGTCGGGTACCTTTGCATGCTACGGCATCTGAGCCGCTCTTCGACTTGGGAGTGTTCTCTGCGTGCGCGGTCATACTCTTCATCTACTTGCGCTGCAGGGCCCTGTCTCAGTTCCCCCTCATGAATGACCTTCTCCAGAGTGTTTAGTTCCCTCTCTAGTGTGCGTCTTATCCCCACGGACTGCCCGAGACAGTAACCTCTCGTCACCAGTTTGAGTGTCTCCCATTCTACGGCTCTGGAAGGGGTGGATCCCTTATTGGTTTCAATGTGTTCTGTTAGGTGGCATCGCAGCGCCTCCCTATATGCCTGGTCCTCGAGCGCCGCAGGGGTCATTCTCCATGATGGTATGGGGGGTCTGTCCTGTGATACCCTCAGTGTCAGCAATAGAGGATTATGATCCCATATTGTACGGGCAAGGTATTCAGAGTGGGTCACACCTCGAGCCAATCCCGCAGTGCAGACCATCCTATCGATTCTAGTGTGCACCTGGTGGAGGCCCGAGTAAAACGAGCAGTCCCTGACAGTCGGGTGCCGCATCCGCCAGACATCCACCAGTCCCCAGGTGCCTAGCCACTCAACTAGTCTTTGTGCTGTCTTAGTTGATGTTGCCCCTTGCAGTGAGGGGGTGGACCTGTCCATGTCTATGTCTAGTACTGCGTTAAAGTCTCCTCCTATTAGTACTTCCCCTGTGTGTTGGCGAGTAAGGTGTCTAGATAGGCCCATCATAAATGAAGTTTGGTCCTGATTGGGGGCGTAGATGCAACTCAGAATCAACGGGAACCCATGTAATTTCCCCTCCAATATGACAAACCTTCCCTCTTTATCTATGTTGGAGGAATCAATCGTCAGGGGGACCCCCGCCCTAATCCAAATCAGAACGCCTCTTGCATAAGATGAATATTCTGTGGCAAACACCTGTCCCCTCCATCTCCGTCTTAGCTTTTCTCCCTCTCCTGGCGCCAGGTTCGGTCTCTTGTAACATAGCTACCTGCACCCCCCTTCTCTTTAGGAAGGAAATAATTCTATGTCTCTTGGCTGGAGTACCCATCCCCCTGACATTCCAGGTTATGATATTGTGGTCTGCCATCTTATTTTTAAAGCCTGTTGAATGTGAGCCTGGCGCGCGCGGGACCCTGATTGACCCCCCCGCAAGCTCGTACCTTCATTGTAGTCGATCCATTTCACAAATATAGCCGATGTAACTCGTAACTGCAAACCCCAACTCCCGATCCCCAGGGCACCTCCGGAACTGTAGGTTGCCCAGCAAATTGTGCAACAGTGCAACTTGTTCAAACACATCAATGCAATACTCGCCAGCCAAATCAGACAGGCGAGAGTCAAGTCAGAGGGGGCGGCCAGGTCCGGAGGGGCCACTCTTCCACTCAGTTCGTCTTGTCGCTCGGCGCCAGCGTAGGTCAAATCTATGCGAGTTTGTCAGCAGTTTGCGGGGTCACCCTCGGTGCGTAAGTCAAGCTTCCGGAGCCATCGGCAGAGGATACCATTGTGTCATCCGATTCTTCTTCAGAACCCTCCCGGGGGGACGTTTCTTCACCCACTCGGGCTGCTGCCTCCAGGGCCTCCCTCTTGCCCGTTTCCCTCTGTGTCCGTGTTGGCGACAGTCGTGGGCGATCCCTGGGCCTCTTTCCCCTCGTGGCCCGGCGGGTCCCGCCCGCTCCATGGGTTTCGTGCATGGGCCGCGTCGACTGTGACCCATGCCCCTCGAGCCATTCCCATGCTTCCTCTGGGGTTTGGAAGAACGTGGTCTTTCCCTCCGCTATCACTCGTAGTCTTGCTGGATAGAGCAGCGAGTACTGTATCCCTTCATCTCGCAGGGCTCTTTTAATCGCCAGGAATGAGGCGCGCTTGTTCTGGACTTCCAAAGTGAAGTCAGGGAACAGTGTCACTTCCCCGTTGGCTTTAAACGGGCCCGTTTCCCTGGCTTTCTGCAGGCTTTCTCCCCCTGCGCCGGGCGGCTCGACGCAGTCAAAGGCCCGTGCCGGGACCGCGGCCAAGGCTCAATGGCTCTGCTCGTTCGTCCGGACTGCCGTGCCCGCACTCCGGTGAGGGACGGCCCGGGCTGGCGCGCCTATTAGGCAGTTTGCTATCGGCCCCTCCGGAGCCGGCCGATTAAGCACGCACCATGTTCCAAGCCATGGCCACGCCCCCTGCAAGGATTGAGTTATACCTCTATCAGTATTCACTCAGCTGCCAACTCTAGATATTTAGGAACACAGGTTAAACGCTTCTCATTCTCCTAAAAAAATACTTAAAGTTTATTAGGTGGCTCTTTTGAACATTTTCCCCAGTGTCTAAAATGTCACCAATGTAAGAGCAAAACACAGTATTGGCCACATTTATGAAGTCTTCATTTGAGCATGTTCATAAATCCTCTAACACTTGTGCTGAAAGGCTGCTTCTTCTCTAGTTGTAATGTCTGCCAGATATATTGGGGGATTACAGGCATTGTGTAATCAAGAACCATACAGATGTTTCTTTAAGGATCAGGTGATTCTTGAAATACGCCCTTGCTTTGTTCCAAATGTGCCTTCATTGTTCCTTACCTAAAATTCTACTTGAAGTTTTCAGAAACGTATTGCAAAATGAATTGTCTGCTTTCGACATTTAAAAGAGGCAATTCTATAGCTTAACAATTGTTTGTTATGTGGAGTGTTTCATGTATAATTCTTGCTCATGAACTCCTGGGCAGATCTATGAATAGAAGAGTTTACACATTAGGCAGGAGGAATGGCATCCAGAGCACCTCTATTTGTAGGCATAAGTCTGAAATACTTTTGTAATGCAACAAAATGGAGGTCCCCCCATGTATTTGTCAAGCGTTATTGTATCAATGTTAAATCAGAGTCTGAAGACGCTTTGAAGAAACAGTTCTGTTCAGCCACTTTGCACAAGGTGAGCCTTATTACCGCCTAGCGCTTTGTGTTTATATGTTCGGTGGCATGTGTAGCTGCAGATACACATGCTGTGCACAGTCCGCCGTCTGGTGTTGGGCTCGGAGTGTTACAAGTTGTTTTTCTTCGAAGAAGTCTTTTCGAGTCACGAGACCGAGGGACTCCTCCCACTTCGGTTCCATTGCGCATGGGCGTCGACTCCATCTTAGATTGTTTTTTTTCCGCCATCGGGTTCGGATGTGTTCCTTTTCGCTCCGTGTTCGGGTCGGAAAGTTAGTCAGAATCTCGGAAAAATTTGTCGGTATTGTTTCGTTCGGTATCGGGTTAGTTAGAACAAATCGACACCGAATCTTGAAGAGCTCCGGTAGCCCTTCGGGGTAATTTTGATCCCCCGCCGGGGCCTGGTCGGCCCGACAGCGTGCGACTTCAAGACTGATGGAACGGACCCCGTTCCGATTCTGTCCTAAATGCCATAATAAATATCCTTATACGGATCAACATTTGGTCTGTAACTTGTGCCTGTCCCCCGAGCACAAGGAGGATACGTGCGAAGCCTGTCGCGCGTTTCGGTCGAGGAAAACGCTCAGAGACCGAAGAGCCAGGAGATTGCAGATGGCGTCCACGCCGACAGGACAACAACGGTTCGAGGAGGAAGAAGAAGAAACTTTCTCCATCCACGAGTCGGATTCCGAAGAACTCGACGCCGAAGAAACGTCAACCGTGAGTAAGACGTCGAAACAAAAAGCTCACGAAAAGACTGACAAAGCCCAGGGGACACCACCGCCAACAGGCCCTGGCTTAACCCGAAAAGTAGGTGACCGTCCGTCGGCACCGAAAACGGGTGGGCTGGTGCCGAAGTCATCCGACTCCGGTCGAGATACAGGCACGCAGCACTCTCGGGCCTGAGAGAGTAGCGCAGAAAACATTTGGCACCGAGACAGCGGCACCGAGATTGGTCGGCACCAAGAGGGCACGACGCACAAAAGAAAAAAGATTTTGTCTGAGCCGAAAAAATCAGTAGAAAAGGTTTCGGTGCCGAAACATCCGGCATCCGAACCGAGAATCAGTTCCTACTCAGAGGAACAAGGACTGTCCTCTCAAATGAAAAAACACAGATTTGAAGAGGAATTACAAACAATAGAGCCAGATCACACGCAAAAGCGGCTCTTTATTCAAAAAGATACTGGGAGGATCAGCACTCTTCCCCCAATCAAAATCAAAAGGAAACTTGCCTTCCAACAAGGAGACAAGCAACCACAAGCAAAGGTGGTGAAGAAAGTAACTCCACCACCTTCTCCACCACCATCAACTCATGCATCACCGGCGCAAACTCCACCATTAACACACTCGCCAGCTCATACCACAATGAGCCAGGATGATCCAGATGCATGGGACCTCTACGACGCCCCAGTATCAGACAATAGCCCAGAGTCGTACCCAACTAAACCGTCACCACCTGAGGACAGTACATCATATGCACAGGTGGTCGCTAGGGCAGCCGAATTCCATAATGTATCACTACTTTCGGAGCCTATTGAGGATGACTTCCTCTTTAACACCCTGTCCTCCACCCATAGCCATTATCAAAGCCTTCCCATGCTCCCAGGAATGCTAAGGCACTCAAAACAAATATTTCAGGAGCCAGTTAAAGGCAGAGCTATAACTCCAAGGGTGGAGAAAAAATATAAGGCACCACCCACAGACCCTATATTTATTACAACACAACTGACACCGGACTCAGTAGTTGTGGGGGCAGCTCGTAAGAGAGCCAACTCGCATACATCAGGCGACGCACCACCTCCGGACAAGGAGAGCCGCAAATTTGATGCAGCGGGAAAAAGGGTTGCAGCACAAGCAGCAAATCAGTGGCGTATCGCCAACTCGCAAGCACTCTTGGCGAGATACGACAGGGCTCATTGGGATGAAATGCAACATCTCATCGAACACCTACCCAAAGAGCTCCAAAAAAGAGCGCAACAGGTGGTGGAAGAGGGACAAAGTATCTCGAACAATCAGATACGGTCTTCCATGGATGCAGCGGATTCAGCTGCACGGACAATAAACACTGCAGTCACAATAAGGAGGCACGCATGGCTGTGCACATCTGGGTTCAAACCTGAAATACAACAGGCTGTGCTCAATATGCCGTTTAATGAACAGCAATTGTTTGGACCGGAGGTGGACACTGCCATTGAAAAACTAAAAAAGGACACCGATACAGCCAAAGCCATGGGCGCACTGTACTCCCCGCAAAGCAGAGGCACATTTCGGAAAACACCTTTTAGGGGAGGGTTTCGAGGTCAACCCACAGAAACCAACACCTCACAAACAAGACCACCTACCTACCAGGGACAATATCAAAGGGGAGGTTTTCGGGGACAATACAGAGGAGGCCAATTCCCAAGAAATCGGGGAAAATTTCAAGGTCCCAAAACCCCTCAAAATAAACAGTGACTCACAAGTCACACAACCCCTTCACACAACACCAGTGGGGGGAAGACTAAGCCAGTTCTACAAATCTTGGGAGGAAAAAACAACAGACACTTGGGTCTTAGCAATTATCCAGCATGGTTATTGCATAGAATTTCTCCAATTCCCTCCAAACGTCCCACCGAAAACACACAATATGTCAAAACAGCATATAGATCTTCTAGGACTAGAAGTTCAAGCATTACTGCAAAAGGACGCAATAGAATTAGTACCAAGTCTACAGAAAAACACAGGAGTTTACTCACTGTACTTTCTAATACCAAAAAAGGACAAAACTCTGAGACCAATACTAGATCTCAGAACACTAAATACCTACATCAAATCAGACCACTTTCACATGGTCACATTACAAGACGTAATCCCACTGCTCAAACAGCAAGACTACATGACAACATTAGACCTAAAAGATGCGTATTTCCACATACCGATACATCCTTCACACAGGAAATACCTAAGGTTCGTATTCAAAGGAATACATTACCAATTCAAAGTGTTGCCATTCGGAATAACAACCGCACCAAGAGTCTTTACAAAATGCCTAGCAGTAGTAGCTGCACATATCAGAAGGCAGCAAATACACGTGTTCCCTTACTTAGACGACTGGTTAATCAAAACCAACACGCTAACAAAGTGTTCATATCACACAAAGTATGTCATACAGACCCTTCACAAGCTAGGTTTCTCCATCAACTATGCAAAGTCACACCTTTTGCCGTGCCAAACACAGCAATACTTAGGAGCGACAATCAACACAACAGAAGGGATAGCCACTCCAAGTCCACAAAGGGTTCAAACATTTCACAAGGTAATACAGGCCATGTATCCAACACAAAAGATACAAGCAAAAATGGTATTAAAACTCCTAGGCATGATGTCTTCATGCATAGCCATTGTCCCAAACGCAAGGTTACACATGCGGCCCTTACAACAGTGCCTAGCATCACAATGGTCACATGCACAGGGTCAACTTCTAGATCTGGTGTTGATAGACCGCCAAACATACATCTCGCTTCTATGGTGGAACAGTACAAATTTAAACAAAGGGCGGCCTTTCCAAGACCCAGTGCCACAATACGTCATAACAACCGATGCTTCCATGACATGGTGGGGAGCACACCTCAATCAACACAGCATCCAAGGACAATGGGACATACATCAAAGGCAGTTTCACATAAATCACCTAGAACTGTTAGCAGTATTTCTAGCGCTAAAAGCATTTCAGCCCATGATAACCCACAAATACATTCTTGTCAAAACAGACAACATGACAACAATGTATTATTTAAACAAACAAGGGGGGACACACTCAACACAGTTGTGTCTCCTAACACAAAAAATATGGCATTGGGCGATTCACAACCACATTCGCCTAATAGCACAATTTATTCGAGGGATCCAAAACCAGCTAGCAGACAATCTCTCTTGAGATCACCAACAAATCCACGAATGGGAAATTCACCCCCAAATACTGAACACTTACTTTCAAATTTGGGGAACACCCCAAATAGACCTATTTGCAACAAAAGAAAACTCAAAATGCCAAAACTTCGCATCCAGGTACCCACACCAGCGATCCCATGGCAATGCTCTATGGATGAACTGGTCAGGGATATTTGCGTACGCTTTTCCCCCTCTCCCTCTCCTTCCATATCTAGTAAACAGATTGAGTCAAAATAAACTCAAACTCATACTAATAGCACCAACATGGGCAAGACAACCTTGGTACACAACACTACTAGACCTGTCAGTAGTACCTCATGTCAAGCTACCCAACAGACCAGATCTGTTAACACAACACAAACAACAGATCAGGCATCCAAACCCAGCATCGCTGAATCTAGCAATTTGGCTCCTGAAATCCTAGAATTCGGACACTTAGACCTCACACAGGAATGTATGGAGGTCATAAAACAAGCAAGAAGACCTTCCACTAGACACTGCTATGCAAATAAATGGAAAAGATTTGTTTGTTACTGCCATAACAATCAAATTCAACCATTACACACCTCCAAAAGATGTAGTAGGATATTTACTACATTTGCAAAAATCAAATCTAGCTTTTTCTTCCATAAAGATACATCTCACCGCAATATCTGCTTACCTGCAAATTACTCACTCAACTTCACTATTCAGAATACCAGTCATTAAAGCGTTTATGGAAGGCCTAAAGAGAATTATACCACCAAGGACACCACCTGTTCCTTCATGGAACCTCAACATTGTCTTAACAAGACTCATGGGTCCACCTTTCGAGCCCATGCATTCTTGTGAAATGCAATACTTAACGTGGAAAGTTGCATTTCTCATTGCCATCACATCTCTAAGAAGAGTGAGTGAGATTCAGGCATTTACCATACAAGAACCATTTATTCAAATACATAAAAATAAAATAGTTCTAAGAACAAATCCAAAATTCTTACCAAAGGTTGTCTCACCGTTCCACTTAAATCAAACAGTAGAATTACCAGTGTTCTTCCCACAGCCAGATTCCGTAGCTGAAAGAGCACTACATACATTAGACATCAAAAGAGCACTAATGTACTACATTGACAGAACAAAACTAATTAGAAAGACAAAACAACTATTTATTGCCTTTCAAAAACCTCATACAGGAAATCCTATTTCAAAACAAGGCATTGCTAGATGGATAGTTAGGTGCATTCAAACCTGCTATCTTAAAGCAAAGAGAGAGCTGCCTATTACACCAAAGGCACACTCAACCAGAAAGAAAGGTGCTACTATGGCCTTTCTAGGAAATATTCCAATGAACGAAATATGTAAGGCAGCAACATGGTCTACGCCTCATACATTTACTAAGCACTACTGTGTAGATGTGTTATCTGCACAACAAGCCACAGTAGGTCAAGCTGTACTAAGAACTTTATTTCAAACTACTTCAACTCCTACAGGCTGAACCACCGCTTTTGGGGAGATAACTGCTTACTAGTCTATGCACAGCATGTGTATCTGCAGCTACACATGCCACCGAACGGAAAATGTCACTTACCCAGTGTACATCTGTTCGTGGCATTAGTCGCTGCAGATTCACATGCGCCCACCCGCCTCCCCGGGAGCCTGTAGCCGTTTAGAAGTAGATCTTCAACATGTGTACATTTGTAAATATATTACTTTAACCTTCATTTTGTACATACATATTCATTCCATTGCATGGGCACTATTACTAGCATACACAACTCCTACCTCACCCTCTGCGGGGAAAACAATCTAAGATGGAGTCGACGCCCATGCGCAATGGAACCGAAGTGGGAGGAGTCCCTCGGTCTTGTGACTCGAAAAGACTTCTTCGAAGAAAAACAACTTGTAACACTCCGAGCCCAACACCAGACGGCGGACTGTGCACAGCATGTGAATCTGCAGCGACTAATGCCACGAACAGATGTACACTGGGTAAGTGACATTTTCCATATATATATATATATATATATATATATATATATATATATATATGTTCGATGGCATGTGTAGCTGCAGATACACATGTTGTGCACATCCCGCCATCTAGTGTTGGGCTCGGAGTGTTACAAGTTGTTTTTCTTCAAAGAAGTCTTTTCAAGTCATGAGATCGAGGGACTCCTCCCCTTTCGACTCCATTGCGCATTGGCGTCAACTCCATCTTAGATTGTTTTCTTTCCGCCATCGGGTTCGGACGTGTTCCTCTTCGCTCCGTGTTTCTGTTCGGAAAGTTAGTTAAATCTCGGACAATTCGACGGTATTGTTTGCGTTCGGTATCGGGTTAGTTAACGCAGAGCGACACCGAATTTGGAAGAGCTCCGGTGACCCTTCGGGGTTTCGATTCCCTGGCGGGGCCTGGTCGGCCCGACCACGTGCGTCTTCAAGGCTAATGGAACGGACCCCATTCCGCTTCTGCCCCGAATGCCACAACAAGTATCCTTACACAGATCAGCATTTGGTCTGTAATTTGTGTTTGTCTCCCGAACACAAAGAGGATACCTGCGAGGCCTGTCGAGCGTTTCGGTCGAGGAAAACGCTAAGGGACCGGAGAGCAAGAAGACTTCAAATGGCGTCGGCACCGTCAGGACACCAAGGCTTGGAGGAAGAAGAAACCTTCTCCATTGCTGACTCGGATGAGGCCGAAACCGAACCGATGCCGAAAACCGTTAGTAAAACACCCCTGGCCAAAACGCAAGGAAAATACATTAATGCCCAGGGGACGCCACAGCCGACAGGCCATGGCTTAACCCGAAAATTAGGTGACCGTCCATCGGCACCGAAAAAGTGCACACATGTGTCGAAGTCATCCGACTCAGGTCGAGATACCGGCACACAACAGACTCGACACCGGGTCAGAGCAATCTCGACATCGAGATACTGGCACCGAAATAAGTCAGCACCGAGATATCGGAACACCGAAAGCCAAAAAAGTGTCTTCGGAGCCGAAAAAGACAGTTGAAAAAGTTTTGATACCGAAACATCTGGCTTCGGAGCCGAAACCAAGTTCCTATACTGAGGAACAAGGCCTGTCCTCACAAATGCAAGGACACAAATTCGGACAGGAGCTAGAAGCAGGGGAGCCAGATTACACACAGAGAAGGCTCCACATTCAAAAGGAGACAGGAAAAATCAGTACTCTCCCTCCAATCCGAATGAAAAGGAAACTTGCTTTCCAAGAAAAAGACAAACAACCACAGGCAAAGGTGGCAAAACAAGTAACCCCGCCACCATCACCACATTGCTCACCACAACCATCACCAATGGCTACACCACTGATGATGCAGTCTCCAACGCACACAGGGATGAGCCAAGATGATCCTGATGCATGGGATCTTTATGAGGTGCCTGTTTCAGACAACAGTCCTGATAGTTATCCAGCAAGACCATCACCACCTGATGACAGTACGGCTTACACACAGGTGGTGTCCAGAGCATCCGCATTTCACAATGTCACCCTGCACGCAGAACCAATTGAAGATGACTTTTTGTTTAATACTCTGTCGTCCACACATAGTCAGTACCAGAGTCTTCCTATGTTACCAGGAATGTTGAAACACGCAAAGCAAGTATTTCAAGAGCCTGTGAAAGGCAGGGCCATCACTCCTAGGGTGGAGAAAAAGTACAAACCTCCCCCAACAGACCCTGTGTCTATCACGCAGCAATTGACACCGGACTCAGTGGTAGTAGGTGCAGCTCGCAAAAAGGCCAACTCACACACCTCGGGAGATGCACCACCACCCGACAAGGAAAGTCGCAAGTTCGACGCAGCAGGGAAAAGAGTTGCGGCACAAGCAGCCAACCAATGGCGCATTGCCAATTCACAGGCCTTGCTATCGAGATACGATAGAGCTCATTGGGACGAAATGCAACACTTCATAGAACATCTACCCAAAGAGTTCCAAAAGCGTGCACAACAGGTGGTGGAAGAGGGCCAAAGTATCTCTAATAACCAGATACGGTCGGGAATGGATGCAGCAGACACAGCTGCAACGACTGTAAATACAGCGTTCACCATACAGGGACACGCATGGCTACTCACCTCAGGATTCAAGCCCAAAATTCAACAGGCGGTGCTTAATATGCCTTTTAATGGACAGAAGTTGTTTGGGCCGGAGGTGGACACTGCTATCGAGAAACTTAAAAAGGACACAGATACGGCCAAGGCCATGGGCGCGCTCTACTCCCCACAGGGCAGAGGCACATTTCTGAAAACACCATTTAGAGGGGGGTTTCGGGGACAAAGCACAGAAACCTCAACCTCACATACCACAGCCAGTATCAGAGAGGAAGTTTTCGGGGACAATACAGAGGTGGACAGTTCCCTAAAACTAGGGGAAAATTCCAAAGTCCCAAGACCACTCAAAATAAACAGTGACTTCAGTGTCACAAATCCCCAACACATGACACCAGTGGGGGGGAGACTAACAGCATTTTACCAAAACTGGGAAGAAATAACAACAGACACGTGGGTTCTAGCCATTATCCAACATGGTTATTGCATAGAATTCCTACAAATTCCACCAAATGTGCCACCAAAATCACACAACATGTCCAAACAACACATGGATCTATTACAGCTGGAGGTCCAAGCGCTGTTGCAAAAAGATGCAATAGAACTAGTGCCCAATCATCAGAAAGGAACGGGTGTTTACTCCCTGTACTTTCTCATACCCAAACAAGACAAAACTCTAAGACCCATCTTATCTTAGAACACTAAGGGGGTTATTACAACTTTGGAGGAGGTGTTATTCCGTCCCAAAAGTGGCAGTAAAGTGACGGATATACCACCAGCCGTATTACGAGTTCCATAGGATATAATGGACTCGTAATACGGCTGGTGACTTTACCGTCACTTTTGGGATGGATTAACACCTCCTCCAAAGTTGTAATAACCCCCTAAATCTTTACATCAAATCAGATCACTTTCACATGGTGACACTTCAAGACGTAATCCCCTTGCTCAAACAACAAGATTACATGACAACATTAGACCTCAAGGATGCGTATTTCCATATACCCATACATCCTTCCCACAGAAAATACTTAAGGTTTGTAATCCAAGGGCTACATTACCAGTTTAAAGTGTTGCCATTCAGGATAACAACAGCGCCAAGAGTCTTTACAAAATGCCTTGCCGTAGTGGCAGCCCATATCAGAAGACAGCAAATACATGTGTTCCCGTATCTGGACGATTGGTTAATCAAAACCAATATGCAAGAACAGTGTTCTCAACACACAAAATACGTTATAGAAACCCTTCACAAGCTAGGGTTCTCACTCAGCTACCAAAAATCACACCTACAGCCGTGTCAAATACAACAGTACTTAGGAGCAACAATCAACACAAAAAAAGGGATTGCTACTCCAAGTCCACAAAGGGTACAGGCATTCCAAAACGTAATACAGGCCATGCACCCAAACCAAAAGTTCCAGGTAAAATTTGTGATGAAACTACTAGGCATGATGTCCTCATGCATAGCCATTGTCCCAAACGCAAGATTACACATGTAGACCTTACAACAGTGCCTAGCATCACAATGGTCACAAGCACATGGTCAACTTCAAGATCTAGTGTTGATAGACCGCCAAACATACACCTGGCTTCAATGGTGGAATACTATTAATTTAAACCAAGGGCGGCCTTTCCAAGACCCAGTGCCTCAATACGTGATCACAACAGATGCTTCCATTGTAGGATGGGGAGCACACCTCAACCAACACAGCATCCAGGGACAATGGGACACTCAACAGAAACAACTTCACATAAATCACTTAGAACTACTAGCAGTATTTCTAGCGTTGAAAGCATTTCAACCACTAATAACCCACAAACACATTCAAAACCAGTTAGCCGACAATCTCTCTCGGGATCACCAACAGATCCACGAATGGGAAATTCATCCCCAGATACTGCAAACTTACTTCCAAAAGTGGGGAACACCGCAAATAGACCTATTCGCAACAAAAGAAAACGCAAAATGCCAAAACTTCGCATCCAGGTACCCACAGCCTCACTCCAAAGGCAATAAATTATGGATGAGTTGGTCAGGGATATTTGCTTATGCTTTTCCCCCTCTCCCACTCATTCCTTATCTGGTCAACAAACTAAGTCAAAACAAACTCAAGCTAATACTCATAGCACCAACCTGGGCTCGCCAACCGTGGTACACAACACTGTTGGACTTATCAGTAGTACCTCACATCAAACTACCAAACAGACCAGATCTGTTAACACAACACAAACAACAGATCAGACACCCGAATCCAGCATCGCTCAATTTAGCAATCTGGCTCCTGAAGTCTTAGAATTCGGACATTTAAATCTTACACAAGAGTGTATGAAGGTCATTAAACAAGCAGGAAAACCTACAAGACATTGTTACGCAAACAAATGGAAAAGATTTGTTTGTTACTGCCACACTAATCAAATTCAACCACTACATGCCTCCACAAAGGACATTGTAAGCTATTTATTACACTTACAAAAGTCTAATCTAGCATTCTCTTCCATTAAAATCCATCTCACTGCAATATCTGCCTATTTGCAGATTACACATACAACGTCGCTTTTTAGAATCCTAGTCATTAAAGCATTTATGGAGGGACTAAAAAGAATCATAACCCCAAGGACACCACCAGTACCTTTGTGGAACCTTAATATTGTATTAACACAACTCATGGGCCCACCATTTGAACCCATGCATTCTTGTCAAATCCAATATCTGACTTGGAAAGTAGCCTTTCTAATAGCTATCACATCACTTAGAAGAGTGAGTGAAATACAAGCATTTACTATTCAAGAACCCTTTATATAAATACACAAACATAAAGTGGTTCTCCGTACCAATCCAAAATTCTTACCAAAGGTCATATCACCATTCCATCCAAACCAAACTGTGGAACTCCCAGTTTTCTTTCCACAACCAGACTCGGTAGCTGAAAGGGCCTTGCATACATTAGACATAAAAAGAGCACTAATTTATTACATTGACAGAACGAAACAATTTCGTAAAACAAAACAATTGTTTGCAGCTTTCCAAAAACCTCATGCAGGTAACCCTATATCCAAACAAGGAATTGCCAGATGGATAGTTCAATGTATTCAAACTTGCTACATTAAAGCAAAAAGAGAATTACCTATTACACCAAGAGCACATTCCACTAGAAAGAAAGGCACCACAATGGCTTTTCTTGGGTATATACCAATGACAGAAATTTATAAGGCAGCCACCTGGTCTACGCCTCGTACATTTACTAAGCATTACTGTGTGGACGTGTTAGCAACACAGCAAGCCACAGTAGGACAGGCTGTATTAAGAACATTATTTCAAACAACTTCAACTCCTACAGGCTAAACCACCGCTTTTGGGGAGATAACTGCTTGGTAGTCTATGCACAGCATGTGTATCTGCAGCTACACATGCCACCGAACGGAAAATGTCACTTACCCAGTGTACATCTGTTCATGGCATGAGACGCTGCAGATTCACATGCGCCCTCCCACCTCTCCGGGAGCCTGTAGCTGTTTTTCAGTTGCATGGAAAATTGTAAATATGTAAATAAATATTATTTTTAGACATTAGGTACATACATTACTACTCCATTGCAAGGGCACCTCTAGTATGCTCACAGCTCCTACCTCACCCTCTGCGGGGAAAAAAATCTAAGATGGAGTCGACGCCCATGCGCAATGGAGCCGAAAGGGAGGAGTCACTCGGTCCCGTGACTCGAAAAGACTTCTTCGAAGAAAAACAACTTGTAATACTCTGAGCCCAACACTAGATGGCAGGATAATGCACAGCATGTGAATGTGCAGCGTCTCATGCCACGAACAGATGTACACTGGGTAAGTGACATTTTCCATATACTGCTTTTGCAGTCTGCATTAAATAATGTGATTCTCTAAAAGAATCAATACTGGAGAAAAAAATGGTTACTTGGGTGTGACTGCAGTTCTTCAGCATTATCTCTCCTAGATTCACAAGTTGCACCCTACTCCCCTTTTTTGTACTAAGGCTTCGTGTCTCTTATGTCAGTATGATGAGCTCAGAAAAATCTGGCAGTTGGAGACAGTGGGGAGCAGAGCTGGATGTCAGCCTCTCTTATTGTTCAGACATTAGGTCTTAAATTGAGGCTGATAGGTTAACCAAAGTTTGAAGTTTTTGGTTTTACCCTCTGTGCTGACGCTGTGCTTTATATTGTAGGAAAGTACCTTCTTTTTGGCATAGTTAGCCCCACATTTTGCCTGCTATCAGTATGCTTTGACTGTTTTCACTGGGATCCTGCTGATCAGGACCCCAGGATTTGAGCTTTCTCCCTCCAAGTTTTGTTACTTAGGACTTTGCACACCCAACAATTGGCTTACTGGTGCCCCCTTATAAGTCCCTATTATATGGTACTTAGGTACCCAGGGCATTGGGGCACCAGGGGTTCCCATGGGCTGCAGCATGTTTTATGCCACCCATAGGAGCCCATGGAAAATGTGTCTGCAGGCCTGCCATTGCAACCTGTGTGAAAAGGTGCATGCACCCTTTCACCACAGGTCACTGCACCAGTTCACTGTAAGTCACCCCTGTGGTAGACCCTCCTAGCCCAGAGGGCAGGATGCCGGTCCTTGTGTGTGAGGGCACCCCTGCATAAACAGAGGTGCTCCTACGAACTCAATTTCTGTTACACTGGAGTTCATAAGTGCATGAAAGCAATTTTACCCGTGTACTGGACACAGGTCACTCACTACCTGTGTCCAGCTACATAATAGAAAACTCCGAACATGGACATGTTTGGTATCAAACATGTCGGAATCATACACTAATACTGTTTCCAGTATTGGTTGTATGATTCTATGCACTTTGGGGGCTCCTTGTAGGACCCTCAGTATTGCTCCTACCAGTCTTCTGTTTTTTTTTGGGGGGGCAGCCCACGCTGCTGCCACCCCTCAGGCAGGTTTCTGCCCTCCTGCTGCTTGACCAATTCAGGCAGAGGAAGGCAGAATAAAGGATTTCCTGTGGGAGAGGGAGGTAACACCCTCTACCTTGGATATAGGTGTTACAAGGCTTGGGAGGGCTAGCCTCTCCAAGCCACTGGTTTGCTTTGAAGGGCACATTTGGTGCTCTCCTTGCATAAACCAGTCTGCATCAGCCCTGGCACCCCCGGGCCCTGCTCTGGTGTGAATCTGGACAAAGGAAAGTACACACTCCTCTCTCCATCACCACACCAGGGGTGGTGCCCAGAGCTCCTCCAGGTGGCCACTGGATTCTGCCATCTTGAAACCAAGATGTGCAGAGGCCCCTGGGAGCATCTGAGTGGCCAGGTCAGGTAGGTGACATCACATCCCCTTTCTGATAGGTGTTCATCCTTCTAGGTAACCAAACCCACTTCCTGGAGTATTTAGGGTCTCCCTCTTGGATGGGTCTTCAGATTGGACGTATAAGATTCCAGCAGGAGCCTCCTTCATTGTTTACTTAATCGTCTGGCCACTGGAACCGCAACTGGAATCTTCAGGAACCAACAATCTGCAACAACTCCGCTTTGCAACATTGTTTCTCCAGCTCCTTCCAGCAACTGCAACATTTCCCCAGCTGTGCATCCTCTGAGGTCGACGAGACTGCAGCCTGCACCAAGAAGGAAGAAGGAATCTCCTTGGATGTAAAGGAGTCTCTCCCCTGCATCTGCAGGCACCAACTGCAACGACGACCGGCTGTGTGGATCTGCTCTCATCTGGAACTGCTTGGATCCTGCATCATAGGAGGTGGTGGTCTGAGTGGTCCCCTTAGTCCTCTCTGCCAGCTGTCCAACTTGGGAGACGGTAAGCCCTATGCCTCTCCTTGCTCCTGTGCACAGTGACTTTTGCATCTACCAAGGCTTGTTTGCTCTTGCTTCAAGGGATCTTCAGGCTCTGTGTAGCCCCAGCCCCCAGCACTTCTTCCTGCCAAGCACAGTCTCCTCTCTGCTACTCCATCGACATGGAATGTCTCTTTAGGTGTGCTGACTGGCCTCACTATGGCTTGCTCTGCATGCTGCCAGTGGGTTGCCTATGGGGGCTGCAACGGCTTCTGGTGACTCTCCCAACTGCTGAAGGATCACCCCAGACTCCCCTCATTGGGTCGAGTCCCCTGGGCCTTGCTGGTCCTCTTCAGCCTTGCAACTCGCCCTTTTCTTCCTTTTGCATTTGCCAAGGCCTGTTGGTGGTTCTTCAGCACCACTGGCCTACAGCAACCCGGCAGCCAACGTGGGACACTATCTGCATCAATTCAGGAACTCAACTTCATCTTCAGCGCTATACAGCTGGTCCTCTTCTTCCCCTCTCAACCTCGTCCTGCATCCACAGAAGTGTAGGTAGTGGCTCCTGCCACAGCCAGTCAGTCCATCACAAACTGGACTTGGTCCCCCTGCTTTGCAGGACCTCTTCTGCCATAATCCACCTTTTGGGTTCTTCCAGTCTGGTCTGTGTCTAGCACAATCCTTTTCCTTAATCCACCTGTTGGTTTTGGGGAAAACTAGGTACTTACCTCTGCTCTCCTGGTCACTGGGGGTCACTCTGGTACTCGCCTCTTGAGATTCCTAGTTCCTCCAGCTTCCATCTAATGATTCCACATCCTTGGTTGGGGGACTGTATCTCACATTCCACTTATTTAGTATGTGGTTTGGCCCTCCCCTAGGGTCCTCACTATTTTCTGATACTTTTGCCAATGCTTGTTTTTATGCTTCTTACTGATTGCTATTGTGTTTATAATTAGTGGGTTTACTTACCTTCAGTTGAGGGGGACTGTCTATTGGTATTCTAGTATTTGTGGTACAATAATAAAGTACCTTTATTTTTGTAACCCTGTGGTTCTTTCATGTATAATAGTGCTGTGTGACTATAGTGGTATTGCATAAGCTTTACATGTCTCCTAGCTAGGTCTTGGCTGTTCATCCACAGCTGCCTCTAGAGAGTCCTGGCTTCCTATACACTGCCTACACTTCACTAATGGGGGATACCTGGACCTGGTATAGGATGATAACACTATATGTGTCCACCACACACCTGGCCAGCGTCCTACATATACCATTGTGAACTAAGGGTTCCCAGCCTGACAAGGGGGAAGTCTTTAAGCATGTAGATCTATGAATGATATAAATGCTGAAGATCTGCAGTTAGAGGCAAGTAATTTCTGATAACAACGTAACACCTTAATTGGTTATTGCGTTTCGTAGGAAATCAATAGAAGTGACCAGTTGTGTGAGTGTGGTATCTGCATGTTCTGATATTCTTTAATTGAGAAGAATAAGTTAAGTATGTATTCCCCCTCTCTTGTCACTGATTGACTCAATGCAGTGGTGCCAGTATAAGTTTGCAAAGACAACATCATGTTAAATTTTGAGGCTAACTACTGACTGTAAATATTATGTGGCTATCCTTAAAGGTAAAGCTAAATATGCTATTAAATTTGTGTGTTTTACTTTATTTTATTTTAAAGATGTATTCCTACCTACTAGATGTGTTTTAAGATCCCGCACACGAGTACTGAATCTAGATAGCCTTCAGGGTGAACTGCTGTTACAGGTTTATCTTTCCCCAACTTATCCCTACACGTGTATACAGTAATATTGAAAGGCTGTGTCCTGTTAAGCTTTGAAATGTCCCCTTTATCCAGGGGTATTAGATATTTTTCGTCCATGTATCTTAAATTAGTATTTACGTTGCCACAGTAGTCTATGTAACCTTGAGGATGATTCCCATTCCTAGTACATTAACTTCCCCAGCAATGCTGAAAGAGCTATTTTGGCGAGTAAATTGTATGTGCAGACTATCCCATAAGCATAGTTATGCCTTACAAAGAAGCCATGCTGCTTATTTTTTTCATCACAATGCCAGGTTTGATTTATACTCTATAAACTACTATCTTTTTGCTGTACTAGACCCGTCAAGTTCTGGAGGAGTTGACTGAACTGCCTGTTATGATTGAGCTGGCTAGTGACTTCCTGGACAGAAAAACTCCTGTTTTCCGAGATGACGTCTGCTTTTTCATAAGTCAGTCAGGTTTGTGGCAAATTTCATATAGTGTTTACAGTTCTGGTTGCAAAAGCAAAATACTTGTAAGCTGGAGGGTCTGGGTTTGACCTTTTTTTTAAATCTACAAATGGTTAATGATGTCATCACGCACAGTGATTATGGAATCCATACGATTTGAAATTAACTGGATTGAAGTTCTGTGTCACTTTCCATCAATGAGTTTGCCTAATGTTGGTGGCTGCGGGGCCTGCTATATTGAGCACCTGTTCTTGCGCTTGTCATTTATTATTAGTGTGACTCTTTTCAGGTGAGACAGCAGACAGCCTGCTAGCCCTCCGATACAGTAAAGAAAGGGGAGCCTTAACAGTTGGGATAACAAATACTGTTGGCAGCTCCATATCCAGAGAGACTGACTGCGGTGTACATATCAATGCTGGACCAGAGATTGGCGTTGCTAGCACAAAGGTAGGTGTTTCAGAGTGTGGGGTTCTGTCCTAAAACATAGGAGATGCCTTTACAAATGATTAGATGTTCTTATTGAGTGAATGCAGCAGCAGTGGTGCTGAATGGTGCTTAGTTTGGCTTAGCAGTGTAACAGATACCAGTTGACTACGTGCCTGTGATTAATTAGCATTTGTCAGCAAATTGATCATGATAAAAACTTTGGCTGCATTATAGATGCAGAGAATTAATTTATGGTCACAAAACCCAATGGAATCAATTCAACTTTGTAAACTTTGACTCAAATTGATAACCATTGGTAATTTGTTTTGTAATAAGCATGGAAATTGCTAAACTAACATATTTTACATTAGTCTCCACCATTATCTGGTCGTCCATCAAAACAATATGTTTCTCTGTAAAAGGCTTTCTCCACTTTTGAAGGTAAATTATTTCATTCACTGAGATAAAAGTACCATGATCTCGCACTTTTAGGCCCTTATTTCTGAGCTTTCTTTTAGTTTCGAACTTCAGGCTTCTCTAACTCACCTTTGCTTCTCTAAACCCGCAGACTGATTGTCTTGTTCCAGGCAACCTGCTTACTGATCGTCTTTTTTTCACCCTTACTGGTGGGACATTTGGAAATGTTAGAGTGACTAGGTCTTTCTGTGATCTGTTTGAGACCATTTCAGTTTCTAGGGCATGGCCAAAGTTTCTAAGAATTTGACCCCCTCCCACCCCCCCACCCCACTCAAAGGTTAGGAAATCAGAACATTTAAAAGTGTCAAATTGTTTCTTTCATTGTTTGGTTGTATCAGCAGAGACTCCAGTGGAAGATGTTCGCATCCATGCCCTGTATTTGCAGATAAAACAAGCATTGACAAAGGCAATAGATCGCATCCTTTGAACCTTTGGCTTTGCTGATGATGGTTGGGAGTAGGATGTGGCTTGTGTGGGCGAAAGTAAATGAGGGAGAGAGAGAAACACAGAGTGATGGGTGGTGGGGTTGTTTTATGGGGTAAGCACATGATGAAGAGCACAACAAATATCGCGGGTGGTTCCAAGGGGAAATCCCAGGAAAGAGGTAGCAAAACAGAGCATGGGAGCCGGGAAGTAAATGAGGGAGATGGCAAAAGGGGGCACGGGGCAGGGTGTTTTTGGGACAGGAGCATATTGTGGAGGAGGTAGTTTATATGTGGAAAAGCACGTGGGAGAAAGTAACATTTAGAGTGGTGTGTTTTCTGGAGAAAGCAGCACAGGATTGAGCAGCATATGAGGTTTGGGGCTTCGGCAGGTAGGGAGAAGCACACAAGGAAGACAGCAAAACAGAGCAGGAGACAGGGAGAAGCAGACAAGGCAGAAAGCAACAAGCAGTACAGGTAGTGGGGTGTTTTGTGCTCAGACGGAAAATCACAAGATTCAGAGGGCAACATGGAGCGCACTGGTGTTTTGCAGGGGGAGAAGCATGCAAGGGAGAGAGCAACACTGGGGCAGGTGGTGTGGTAAGCACGAGGGAGAGAGCAACACAGAGGAGTAGTGAATATTTGTAGGTGGGGAAGCACACAAGGGAGAACAACACGGATTACAAGTGTAGAGAAGCACATCTGCCAGAGAACATCATGGAGTGTGGGGGGCAGGGTGGTTTTGATGAAGCACACAATGATGAGCAAAACAGAATGGTAAGGTTTTGCAAAGGAAAATGCACACAGGAAAGAGCAGAATTTTACAGGAGGAGAAGCGCACTCGGAAGAGAGCTGGAAAGCACATGCATTCTCATGGAGGGCGTTTAAAAAAATAAATAAAAAAAACATTGGCAAAGCCAGTCAGTTTCACCCACATGAGAGCTTTGGCTTGGCCAATGTCTTTTAGTCTTGTTGTACACAATACAGTACAGTACAGTGGAGTGGAGTTGCGTAGAGGCAGTGGTGCAGAGTGGTTTTGCACAGAGTAGAGTAGAGTGGAGTGGAATTTTATTTATATTCTATTGGCTTTGTTTGTAATTGTAGTCCGTGTGTATAAAATTGATGTGATTGATTGGGGATTGGAACACTGGTATGTTGATGACCAAAGACACTTCTAGAAGTGCAGCAGAAGGTGATGTACATGAGGATGGGTGACATGGATTTGAATCTTTTACTGAGAATGCATGTGAAGAAATGATTTTTGTAAGGCCTAAGGAGGATGAGGAACTCCTTTTCCCCTGGGAGTTCCTCTTTCTTTGAAGTTGCTTCCATTTGAATGTATCAAAAGCAAACTCCTTTGAAATGTTTCCTTTCACTAGCATTTAAACAGTGTTTTCAGATCTCTTGGCACGGCGTAAAATACTTTGCTATATTTTGTACGCTATAATTTTAGGTATATTTAATCAAGAATTCGCAGAAATATCCCTAAACATCTTTCTCTAATCATGTTCATTTTAAATATATATCATTAGCAAGTCTTGCTTTTCAAAGCACTACAAGTAAGTATGCAACGTGTAGGCAACCTGTCCTAATTCAGGGAACAAATTATGTTTTGATTGCCCTTATTTCTGGCATCAAAATGGTGTATTTTCTATTTGTATTAAACATTGATTTTATGGTAGTTTTCAGCCTTAACCTTTTGAGCTTCAAGTCAAGATCGTGGAGGGGAAATAGTACAGTTGATTTAGAGGCCTTCAGCAATGGTTTCACTTTAAGAGACTTAAGGTTTTTGACCAAGATTATCTGGAATTAATTTTGATAATCAGATATGCATAGTACTTAATGACTTCCAAGTTGGTACCGGTTACTGAACCCCCCTCCCCAACCCACCAAGCTTTCTTTCTTTCACCTCTGATTGAAATACATGCCTATCTGCAGGGGTAATTGAGGGCAGTAGGCCCTTGGCTACGGGTGCACATTTTACCCAGGTAAGTGAAATACACTGTTTACTTTGGGGGCACCTCTTGCTGGGCCCAATGAGTTAGTCTCTGCATGCTACACAAACACTTTTTGACATTCCCATTCCACAATATACTGTCCTGGCAGAACGTGTGAGGTCTGGTCATTTTTGTGCTTGTCTGATATAAAGGTGCCTGTAGTCTCTCCTGTTAGTGAGGACTCTTTCACAATAAATACCTCGAGAGCAGGAGCTAAGTAACACTCCCATTTAAAGTTATTGGCATTTTTATACTGCACAGTATGGTATTAGTATGGCCTCCTAGCTCGACAGCTGTCTGGGTGTTCCTCACCATATGCAAGATAGAAGTTGAGTCGTTAAGCGAATCACATAGCTTGCTTACTGGGTGGTAGATAGTGCCTTATGGGTGAGAGAGAGAGGGAATGAAAGTATGAGAATTAATTTTATTTCAGAAAGGATTGTCAGGGGCATTCACAAATTATGTATGCATCTCTTAGGTAAATAACCTGCTGTTTGGAATGCATTTCAAACTAGACTGTGCCTATAGTTATTGGCTGTCTGGACACTTTGGGTTATATTGGTGTTTTGGGCAGAGCACTGTCTAATTCGTTGCATTGGATGTTTGAGTGTGGTGTATTTCGGTGGCAAATGATGTTGGGTGAGCAAATAAATCTAAGCTATGTTGGATGTATGTGGGATGCTCTGTCTGTGTGCTGTAGAATGTGTGTGTCATTTCATTAGATCACTGTTCTGATTTGTAAATCCTTATCCCTGTCTTCTACATGGGGAATGCACATTTGGATTGCTATGTATTCAAATGTGTCACAGTAGGAATTGCTGCCCAGTCCAGACCAGTCCAATTGTGCAGTTTTTTTCTTCATGGTCTTTCCCTTGGCTTTGCTCAGATTCCTATGTTGCATATACTCTTTCCACAGCGGGCAAGGTGAAGCAATTGCTCATTGGACTCCAGTTGTTAAATTTTTTCTTCATGGTTTTTCCCTTGGCTTTGCTCCAATTCCTATTTTTCTTATAGCCTCACCACAGGGGACGAGGAGAAGCAATCACTCATTGGTCACCATTTCATTAGCCATCAGCAGCCTATATTTTTAAGGATGCTGTTTTTTCCATCAATTGCTTAACCCGGAATGAGTTTGTGAATATTTGGTCCTGACTGAAGACACTTGAAAGATGATGACTTATGGATAGCACTATGAGGACTACCCCATGCATGTATGTTTGAGAAAATGCTGGATCATGTGGTTGTGTGTCTCTAATATTGTTACAAGGCTTCATAAGAATCTCTAGAGCTCTTAAATCCTGGTATTCATTAGCCTAGCTTCCGAAGACTTGTTGACCTTCTCACTCTATCCAGTAACTCTATTGTTTGTCACTATATTGAAATAAAAGGCATGGAAAGAACTATTGTCTTTCAAACTTCCCTGCAGTGCAGCTGGTGATCCTAATTTATAAGGGAACCCAAGGAGATCAGAAAAGGCTGCAGTGATTGATAAGGCCAAGTGTATCCAAGGAGCTAGAACAAAGGAAGGGTAGTGAGAGTGAAACCAGCGGAATGAGACCAACCAGCAAGCAGGGCAAGGGTTGAAACTAGAGAAATTGCAAAATTAAGCTTGAAGGAAACAGAACGCTCTAGTCCAGAGAACATCGAGAGACTAGAATGGCAGGGTAATACAAACCCAGTACTAGAAAGGGTCAGATAATTGGATCCCTACAAGTGACAAGTGACAATAAAGCAGAGGAAAACAAATAGGCATCTACTGAAAGAGAGAGAGAGAGAGAGAGGGGGGGGAGAGAGAGAGAGATAGGAAATCAGGAATAAGGGTTCAGGAACTCTGAGAAATAACTCCACCTCACATCATTCTTTGATACCATTGGTCGCAAACAAATGTTCAATCTTCTTGATCAACATACAGAGGCAAAGGACCTGTTCTAAAGTGGTTTGAATCTTTTCCCTCCAACCTCTCGCATGTACTAATGATTGATGGCAGCACCTTTAAGCCTACTCCCTTTATTTGTGATGTCCCGCAAGGTTCCATCCTGGCACTCACACACTTTAACCTTTACTTGGAACCCCTGTACGACATTTTCAGGGATACACCGGTCGTCATCCTTCAATGTGTGGATGACAAATCTACCTCAAAGTTTCCTCTGTTCTGGACATTCTCACTCTTCGTTGTCTTCTTCTCAATATTCAGTGCTGGAGCCCAAAAACGTCCCAACCCTACATAAAATTGTCCTTTTCTGTCCCAAGTTCAAAAAAGAGTTTTCACCTAGATCTCGTAAGCAGTATAAGCATTCCTTACTCTCCCATCACTCTCACCAACTGTTTCTTCCCTTGGGATCACCCTGACCTCACCGTTGCTCATTATCCCACACATCAACAATTCTTTTTTTGCCTCTAATTTCTACTTGCCTGTCCTGCAGAAGAGGAAGCATGTTATACCACCATCCCTTCTAAAATAAACAACCCATTATATGTTTATTTCAACACTGAACTTTGACATCACTGTATTTGCAAGCAAAAACATCTCTGGTACCATTAAAAACTGTCCTGCACAATGCAGCTAGGCTTGGATCATCAACTATAAATTGGAACATCTTACTCCAATCATTGCTGAGCTACAGGAGCTTACTATTGAGGCAAGGTTTTACCCCACAAAAACTGTTAGTATCACTGCTCTACCTCTCCAGACTGCTGAAAAAGTGAGGTGATTCCAGAACTTTGAGAATCAGAAATAACATGTTCGATGGCATCTGTCGCTGTAGATACGCATGTTCTGCAATAGCTCGCCATCTGGTGTTGGGCCGGAGTGTTACAAGTTGTTTTTCTTCGAAGAAGTCTTTCGAGTCACGGGACCGAGTGACTCCTCCTTTTGTCTCCATTGCGCATGGGCGTCGACTCCATCTTCGATTGTTTTTTTTTTCCGCCATCGGGTTCGGACGTGTTCCTGTCGCTCCGAGTTTCGGAACGGAAAAAATAGTTAATTTCGGAAGATTTTCGTCGGTATTGTTGCGTTCGGGATCGGCGTACTTAGATTCAACACCGCATCGAAGATCGAAGAGCTCCGGTGCCCTTCGGGGTAGTTTTTCGATCCTCCGTCGGGGCCTGGTCGGCCCGACCGCGTGCTGAGGAACGCCGATGGAACGGACCCCGTTCCGTTTCTGCCCCAAATGCCACAATAAATACCCCTACACAGACCAACACTTGGTCTGCAACCTGTGCCTGTCACCTGAGCACAGCGAAGACACCTGCGAGGCCTGTCGTGCGTTCCGGTCCCGAAAAACACTCCGAGACCGTCGAGCCAGAAGACTTCAAATGGCGTCCGCACCGACAGCCCGACGGGAGTTCGAGGAACAGGAAGAGGAAGGTACCTTCTAGATCCAAGGCTCAGACTCCGAAGGATTCGACGATACACAAACCGTGAGTAAGACGTCGAAAAACACACAGAGAAACATTTACAAGGCCCAGGGGACGCCACTGCCACCAGGCCATGGCTCGACCCATAAATTCGGTGACCGACCGTCGGCACCGAAAAAGGCCAAAACAGTGCCGAGATCGTCCGACTCCGGTCGAGACACCGGCACGCAGCCTTCTCGGGACCGAGAAAGTGCTGGAGACAAGCCTCGACACCGAGATACCGAGACAGCGGCACCGAAACAGATCGACGCCGAGAGGTTTCGGCCCCGAAAAGGAAAAAAGTCACCTCGGAGCCGAAAAAACACGCAGACAAAGTTTCGACGCCGAAACAAACTGCAAGCGACCCAGCTTCAGGCTCTTATACAGAAGAGCACTCGCTAACCTCCCAAATGCAAAAGCATAGGTTTGAGGAAGAGCTACAAGCAACTGATGTGGACCATACGCAAAAGCGTATCTTCATTCAGCAGGGGACAGGAAAAATAAGCACCCTTCCCCCCATTAGGAGAAAGAGAAGGTTGGAGTTCCAGACGGAACAAGCACCACAACCAAAAGTGGTTAAAAGAATTACACCACCACCCTCTCCTCCGCCCGTGATTAACGTTTCACCAGCACAAACTCCATCTCACTCCCCAGCTCACACCACCATGAGCCAGGGTGACCAAGATCAGGACGCATGGGACCTATACGACGCCCCAGTGTCAGATAACAGCCCGGAGGCCTACCCTACAAAGCCATCTCCACCAGAAGACAGCACCGCGTACTCTCAGGTGGTGGCTAGAGCAGCACAATTTCATAACGTAAGCCTCCACTCAGAACAGGTCGAGGATGATTTCTTGTTCAACACACTCTCCTCCACCCACAGCTCCTACCAAAGCCTGCCTATGCTCCCTGGTATGCTCCGGCACGCAAAAGACATATTTAAGGAGCCGGTCAAAAGTAGGGCAATCACACCACGGGTGGAAAAGAAGTATAAGCCGCCTCCTACGGACCCGGTTTTCATCACTACACAGCTGCCACCAGACTCTGTTGTTGTAGGAGCAGCTAGGAAAAGGGCCAACTCTCACACATCTGGAGATGCACCACCCCCAGATAAAGAAAGCCGCAAGTTCGATGCAGCTGGTAAAAGAGTCGCAGCACAAGCTGCAAACCAGTGGCGCATCGCGAACTCCCAGGCACTACTTGCGCGCTATGACAGAGCCCACTGGGACGAGATGCAACATCTCATTGAACATCTGCCCAAGGACTTCCAAAATAGGGCGAAACAAGTGGTTGAGGAGGGACAGACCATCTCCAACAACCAGATACGTTCCTCCATGGACGCTGCAGATACAGCTGCACGGACAATTAATACATCTGTAACTATCAGACGGCATGCATGGCTCCGAACGTCTGGATTTAAACCAGAGATTCAACAAGCAGTTCTCAATATGCCTTTTAATGAAAAAGAACTGTTCGGTCCAGAAGTGGACACAGCGATTGAGAAACTCAAAAAAGATACGGACACTGCCAAAGCCATGGGCGCACTCTACTCCCCGCAGAGCAGAGGGAATTACAGCACATTCCGTAAAACGCCCTTTCGAGGGGGGTTTCGGGGTCAAAGCACACAAGCCAGCACCTCACAGGCAACACCGTCCACTTACCAGGGACAGTATAGAGGAGGTTTTCGGGGACAATATAAAGGAGGGCAATTCCCTAGAAATAGAGGGAGATTTCAAAGCCCCAAAACCCCTACTACTAAACAATGACTCACATGTCACTCACCCCCTCCACACAACACCAGTGGGGGGAAGAATAGGTCATTATTACAAAGCATGGGAGGAAATCACTACAGACACTTGGGTTCTAGCAATTATCCAACATGGTTATTGCATAGAATTTCTACAATTCCCTCCAAACATACCACCAAAAGCACAAAATTTAACAACACACCATTCCAATCTCCTGGAGATAGAAGTGCAGGCACTATTGCAAAAGAATGCAATCGAATTAGTGCCAAACACACAAATAAACACAGGAGTTTACTCACTGTACTTTCTGATACCAAAGAAGGACAAAACGCTGAGACCAATCCTAGACCTCAGAGTAGTGAACACTTTCATCAAATCAGACCACTTCCACATGGTCACACTACAAGAAGTATTGCCATTGCTAAAACTACACGACTACATGGCAACTTTAGACCTCAAGGATGCTTATTTCCATATACCAATACACCCATCTCACAGGAAATACCTAAGGTTCGTATTCAAAGGAATACATTACCAATTCAAGGTACTGCCTTTCGGATTAACAACCGCACCAAGAGTCTTTACCAAATGTCTAGCGGTAGTCGCTGCACACATAAGAAGGCAGCAAATACATGTGTTCCCATATTTGGACGACTGGCTAATCAAGGCCCATTCGTTCATACAGTGCTCAAATCACACAAATCAGATCATACAAACCCTCTTCAACCTCGGGTTCACCGTCAATTTCACAAAATCCAAAATTCTGCCACGCAAGGTACAACAATACCTGGGAGCCATAATAGACACATCAAAGGGAGTAGCCACTCCAAGTCCACAAAGAATTCAAAATTTCAACACCATCATACAACGCATGTATCCAACACAAAAGATACAGGCAAAGATGGTATTACAACTCCTAGGCATGATGTCATCATGCATAGCCATTGTCCCAAACGCAAGACTGCACATGAGGCCCTTACAACAATGCCTAGCATCACAGTGGTCTCAAGCACAGGGTCACCTTCTAGATCTGGTGTTAATAGACCGCCAAACTTACCTCTCGCTTCTATGGTGGAACAACATAAATTTAAACAAGGGGCGGCCTTTCCAAGACCCAGTGCCACAATACGTAATAACAACAGATGCTTCCATGACAGGGTGGGGAGCACACCTCAATCAACACAGCATACAAGGACAATGGAACGTACATCAAACAAAACTGCATATCAATCACCTAGAACTGCTAGCAGTTTTTCAAGCACTAAAAGCTTTCCAACCAATAATAGTTCACAAATACATTCTCGTCAAAACAGACAACATGACAACAATGTATTATCTAAACAAGCAGGGAGGGACGCACTCCACGCAGTTAAGCCTGCTAGCACAAAAAATTTGGCATTGGGCAATTCACAACCAAATTCGCCTAATTGCACAGTTTATACCAGGGATACAAAATCAACTCGCAGACAATCTCTCTCGAGATCACCAACAGGTCCACGAATGGGAAATTCACCCCCAAATTCTGAACACTTATTTCAAACTCTGGGGAACACCTCAGATAGACTTGTTTGCGACAAGGGAGAACGCAAAATGCCAAAACTTCGCATCCAGGTACCCACACAAACAATCCCAAGGCAATGCCCTATGGATGAACTGGTCAGGGATATTTGCTTACGCTTTTCCTCCTCTCCCTCTCCTTCCTTACCTGGTAAACAAACTCAGTCAAAGCAAACTCAAACTCATATTGATAGCACCAACTTGGGCAAGGCAACCCTGGTACACAACGCTGCTAGACCTATCAGTGGTACCCTGCATCAAACTGCCCAACAGGCCAGATCTGTTGACACAGCACAACCAAAAGATCAGACACCCAGATCCAGCATCGCTGAATCTAGCAATCTGGCTCCTGAAATCCTAGAATTCGGGCACTTACAACTTACCCAAGAATGTATGGAAGTCATAAAACAAGCAAGAAGGCCATCCACCAGGCACTGCTATGCAAGTAAATGGAAGAGGTTTGTTTGCTACTGCCATATTAATCAAATACAACCATTACACACAACTCCAGAACATGTAGTGGGTTACTTGCTTCACTTACAAAAATCTAACCTGGCTTTCTCTTCCATTAAAATACACCTTGCAGCAATATCTGCATACCTGCAAACTACCTATTCAACTTCCCTATATAAAATACCAGTCATTGAAGCATTCATGGAGGGCCTTAGGAGAATTATACCACCAAGAACACCACCTGTTCCTTCATGGAACCTAAATGTTGTCCTAACTAGACTTATGGGTCCACCTTTTGAACCCATGCACTCCTGCGACATACAGTTCCTAACCTGGAAGGTGGCATTTCTCATCGCCATTACTTCCCTGAGAAGAGTAAGCGAGATTCAGGCGTTTACTATACAGGAACCTTTTATACAACTACACAAAAATAAAGTCGTCCTAAGGACCAATCCTAAATTTTTGCCAAAGGTTCTTTCACCGTTCCATCTAAATCAAACAGTGGAACTTCCAGTGTTCTTTCCACAGCCAGATACCGTAGCTGAAAGGGCACTACATACATTAGATGTCAAAAGAGCATTAATGTATTACATTGACAGAACAAAAAACATCAGAAAGACTAAACAACTCTTTATTGCATTTCAAAAACCTCACGCAGGAAACCCAATTTCAAAACAAGGTATAGCCAGATGGATAGTTAAATGCATCCAAATCTGCTACCTTAAAGCTAAACGACAGCTGCCCATTACACCAAGGGCACACTCAACCAGAAAGAAAGGTGCTACCATGGCCTTTCTAGGAAACATCCCAATGCAAGAAATATGTAAGGCAGCCACATGGTCTACGCCTCACACATTCACCAAGCACTACTGTGTAGACGTGTTATCCGCACAACAAGCCACAGTAGGTCAAGCTGTATTAAGGACATTATTTCAGACTACTTCCACTCCTACAGGCTGATCCACCGCTTTTGGGGAAATAACTGCTTACTAGTCTATTGCAGAACATGCGTATCTACAGCGACAGATGCCATCGAACTGAAAATGTCACTTACCCAGTGTACATCTGTTCGTGGCATCAGTCGCAGTAGATTCGCATGTGCCCACCCGCCTCCCCGGGAGCCTGTAGCAGTTTGGAAGTTACCTTCAATTATTTATATATGTATCATCTCAACCTTAAATAGGTGCATACTTAGTCACTCCATTGCATGGGCACTATTACTACAATTCAACTCCTACCTCACCCTCTGCGGGGAAAAACAATCGAAGATGGAGTCGACGCCCATGCGCAATGGAGACAAAAGGAGGAGTCACTCGGTCCCGTGACTCGAAAGACTTCTTCGAAGAAAAACAACTTGTAACACTCCGGCCCAACACCAGATGGCGAGCTATTGCAGAACATGCGAATCTACTGCGACTGATGCCACGAACAGATGTACACTGGGTAAGTGACATTTTCATTTGGAGTCACACTGTTTTAAAACTACTCATGTGCAGTATCATATTTTTCTCAGGAGCAGCCTCTCTTCTTTGGAACTCTTGGCAGAATTACGAATTAAACCCATGTTGATGTCTTTCTGCAATCACCTAAAAGAACATCTATTTAAAATATGTCTCCTTCTGCCTTACTGTTTTGTTGATTTCCTGGGATCTAACCTTCTTACCACTTTATCTCCTTCTTCTGTGCTTTCAATTCCTTCCTCCCCATATCAATTTTACAACTGTTTCCTCACCTTCCCTCGTCTTCCTCTCTTCTATCTCACCTTTACTACAGCTTCCTCAATCTTGCTCTCTACTTCTAGCTCACTACCTCTCTATTCTTTCTCAATCACTTCTCTTGTTCCCTTCCCCCTCCTACTCTTTTCTGTTCTTTTCACAACTCCAGTTTTCTGTGTCTCCCCTCTCTACCTCCACTCTTGTTCTCTCCCCATCCCATGCACTCTAATTCACACCTCTCCTCCTCATCTGCCCCGCCTTCTTCCCCTTCTTTCCACACTCTCCCATTCTGTTCTTCTCTCTAGATCTAAATACTACTGTCTGCTATCATTCTCAAGCACTTAAATCACTTATTTTCTGAATGTACCTGTCTTGTTTAGCTTTATTGATACTTCACTATCCTGCCTGCTGCATTCAGTCTCACCCCCCATCTTTCTTTCCCTAGTTGGCTCTCCCCTTCCTTCATCCTCTTTACTTCATGTCATTTTTATGCTCCTTCTTTTTCTCCCTTCAATCATTTCCCCATTTAGGCCCTCATTACAACCCTGTCGGTCGGCAGAGAAGCGGCGGTCTTACCGCCAACAGGCTGGCGGTAAAATGTTTGGCATTATGACCATGGCGGTTACCGCCATGGTCATCCGTCACTTCTCCGATCCGACCGATGGGCTGGAGACCTGGGTTTCCAGCCCGGCGGGCGTCACAATACCGCCGGCAGTATCATGACCCGGCTGACCGCCATGGATTTCATGGGGTTTGGAACCGCCATGAAATCCATGGCGGTGAGCACTATCAGTGCCAGGGAATTCCTTCCCTGGCACTGATAGGGGTCTCACCCACCCCCCACCCCGAGTCCTTCCCCTACACCCCCCACCACCCCTGCCACCCCCAAAAGTGGCAGGACCCCCCTCCCCACCTATACCCCCAACATTACATTACACAGTCACACCCGACATGCACGGATGCACCACCAACACACCTACCCGCACACACACCAACATACATGCCAACAGCCACGCACACAGTCATACGCAAACACCCACATTCAGACATACATGCACACATCCATAAAGACATACATACATACAGACAGACACGCACTCATTTCCAAACACACAACACCCCTGCATGCATACACGCACTCACACCCCCCCTCTACATACACACACGCACACCCCCATGCACGCACACAACACCCCCCCACCCTCCTCCCCTAACGGACTATCAACTTACCTGGTCCGTTGATCCTCCGGGAGGGGACGGGATCCATGGGCGCTGCTCCGCCGTCACCACACTGTCAACAGAACACCGCCACGCCGAATCACAGAATGTGATTCGGTGGGCGGTGTTCTGTTGACGTGGCGGTGGAGGTGGAGCAACCTCCACTTCCCCGCCGACCGCCAGTATGGCTGCTGGCGGCTCTCTGTCCGGAAAAGGACGGAGGGCTGCCAGCAGTCATAATACGCAGAGCGGAAAACTGCCACCACTGGCGGTCTTCAGCACGGCGGTCCCTCAGCGGTCTTGTCAAAAGACCGCCGAGGTCGAAATGACCCCCTTAGTCTCTTACTCCTGTTCTAGCATCACCTCTTTGTCCTTCCCTCTTTCCTTTTCTCTTTTCCTTCCCTGCTTCCTTCTCTGTCCAATCTACCTCCTCTCTCTGTCTTACTTTTACTTCACTTTCCCCGCCCTCTCCCTCTTCAACCCACTCACTGCCTCTGTTCTTTCTCTCCCCTCGCTCATTCTTTTCTCTCTACTTCCCACTTTCTCCCATGTCACCCCCCTTCCCCTCTACTTTAGTTATCTCCCTTTCTCTTGTTTATGTTGCTCTCTTATCCTCACTTCCCACTCCTTCTTGTCTATCTCACTCCATCACCGCCTTTCTCAATCTTTCCTCCTTGTAATCTCATTCTGTACTTCCCTTTAGTCATCATTCCCTCTTCCCAGCACCTCCTTCAACTCAGAATGATGTACCTAGTAGCAGTTCTTAAATTGCTGTGTTGACCATCTGGCTTGTGTTGTCTTGCTGATCATGGCATCATTGTGGTTCAATATAAAGCCCTATCATACCTCTTGGTGTGTTGTATCATATAAAACTGTTAAATAAAATAAAAGCAAATTAGTGATAAAGTGTAATGACACAGAAATCCGAAAGGAGCAGGGATGAATAAAAACTGTAGAACAAGCCAGTAAAAATGGGTATTTTAAAGTGGAATCCCAAGAGAATTCGTAAGAGTGGCTAAAGAGATAACATCCCTAAGACATGGAGACAACCTTCAAATAAAGGGAAAGGAGACTGGAGTCAAATGGGCAACAGCAAAGCACCAAGTAAGAGAATTAGGTAAAAGTATCAAGTAAAGAGAAGCCTGAGATGAAATCCCACCTAGTAAGATGTAAAGATGAGTCAATGACCATTCATTCTCAGGGACTTAATATACAACAGTGGATGAGTGGTAAGGTTCTCATTAGCAGATTTATTTGAAACCTGTTCTGTAATCCTTCCCTCTTCCTTTCAACATAAATACATGTTTGGAAGCAATGTATTTTACACTCAAGTCTATAGTTTTGTTCTTTTTGCCTTAATTTGCGTTCCTCTCAATTTTATTGTGCTTACATTTGTATATGAATTGAGGAAATGTAAAAGCTAGCTTAGGGAATAAATAGGCAGCTTCCACCACTGCTTTTTGTCCATGACACTGATTTTCTGAAAGATACCAACAGTTAAGCATTAATGTTGCAGGTGAGTAGTAATTCCTTCCTTGTTCTTGCCTGAAAGAATCATAACCAAGGGAACCGGCGGCCTCTGCTGCTGTCTGAATGTTCATAGGCTGTGTTGAGTAGAACAGACATGCTCCAACTTTAATCTGGAGTTTACTGTGTGAGGGAGGAGGGAGAGTGATGAGGTCAGGAAGTGCCTCGCCTTCCTCCAAAACCACACTGAGATTTTTACAGTTCATCTGGGAATTGGATCATGGAAAGTTTGAAAAAAATATTCTTGGAAAAAGTGTGATCGAGCTGTTTTTATTTCTTTCTGGTTCCCTTCAATTTGCCAACACTGCATATTTCTCCAAGAATACAATATTTTTACTTTCTTGTCCTTTTGTTACCACTCTCTTGCTCTCTGTCTCTCCCTTTGCCTCATATGTGACATTTCCCCTGCTCCTTTTAAACATGTCTGCAGCTTGACCTCTTCTTTGATAACTTTCCATCACTGCAGTGAGCCATGTTTTAATTAAGAAACAAAGTGCAGTAACTAAATATTTGTGCCTGGAGAGAGGGATTGATGCTTTTGATTCTGTCTTCTGACTGTTGCTTCTGGAAAAGTCCATGATTTGAATGCCTATGCAGAAGTGGGCTCCTCGCTCACCTCTCCATGATGACTTTTGACTGCAGATGAATTGATTATGCAAAGTGAACAACTTCACTGTTGGATCTTCCACAGTCTATTATGTCTTATTGAATAGATCAGCATCCCTTCGTATGTCTGTGGAATATGGCAGCGCTGGAGAAGCACTGTCACAGATACATACCTTTTTTTGTTCTGTTCTCACACCTCCAAGTGGCATTTGGACTGCAGGCCTGAAATACATTGGCAAGGTGAACGCTTCAAAGACAGATAAAAGACGGAACAAGTATGAGTAGTCCCATAGATGAGCTCTATGAAGGGAGGTCTAGATAATTGCTTGAGCCTGGAAACTATGCAACATTCCCCATTCGTTAGTGAGTTCATAGACAAGACTTTAAATGAACATTTGCCTGAAGCTGCTTATCCACTATATGTGGACCATCCTGTGGCAGAGGATTATGTGAGAGGTGGCACTTTAGTTGTGTCCCTCTTTCCCTCTCTTTCTATCTTTCTCTTAAATCAGCCTTGTTCCTGTGAAAACATTCAGATGACTAACGATTTAAGTATAATCATTTCAGAGAGTTGTGATCTGCTTGGAATTGGAGGTAGGGAGTTACTTGATGTTTTAACCATGGGGCTTTCACCGAAGTATACCGTTAACTAGTGTAATCTCCATCAGTTACCTTTCTTATAAATAACACGAGGTGGAGGCCAAGTGCACCTTCTCATATACCTTTCTATTATTTTTGTTTATTATTTTCTCTTTTTTTAATGTATTGGGTTTTTCCAACACTGCAGTCTTCACCTGACATTTATTGCAGTGGATAAAAGTGTCAGATAATGCATGCATGGTTCAACTGTGTGGCCATACAGTCATGGATGCAGCCTTTTGCACGCAAAGTTGCTTTTCCCTTTCTTCTTTGGTATATGTTTTTCAAGGGGCCAGTCTCATCTTTAATATTTTTATGCAACAGTTTAAACTCCCTTCTCTCACCCCCAATCCTCATGCTCCCTTCAATTCCCTCATCCATACCCAATACCCTAGACATACTCTTTCCACTTAGTTTGGATGTTTTGGAGCTTAGGAGGCGGTGAAGAGAGGAATTGAAGATGTGGTCATTGGCCCTAGTGTGCCAGTGGTGAGATATCGCCATACCTCCTTTAACGCTACTCTCACCCCTAGATATGGTTGGAGTTGATTACAAAGCTTTGCTGGACACAAATATTGAGCTCTCCTTTCACTTCTAGTTGTACTCTTGTAAAAATCTGCGGAGTGGGAAGGTGAAACACTCCACTTAATGTATAGTGTGATCATTGCTGGGTGTGTGGGAATGCTGTTGTGATGACGAGCTTTCATCTCAGGTGTGATCAATGCTGAGGCTAACTGTGAACCGCACCCAACTCTAGTGCCACCAAGTGATCTATCTCCATAGATTCAGATTGACAAGGACATGGAGCCCTTCTCCACTCTGGATATTAGATGTATTTGTACATCTTACCATTCTTTGTTTCTCTTGGGTTTGATGCCTCAGTGCCTTCCTAACAATAAAATGTTATAATTGTTGAACTAGAAATAATTGCTTTCAGTGGAATTATATTTTACCTTGGTTGATTATTTGTCTATTTTGCTACTGTCTGTTTAAATGCCCTGTGCATAGAGTTTTCTTGCACTCCTAACTACCAGCTCGTGCTGTTTACCTAACTCCTGTAAGACATACTTCTCTGTCTCTCTAGGCCTACACAAGCCAACTGGTGTCCCTAGTGATGTTTGCCCTAATGCTTTGTGATGACAGAATATCTATGCAGGAACGACGCCGGCAGATCTTGCAGGGGCTGAAGGCGCTTCCAGGTATAATATCTTTTAAAAGTATATACTTCAAAGGGTAATTATCCAGCATTGATTCTTTCCTATGAAGAACCACTTCCCTGTTCACAGGAACTAATTAAAGTATGTTAATTTATGATATACCCCAGTGTGAAGTGTTTAATTGTGGTGGAAAATCTTTTTTTATGATTCTTGTCCCTTTTGCTCCTGTTCTTGCTGTTATTAATGTGGTCTGTCATAAATCTTCATTTGGGGATTTAATGGGGGCAGTAGGAGTCAACATCTTAAACTAGGGGGGAAGGTTCTCCCTGTTCATTATGGTCTGTGTGTGTGCATGTCTCCGTTATCAATGGGTATCGCAAATTTCTTCTGCTTGGATTTGCCTGATGAGTTGGAACTGTAGTCCAAAACAGCAGGTTTACTCTGGCCCCCTCTGGTTTCATAACTCAGCTGCTGTATTGCCACCTTGGCCAGATCATGTCCAAAACCCTACTAACAATGAGTGCTGGAGTTAAAATTTACTTTATCATGATATTTATTTTGAAATGCCATTTGTGTATGACTTTCCAACAGACCTGATCAAGGAAGTGCTTAGCCTTGATGATGATATTCAGAAGCTTGCCACTGAGCTCCACCATCAGAAGTCCATATTGATCATGGGTCGTGGCTACCACTATGCTACTTGCCTTGAGGGAGCTTTGGTGAGTTTGTATTTCTCTGGATGAAAATGAAAGTCAACAGCAAAAACTGCATTTTAAAGAGGTGAAGTGCAAGCATTTCCTCCCTTTTGTATAGCTATTATAGTGAAAACATTGGAGACAATGTACATAAAATCCATTTAAAATATTTTATAATCAAGTAAAATGTTTTCCAGACGACAATCAGATCATTATTATAAATTTAATTTTGTTGTTAATCAAATGCCAAAATATAAGACATTCCAAAGAAATACCTCAACAGTGGTGCGCTTGACTAATTTCAGGCAGTGACTACGAGCCTTTACCTGCACCGAGCGTAAATGTACATTACATGACCTCACAGATGGCATCAAACATGCACCATAACATTTCATATGCAAGAAATAAACACTCGACTCAGCCCCTACATTAGTCCTCACTGTTGATTTACCTTGTCCTCTTCATATGCAAATGGCATAGGATCCAAACAGCTGGATGATGCATGTTAGAGCTTGCCTTGCCCAGAGCAAGACCCATGCATCTCCATTGTGGCTTCACCTGTTATGTGGTTTATGAACTCTCTTTAAAAATTATAATTTAGGAGCTCTCTGTAGTACCCAATATCTGGCAAGTATAAAAGCCACCAAAGTATGTTTTGCTAATAACTTTATCACTTTTGTTTTTACATAATCCACTTTTGGTGAACCCCAGATTCCCTGGCATCAGATATTTCATAGATTCACATATTTGATTTACTCCCTTTTCAGAACAGGTGTTCTCCTAAAACATCAGTTTTAAAATATACAGATTTTAGATAAAATGTTGTAAAGCCCATCCTCTTAGTTTCATATTGTTTGTTTTTGCGTTGTGTGGACTCGACTCCAAATGCTGTCAGAATGCTTTACACAGTACGGGGCATATAAAGCAATAGTGGGAAGTATTTATTCTATAATGTACAAGGTAGATGGATAAAACAGACTATGCAGGACTATATTCAGTAACTCAAATGAAAGGTAAAGAATGTGATTTAAACAAGGTCAAGTCTGACTTTGGGAAGGTCTTCTATTTAAAAAAAGAATCACAAAGAAGATAAGCAAGTATAGACATAAAGCCAACATCCCAAAATAAGAGGGAAGGGATCAAATCCATCAGGAGTGAGAAATAAGGACTAAGATAGAGAATGACCCATTTCAAGCCAATCTGTAATATTGTGATAGACCAGTAAGTTAACAGGTCCTTCCAGGAGAAAAAGTCGAAGTAGTTGTTTAAAAAGTAGAGTTTTCATCTCATCCTTGGAGACCTCAAAATAGTTTTTTTTCTGATTGATGGGGTAATGAAGCTCCACAGTCTGAAAGCAGATCCTTAGAAGGCTTATTTGATGTTTTGTTTTCTCTGACAGTAGGGGACTTGAAGTAGGATGATGCTAGTGCTGTGACGAAGTCATTGACCTCCAGAATTATCAGTTTCTCTGAGAGATGTATCAGGGACTTTGAAAGAGTTGATTTGTGAAGAATGTGCACCAGTTTCGGAATATTTCTTGATTCAAGTGAGTAGCCACATCTGAGAGACTTCTAGTAGAATTTCCCCAGGCACCAGTCTAGATCCAGAGATTTTTCTCGAGCAGTACTCTTGCTGGTGGTGTCAGTTGGCTCTGCGTCTGTCATCGGCATTGTGTGCACAGGATATGGCATTACGGGACTTGTATAGGTGCCACCCGAGCACGCTGTCCGCTCTTTGCTTTCCGCGCCAGCCAGCGCAGATCAGAAGAGCTACCCCTGTGTCACTTTTTGACTGGTCTATTTTCAACTTTTTGTCGAAGGTTTTAGTGTGTCTACAATTCTGGTGCGTTGAGGATGTCGTCATGCAAGACCAGGTTCAAGCCCCGTGGATCCTGTCATTGGGTGAAGTCTGTGACAGATCTGCACCTCATATGCTTGTGGTGTTTGGAGCGCGACCACGACCCGAATTTGTGCGCTGAATGCTGGGCCATGAATCCAAAAGCTTTGAGTGAGAGGCCCCTAAATCCTTGTTCTTCATCGTCCAACTCCAAGTCTTCAGGAAAGGAAAGTAAGTTGAGGCACAAAAAGAAGTTGAAGAAGAGCAACCGTTCTTTGACTTCACCACATCCATTGGGTGACACAGCGAGGGGAAAATCAGCATTGTCGTTCCAAGCCTCAGTCCTCGGAGTGTGCACCTGGGTCGACTCCGTGACATTCAGAGTTTCTGGGAGCCGGAGCCTCCCCCTGCCCAACTCCCCGAAACCATGCATCTCATATTTGGGCAGTCTGCCTCTGCAGGAGGTCTTTTGGGCCCCGCAGAGTCGGCAGGGTCCCCTTCGGGTTCCGTGCCGGTGGCTTCGGCTCTGGGGGGCACATATGGATCTGTTTCCAGGTCTGAACTGGCATCAGTCGTATCACCTCAGTCTTCCCTGAAGACTGTTCTGACATCAACGCTCCAGACGCTGCCCTTTCCCACAGTCTGCATCCACCCCATCCTAATTTCCGACACAGAGCTGGACAAGCGTCACGTGACGCCAATTCTGACTTCGACAGGGACCTTGCCCTCTAGGTTGGATCATGATCCTTATTCTCCTGGGTTGGTGTACAGTGAGGATTGGGAGGGGTTGCTGGACCCTTTGAAATACCAACTAGAATATCCCATGGACAGGCAGACGGACCTGGGTGAGGCCTTGGTCTGAAAACTTCCCCTGACACTGGCATGCTTGTACCCCCTACCGTGGCTGCGTAGGAGGGAGCGTCCAACTCAATAGTGGTGTGGAGTGTGGTTGAGGTCCTGGGCCTCGAGCTGCCATCAGTGGCAGTCGGGGCTAACCTCTTGACAGAGGTGCTTCAGCCTGTAACTTCAGCTTCTGAACCCCTTTTGCCCTTTAATGGAGCCCTCGCTAATGTCTTGCAGGGGACCTGGTCCAAACCCAGCACAGGGGCTCCTGTGAACAGGACAATTAACCGCCGCCATAGACCCGCTCCCAATGACCCGGTGTTCCTAAGGCAACACCAACCCCTGGAGAGCCTGGTTATCCAAGCCTCCACGTCCCCTGTCACATTGCCTTCTGCCTCCCCGGGGAGGGAATCCAAGATGCTGGATCAGCTTGGGAAGAAGATGTTTTCTTCCTCTAGCCAGGCATTGCAATCTGTGAATACCACTTGCCTTTTGGGCTGTTATATCCATACTTTATGGAACACGATTGCACAGGCGGTGCCAGAGGTCCGGGAGGTATCTAGGCCATTCTCTCCCAAGCTGTTGCTGATGGGAGAGATGCAGCAAAATTAGCAATACGGTGTGGGCTTGATACGACTGACTAACTAGGCAGGTCAGTTGCACTGACAGTGGCCTTGAAGCACCAAGACTGGATGAGGACTTCTGTTTTTTGGGAATGTCCAATCCACCCTTATGGACATGCCCTTTGCTTGTACCTGTCTCTTTGGAGACAAAGCAGACTCTGTGCTTGAGCGCTTTAAGGAGTCCTGAGCTACAGCCAGGTCTGTAGGCCTCACAGCTGCTCCACACCCCCCTCAGTCTGCTTTTCGCCCTGTTTGTGGCTACAGAAGGGGCACCCAACCACGTTCTTTCCCCTCCTGCCACCTTGCCACACATGCTGCCCAGTCTATGCATGGCCGGAGACGTGGGATCCAATGTCCTTGTGGATCTGGAGCCAGCGCTCCAGCAAAACCACCCCAGCAGCCTCCAAACCTTCCTAGTCTGGCGCTTCCCCACCAGGGACCAGTCGGAAGCAGAATTCACCATCACCTGCCCCGCTGGCAGTCCATCACGTCAGACAGGTGGGTTTTGCAAAAAGTCCAAAGGGGCTACACCCCCTCCCACTCTTCGAGATGACCCCTCCATCCATGCCATCATCCTACGATCGGATGACGGAGGATCACTTGCCACTTCTCCGCTAGGAGGTTATGTTTGTCTTGGCCACGGGAGCCATAGAGAGGGTCCCTGTGCCAGAAGTAGGGCGTGGTTGTTACTCGTGCTGCTTTCCGGTGCCCAAAAAGAACAAGGGCCTCCGTCCTATCCTAGACCTTTGATCCCTCAATCTCTTCCTCAAGGAAAGAGAAGTTCAAAATGCTCACTCTGGCTCAGGTTCTATCTGCCCTTGACCCAGGAGACTGAATGGTAGTGTTGGACTTGCAGGATGCCTATTTCCATATTCCCTTTCTGCTTGCCCACAGGCGTTACTTGTGATTCATGGTAGGCCACAAGCATTTTCAGTTCACCCTGCTCACCTTTGGTCTTACCAGCGCCCCTCAGTGTTCACCAAGGTATATTGCAGTGGTCGCTGCTCATCTGCGCAGATCAGGGGGTTCAGTCTTCCCCTTTATTGAGGACTGGTCCAGGCTGTCGTCTCCCACCTCCAGACTACAGCAGACCTCCTGCATTCGCTGGGGTTCACTCTAAATGTGCCAAAGTCACACCTGACTCCTTCTCAGATGTTCCCTTTCATCTGAGTTATTCTGGACACAGTGCAGTTTCTGGCTTATACTCCTGTGTAGCTACTCAGGATATTCAGGCTATGATACTGATGTGTCAGCCTCTATCCTGGATTTTGGTGAGACTGATTCTGAGGTTGCTGGGCATCTTGGCCTCCTGCATCCTGCTGGTGTCACATGTTAGATAGCATATGTGGACTCTGCAGTGGGACCTGACGTTCCAGTGGGTGCAGCATTAGGGGAATCTCTCCAACATGGTCCAGATCTTGGAGGGAACTGCTCAAGATCTGCAGTGGTGGCTGTTGAACCACAAATTGGTCCGAGGCACATCTGAGGCAGTTCCCTCTCCCTTCCCCATACAGATCTGACAGAAGTGATAGATGCGTCATTCCTGAGATGCTGCGGCCGCATGGGAGAGGCGAAGATCCGAGCCATCTCGTCTCTGTTGTAGTCCGGGCTCCACATCAGTCTTTTGGAGCTCAGGGCTATCAGACTGGCAGTGAAAGCTTTCCTTCCCTCTGTCTAAGGGAAAGTAGTGCAGGTGTTCACAGATAACACCACAGCCATATGGTACTGCAACAAGCAGGGCCGGGTGGTGTCATGCACTCTTTGTCAGGAGACTCTTCGTCTCTGGACATGGCTGCAACATCAGGGCATTTCCCTGGTGGTTCAACATCCGGTGGACTCTCTGAATGCTAGTGGATGCACTCAGCTGACAATGCCTGGTTGATTACGAATGGCGTCTCCATCTGGAGGTGGCACAAGGTCTCTTTCAGCAGTGTTTAGATCGGTTTGCCTCCTCAGAGAATATGAAATGTCAGCAGTTTTGCGCATTCTGGAAGTCTGTAACGTTATCTTGCCAGCCAGGCATCCCTCAACCAAATGGATATACACCAGTCGATGCACAGACAAGTCTATTTCCCCCCAGGTCCTCTTGTTTATACTTTCTTTGGCCCAGCAGGGCTGTGCTTTGAGTACCCTCAAAGGTTATTTGACTGCTATCTCTGCATTTCTGAAATTACCTGACCAGCCCTCTTTGTTTAAATCTCCTATTGTCAGTAGAGTCCTTAAGGGTCTTAGCCATATGTTTTCTCCATCACCATTCATAATGCCGTAGTGGGAATTTAATTTGGTTCTTAACTTTCTTAATGTGCCCTCCTTTTGAACTGCTCCATAATTGTCCTCTCAGGCTTCCGACGTTAAAAACAGCCCTCCTTGTGGCTTTTACATCTACTTGCAGGGTGAGTGAGATACAGGCACTATCATTTAAGCCACCCTACCTTTCCATCTATCCTGACAAAAGTGGTGCTTTGCACCAGGGCTTCATTTTTTTTCTAAAAGTGGTGATGCCCTTTCATGTAGACCAATCCAGCACCTTGCCTACTTTTTGTGCACCCCTTCATCCTTCTAAGGAGAGACTCCACCGGCTTGACCCAAAAAGAGCGCTGGTGTTCTACCTTGATCGTACCAAAGAGTTCCGGGTGGATGATCAGCTATTTGTTGGGTATGTGGGTGCAAAGAAAGGTTAGGCAGTGCAGGAGAGAACTATCTTCCAGATGAGTTGTTCTCTGCATTGTGGTGCTACGCATTGGCTGAAAAGCACCCCCACTCACTCTACCAGAGCAAAAGTTGGGACCACTGCATTAGCACATGGAGTTTCAGTCCTGGACATCTGTCGGGCAGCAGCATGTGCTTCATTGCACACGTTCACTGAACACTACTGCCTGGACCAAAGGGATAGGAGAATTTGCCCATTCAGTCCTGCAGGACTTACTAGTATGATCTTGGTGCGCAGACCCACCTCCGGGGATGGTATTGCTTGGGTATCTATCCTAAGGTAAGGAATCTGAAACTAGAAATCTCTATCAGATGAACAAGTTGCCTGCCTTTGGTAATGCCTTATCTGGTAGAGACATATTCTAGTTGCAGATTCTTTACCGATTCACCCATCCTTTCTGCTCTCCGAACTTATTTTTAGGGACTGGGAATTCCCCTTCAGGGCCCTAGTTTTGATGCACCAGAGGTCAGTGTTCTTCATGGCTCTGTGCTTCTGGCATGGAAAGTTGTGAAAAGAAATTGACGTCCGCACACCTGGGTGATACCTATATCGATACAGCGATGTCACATCTGACGCTCACAACACCGGCGATGGACACAAAGCTGACTGAAGCCACCTGACCGGGCAGGTACTGCTCAAGAAAAATCTCTGAATCCAGGCTGACGCCTGGGAAAAGGCTAAGCTAAGGAATCTGCAACTAAAATATGTCTGTATCAGATATGGCATCATGGAAGGTAAGTAGCTTGTTTTTTAGTGAAAGCCAGATGGTGTGACGTGGTGGTACTTCCCTCTGCCTGATTCAAATCCAGCAGCATAGTTTAGAGCTGGATTTCGAAGGATCCAGGTAGAGTTTTGGGATCCCTTTTAGTAGTTATGACCATCATCTATTCTTGATAGGGCTAAGAATTGGATCATATGTTTGAAATCCTCAGGAGGAAGGAGATGTTCATACAGCAGTTTGAGATTAGAGGTTCGGATTTGTATCCATATGAAAGCTCATTGTTTGAGCTACTAGGCAGTAAAAGAAGTGGAGCAGCTTTGAAATATTGGCCATTATAGCTTGGATTTCTCCAGTATTGGATCTTTCATAGATTCACATGCTTGAATCATCCCCGTCGTCTAGGTGGGAACCTCACGGTGACCTCAAATACACAAAGCAGTAGGTTTAAAACCACTGAGCCTAGGTAGGCCCCATAGGCTATTTTATAGCCTATCCATTTTGTTTTGTGAAAAGACCCAAACTTTAGTGCCATCCAATCAGGTTTCAGCACCCTTCTGAACACTCCCAACAGAGGCTGCTTTCCCTCAGATTTTCTACAGCACGTCGGGTGAAGGGAGTCTCCCTGAGCTCTGCTCAGTTTACCTTTTCTGACCAGAATTATTTCTCTCAGTGAACCCAGCTTTCCAGCTATATCATGTCTGAAAAGAGAAAAAAAGGGTCTGTTCAGAGACTGTTGCAGTTGTGGGAAGAAGAGACTACATGTTGATGACCCCCACAAAAAGTGCATCTACTGCCTCCACCCAGACCACAAGTTGGGTTACTGCAAGATCTGTCGCACCTTCAGTCAAGAAACCCTCAAGGACCATGAGGGTAGGCTTCTCTTGTGGCTACAGAAACAGAAAGCCATGGAACATCCTTCCTCAGATGAAAGCGAAATGTCATCTCAGGCTTCTCACTCCTTAAAAAGAACAGGTGAGAAGGGAAGATTGCCTGACGAGGCACAGAGACAGACGGCCAAAAAGGTAAAGCATGTCTCTGCTGAGACACGAGAGACATGAGAAGAATATTTTTCAATCAGAGACCCACACAAGGTTGCCAAAAAATGTTCATTCAGAGCCTACTTCGCCTCTGCAGAGGAAGATTACTGCTAAAAGTGCATCCCTGTCTCTGTCACCGCAGAAAGATCCGGTAAGGCTCTCCTCGGACAAAAAACGCCCGTCGACGACGGTGTCGACGGTGACATCAACAACAGTGTCGTCGACGTTTACAGCGGCGGTCTCACCGATGATAATGACGTCGCCACCATTATCGTCGACGACTATCATTACGGCAAAAATATTTAAGAAAGCTTTGTCGACAAAGACGTTGTCGACGGCATCGTGGGTCCACCAATCGACTAAGGCACTACCGTCGACGAAGCACCTGTCGATGAGGTTTAAGAAGGCACCGTCGTTAAGCACACTGGCGATGACAGCACCGTTGGCGAGACAAATGCCGACAGGGGACTCGTTGACGTGGGAACCGTCAATGTGGGAACCATTTGAGGGAACCGTAGATGAGGGAACCGTCGACGAGAGCACCGTCGACAACCATGGCAACGGATAAACCGTCGATCCTCCTGGGGATTTCACCGGAGCAATCGTCAACAATGATGACATATTCTCAAGAGGACTCAACAAGATTCTTACCTCTTTCACTCATCACCATAGGGGAGAAATCATCTGACATTCTTCCGATACATACCTCCCCGAGCAAGGTATTGCCATATCCCCCGCAACATCTCTTGGATGACGACGATGACATGTATTCCCAAGATGAGGGAATGATGGTGCAGCTAGTAGTCCTTCTCAGCTGCATGTAAAATGCCAGGACTTTGATGAGGAGGATGAAGGGCAGTACACCAGCCCAACTATGCTTCAACTTCATACCCACTGAGGGAACAACAATTATCCCTCCCCATGCCAAGCACATTGGTTGCAGACCTTGAGTGTATGCTTAACGACTACTACAGGAGATTTCCACCATCAACACCTATAACGCCACCCAGGCCTGACAGTCACCAGACACCTCGTCAAACCCCGAGAACCAGTCTCCTAGGCACGCCGCACACTGGCATACCATTGAGTAACCAAACACAAGAAGATCATCCCTCGTCGGGCGACGAGAGGGAAGAGGGTGAGATAAGGGAGTCAGTGGCTAGCGAATGGGATGACTACCTCATCCCCACACCATCTCCACCTCCAGCAGGTCCGGTGGATTTGCCTCCTGAGAACATAGGAGGTTTACATAATTTGATTGAGAGAGCGGCAAAGTGATTTGGTCTGTCTATTGTTTCTCACGAAACAGAGTGTTTCCTTTATGACTTCAAGGAGCCATCAAAGAGGTCGGTAAGGGCTATACCGATAGTAGATTTCCTATAGCAGGAGGGGCTGAAGGCGATGAAGAGTCCGGCGACAGTGCCTTCACAAATGCCAAGGCTATAGAAGAAATATAAGGCCTCTGATGATTCTCCGGTCTGTTTAGTGTCGAAACCAAAACCGGATTTGGTGATATCGCAGGCGGTACAGCGTCGTTCTAGGACCCCTTCCACACCTATAGCATCTCCTCCAGACAAAGATGGGAGGAGATTGGATAATATTGGAAAGAAATTCTCCTCGGTAGCGGCGATCACTGTGAAGGCAGCTAATTCCCTAGCCATCCTAGGGAGATATGATCACCAGATGTGGGCAGACATGTCTGCTTTCTTGGATCTCTTGCCGGAGGATGTCAAGGTGGAAGTGAGAAGGTATTGCAGGAAGGTGAACGGATTGCGGCAGAGATTATAGATAGCGCAATAGACATTTCTTTGACAGGTTTCAGGCAACTAGTAGGGGCCGTGGTCCTGCGTAGGCAAGGATGGCTAAAGTCTACCTCCGGAGGTCCAGAGCCGGATTCTGGACATGCCGTTTGATGGTGAAAGTCTGTTTGGAAAGCATGTCGACGACATGTTACAGGCCATCAAAACAGATACAGATACAGCTAAATCACTAGGTACCCTGCAGTATAGGAAGCAGTCCTTTCGGGGAGCAAGGTGTAGAGGAGGTTACTCCTTTCGAGGGGGCTACCATCAGTACAGACCCCAGTATCAGTCTTCCTCCACAGGACCCCGGCAACAGTACCACCAACAGCAGCATCATTACCGGTTGCCACCGGCTGCGGCTTATAAACATCCAGCGAGAGGAAGAGTGGCTGCCTGTGGAAGGGATACGGGCCGGAAACAATGACCTACCAGCCATACCAGCGTACTACCCCACACCAATCTCGAAGATTGGAGGTCGCATCACTTATTACTTCCTTCAACGGGCAGCAATAACATCAGACAGGTGGGTGCTCGATGTAGTGGCCAGTAGCCATACTCTGGAATTCACGCAGACACCACCGGATGTCCCTCCGTCAGGCCCTCCACCCCCGGGAGTGAACCAACTCCTCAAGGAAGTACAAGTGATGCTGCGCAAAGGAGCTATATAACTGGTCCCTTTTTCTCACAGGAACAGGGGATTCTATTCCCGCTTCTTTCTGGTAAAGAAACCCTCTGGAGACTGGCGCCCCATTCTGGACTTAAGAGCCCTAAACAAGTTCCTAAAGAAACAATCATTCTGGATGGTAATACTACAGGATGTCTTGCGCCTTTTAAATACTGGAGATCATATGGCATCCCTAGACCTCCAGGATGCTTACTTTCATATTCCAATACACCGCAACCACCGCAGGTTCCTCAGGTTCAAAGTAGCTGGTATGCACCTTCGATTTCAAGTTCTTCCCTTCGGTTTGAAATCGGCCCCCAGAATTTCCACGAAAATGTTGGCTCCTGTGGCAGCACACCTCTGCCAGTTGGGCATGCAGGTAGTTCCCTACCTCAACGACTGGCTCATAAAGGCACCTTCAAAGCCTCAAGTGGTGCGTCACATTTTGGTTTGCCTCCAATTGTTCAGCAGCCTAGGGCTTGTCGTCAATTATCAAAAATCTCATCTTCATCCCACACATACATTGAATTTCTTAGGAGCAATACTAGACACGATCCGCAGCAAGGCGTATCCATCTCACGAAAGGAAGCAAAAGCTAAGCTTCTTAGCACGCAAACTCTCTACAAAAAAGTTTGTTTCAGTCCGCACCTACAAGTCATTCCTAGGGATGATCTTGTCATGCATTCCGCTGGTCCCAGATTGCAGGCTCCATATGCGACCCCTGCAAGATCAATTGGATGTACAGTGGACTCAGGTGCAGGGCTCTTTCGAGGACAAAGTTTGCATAACACCAATAATGCAGACCACCATGGCTTGGTGGGCAACGCTGACCAATTTGTACAACGGGCTCACGTTCCTTCATCAGGTGCCCAGTTACATAGTAACAACGGACGCGTCTCTCGAGGGATGGGGTGCACACTGCCAGGATTTACAAAGCAGCGGATCTTGGAATGCAGCAGAGGTTCGACTCCACATAAATCAACTGGAGCACAAAGGAATAGGTCTAGCTCTCAAAGCCTTTTTGCCGAAACTTCAAAACTCAAGCGTCTTAATCAGAACGTACAATACTACCAGCATGTTTTATCTAAACAAGTGGGGGGGGCACAAGATCTCTACAACTCTCGCAGCTGGCTCAGGACATCTGGAAATAGGCCATCACGCACAACAATTCTCTGAAAGCAGAACATGTGCCAGGACAGACCAACGTTCTGGCAGACACCCTGAGCAGGACGATTATACCATACCACGAGTGGGAGCTAGACCAGGAAATTCTCGATCAACTCTTCCTGTTATGGCATTTCTTGTTCTCGAACGTGGCAAACAGATCGAGATTTGGTCTGCCCCATTATTATGCAAGTTGGCTTCCCCAGAAAGGATCGTGGGGGAATGTGTTTTCGATGAGATGGTCCGGGGTCTATGCCTATGCTTTTCCTCCGATCCCGCTGGTACCGAGAGTCATCAAGGAGATGAAGACAGAGGGTTGTCGCCTTCTGTTAATAGCTCCCAGATGGCCCAGACAGGTGTGGTAACCGGAACTCCTAATGCTCTCAGAACAGCCACATGTGCAACTCAGAGTCCAACCCTCTTGACGATGCACCATGGACAAGTCAGACATCCGGATCCGTCATCTCTTCACTTATCGGCTTGGCTCCTGAATTCAATGAGTATGTAAATCTAAATATCTCCTCGGAGTGTAGAGAAATCTTAGCCAAAGCTAGAGCTGATACTACCAATAAGACTTACAAATTTAAATGGAAACTTTTTTGTGTCTGGCGTGCAGCGGAAGGTATACATCCTATCTCTACTCTTCCGGAGCAAATACTGCCATATCTGTTGCATTTGGCAAAGTCAGGACTTTCATACCCCTTTATTCGAGTACATCTGCCAGCGATCTCGAGATACCGTAGATCACAAGATATGGTCTCGTTATATTCCACCAGGATTGTAAAGCAATTCCTGAGGGGCCTGTTCCGTGCTTTTCCACCAGTTCGGAGACCTCCGCCTTTATGGTCCTTGAATGTTGTCTTAATGCAACTCATGAAAGCTCCTTTTGAGCCAATCCACAGAGCAGATCTCAAGTTCATCTCATGGAAGACTGCGTTACTACTGGCTCTTACTTCAGCTAAAAGAGTAAGTGACATTCAGGCCTTCACTATTAAAGAGCCATGCCTCAAATTCACTAGTTCTGGTGTTATCCTGAGGACAAATCCTAAGTATATCCCTAAAGTTCCTTCAACTTTCCACTTGAATGAACCAGTCATCTTAAAAACCTTTTTTCCAAATCCGCAGACAGTAGCGGAAAAGACATTACATTCTTCGGATATTAAAAGGTGTCTGAAATTTTACCTGCAGAAAACAAAAGACATACGTAAATCAGACCAGTTATTCGTGGTCTTTGGAGGGACAAAAAAGGGCCACTCAGTATCCAAGCAGACTATAGCCAGGTGGATTGGCCTGGCGATCCAATTCTGTCATAATCAGGCTGGTAAACCGCTCAGCAGGGTGAGAGCCCATTCTACAAGGGCGGTAGCCACTTCGGCCGCACTTTTCGCGGGAGTACCACTGCATAACATCTGTAGAGCGGCCACATGGTCCAGCCAGCATACGTTCACGAAGCACTGTTGTCTCGAGGAAACGAGTAACATGGACCCAGCGGTGGGGCAGGCAGTGCTGAGGCATTTATTTAGCTAAGGTGAGCCTCTTACAACATCCCACCCCCACAATCAAGGTATGTGCGATATGGTTCTTCAATTTCATTGACATTTACTTTTATATTACAGTGCTTATTAGTATCATATTTTGCTTGGTACTGGCCGTAATACCAACGCTTGTTGAGATTGTGCTCAAATGTTTTAAACTTCATAAGAACAGGGGCACATTTTTATACCATAATAATTTGCAGAGATGCAATTTTTCGTATTACTGTTATATTTATTAAGATTATTGATATCAGTCGGAGAATTGCTATAAAGCAAGATGCAGATTAATTCACTGGTTCTCCAACATTACTGCTCGCTACTCTGATTCAAGCATGTGAATCTATGAAAGATCCAATACTGGAGAAGAAAATCGGTTACTTACCTGCAACTGCAGTTCTACAGCATTGGTATCTTTCATATATTCACATGGGACCCACCCTCCTCCCCTCAGAGGCTATACAGATATTTGACTTCACACTTGTACTAGAAAATCTGAGGGAAAGCAGCCTCTGTTGGGAGTGTTCATGAGGATGCTGAAGCCTGATTGGATGGCACTAAAGGTTGGATCTTTCCACAAAACAAAATGGATAGGCTATAAAATAGCCTATGGGGCCTACCTAGGCCTAGTGGTTTTAAACCTACTGCTTTGTGTATTTGAGGTTACCGTGAGGCTCCCACCTTGATGACTGGGATGATTCAAGCATGTGAATCTATGAAAGATACCAATACTGGAGAACTGCAGTTACAGGTAAGTAACTAATTTTCTTTCTGCTTCACATAAATTAATCAAGCAAAAGAGGCTTCTGTACGATTTCTGCTGTGATACTCACAGCCTTTCTGGAACATGAAATGGCAACTTGAAACCTCACTGCTTTAGCTCAATCACTCAATCAGTGCTTGTAAAGCTCAGCTGCTCACTTGTTAGGGTCTCAAGGCGCTGTGTGTGGGAAGGGGAGAGAGAGAAAGTTTAGTGTTCACTGGTGAGGTGGTTCTTAAAAATGCAATGTCTTCAATTCCTTCGTGAAGCTGAGGAGGGAGGTGGTTTGTCTGATGTGGAGAGGAAGGGCGTTCCAGGCGGTGGCTGCGAGGTAGGAAAAGGAGCGTCCTCCTGTTCTGGTTTTCCTGATGCGGGGTACTTCTGCGCGAGAGAGCTGGGCTGAGCGTAGGGCCCTGTGGGGTACGTGGAGGTTGAGTCGCTGGTTCAGGTAGGCTGGTCTGATGTTGTGGAGGGCTTTGTGTGCATGGGTGAGGATCTTGAAAGTGATTATTTTCTTTATGGGAAACCAGTGCAGTGTACGCAGGTGTTGCGAGATGTGGCAGTGTCGAGGTAGGTCAAGGACCAGTCTGGTGGCGGCGTTCTGGATGTTTTGTAGTTTGCGGGTGAGTTTCTTGTTGATTCTGGCGTAGAGTGCATTGCCGTAGTCCAGTCTGCTGGTGATGAGGGCGTATGTGACGGTCTTTCTATGTTCGAGGGGGATCTATTTGAAGGACTTGCATAGGAGGCAGAGGGTCCGGAAGCAGGTGGAGGTGACTGAGTTGATTTGATGGTTCATGCTGAGATTGGAGTCCAGGATGATCCCGAGGTTGTAGGCTTGGCTGGTGGGGGTGGGCGGGTTTCCAAGGGTGGGTGGCCAACAGGAGTCATTCCGTGTGTTGAGTTGAGGGCCCATGATGAGTACTTCTGTCTTGTTTGCGTTGAGTTGAAGGTAGCTGTTTCTCATCCAGCTCAGATGAGGATGGTTGAATACTTTTGTTTTTACCTGAGTGTTACTGTGTGCCTCTGATAGAAGGAACATTTTAAGGTGTTTTGTGTAGATGGGCAGTTCAGGTAAAATGGCTTAGAGTTCTAGTAAGGCCCAAAAGATCCATTGTTAAATGTTTGTGAGATATCGATTCCCTCGTAGCATATGTACTGTTCTAAGCATATTTAAACCGTGTTATTTTCCAAGACCAGGTTGGTCATAGATTCTCTGCTTGTAAAATGTCTGGCTAATTGTTCTGTCACCTTCTCTCATTCTACAGAAAATCAAGGAAATCGCATATATGCACTCCGAGGGAATCCTAGCTGGTGAGCTGAAGCATGGCCCACTCGCTCTGGTGGATAAACTCATGCCCGTTATCATGATCATCATGAGAGACCACACATACAACAAGTGCCTAAATGCCTTCCAGCAAGTTATAGCTCGCCAGGTGAGCATGTGGATAGTTTTTGGGAGAGAATAAAACTTTCATCAGTGGTAGCACACTTCCATCAAGTAGCCGGCTGTCTTGGTGCATTAAACATGGGAAAAACAACAGTTCATTGTAGATTTCATTTTTCTGGCTCTTAAAGGCTGTTTTTTTGTTGATGACTCCTTTTAATGTGGTGTAGGGCCCTTTAACCCCTTGGCTGACATATATATATATATATGTATATATATATATATATATTCATGTTCGATGGCATGTGTAGCTGCAGATACACATGCTGTGCATTATCCTGCCATCTAGTGTTGGGCTCAGAGTGTTACAAGTTGTTTTTCTTCAAAGAAGTCTTTTCGAGTCACCAGACCGAGGGACTCCTCCCTTTCGGCTCCATTGCGCATGGGCGTCGACTCCATCTTAGATTGTTTTCTTTCCGCCATCGGGTTCGGACGTGTTCCTGTTCGCTCCATATTTCGAATCGGGAAAGTTAGCTAATTATCGAAAATTCGACGGTATTGTTCGCGCTCGGTACCGGTTTAGTGTTAGTACATCGACACAGATTGTAGAAGCGCTCCGGCAGCCCTTCGGGGCTTCCACTCTTCAGCGGGGCCTGGTCGGCCCGACCGCGTCCATCGTCGAAACTCATGGACTGGACCCCCTTCCGCTTCTGCCTGAATTGCCACACCAAGTGTCCTTATACAGACCAACACTTGGTCTGTAATCTGTGTCTATCACCGGAACACATGGAGGATACTTGCGAGGCCTGTCGGGCATTTCGATCGGAAAAGACACTACGCGATCGAAGAGCCAAAATACTTCAGATGGCGTCGACACCGGCCGAACAGATCGACGACGAGGAGGAGAGAATCACCATACACAAATCGGACTTGGACGACTCCGAAAGTGAGCTACCGACGGCACAGCAAAAAAACTGTGAGTAAAACTGCCCTGGCCAAGACTCACTCCAAAATCATAAAGGCCAAGGGGATGCCACCGCCAACAGGCCTTGGCTTAACCCAAAAACACGGTGACCAACCATCGGCACCGAAAAAGGCCTCCCAACAGCCGAAGACATCCGACTCCGGTCGAGATACCGGCTCCGAACCATCTCGGCACCGGGAGTTCGACACACCCAAAGTGAAAAAGGTTTCCTCTGAGCCGAAAAAGACTGTTCCGAAACTTTCGGTGTCGAAAAAGGCAGCCTCTGAGCCGAAAATAGGCTCCTACACAGAAAAGCACGGACTTTCCAGCCAAATGCAAGAGCATAGATGTGAGCAAGAATGAAGTATGGGAGAGCCAGACCATACTCAAAGGAGGCTGCACATCCAGAAAGAGACTGGTAAAATTCAAACTCTTCCTCCAATAAAAATAAAAAGAAAGGTAGCATTTCAGGAGTCGGAAATGCAGGCAAAGGTGGCAAGAGACAAAACACCACCACTGCACTCTCTACATCTGTCCCCGGTAACAACACCCCCAATGCAGTCACCAACACACACGGTGATGACACAGGATGACCCAGATGCATGGGACTTATATGATGTACCGGTCTCTGACAACAGTCCCGATTGTTACCCGGCAAGGCCGTCACCTCCAGAGGACAGCACTGCATATATGCAGGTGTTATCAAGGGCAGCTACTTTCCACAATGTAGCAATGCATGCGGAGCCAATAGAAGATGACTTCTTATTTAACACCTTGGCATCCACCCACAGCTCTTATCAAAGTTTGCCAATGCTCCCAGGCATGCTCAAGCACGCCAAACAGGTGTTCTAGGACCCAGTGAAAGGCAGAGCAGTCACGCCTAGGGTGGAGAAAAAATATAAACCTCCCCCAATGGACCCTGTGTTTATAACACAACAACTAACACCAGATTCGGTGGTCGTGGGAGCGGCCAGAAAGAGGGCAAACTCCCAATCATCAGGAGACGCACCACCGCCTGACAAGGAAAGTCAGAAGTTTGATGCTGCAGGCAAACGAGTGGCGGCACAGGCAGCCAATCAATGGCGGATTGCCAATTCACAGACTCTACTGGCTCGCTACGACAGGGCACACTGGTACGAGATGCAACATATAATACAGCATTTGCCCAAGGAGCACCAGAAACGTGCCCAACAGGTTGTTGAGGAAGGACTGGCAATTTCCAACAACCAGATAAGGTCTGCACTGGACTCGGCAGACACAGCAGCACGGACAGTGAACACTGCGGTAACCATTCGCAGGCATACATGGTTACGGAGCTCAGGGTTTAAGCCGGAAATCCAGCAAGCTGAGTTAAATATGCCATTTAACCAGGAACAATTGTTTGGGCCAGAGGTGGACACGGCAATCGAGAAACTAAAGAAGGACACAGACACGGCCAAAGCCATGGGCGCGCTCTACTCCCCACAAAGCAGAGGCACTTTTAGAAGACCACAGTTTAGAGGGGGGTTTCGTACACAAACCACAGAGCCTTCCACCTCACAAGCCAGACCTACCTATCAGGGGCAGTACCAGAGAGGAGGGTTTCGAGGATCATACAGGGGTGGACAATTCCCAAAAGCAAGGGGGAAATTCCAAAGCCCTAAAACACCTCAAGCCAAACAGTGACTTCAATGTCACAAACACTCAACACCAGTGGGGAGGAGACTTACTGCATACTACCAAAACTGGACATACATAACTACAGACGCATGGGTCCTAGCCATTATCCAACGTGGTTATTGCATAGAATTCATAAATTTCCCACCAGATGTGCCCCCAAGAGCACACAATATGTCCAAATAACACTTAGACCTGTTACAGCTAGAAGTCCAAGCATTGTTACAAAAACAAGCAATAGAAATAGTACCCAACCATCAAAAAGGAATAGGTGTCTACTCCCTGTATTTCCTAATTCCAAAGAAAGACAAAACGTTGAGACCCATATTAGACTTCAGAACGCAGAATCTCTACATCAAATCAGATCACTTCCACATGGTAACACTTCAAGACATGATTCCCTTACTCAAAAAACAGGACTAAATGTCAACGTTAGATCTCAAGGATGCATATTTCCACATACCCATACATCCTTCTCACAGGAAATACTTAAGGTTTGTAATCCAGGGCGTGTATTACTAATTCAAGGTGTTACCATTCGGGATGACAACAGCCCCAAGGGTATTCACAAAATGCCTTGCAGTAGTAGCCGCTCATATAAGGAGACAGCACATGCACGTATTCCCATGCTTCCCACGATTGGTTAATAAAAACCAGCACTCAACAACAGTGTCTTCGTCACACACAATACGTTATAGAAACTCTACACAAACTAGGGTTCTCTATAAATTACCAAAAATCACATCTACAGCCATCCCAAATACAACAATACTTGGGAGCAACATTCGACACATAAAAGGCGATTGCCACTCCAAGTCCACAAAGGGAACACGCGTTCCAGAATATAATATTAAACATGCAGCCAAACCAACACTACCAGGTGAAGTTTGTAATGAAACTTCTAGGCATGATGTCTTCATGCATAGCCATTGTCCCAACCGCAAGACTACATATGCGGTCCTTACAACAGTGCCTAGCAAGACAATGGACACAAGCACGGGGTCAACTCCAAGATCTAGTGTTGATAGACCGCCAGACACACTTCTCGCTTCAATGGTAGAACCCTATAAATTTAAACCAAGGGCGGACATTCCAAGACCCAGTGCCTCAATACGTGATCACAACAGATGCTTCCGTGATGGGGTTGGGAGCACACCTCAACCAGCACAGTATACCGGGACAATGGAACATTAAACATTAAACAAAAACAACTGCACATAAATCATTTAGAACTGTTGGCAGTGTTTCTAGCATTGAAAGCATTTCAACCACTGATAGCCCACAAACACATTCTTGTCAAGAAAGACAACATGACGACAATGTATTACCTCAACAAGCAAGGAGGGACACACGTGTCACAACTGTGTCTCTTAGCACAAAAAATTTGGCATTGGGCAATTCACAATCACATTCGCCTAATAGCACAATACATCCCAGGGATTCAAAACCAGTTAGCCGACAATCTCAGTCGAGATCACCAACAAACACACGAATGGGAAATTCATCCCCAGATCCTACAAGATTACTTTCTACGCTGGGGAACACCAAAAATAGACCTATTCGCAACAAAAGAAAACGCAAAATGCCAAAACTTTGCGTCTAGGTACCCACACCCTCTGTCCAAGGGCAATGCGTTATGGATGAGTTGGTCAGGGATATTTGCTTACGCTTTTCACCCTCTCCCACTCATTCCTTATCTGGTAAACAAACTGAGTCAAAACAAACTTAAACTAATACTCATAGCACCAACCTGGGCTCGCCAACCGTGGTACACAACACTGCTGGATCTATCAGTGGTACCTCATGTCAAATTACCAAACAGACCAGATCTGTTAACTCAACACAAACAACAGATCAGACACCTGAATCCAGCATCGCTCAAACTAGCAATCTGGCTCCTGAAGTCTTAGAATTTGGACACTTAGACCTTACACAAGAATGTATGGAGGTCATTAAACAAGCTAGAAAACCTACTACAAGACATTGTTATGCAAACAAATGGAACAGATTTGTTTACTACTGCCACAATAATCAAATTCAACCACTACCTGCTTCCGCAAAAAACATTGTAAGTTACTTATTACACTTACAAAAATCTAAACTAGCATTCTCTTCTGTTAAAATATATCTCACAGCAGTATCTGCCTATCTGCAGATTAGACATTCAACATCGCTTTTTAGAATCCCAGTCATCAAAGCATTTATGGAAAAATTAAAAAGAATCATACCCCCGAGAACACCACCAGTCCCTTCGTGGAACCTCAATATTGTATTAACACGACTCATTGGACCACCATTTGAACCCATGCACTATTGTGAAATGCAATACTTAACTTGGAAGGTAGCCTTCCTGATAGCTATCACATCTCTTAGAAGAGTAAGTGAAATACAAGCATTTACCATACAAGAACCCTTTATACAAATACATAAACATAAAGTGGTTCTCCGTACAAATCCCAAATTCTTACCAATAGTTATATCACCATTCCACCTAAACCAAACTGTGGAACTCCCAGTCTTTTTTCCACAACCAGACTCAGTAGCCGAAAGAGCCTTACATACGTTAGACATCAAAAGAGCACTAATGTATTACATTGACAGAACAAAACAGTTTCGCAAAACAAAATTATTTGTAGCCTTCCAAAAGCCTCATGCAGGGAATCCTATATCCAAGCAAGGCTTTGCCAGATGGATAGTGAAATGTGTTCAAACCTGCTATATTAAAGCAAAAAGGGATCTACCTATTACACCAAGTGCGTATTCCACAAGGAAAAAAGGCGCCACAATGGCTTTTTTTAGGGAATATACCTATGACAGACATTTGTAAGGCAGCCACATGGTCTACGCCTCATACATTCACAAAACATTACTGTGTAGATGTGTTAACAACACAACAAGCCACAGTAGGACAGGCTGTATTAAGAACATTATTTCAGACAACTTCAACTCCTACAGGCTAAGCCACAGCTTTTGGGGATATTACTGCTTACTAGTCTATGCACAGCATGTGTATCTGCAGCTACACATGCCATTGAACGGAAAATGTCACTTACCCCAGTGTACATCTGTTCGTGGCATGAGACGCTGCAGATTCACATGCGCCCTCCCACCTCCCCGGTAGCCTGTAGCCGTTATAAGTTGAATGAAAATTGAAAATTTGTAAATAAATACTATTTTTATACACATTATGTACATACATACTTACTCCATTGCATGGGCACATTTACTATATTCACAACTCCTACCTCACCCTCTGCGGGGAAAACAATCTAAGATGGAGTCGACGCTCATGCGCAATGGAGCCGAAAGGGAGGAGTCCCTCGGTCTCGTGACTCGAAAAGACTTCTTCGAAGAAAAACAACTTGTAACACTCCGAGCCCATCACTAGATGGCAGGATAATGCACAGCATGTGATTCGGCAGCGTCTCATGCCACGAACAGATGTACACTGGGTAAGTGACATTTTCCATATATTCTTTAGACATGCCTGCAGCCCGAACTCCTAGGCAGAATTAAACCAAATGTGGCACAAAGGTAGCTTTTGGTCTGCAGATCACCTTTTTTATTATTTGGCGTAAATTTGTTCAGTAGTTTTCGAGATATTCAAGGAAATCCAAATTTGTATATCTGGGCGAAGCCTAAGCACAGATCTCTTTCTGAGATCTGATTAGCTGTCGGCGCTTCAACCAGATAATTATGTCAGCCATCTTAAGAACAATATACATGATAGCACCCCTTTGAAATGCAGTGTAGTGAATAGCAGGGTTGGAGGGTCACAAAAAAACGTATAAAGGGTGATAAGATTTTAGTTACCATATAAATCATTTGTTGCTAAGGTGATTTTACCATGTGCAAACGCCTTCTGCTGGGATTTCATGAATCATGTTTGAGAGAAAACTGTTTTCTCCTGTTTTCCTCTAAAGGTTATGGAAGGTGCTCCAGAAGCTAAAATGAGAGCAAATGTTCTGTAAATTCACACTATCTTTCTCAGCCATATGAGAATGAGGGCTTACTTTGTCAGTAAAACGTACTTCCAACAAGAGCAGCCTGTCGGTTGATTCCCTTGTGTTCTACTGCAGTCTACAGCCAGTGTTGCCAGATTTTACAAGCCTTCTATAGCCCAAAGCTGTTGAAAAACCAGCCCAAAGTAAGCCCAAATGAACCGGTCCCAGCCCAAAAAGTAGCCCAAACGTTTAACACTGAACTAATGCAATCGAAGGCAGAAGCAAACATTTTAAGGCATAAATCTCATTTCTATTGTAAGCAAATATGTGAATATGTTTCAGGCAGACAATTGACTCTTTGGATTTGTCATGTTTTGAAATGGGGAATGAGCCAAAGGATGGCAACTCCCTCGTATTCAAGGTTAAGTAAGAGGTATGCTCTAGCTTTCAAACTGGTTTTACAATAAAGCAACAATTCACCGATAACAGCAAAAAGTTATACATCTTAATGGACTACCCCTCATACTTACTCAACTTTTCATGCCGAACTCAAGTTTATGGAAAGCAGACTCAATGCTGTTTTCCCTTTGCATTTTACAGTTCAAGTCCTGTTAATCCCAATATGTCAGCCCCAACATGCAAAGATAACATTTGCTACATTAGCTCAGTCATTAACCTATGATAATCAACACCCCCCAAATGGATTCAAAGCACAACCTTTGTTCTTTTCACTGCCTTTCAGATGCACACGGTAGATAAAGGTGAAATGCAAATAGCCATCTAGCATTCACAGTGTGTATCTGCAGTCTGCTCTACTACTGTTCTACTTTCTGGACTTTTCATTAAATGGGCAGCAGACCAACATTTCACTCATTTCCTGCCTCCTTCGGACGTACTCAGGCACTACCCCTACACTTGTTTTAGCGGGCTACCTCTACCCTGGACAGTGGAGGTCAACAGGGCCCTGCAGAAACATACATCCTTGTGTGAGGTGAAAAAGGCTGTTTGTGTGAGGCGATAAACACCCTTTTGCAAATTGCTACCAGAGGCCAGAACACAGTGACCCAAACTCCGTGAACTTGAACTTAAATTATTGGTAAAGGCTAGTGTTTTGTGTCAAATGCAAGCAATGGCTACGCTGAGCAGAGCATGACTACAAGTGATGTCAATAATTTAGGCACTAAGATCACAAACAGAACCATGCAGTGAGGCTGTGCACTGACCATGTACCCTCATTTCGCTTAGCTCAGCCAATGAGACCACATTTGTGCTTGCACTGCCTGCAACTGGAGGGAAATAAATGGATAAATCAGCTGAGCACACAGCTCAAAGTGCATTAAAAAAAGTATGGGAACAGTGATGCTGCATGCAATGGGGCAGGGTTAAACGTGTGGCTAAAAAAAAATATATATATATTCTGTTTTAGGCAGCCACATACATAACTCATGCCTTAAAATAAAAAAAGTTAAGTTAATCACTGTATATTATGAAACCTTTATTAGTTAATGCACTGAAAGGTCTGTGTGTAACCAAAAAGCCTCAGAATTAAATCTTCACTGCTGCAATGGAGAGTTGTGTATTGTGCAAATGTAAGTCATTAGGTTAAACTTGCATTACTGGCAGTATAAGACAGACTGCTACCAAACGTGCAAATAAGTTTCAGATAAAATGGTTTAAGTAATACCCAAACTGAATGATTTATTTTTATTTAAATGCCCTGCAAAGCACACACTGCACAACTCAGCTGGTAACCCCTTTGCGTTACCAGACGAACACAATAACTCTTTGTCATCACCAACCTTCATGTGATTCCACCCAGTGCTTAATTTGTGCTTGTTGTTTCCGGTGCAGAGTACTGGCACTTATTTTTGAGGGACAGCACTCTTTTTTCCTGCCTCAAGCATTTACTGCAAGCAAAAGACACATATGGGAAAGACGGAGGAATGCAAAAATGAAAAAGAGCGCCAGAATGGGAGAGAGCAGAAAGCTGTAGGAGTGAGGTGAAATGGCTTAAAATGGACTAAAGAGGCCCAACATGGCTTTAGGATTACGCTGCCCTAGTATTCCGTGTTTGCAAATTTAATTGCAGCAGCTGCGTGTTTAAGAGGAGAGCTGTGGACACCGGCACGTTTTTATTTACAAATTAAGCACTGGCTGTGCCACTCATTCTTATTCAATCCTGCCATGCTTTAGATCCTATGCACTGTCAATCCACAATTAGTCCCTGAATATTAAAAATAAGGAACACATCTACTCACAACAAGTCACAAAGGTACAAATTGAAGGACACTTACCTTGTCTTACGCAGCTGCGCACCAACCGGCCGCACGTCAGTGTAGGTAGGGGACGTAGGTAGCACCTACACAACAGGAAGGGGCCAGGGGGGTGTCTCCCCTCTACCGGGCCCCAATCACGCACTCTGGGGCTGGGCGCTGGCTTTAATATGGGGTCCAAGACTGAAGCGCACAACAAAAGAGACTTTTCCAGGGAGGGTGGGGGGGGCACCACACCTGTGCAGGCTGAGGGCTGAGGCTCACAGCAGGGCTGAAACAGAAAAGAGGCACACACCATAGTACACCACCACCTGCTCAGCGCAGCCAGTGAGTCAACAGTGTGCCACACACTGGCTCTCTCCTGGCTCACCACTGTTGGCGCCCACCCACGCAGGCATTGTAAATAATGCCGCGGGGGCAGGCCAATACTTCTTCTCAGGGCCATCAATTGGTAGCGCTTTCACGCGCTACTAGATTGATGGCCCTCTGCCCCCATCATCCGCTACTGTGGGGCGCGCTGCGCCCTGCTGCCAGCTGCTGTGTGGAGTGCCTGGCGGCGTGTGCGCCGCGCAGTGTCTCAGGGGGCTGTCAATTGGTAGCGCTTTCGCGCGCTACTAGATTGACAGCCCTCTGCCCCACTGAGAGCTCCATTGAGCTCTCAGTGGGGCAGAAGGCCGTCAATTTAGTAGCGCGCGAAAGTGCTACCAATTGACAGCCCCCTGTGACACTGCGCCGCGCACACGCTGCTTCCTGCTGCTGTGTGCGCCGCCCGCGAGTCCCAAACTCGCTATCTCACGGGCGGGGCCTGGCCGGGGCACCAGTATCTCCGGCGGCGCCACCCCGCCGTGATTTTAACGCACAAAGGGCTAAAAATAGCCCAACAATCGGGTCCCCGCAATTGGGTTTTTTCCCGCACAAATGGGAAAAATATTGCCCATTTGTGCGGGAAACCGTCCAATCTGGCAACACTGTCTACAGCCGTGGATTGCTCTAATGAACAACTAGAACGCTAACATTCTTACTTACGACAAAAATGTAGCACACCTGAAGCCATCTTGATTGAATTAAGCTGGTAAAACTTAAAAAAATTAATTTAGAAAGGAACAAAATGAGGGGTTTTATTTTGTCATAGAAATTGTGGTTAGTGCTGTAGAAAGAAAAATTAGGACACGTTTTAAGTGAGTTCTCAAATATTTTCCTCTTCTATTTAATTAAAACTTCTGCCACGTAGGCTGAAACATGCACATTCTAAACCTGTGCCAGAAGAGTGGCACATCTGACTGCCATCTTGATGGAATCGAAGTGGAAAACTGGAAGCATTTTCAACTGAGGATACTGCAGGAAATGAGGTGATTAGGGAGCTTCATAACAAATGAGTCTCCTAAGATGGCCGTAGGGAAAAAAGAGCCCAAATGTAGCACAAATATAACCGAAATGTAGGCCAAGTGTAGCCCAATGAAAGAAGTGTGCAAAACACTTAAGTTGTTTGCAATTTATTGTAGCACAGGCTAGACCCTAAGGTATTGGAGTGCTGTACATGGGCATTAGCTACATTAGGCTTTAGGAATGGGGAGATTAAGTCATTTTCCCAGAGTCACAGGATGTCGATCTGATGCTGACACTCAAACTTGGTTCCCCAGTTGCGAAGTCTGCAGTTCTGGCCATATCACCACATACTCTTCCTTAAGTGCAACAAATAATCCAGTAATCAACTGGATTAAAAACATCTATATAAAAAATAATTTAAAAGTGCTTTGTCACTATTTGAGACCTCCGAAAATAAGTCCATTTTAGTTTTTCAGAGCATTAACCATACTTTCTATGGGGAAAAGACCCTCTCATTTTTATAATTTCTAAAAGAAATGCTTTAGGCATTACCGTTTTTATTACATCAAGATGACGTCAGGTGTGCCACACTTTTGAAATAAATATAGAATGTTAGCAATCTAGTTGTTCATTAGAATATTGTAGGGAGGCAGATGTCGGGACATAGATGAAAAAATTGAGGAGGGTTGCCACGCTAGGCAGGCAGGATAGGCAGTGGCAGCACAAGGGACCATGGAGGGCAGGGGGAAGGGGGCAGGGGCAACAAATCAACCATGCAGGTCAAGCAAGAGACTCTGGCAATATAGCAGTCCATAGAGGGCATAGGGAAGAAGGAAGAGGCAGTGGCAGAACAACCATACATACCAACAGATCCGTTTCAGGCAGGAAACTCACAATGTTTTTAAACCCAAAAGAGCTTTATTTTACCTGTCTCCTGCCTAAAATCTCTTTTAAATGTAAGACAATGGGCAAAATTCATTCGCCAGGTTATTTTGCCAAAATGTCCCTCTTACTAAGTTCAAAATGTTGGCAAGTATGGCACATTGGATCAGTGAGGACAGGAAGAATGGCTTAGGTATTTGGACTTGGATAACAGAGGGCAGGATGGAGCTGGGCAGGGGCACCAAACTGATTTACAGGGGAGGCATCAGGGGTTGCAGCAGCATGATACATCACACAAGGCAAGCAGGAAGGCAGTGCAGAACAACGGACCATGGAAAGCAGTAGGGATAGGATAGGGACAGGCACATCGACAACAGAAGATAGAGGCAAGGGTAGCAAGCTGACCATGCCGGACAGACCGGAGGGGCAGTTGCACCATCAAGGGCAGGAGGGAGGGGCAGGGGCACGACTATGGACCAGACAAGGCAGGAGAAAGGGGATAGGGGCTTGCACATGGAAAAAGGAGGGCAGGGCTGAAGCAGCAAGCTGACCATGGAGGACATACGGGATGGGCACTGGAAACACAACACACCATGGAGGGCATCAGTTAGTCTATAATGGCATACACATAGACAACAGAGGAAAGGTTGGGGGTGGGGTCACAGGCAGCAAGCAGACCAGTGGGATGGTTAGTGGCAGCACAGCAGCCATGGAGGGCAAGAGGGAGCAGGAGGCTGGGGTATGCACAAAGGACCATGGAGGAAAGAACAGATGGGTAGGGACGGGGCACAGGCAAGAGAGGGCAGAAAAGGAACTTCACAATAGACCACACGGGAGTAGGCTGGAGGAGCAGTTGCAGCACAACAGAGCTTGGAGGGCAGAGGGGGTGGCAGCAAAATGGACCATGGAGGACAGGAGGGAGAGGATAGGGCATGAACTCAGATTGGGAGGGTGGAGGTGACAGGGACAGGCAGCAGTCATCTAGCCATGTTAGGCAGGTGGGAGGGGCAATGGCAGCTCAACAGAACACTCAGAGTAGATAGGAGGGGCAGTGGCAGGTCCATGGAAAAATGGTGAGTAAAAAGGAAGGAGCAGGGGCAAGCACACAGACTTTGGAGGGCACAGGGAAGGAGGGTAGGGGCAGCAAGCTAAGTACAGACGCTAAGCAGGAAGGCAAGGATAGGGCATAGACCTGGAATTGAGCAATGGAGGGCAGGAGGAGTGGGCAGGAACATCAATCTATATGGAGGTCAGTGACAGCATATCGGACCATGCAAGGCAGGAGGGGGTGGACTGGTGCATGGACTCAGACACCAGAGGGTAGAGAGGAGGTGGTTGGGGCAGCAGGCCAATTGTTAAGGGCAGACAGGAAGAGCAGTGGCAGAACAAGAGGAGCTGCAAGCTTGGGTAGAGGTAACACAATGCCAGGCCCTGCGTAAACCCCTCGTCCCCCGTGCATTGCAATGAGCATTTTACTTAGCATTTTTTTAAAACACAGAAATTCACACAAAAATCCAAAGATTATAGGGACGTTATAGTTAGGCTCACATTTCCAAACATTAAAAAAAAGACATTCAGCAGTTATAGTAAGAGTTTGTGAGGTAGCCTCTTTTTGCATGGTCAGCCGCCCACTTTTAGCCTGGAAAATTGTGTGGTTTCAACATTGTAAGTGCCATGAGCCCCTGCTAAACAGGTTCCCAGTGCCAGATCTCCTTCCCCAAAACTGTACTATGTATTAGCTCTTCTGTCACCCTCTGTCACCCCTGTAAGACCCTACTAAATGGTATCCCTAGTACCCAGTGCATGGGTGCTGAAGAAGGTCCCCCAGGGCTGCAGCACCAATTGTGCCACTCTGAGAGGCCCCACACCAGCCTTGTGCAGACTGCCATTGCAAGTGCATGACGAGGTGTGTTTAAAAGTTGAAAACTCAACATGGCACTTATCAAGAGTGCCCTGTCCACTAACACTGCATGCACTATAGGTAGGTCACACCTCTGGCAGGCCTTGCAGCCTTAAGGAAGTGTGCATTATAATGCATGTGAGGGCATATAGTTTCATGAACAAATAAACCCCTACAGTATCTTTACAGAACCTTAAGGCATAGTAAGTGTACAGGGGAGCCATAGCAAATATATGTGCTGGACACTGGTCATTATGAGTTTCCCAGCTACATGATGGCTACTCTGAACCGTGGGTTGTTTGGTATCAAACAACTCAGAGTAATAAATCCTCACCGGCGCTGGTGTTGAATTTCTTATAAAATTTACCCAGGGGCCACCTTAGAGGTGCCCCTGTAAAACCTACACCATCCTGGCACGGTTGCTGGCTAGTTCAGACCAGCCTGCCACCACGAGACACAATTCCGGATCCCTGGGGTGAGGGCCCTCTGGGACAAGAAGACCTTCCTTAGTGGAGGTGTCACCTCTCCTCCCCCAGAAATGTACCCTACTCTGGCAGGAAGCTTCAAAGGCCATGCCACCTTTGAAGCACTACTCCAGCCATTTGCTGCTAGCAGCAGATGGCCACCCCCGTCCAGACCCCACCTTTGGTGGGAGTTACGGCGGGAAAACTAACAAAGGCTAGAGGGAGGGACCACCCTCAGCCTACACCACACCTCAGGTGTGACAGGCGAGGTGACCATTCCATTTCATTTTCCGCCATCTTGGATGGCAGGAAAATAGCCACTCTGGGTTATGGATGAGACCTCCTCCCACAAAAAGTGGTCACATAGTGGGTGTAGCCACTCTAAGGTAAGTGTCCCATTGGTAACTACCAGGTACTCCCCTAAACACCCACTAAATGCAGTATTTATTGGGCATCCTAGACCTGCAGATCAGATTTGACAGACAGAAGGCCAGCGACGACGAAGACCCAAGGCTCAAGAGCAGAACTCCTCATCTGCAAGAAGAAAAAGCTGCCAAACCCTGCCTGCTGCACCCTGGGCTCTGCAATCGCTGCTTAGTGGTTGACTAGACTTTGGATATACTCTAAGAAATCCCAGAAAACCACCAGCCTTCTAGAAAATTGCCAAGTACCTTGCTCCAGAATGAAGGCATCACTCCTGGTAACCGGCAAGCAAGAACCAGTGAAGTCCAGTTCACTGACCGGCTGCTGACCAACGAATCAAACAGCAGCCAGAACAAATTTCACCTGACTGATCTGGAGGACAAACACTATAAGTTTGGTGGCACTGCAACTACCAGTGGCTGAACTGTGCAGTAACCAGGGGTACTGGATCCCCAATGTCTGACACCCAGAAGAAAAGTCCACTCTGGGCTCTACAAGGACCAGGCGCAAGCACGAGTCGAGGGATTTCAGGGCACCTAAGAAAGGCACCCCAGAATGGCCCTGCTGACATGCGAACCACTCTCCGAGTGACCTGCACCTGGCTAAAAGGGCTGATTGACATACAATGAGACCTTGGCTGACCTGTCTGCTCTGCACCTGGCCTCCCTGGCCCCTGCATCAGAGAACCAGCTGTGCTTCAGGGGTCCCTAACCCCTTGTGACCTCCACCCTCTTACGGGACCCACCAGACTTACCTCTTAGTCCTCCTGTGCACTACATTTCTAGGTGGTCGCCTTCCCTGTGACGCACTCGCTCCAAGACCTTTAGCCGCTGCTTCTGCTGGAACCAGAAGCTGCCCGAACTTCTCTGGCTGATCCAGAGGACATCTTGACGACCTCGACCTGGAAACAAAAGGTGACATTTGTGAGAGCATTGCCTGATTTTATATGGATTTCTAAAGTTTACGTTTTCTCCCATTGATTGTTATGGTGCGTAATTAAACACAAAAAGGCTATTTTTGCTAAACTTTGAAAAATCATAAGTTCAGAAGTACTTACCCGATTTTGATGATTTTGGCCTTGAAAAATGTATTTAAAAAATCTGAAATATTTTTGTAAAATGGTCTTGAGTGATTCTTTTGAGTGTGTCCACTTTTCTTGGTACTGTGAGCACAGTAAATGCTTAGCACATCTCCAAGATTTGCCTACCTGCTCGACCAAGCTACCATTAAAAAAAATAAAAACAAAATGGAGCACTAGGTGGGTTACGTCTTACCTCTGAATACCAAGGTGAGGTTGCTTGGACTCTGCAATACTGTGCAAACTATAAAGACAGCATGTTCCATCTATTAACCTTATCTACATTTGGTGTAATTCTTACCCTCGAACACATGAATTTGTGGAATCAGGCCATTGTTCTGTTCAGAATACAGTATTGCTTGAAAATGTTATAAACCTTACCAAAACCTTTCTTCAAACATTGCAAACTGTTGAAAATTTAGTAGATGTAGATTACATTCTGTGTCGCTTAATTAGGGGACCGTGTACTGGGGAAGTGTAGCCAACTGAAATTTAAATGCCTAGCCATGTATGAATGAACTCCCTAATATCTCACAAGTGCGGTTGAGCCTTGCCATCCCAACTGGATTCTGAGATCCATCTTAAACCTGAAAACATCTCAAACTTTAGTGGCATTTTGCCTAGCCATGATCAGTCACTAAAAGTGAGATGTGTGGAGCAAAACAGATCTTCACAGAAGATAGACTCACAAAATGTATATTTTGTCTTCACAAGTCTAGGGACATACCCAGCATCTGCTTTATCTGACACACTAAATACTGAACCTTCTCGGAAATGATCAAATAGGAGCACTGCTAAGGCAAGGAAGTGTAAATTTGAGCTTTTTAGTACAATGGATTGCATTGTATGTGCTTCCGCTGAGCCTTGTGTATCTTCCAACTGGAGACCCTCTGTGCCTGCTTTGGAGGTATGTGCTTTTCGCCATGCACAGCAGTATTCTGGACTAAGTCTCTTTTTTTCTGACTTGCCATTACCTACTCCCTCAAGTAGGTCCTAATTCCCATGTATGAAATCTCCGGCAACAAGTAAGGACAAGAAATATGCTCAAAAGCCATGCGTCCACATTGACCTACCGATGATGAGTATTTCTTCCATGGCGTTAATGGTAAAACTCAGTACTAAGATACCTTTGATAAGTGTGCCGTTGACTATCATTGAGGAAAATGAATCTCCCACCTCCTTTTATGACAGCAGTCTCTGTTTTGGCTACAAGTCTCATAAGTCCCATAAATGACCTTATCGTCAATGACATTAGGTAACAACAATTACCTCAGCACTACCTCAGTACAGCCAGATACTTTAAACGCTTATCCTTACCAGGCAAGAGGCGAAAGACTGATGAAGCTGGGCAAGGATGCTAGGGCTAAAGCACAAATCTCAGTTGGAAAATACAATGTTTTATTGCGAATTGTGTCCTCTTGTATTCCCCTGTCAACTAAGGATGAGTCTCTTGCAAGAAGAACTGGATATACATTGAGTGCAGATTCAGGGACGAGCGATCATTTACATTCAAATAGAAACACAACGATGCAAGCCATGACTTGTTGAAAGAACAAAGAAAATATATTTATGGGGCAGGATAATGACTAATTGTAACCAAAATATCATCTAACAGGAACCTCATTTAAAGGCTTGGGAGCTCATGTAAACAACCTGTCCAAAAGTAGCCTTTGAACTGCTTCTAGAGCAAATACAACAAGTAAACATACTCGACCTAAGGGTCTTCTGCACAGCATTGAAGGAGTTTTTAAGCCCATCTCAAACCAAGAAGCCCTGATAAGGGAAAATAATATGACCACTCTACATTATATATGAAAACAAGATGGAACAAAATCTAAATAACTGTTACAGAAGGAACAACTGCTTTATGAAGGGGTATTTTGTCACAACTTCATTTTGACAGTCGACCATGTGCCTGGACCAAGGAACACAATGTCAGACTACTTAAGCAGAAATCATACAGGCTGCTTCAAGTGGGATTTGAACACAAGGCAGCTGGAGTGAACACCCTCTGGATCTCTCTGTGACATCAGACTCCATATGCCAAAGTTATGCATGCAGGTGATCGTTTCCAGGGACCCAAGTGAAAGCTTTTTTGGTTCCTTGCTCAGGAATATGTACATATGATTTTCCCTCAATACGGCTGGTTCTCAGAGTTCTGCAGAAGTTAAAAATAACCATGTATGTTGATACTAGACACAGAGCTGTTGGTAGCTACACCCATTCAATTCAAACCTGTATCTTCTCATCAGCTCTTCAAGAATCATGGTCCGGTATTAGACTACAACCTATCCTCGATGAATCTAGCTGCTCTAGAGTTTGGCACACTAAATATTTCATCATACTGCATAAATATTCTGCAATAACCCTTTTATCATAAAGTGACATGGGGACCTAGGATGGTGTGGTTTATGTGGATCCTACCATATTTTTTTTAATTTTTTTTTTACCCAGAATGGCCTGAAAGCTTAAAAAATATGCATTAAACACAGTGTCTTTTCTTTACTTGAAGAACAAACACGTAAAAGGGTAATACAAAGTAGTGGGATCAATGCAAGCCACAAAACCATGGACTGCTGCCTGGTGGCTAGTGTTAAAAAATGTCACGATTGGTAGGTTTCTGTGGGACCGACCAACACTGGGCCCAAATATGACAGCTACCCACAAGAAAAAAAATGTCTCCACATTTGTATTCTGGGTCTTTTCCTTTTTTAGGTGATAGGCCCACCCATACTAGTGGGATTCCATTTTTATCGAGAGAGGTATGGGAACATAGTCTTTTATAACATTTGTTATTATCACTGAATTTGTCTCCATTTTTGTGGCTGCAAATTTAAGTCAAGATGCAATAAAAAACCAGTTTTGGAAAGTCCCCACTGAACCACATGATACTATGAATAACTCCATTTGCAGAGATGTATGAACAATTTATGTTCCTAAACTCTAGATACTTGGGTGCATTTAAAAAATCCATAGTTCTCTGTCATACTCCTTTTTCATTTGTAAGATATTATCTTATAAATTGATGCATGATTGGAACACAATGAATAATCATTACAAGCTCCAACTTGGTCGATGGCTTTGGGTATCTGGTGTTTTTGGACACCTACCAATCACCATTATCTGCATTAGAATAGTCAGGCACGTAACAATATTACTTTTGTAGATCGGCCATCGGGGCAAAATATACAGATGAAACATGGCCAACTACTTTTTTTGTTCCTCCTTCTTTTAGTTTTTTACTGCAACCATTAGTTAATTTTGTGTGATCTACACTAATAACCCCTTGCTGAATTTGTAATTGTTTCCACTTCTCAGAAATGACCGGCCTCAGCACTTAATGGTTTAAATAGTTAGCAGCATCAGTTTAGCATTTAACGCACTTTATTTAAAATCAAAAATGAAAAAAAGAAAAATAGAAGATAGCCTTATTGCAGAATAATTTGGCATGCCATCTTAGGGCAGAGGCTTCTCTAGAATCATAAAATGCTTAGGCATTTCCCCATGTGCCAGATTCCGGCAACTCTTAAATTTAATTCCCATATTGTCTTGCATTTTATCCTGTCCTGCTGCAGAATTGTTGGAGACCAGACAGGATCATATTGAAAATTGTTGGATTTTTTTATATTCTCTCCACTCCCTTTTACCTTGTAGGACATATTTTAATAACGTCCCCTTTGTCTTTTTTTTTTTTTACCTTGACAGGGCCGGCCCATTGTGATCTGTGACAAGGAAGACACAGAGACCATCAAGAATTCAAAGAGGACGATAAAGGTCCCTCACACTGTTGACTGCTTGCAGGGCATCATAAACGTCATCCCTCTTCAGCTCCTTGCTTTTCACTTGGCGGTGTTACGAGGATATGACGTGAGTAATCTGTTTGCCCATATTAGCTCTTAACAATCCATAGCCATGATTTACCATGTACGGAGTTCCCTCACTCTGCTGCCAGGTCTAGCTAAGCTTTAAAATTCGGACCTAAAGCACTGCTAAGTTAAATTAGTCACTTCACACACTCTTGGGTTCCCTCTTCTCCTTTCCATTGCAAGCAAAACACACAAAAACACTTTTGCCCCCCCACCCCCTTACCCACCCCACAAATAAAGCTGTTGAACTATTCTTCAGTACTTTCAAGAAAGGCAATTCAGGGATTACATTTGTAGTTTAGTCATCATATTTTTGTGAGTGGATCAGTGTATCCCTAATGCTATGGTTAATTGTTTTGTAACATAGTACAATATAAAGTTTAGGAGAGAAACAAAATACTGGGACCCATCACTGGACTTCTAATTTTTCTTTCTAAAACTTGTTGTTTTCCTTCTCAGGTGGATTGCCCCCGGAACCTCGCCAAGTCCGTCACTGTAGAGTAAAGCTTACTTCCAAACTGGGAATGACAAGAAAACTGGAAACGTGGGGGGTTGACAAACCAAAACTGTTTTGTACCTTATTTTGATTTTGTAAATTGCTGCCAGATAATCTTTTTTTATTTTATTTTTGTATTGTGTGTTTGTTCCTGAGCGCCATTGCACTTGGTTCTCCCGTTCTTGGTTCAGCCGGGCCCATTGTTGGGATTATGAAGTACGTTTGGCACATAAGGGCATTTCAGCTGCTTTACTCTACTCCTTCGTTACGAGGAACACTCAACCAGAACATCCTCGAGTCATTCAACATCTTCTTTAATGATCTGCAGCTTTAAACAGGTTTTTGCAGGTGCCTTGTACTGCCCAGCTATCCCTCGAATGGCAGCTAGCTAGGCTTTTGCTCGCACATCTGTCTGGAGTAGGAAGGTTTGCAGGATATGGGATATGTCTAGATTTGGCTCTCAAGTACTTATAACTCGAAGGAGGAATTCTAGAAGAAGGAATAATATTGAAAACATTTTGATAAAGGTTTGCAGTCCTTAGGATATAACTCTGATGGAGGGAGAAAGTGGTACGAACCTGGAACATGTTTTTTTTTTTATATGTGAATTATTTAATTATGCAAAATATAGATCTAAAGTTGAATTTTGACCATTACAGTAAGTTTAATTGGCCCAGTTTCATTGATTGATTGAGGTACTAAGCACCATTCCATCCGCTTCATTTATTTACTACTGTAGTCGACACTCCTCATCGAGTAGGGGAACACTGACTACCTTTGATCACTTAATGGCGCCCGTTCTTATTAAATTAAGCACAGCAGCCATTACAAAGGCAAACAGTCTACCACCTTTGATATCGATGTGCATTCTTGATGCTGAGCATCGCTTATGTTGGAGGACTCTGATGTGAGCTAAAATAGTCTGAATATATTTAAGGTGGAACTATACTTCCCTTAAACCCCATTGTTGGGAACCGCATACTTTACTGCCCTGACTCTGATTAGTTTTGAGGCTGGACCCTTTGTATTGTTTTTACAGTTCTAGAAAGCCAGGAGATTGGAAATGGCTCTGCCTTGCACCATACTGCTTAACTTCGGGGTGCATTGTCAGTACCGTGCAATAAGGTCTCTGGGACCTGCCTTACAATTTGTGCCCTTGAAGCAGCAGTAGCTAAGGCAGTAAGAACCTTCCCAGTCTCAAATGAAGGAATGTTCATGGTTGTGAACAGATAATCTCATCCCAATGAAGTTTAGTACTTCACCGTTGTGTTGCACTATCATTGCTGACTTTTGATGAAGGTGGTTTTGTTATCGACATGCTTTTAAGATTCAACCCAATATGGGGCATTTCTTGTAGCCATCTCCATAGCATCTCTTCTGCCTTGCAGTCCTCGTATTTTTTTGTATGATTGTTTGTGATCAACAATTCAGCAATTACACACCTTCCACACAGTACGTGTCCCTGCAATCTGAAATACACTAGTCACTCAAGTTTGTATATTCATGTCATAGTCCTTAGCAGCAGTGAAAGGGCCCCTCCACATCTGTCACTACTCAGTTACAGAGGTGGGGGCTTCAGGAGGCTGTCTGCAGTGTTGCCTGGTTGTTCTCTGGCTGCAAATGTATAGTTGGAGTTGCAAAAAGTAGTCTTTTTTTGGGAACTGATTGCAAATATTCTCATAGATGTTAGCCTTAGGACAACTACATAAGACCCACAGTTGACTTAAAAACAAAGGCTTCATAAATAGATTGCCTGAGACTGCTTTGCAGTATGAACTAAATCTCTTCTCAAATTGTATTTGAATTTCTTGGCTTAGCGTAGGATCCCTGAGCAAATCTTCAGCACTCGTGCTTAAAACTGTTTGGTATGCTTGAAGATGAAGGAGGTGAGGCAATAAGCTGAAAAGAGGCAAGGCCTGTTGCTGGTTTTGAAAACTTGAATAATTGAAAATACGAGCCTCCCATTTCCTTGTGACAAGTTTCCCTTTTGTGTCACTAGATTGCAGCATAAAATATCAGCGCAGTTCTATATCTTATTTTTAGTTGTGCAGAGAAAAAACATTTTTGTAATGATACTTTAAAGCATGAAAAAGAATGTCTATGCATATTGTCCAGTAAGAGTTTTTGGTGAGGTTGAACCTACTGTTTGCTGCCAAGGGTTGCAGAAGCCATAGTAAACTGATCAAATGGCTTTACAGGGCTGGGCAAGTAAATGTAAGCAGAATCAAGTTTGTTTGATTGCTCATGTTGAGGATGGACTTTTCCCCCATAAAGGGACATTTTGAAACCTTAAAGACTTTAAGGTAGCAGGTGTCTGCAGATAATTGTGCTATCTCAGGCTGAAAGTAAGATGTTTGGGTTCTAATTTGAATGCCAATTTTATATATATATAGTGAACTGCATCAGAAGCTTCATTTTTGTACTCTTCCCCCAGGCTCTCTTGTACAGTTCAAAGCTTTCTATATGAAGCCTAGACAGATGTGTGAACGTCAGAGGGAGTAAACGGGAATAAAAATGACACTGGTTGTATGAAATCTTAGGCCCTCATTACGACTTCGGTGGTCCGACTGTCGGACCCCCAAAGCCATGGGGATGAGGCTGCCGTCAAGCTGGTGGCCTTACCCCCGTTGTATTACAATGTTTCCACCAGGCTGACAGGCAGAAACGTTGTATTACAACGTATCCGCCGGTCAGCTTGGCAAAAACTGTGAGGTGGCATTGGCTCCTTTAAGGAAGCCAAGGCAAATGCCATTGCACACCAGCATCCTCGGAATGCAGACTGTGCGCATTCTGAGGGTACTGGCAGGGTACCCCTGCACTGCCCACAACATGGTTGTGGGCAGTGTGGTGCAGGGGCCACCCTGTGGTCCCCAGTGCTGGCTTTTAGCCAGCCTTTCCATGGCGGTGATCGCAGTGGTGGTGGTCTCCTGTCAGTTCGACCACCAGGATCATAATCTAGCGTTTGCACCCCCAAGAGTGCCATGGTCCGATCGCCACAGCGAGTTTAGCTGTCTGAAGACTGCCAAACTCGTAATGAGGCCCTTAATCTTTGGAACCAGGCTCACTCCACTATTGTTTGCATTTATTTGCAACATGCAACTAGCATTTCCAGACTATATGGACCATATGTGAGAATATTTAATACAATTTAAAGGAAGATTCCCTCTTTGAAATCCGTTAAATGTTTTGGCTCTGCGCAAGAAAGCTTTAAAGTGGCTTAAAAAAAAAAAAAACAGTTATGCTTTCATTTTTTTTTTTTTTTAAAGACAGATGTGTAACCTGAATCCTCCATTTGGTCAGTTAAGACATTTGCTCTAAGGCCAGAGATGCCCAGTCAAAACAGTTGCTGGGGTACCTGGCGCAAGGGGGAAATGTTCAGTGCACTTTAAATATTTTGGTGGATACATGTAGAAATGCTGGGTTGCCTTCGTGTTTTGTAAAAAGCTGATATAGATGTGTCAGCTTGTAGTCTAGAATCACAGCTACACTTAGGTGACCAAGCGAATTTGGGACGGTATAGCTAATTTTTTCACAGCAGACAGTGTACTTGTAGTTCTAATATTGCTTCTAAAACAGTGTCCTAGAAGACATTGTGTAACTGTTTACCAGACCTACAAGTGTCTTGTAATCGAGGTCCGGGAGTAGTTGTGTGGAGTAGTCCACTATGCAGTCACCACGTCTCGATTCAGTCTAATATTTATGCATAAAATAAGTGACCATAACTTCATTGGTGGACCTTCATTTCCTCTACACTGAAGAGTCAATGCAATGAATAAGAATTTATTGGAAATTGAGAGTGAAATCTACTTGCTGTTGGTTGTGAAAGTGTGAGCAACTCCTTCATGATGGACATCTGATTTTTCTCAAGGTCTAGGCATTTGCTGTCTAGATATTTGCCATTATTAAATACTACAGCCATTCTAGTTTGTTCTTAGGATTACCTTCAACCGTGCAATTGGACCTATCCGGGCACTAATTGTGCATCTCAAGAGCTTCTTCCAGACTAGTTTTTGTCAGGTAAAATCCAGTGCAAATGTAGCAGACAAACTGAATGATATCTGAGTTTGGGCACCTCGAAGCACTGTGAAATACTTTCAATTATCCCCCTTTCCTATGTCTGTACCTCAAAATGGTACTCATAACATACCCTGTGCTAATGGTTTCTACCAAGTGCACAGTTTGCATGTCAGAATGAGGCCGTACGTGTTTTATTTTACTGAGTTTTCTACAGAACAAATTTTCACGCAGTATGATTAAGGTTAGAGTGTAGCTTTGTTATTTTGGATAAGCTCCAGATATTTATTTAAACACTAATACCGCCATGCACAGGAACAGTGTTCTTTTAGCAATCCATCTAATTTGTTCATCTTGAACCATTGCCATTAGTTTCCATGGAATGCCTTCTGGGCCTGTCACCGTCTAGCAGCTTGGCCTCTTTAGATGAGAGCTATAGTATCCACCACGTCAGTCACAGAGTGCTTTCTTCTTCAAAGCTATAGATAGGGTTCAAATTTGCTACGTCCAGAGGTAGACTCCTAAGGACAGAACAATATCATTTCTTTGCTGCACTTCAGTGGTGTAGTGGGACCATTTTTGGAGCTTTCACCACTTTCAGGTGGTGTACTTTGAAGGACATCAGCGTTTTATGTGTAACTGTTCTTAACTAAATGAGGAAGTTACCTGTTCAGAATAAATTGAACACTTGGCAGTCAGTAATTCTATCCTTGCTTTTACCAGAGTCAGATCCGTCAACACAGAATTAAATGCATTCCCAGTAGTATTAGGAGAAAATAAGAATATCTATTATTAAAATAATTGTATTGTGCTTTTTAAAATGTTAATATTTTATTAGATGTTGAAAACATTATCATGATAGTTTGGGAAGGTGTCCAAATTGCGCTGTGCCATAAGCACACAGATATCTATTACTATATTCCAACCCTAATCCAGTTCTGGGTAAGGAATGGATGCTGAAATTGTATTAAACCCATGAGTGTTCTGTCCAAAGAGGTAAGCTGTATTAAAAACAAAATGAATGTTCTTTATACCATGCTGTGAAAGGTTTAGTGATTTGGTGAAATGGGGATGAGAAATTGATGGACCGAGCCATCTGTTTTTCAGGTATAGTTTTACATGTTCATCGCCTTTTCTGTTCCTTAGAAGAAAGTTGATGAGACAACATATGGCCTGATTGATATCTCGTCCGGCGAAATCTAAATCCCAAAGGATATAATGGGCTTTAGGTTTTAATCGACAGGATATCCATCACTATTGTGATGGAGTAACCCACCCACGAATGTCTAAATCAGGCCTGTAGATATTGACATCACAAAACACTAAATATTTGCACAGCGTTTAAGGCTTTCCTCCAGTCTACTCTTTTGACTGTCGAAGTTTTTCCTCGCTCTTCCTATTGAGGTTGGACATTTTCAGTATCTGTTGTTAATAAGTGGGGGATTAAAGACTGTGAAGAGAAGGGAATGGAAGGATAAAATATATTTTGTCCTTTTGAGTTTAATCCCTTTTCCCTATGTGTATTCATGTTTTGGATTGTTGTGTTGTCCTTTGTGCCAGTGCTTATGGGACCATCAAAGATTTTTGTATCTATTGTGTGTGTATGTATGTATGTATATATGTATATATATGTATGTATATATATATATATATATATATATATATGTTTGTACATCTTCCTGATTTACATTTTTGCCTGTTTTTGCTTTGTATCCTATTTTAATAAAAATGAAGTACATTGGGTGACGATGGGTCACTTTATTTCCAGTAGAATGCTAAATTAAAATGGGTTATCCCCAACCTATGAATTTTTTGCTGATGCCGAACTGGACTACATTTTCAGCTCAAATCCTTGAGTTTGTTTTAACTAATTGGAAGATACGGATACTGCGATTGTGGACAAGCACCCTGAAGTTTCGTTTACTTTCAAATGAGAATGAAATCTCAATTAAGCTGTTTTCAGATATCTGTCGTGTATGCCGATGAGTAAAAGCAGCAGGCAGTGAAAGCATGGGCAGAGGAAATTATTTGTGCTTCATAAAATTCTTGGGTATTTTATTACTCCACAATCCTTTGCTTTGTTTCTAACTAACTTAACCATAGAAAATAGATTTCTGGTCTTCTAGCCTCTTACATCGCTAATTTAGAGAATATCCGACCACTGCCACCATATATAAATTTACCATTCGTGTTGAACGCTTGGCTTTCTCTGTAAACTAAGGTTTCTCTTGCTCTTTGTCAAAATAACTTTTTTGGCACATGCTCTGGCGATGGGGTTGCTTTTCCTGTACATTTGTGGGCCAAGATGTTTCTGCTGAAGCTAGTAGCCACAGATTAGGGTACTGATTCTGTCATATGCGTATCCCCCCAGGGGGCTAGCTCTGCTGCTCATGCCTATAAGCCATCAAGTTGCCTCTTTAACACTTGATGTGCACACGTGAATGAGGTAGGTCAAGCATGGTGTGCTATCACGTTGGGTCTGCACTTTGTGCCCTCATGTCAGGGGAATGGTTGTGGTGAATTTAAACAGACTAGAGACTTGGATCTGCACAAATGAAGTGGTAGGTCCTGCAGTACGTAAATCATCTGAAGCAGGAGATTAGACAGGCAGCTCATGGCCATACCCCAAGAGGTATGTTCTGCTGAATATGCACAGAGTACAATCTCAGTTTTGCGTCACATTCACAGGATAGAGATTGGCCTTGTACAGTGCCGTTAGATCTGGAGCACTTGTCCCCAGGCTAGGAATTCTGTTGAATATGATTTGAGGGGAAGGGGGTTACTCCTCTGCATGTGAAGCATGTTCGCCGGAGTCGCTGCTCCAGTCCAAAGGTCAGCAGTTAGATTCTGCTGAATGCGCACAGATCAGGAGTTTGGTTCTACAACATTTACACATGTGAAGAGGTTAGTCCTGAGCCACGTGTTTGATCTGCAGTTTAAGCCCATGTCCACATAAGGGAGCTTTCTGCTTAATATGCAAAGACCACAGTCTTGGTTTTGCAACTCTTCTATATCTGAATGGTTGACTTATGAATCTTGGGTGCATAGCATGCGTTTGAGTGCCCAGTTCATATGGATAGTTCTGCAATGTGTGTAATGTTCCTGCTGCACCTTCAGTCATGTACAGTATGTGCAACCGGTGAGGAAATTGAATCTGCATCTTTGATCACAGGTCATTGGGTTGATTCTGCTGAATATACACAGACCAGGATATCAATTCTGAAACATATGCACAGGTAAGCTACTTCTTCCTGCAGTAACACTAACACAACGCATGTTCTTATAGCAGAGGTGGAACATATGCTGCTCACGTCCCCAAACCAGGTGTCTGTCTCTCCCCCACTTCAACTCCCTGGATTATATATAGCGTACGTCCACAGACCAGGTTTTTCTCTGGCACACACTCCAGCAGGCATTTTATTCTTACTGAGTTGTATTCCCGGTATCTGAAAAGTTTCTATGGAAATGTATATCACTTTGGAAAATGGTCAAATCCCCATTCGTACACACCTCGTAGATTGAAACCAATGCCCCACACAGTGGCTCGCAGGACGTCTGGTGACAGGAACTGTTCTTCAGCACATTTGGGAGGGCTTCTCCATCAAACTTTAATGTATACAGTCTTGCTCAAGCATTGAAAGCCAGGACTGAGTCCAATCACTCAAGAACATGAAGTTTGCCTATGAAATTCCAGTCTGACAGTGGTCTAGACACCTTGCAGAGGGGTGAATTTATTTTTCTTCTTCCACAAGTCCATGTACCAGTTGTGCGGCAGTAATTAAAACAGTGGGTGAACCTCCTGCTTAGAAAACTAAAGTTTAAACTAACCGTTTCCATGCATGCAGGAGGAAAGCGCCTATCTGGGATGACAAACCGTGCTCTTTAAAGTCTCCTGCTATTCTGAAGAGTTTAATGGTACAGATTTTGCTTATCATGTTTAAGCAGAAAATCGTTCCCACAACATCACCGGATTGTGAAATAAAGCAACTTGAAACTTCTAGATGTAAAGTTCTCATGATTAGAAGTTCGACTCCGATACTTATAATGCGACTTACTTTATGGTATGTTTTCAAGGAGCTGTCTGCCTTTGCTGCTTCTACCCTACAGGAGTATGTGCATGGTTGTCTGTGGTCTGCAACAAGGCTTAATGAGTGCAGTCCCTGAAAATGTTTTTAAACACAGTAGATGCTGTGGCCTATTTCATTGGTTTAGGAGTAGCCATCTCCTTTCATCCCTTGGACATGCTCCACGGAATTTCCAAGGATGTCCAGGACTTCATTGTTTGACATCCCTTTGGATGGTCAAACGCTATTCAGTGAGAAAGTATACAGTTCTCTTCAGAGACTCTTAACAGTAGCAGAAAATAGGAGAGCCACTGCCACAGTTCTGGAGTTAGCCTCTTCTTCGACAGAAAGTTTCCAGCACGGCAAAAGAAATGTGACGGTATATCCATTGATTGGTTGGTTTAAGATAGTAGACACAGCCTCCTGCTTAACAGTATCCCTTAAATGATGAGGGAAGAAGATGTCAGCAATAGTCATCTTCTCTAGCAATGATATTTCATAGATTTACACTCTTGAACTATCCCCAGTGATTAGGTGGGCAGCTGTTGGTAATGCACTTTAAAATAGAACTTGTAATTCCCAACCAATCATCTAAAATTTCACATTGTGCAGTGTAGCCACCTCATTGTGCGACCCAGGCTCTGACCAGTGAGATAGATTTCACTTGCCAAATGCTTCCATAGTTCTAATTTTCTATTACAGGGTAAATGATAAGTATATTTCAAGAGCTTTACTCTAGTTCAGTGAAGATATTCTGCCTTTTGCTTTCTCTTTCTGGGAGACTAAAACCTGCAGAATCGTTTTTTGTTTGTTTTTAACCATGGATGAAATGCCTTCAAAACTAACAATCTCTGTTTTAAACCTGTGTTGCATGTGTGGCAAATATATATTTTTTATTCATGGCCCAAACATGCATTGTACTGAAACACGTCCTTCAAACCTGTGACTTGCAAATCCTCAGCTAAACACTTGAGAGACTAGTTGAGGCTTAGTCAACAGACAAGGTTGTTCAGGCAATGCACATTAATGTTGAACTTTCCAGTATGTTTTTGGGAGATTTTCAGGACAATATAATAAACATGCTAGAGGAATGGGAATTTGACGAGACTGATTATTCGTCCCTAGAGTACTTCAGGCAAAGCAAAGCTGGCATTAGAATACTGGAATTGACAACCATAGCAAATCAATTTAAGCTCAGTCCTGAAAATTCCATGTTTTTTTGAGAGACCATGTAAGAAATCAAAATAGTATTCACCAGAAGTACAGAAGCTAGATCCGTTTCTGAGGCTTATCTACCCCCACACTGACAAAACAAACTTTATTCTAAAAAAAAACAAAAAACACTTGGCTTGCCAGTAGCAGAATCACATGTAGAGTTTTTCTTCAGTGGAAAGACCACTGGGTCGTTCAAGTAATACAGTGTATTTGCGCTTTTCCATTTAAAGAAACATTGCCCCATCCTTTTCCTCTCATACTAACATGATGGTTGAATACTTCTAGAAAAGAGGTGGGATGGAGAGATTTCCTCATTTTCTGATTCGCATGAAAGATGAGACAAATTTTATATCTCAGATACTAAAACAGGTTTTTGAAAAATGGCCTCCCTAATCCATGGGTTACCCATTCTCCACCAAAAGGATTTGCTTCTAGCCCTGCATTTACCCTATTCCTACTTCAACATCAGATCTTTCGGTAGCACAGATAACACCTGAGTTTCCTGGTAGGGTCGACGCATATTCAGGTTGATTGCAGCTGATGAGTGTTCATGAAAGTCATGTTGTAGTGGCATCTTGCCTTCTCTTGTTCGATACGCATGTTTTTCCAGAGCTGGATTACTGGCTCCTCAAGGGGACCTCGGTAGAACTGATATCCCTGCACCTACACGCACCTGCAAGGGTCTGATTCACCTGAGGTACTTTACAAAATTTTCAGAAGTCAAACCTTATGTTAATTCAAAGCAGCTGTTTTTTTTTTTATTTGTGCCGTTCTATATATAGAGCTTGGGAAGATGGTTTCTCAAGAGCCAATCTTTTCGGTTCATTTGTCATATGATTTTGATATTTCCACCAATGGCCTCTCTCTAGGTCCCCCAACCTTGCAATTGCTAAGTCTCATAAACCTACAGTCCCTCAATTGTTTCGTATTGGAGTTTAGTTAAAAACCTAGACTTGTTTGCTTTGCGTTCCGAGGTTAAAGATGTTATTCATCCAAGGATGCTGCTTCTGCAAAATCTGTTAGTGTGAGTCAGTGAAATTGCTTAATATCTTGTTGTGTTACTGAACAGTTAGACCCCTGGAAGCAAAAGTACCTGATGTATTGAAATTTGCCCTTTTCTTAGCTTTGCAAAGACTTGCTTTCTGGGACAGTTAAGGGTTTTGTGACTGATGTGTCCTCTTTTTGTGTGTTCCAGATCAGCTTCCACTCTTAAGTTACCTTTGGTCATTGGATTTTTGAAGGGTCTAATTAATAAATTTCTGTGACCGAGTTTCGGGGAGCTCAAATTGGAAAACACTTATTGGAAGGCATCTCCTTTTCAGGCTGTCTTTTTAGACTGTTGTCGTGAATTGATTGCAATCAGAAAGACAATTTTCTGCGAGGTTTGGCTTCAAACCTTGTCAGTTAAGTCTTCACACACATCATTATCTAAGACAAATTGGTGTTGAGGACAAGTACTTTCATTTTACGTAAGGTGGTTTCATCCTTTCATGTTTTGGCAAACATTATCCTACAACAATGTATTTCTCCGGGGCAGCCTTCGAAAGAGGACGAGCTGAATGGGGCACTGATGGTCCCTAAAGACCTGTGTAGTGACTGTTAACTCTTTGGAGGTTTTGACAGTGCAAACAATAGAAAATCAATTTAAAATAGATATTGACTACGAATGCCACAACCTAGGGCATTAGAATCCCTCCCCCAGAGGAATGAATGCTTCTTTGGCTCTGAATAGTGGAGTCCCGCTAGCAGGAGTTGTTCTTCTTGCACAACTTTACTAAAAATTACTTGTTGTGGAAAAGTGAGTGGTACATCACAAGAACAGATTGTAGGAAAGTGCCCTTGTTGGCGTGGTTAACCCCTCCTCCCCCCCCACACTTTTTGCTTGATTGTGATGCAAACTTTGATTGAGAGTGTGCTGGGATCCTGCTAACCAAGCCGAGCACCAGTGTTCTCTCCCAAAACCTGCACCTTTGTTGCACAATTGGCACACCCTTGGCACCCAGATAAGTCCCTTGTAAAATGTACCCATGCTACCAAGGGCCCTGTGGCCAGGGAAGGTCCCCAAGGGCTGCAGCATGTATTATGCCACCCTGCTGGATCCCTCACCAAGCACCTACACAATGTGTTTGCAGCTTCTGTGTGCTGGTGGGGAGAAAAGGCAAAGTCAACATGGCACCCCTCTGAGTGTGCCATGCCCACAAAGCACTACCTGTGGCATAGGTAAGTCACCCATCTAGGAGGCCTTACAGCCCTAAGGCAGAGTGCACTATATCACAGGTGAGGGCATAGCTGCATGAGCAATATGCCCCTACAGTGTCTAAGTCCATTCTTAGACATTGTAAGTGCAATGCAGCCATATTCAGTATATGATCTGGGAGTTTGTCATTACAAACTCCACAGCTCCATATTGGCTTCACTGAATACTGGGAATTTTGTTATCACAATAAACCCACACTGATGCCAGTGTCGGATTTGTTGAACCATACGCCCAGAGGGCATCTTAGAGATGCCCACTGTATTTTACCCAGTCCTTTAGTGCAGGACTGACTGGTCTGTGCAGGCCTGCCACTAAGAGACAAGTTTCTGGCTACATGGTATGAGAGCCTTTGTGCTCACGTGGCCATAAACAAAGCCTGCAATGAGTGGTGATGCTTCACATCTCCCCCCGCAGGAACTGTAACATCTGGCAGTGAGCCTCGGGCCTCTTGTTACAGTGCCCCAGGGCACCCCAGCTAGTGGAGTTAGCCACGCCCCCGCCTCACCCCATCTGCCCCCTGGTCAAAGCCCCACTTTTTGCAGCAGGTCCAGTGGACAATTAGGTAAAGCAGGAAGGAGTGAACACCCAGCTAGGGCCACCCCTAAGTTGTCCAGAGCTGAGGTGACCCCGTCCCTGCAGAATCCTCTATCTTGGTTTGGAGGACAGGGACCAATAGGTTTAGGTATGTGTCCCCCTCCCCAAAGGGAGAGGACACAAGAAGGGTGTAGCCACCCTCAGGGTCAGTAGCCATGGGCTACTGCCCTCTGACCCCTGTAACGCCCCTAAATCCTGGATTTAAGGGCTTCCCTAAACCCAAGTTATCATATTCCTGGTGACCTAACAAGAAAGAAGGACTGCTAAGCTGAAACCCCAGCAGAGAAGAAGGAAGACGAAAACTGACTTGGCCCCAGCCCTACCAGCCTGTCTCCTGCTTCAAAGAACCTTCGAAAGAAAGCAACGCATCCTGCGGGACCAGTGACTTCTGCCAAGCCACTAGAGGACTTCCTGCATCACAGAGGACCAAGAACTCCAATGGACGGTGGCCCTGTCCAAGAAGAAACTACATCTACAGATTCCAGAGCCTCACTGGATCCGCGAGTCCTGACCACTCTGCACCCCACGACCACAGCCCATGTCAAGGTGGCCCAACCAGATAGAGAGGATCCACAAGCGATTCTGAGCAAGTGCTCAGGCTGGGTTGACCTCTCCTGCCCCCCACAACGATGCCTGAAGTGTGAATCCAGAGGACCCCCCCTAACCGCGAAAGCTCAGGACAAAGATTTCCAACACCTAAAGGTACAGTGCACCCGCAGCCCCCAGGCCTTGGAGAACCCGACCTCCGGTGCAGCAATGTTCAGAAAGCAGCCCTCCTACTTGTCCAGCCTATGTTTTTTCCGAAACGATCCCCTGCCTGCAGCATCTAAGGGACCCCGGGGTCCCCTCATAGGAAAGCATTTCGGAGTCCGACTCTCAGTTTGCACCCTGTGCTGCTGACGTTGTGAGTTTGGTGCCTCCCCCAAGTGCTCCTCTAAACCTCCCAGGTCTGCCCTCCAAAGAAGCTGATACTTACCTTCCAGCAGATCTGAAACCGAGTGCCCCAGTCTCCATAGAAGCCCATGTTAAAATTGCCTCAACTTTAACCTCTGCACCTGGCCGGCCCAGTGTTTCTGGTTGTGGGTGTTTGGGGTTAATTTGAACCCCAGCCTGTGGACTTCCTAACTCTAACCCCAGAGGCTGATTTTTGAATTTGGCAAATTTTTCAAAATTTTGAAAAGTCCTGCTAGGGCCTTGGGTTAAGTCCCTTTAGCATTTCTTCTTAGATTTAAAAGTTATTTTCAGTTAGTAACTAGAAGTAGTTTTTAGTTCCTAAAAGTAATCCCTAACTTTAGCAACATAACAAGCAGCTCGGAGTTAATGGTTGTTGAACTTGAACTCACCCCTTACCTCCATCTAGGTAAAGGAGAGTTAAGGTCACTCTGCAAGCTGAAAAAGCTTAGAACAAGTTCCAACCTTACCAAGGTCAAGGTCCAGGAGCTCTTGGCAGAGTACACAAGGGACCACCCTGCTGAGGAGGAAGGCCTCCTCTCAGGTAATTAAGAAGTTAGAGATGAAGAGGATGAACGACCTCCTTTTAGTAAGAATGGCCAAAAGATTAGCTTTGGAGCAACAACTCCTAGCTATAGAGATGGAGAGAGCAGACATGGCCTTAGCACCCTTAAATGGTGGGAGCAACGTAAATAGGGTCAGAGAGTATACTGATATCCTGAAAATCCCTAAAGGGTTTGTTTCAAAATATGAAGAAGATGATATCACCAAATCGTTCACAGCTTTTGAGCGAGCCTGTGCAACCAGAAAACTAAACAGATCTCAATGGGGAGCTCTCCTTTGGGAACTGTTTACTGGTAAGTATAGGGATAGGCTCCTCAGATTCACTGGTGCAGATGCTGAATCCTAGGACTACATGAAGGCTACCCTGATTGAGGGCTTTGGATTCACCTCTGAGGAGTATAGAATTAGGTTTGGTGGGGGTGGGGGCTCACAAAACCTTGAGCCAGTCCTGGGTTGATTTTGTAGAATACTCAGTGAAAACACTAGATGGTTGGATAACTGGCAGTGGAGTTCATGACTATGATGGGCTTTATAATTTGTTTATGAAAGAACATCTTTTAAGTAACTGCTTCAGTGACAAGTTGCATCAATATCTGGTAGCCGTAGGTCCAATTTCTCCCCAAGAATTGGGAAAGAAGGCAAAAGAAAGGGGTCACAAAGCCTCCCTAAGGGAAGGGTGGTGAGTCACCTAAGGACAAAAACAGAGTCTTCACAAGGGCGCCAAAAACCTGCATAGGAGGGTAGGACCCGAGCCTCTTCACAGTACACAAGTGAGTACAAGGGTAGAAACTTTGATCCCAAGAAGGCCTGGTGTCACAACTGTAAACAGCATGGGCACCAAACTGGAGACTTGGTCTGTCCCAAAAGAATCCCCCTAGCACTGCTCCAGTTAGTACTGGTATAGCCAGTCTCCAGGTGGGATCAACAGTGTGCCTAGAGCAAATCAGGGTTCACACTGAATCTACTCTAGTCTCTGAGGGTGGGGTGGATGTAGCCACACTTACTGTCTGGCCGCCTAACATGCAAAAACACAGACAGCAACTCTTAATTAATGGGACAAATGTAGATGTCCTGAGGGATAAAGGTGCCATGGTCACCATGATGACAGAGAAACTGGTTTCCATCAGTCAATACCTGGCTGGACAAACTTATCCGGTCACCAATGCTGACAATGTAACTAAAGTCCATCCCATAGCTATGGTGATGTTAGAATGGGGAGGAGTTACTAGCCTGAAAAAGGTAGTGGTCTCTTCTGTAATCCCAGTGGATTGCTTGGTAGGGAATGATTTGGAGTCCTGGGCTTGGGCTGAGGTAGAGCTCAAAACCCATGCAGCCATGCTGGGAATTCCTGAACTGGTGCCTGTAAATACAAGAGCACAAAGCAGAGCACATGGTGAAAAAGAAGTGTTGGAGCCTGGAATAATGGCCCAGCCTTCCAAGAGAAAAGATCAGAGGACTGGGGGACCAGCCTCTGAACAGCAAAAGAAGCAAGACCTCTCTTCTCAGGAAGCTGTTGTATCCCCTGAGAGAACTGAGTCCATGGAGATGGAACCTTACCAGGTAGAGATCTTGTGCCCAGGGGGACCCTCAATGGAACTGCTGTGCCAGGGACAAAAGACTTGCCCCACTCTTGAAGGCCTGAGGCAGCAAGCAGCTGCACAGGAAGAGGGAGGTGTCAGTGGCTCCCACAGGAAAAGGGAGATATCAGTGGCTCCCATAGAGTCTATTGGGAAGGTGGACTCTTTTACACTGAGTACAGGGACCCCACCCCTGGTGCAACCAGGAGAGTGGCGGTGCCTCAGCAGTATAGGGATTTTATCTTAACTTTGGCCCATAACATCCTATTTGGGACAAACAAAAACAAGGAATAGGCTTGTCAGCCACTTCTATTGGCCCAATATGTCCCAAAAGGTGAACGAGTTTTGTACCTCCTGTATCACCTGTCAAACCAGTGGCAAGACAAGTGGCCACACTCATTCTACTTCCTGTGATGGGAGGGTCCCTTTGAAAGGGCTGGTGTGGACATTGTGGGTCCACTTGAGCCACCCACAGCGTCAGGGAATCAGTACATACTGGTAGTATGCAATTCCCCTTAGGTGTACTACAGCTCCTGCAGTAAGACACACCCTGATTGGTATTTTTACCAGAGTGGGGTTACCACAGATGGTTTCTGACAGAGGAACAAACTTTGTCAGCTTACCTGAAACACTTGGAATGAGTGTGGGATGACTTACAAATTCACCACACCATACCAGCCACAAACCAATGGACTTGTTGAGAGATTCAACAAGACATTGAAGGGCATGATCATGGGGCTCCCTGAAAAACTCAAATGGAGATGGGATGTTCTCTTGCCATGCCTACTCTTTGCTTACAGAGAGGTGCCTCAGAAAGGAGTAGGGTTTTCCCCCTTTGAACTTCTGTTAAGCCACCCTGTAAGGGGGACGACTAGCACTTGTAAAAGAAGGCTGGGAGAGACCTCTCCATGAGCCTAAACAAGATGTGGTAGTCTGTGTGCTAATTACCTTGATGCCAGCCAACAGCTCCAGAAGTTGTGGTATGACCAAAAGGCTGCACTGGTAGAATTCCAGCCAGGGCAGAAAGTATGGGTTCTGGAGCCTGGCTTCCAGGACACTTCAGGACAGATGGAATCTCCCTTACCCAGTCCTGGAGAAAGAGTGATATCACCTATTTGGTGGACCTGGGCACTAGCAGGACACTCAAGAGGGTGATCCATGTTAATCACCTGAAACTCTATAATGATATGGCAGATATAACCATGCTGATGGGTACTGATGAGGACCAGGAAGCAGGGAGTGAACTTCCCCCTGCCCTCCTCTCAAATGACCCTAAGGATGGGTCAGTGGATGGAGTTGTCTATTCAGACACCCTCTCTGCCCAACAGCAAGCTGAGTGCATGCAAGTCCTACTGCAATATGCAAGGCTCTTCTCTTTCACCCGTGGATAGACTCACTCTGTACACATGATGTGGACATAGGAGACAGTTTGCATACTTCTGTTTTGACAGGTAGTCTGACCAAGTCAAAGGGAGCATCAAAGTGGAAGTCCATAAGATGATGGAGTTAGGGGTCATTGAGTGCACTGAAAGTCCCTGGGCTAGTCCAGTGGTCTTAGTCCCCAAACCTCATACCAAGGATGGCAAGAGAGAAATGAGGTTCTGTGTGGACTACAGAGGTCTCAACTCTCTCACCAAGACAGATGAACACCCTATACCAAGAGCAGACTAATTAATTGACAAGTTAGGGGCAGTCAAATTCTTAAGTACCTTTGACTTAACTGTAGGGTACTGGCATAATAGTATGGCACCTGGAGCAAAAGAAAGGACTGCATTCTCTACACCTGATGGGCATTGTCATTTTACTGTTATGCCCTTTGGCTTAAAGAATGTCCCTGCCACCTTCCAAAGGTTGGTGAATCAAGTCCTTGCTGGCTCGGAGTCCTTTAGTGCAGCATATCTAGATGATAATGCAGTCTTTAGTGCCACCTAGCAGGATCACCTGATCCACCTGGTTAAGGTTTTGCAGGCCTTGCAATCTGTAGGCCTCACTATTAAAGCATCAAAATGCCAAATAGGGCAGGGCACAGTTGTATACTTGGACCAACTTGTAGGTGGAGGCCAGGTGCAACCCTTACAGCTGAAGATCCAGACAATTCTGGACTGATAAGCTCTAAAAACCCAGACTCAATCAGGGCATTCCTTGGCTTGACTGGTTACTACAGGCGGTTTATGAAGGGGTATGGATCCATTGTGACCCCCCTCACAGAATTGACCTCAAAGAAAATGCCCAAAAAGGTAAACTGGACTTTTGACTTTCAAAAGGCCTTTGAAGGAGGCAATGTGCTCATCCCCAGTTCTCAAAGCTCGAGATTATTCTAGGCAGTTCATTGTGCAGACAGATGCTTCTGAACATGGGATAGGAGCGGTCTAGTCCCAAACCAATGATGATCTTGATCAGCCTGTTACTTTCATTAGCAGGAGGTTACTCCCCAGGGATCAATGTTGGAGTGTCATTTGAAAGGGAGGCCTTTGCTGTGGTTTGGTCATTGGAAAAGCGGAGACCATACTTACTTGGTACTCACTTTACTGTTCCAACTGACCACAGACCTCGCAGAAGGCTAATGCAAATGAAAGGTGCGAACCCTAAACTTTTGAGGTGGTCCATATCCCTACAGGGAATGGCCTTTGTAATGGAACACAGACCTGGGACTGCCCATGCCAATGCAGACAGACATTCCATGTTCTTCCACTTAGACAATGAAGACTTTCTTGGGAAAGATTAGTCTCGTCCTTTTTCATTTGGGGGGGGGGGGGGGGGGGGGTGGGGGGGGAAGTTGTGTTGGAAAGTGCCCTTGTTGGCATGGTTACCCCCCACTTTTTGCCTGATATTGAGGCCAACTTTGGTTGATAGTGCACTGGGATGCTGCTAACCAGTCCCCAGCACCAGTGTTCTTTCCCAAAACCTGTACCTTTTGTTTATACAATTGCCACACCACTGGCACCCAGATATGGCCCTTGTAAAAGGTACCTATAGTACCAAGGGCCCTGTGGCCAGGGAAGGTCCCCAAGGGCTGCAACATGTATTATGCCACCCTGGGGAACCCCCTCACCAAGCACCTACACACGGCCTTTGCAGCTTGTGTTTGCTGGTGTAGAGAAAAAAAGCAAAGTCGACCTGGCACTCCTCTGAGGGTGCCATGCCCACAAACCACTGCCTGTGGCATAGTTAGTCACCCCTCTAGCAGGCCTTACAGCCCTAAGGCAGGGTGCATTATACCACAGGTGAGGGCATAGCTACATGAGCAATATGTCCCTTCAGTGTCTGTCCTTAGACATTGTAAGTGCAGTGCAGCCATATTGAGTACATGGTCTGGGAGTTTGTCATTACGAACTCCAAAGCTCCATAATGGCTTACTGATTACTGGGAAGTTTGGTATCAAACCTCTCAACACATTAAACCCACACTGATGCCAGTGTCAGATTTATTGAACCATGAACCCAGAGAGTATCTTAGAGATGCCCCCTGTGTTTTACCCAAGCCTTTAGTGCAGGGCTGATTGGTCTTTGCCAGCCTGCCACTGAGAGTCAAGTTTCTGGCCACATGGGGTGAGAGCCTTTGTACTCTTGGTGACCAGAAACAAAACCTGCACTGGATGAGGTGCTTTAAACCTCCCCCCTGCAGTAACTGTAACACCTGGTGGTGAGCCTTAAAGGCCCAGGCCTCTTGTTACAGTGCCCAGAGCACCCCACCTAGAGGAGTTGCCCACCCCCTGGACAAAGCTCCACTTTTGGTGGCAAGTCCTGAGGCAAAATTAGGGAAAGCAGGAAGGAGTGACCACTCCAGCTAGGACCACCCCTAAGGTGTCCAGAGCTGAGGTGACCCCCCCCCCCCCCCTGCAGAATCCTCCATCTTAGTTTGGAGTTAGATTTGTGTGTCCCCCACCCCTAAGGGAGTGGATACAAGAAGGGTGTAGCCACCCTCAGGTTCAGTAGCCATTGGCTACTTCCCTCTGACCCTTGTTACGCCCCTAAATCCAGGATGTAAGGGCTCCCCTGGACCTAAGTTGTCAGATTCCTGGTGGCCTAACAAGAAAAAGGACTGCTAAGCTGAAACCCCAGCAGTGAAGAAGGATGAAAACTGACTTGTCCCCAGCTCCACCGGCCTGTCTCCTGCTTCAAAGAACCTGCAAAGAAAGTAATGCATCCTGAGGGACCAAAAACCTCTGCCAAGTCAACAGAGGACTGCCTGCATCACAGAGGACAAAGAACTCCTGTGGGTAGCAGCCCTAGCCAAGAAGCTACATCTAAGGATTCCAGAGCCTCTCCGGATCTGTGAGTCCTGACCACTCTGCACCCGATGCCCACCCGATGCCCACCGCCTGTGTCAGGTGGCCCAACTGGCTAAACAGGAACCCCAGGTGATTTCAAGCAAGTGCCCACCCTGGGTTGACCTCTCTTACCCACCACAACGAAGCCTGCAGTGTGAATCCAGAGGATTCCCCTGACCGCGAAAGCTCTGGATGAAGAAATCCGATGCCTAAAGGTGCACTGCATCTGGACCCCCAGTGCAGCAACGTTCAGCAGGCAGACTTCCTACTTGTGCAGCCTGTGGGTTTTCCGAACTGACCACCTGGACCCAGCCTGCAGCATCTAAGTGACGCCTGGGACCCCCTCATAGGAAAGCATTTTGGAGCCCGATGAGCTGTTTGCACCCTGCATCCGGCCGCCCCTGCACTGCTGAGGGTATGAGTTTGGTGCCTACTTGTGCCCTCCAAACCCCCCCCCCACCCCCGGTGCTCCTCTAAACCCCCCCAAGGTCTGCCCTCCGAAGACGCGGGTTGTTACCTGCCAGCAAATCTGAAACCAAGTGCCCCCAGTCTCTATAGGACCCCATGTTAAAATTGCCTCAACTGTGACCTCTGCACCCATCTGGCCCAGTGTTGCTGGTGGTGGGTGTTTCGGGTTAGCTTGAACCCCAACCTGTGCACTTCCTAACCCCAGAGACTAGAACTGTAAGTGTTGTACTTACCTGCATATGGTACTAACTTTTCTTCGCCCCAGGACTGTTCTGAAAATTGCACTGTCAACTTTTAAAACAGATTATTGCCATTTATTCAAAAACTGTACAACTTACCAATTCCAATCAAGTGATACATATGTGAAATACTTATTAATTTATGCACTTATCTGCAACTTGAATCGTGTGGCTATAGAAATAAATTAACAAAATTTATTTTTGCTATATAAAAATTATTGGTCTGGCGTTCAGTCATTAGGTGTATGCTTCTTTTGTTGTCTGCATGTGAACAACAAATGCTTTGCACTACCCTCTGATAAGCCTGACTGCTCAACCACGCTACCACAAAAGAGAACATTAGTATTATCTACTTTAGCCTCTGTTCAGCCTCTGGGGAACCCCTAGACTCTGTACACACTAGCTCATTTTGATATAATATATACAGAGCCAGCTTCCTACATAGATCTTCAGACATTTTTCTCTAAATATCTCCAAATTGTGGTGATGCGTTCCACACCATCCTCCTAACTCTACATCCTCGGATCGTGAGAAGGTAGCTTTATTGGTCGGCTCTGGAGATTCCTCTAAGCATGAAAGAGTATTTACTGGTTTTTAGACATGACACTGGTTCAGGGCCTGATTTAGATCTCAGCGGTGGAGTTACTCCATCGCAACTGTGACAGTTATCCCATCCGCCGAAATTTAAATGCCATTGTTTTGCATGGTATTTACATTTCAGCGGACGGGCTATCTGTCACTGTTTCGATAGTTAACTTCGCGGAGATCTAAATCAGGCCCTTAGTCTTTTACTTCAATAAAGTGAGCAGGTTAATTTCTTTCCCGAACTGACCGATTTTGTGGACCCTTAAATAACTTCTACGCTATTCACCCTTGTAAGAAAGACAGCTGAGCTTTAAATATTAAGGTGCAAACTTCAGGACTGGAGTCCTGCTTACTGTAGAGATTTTGGAGGCCTTTGTTGCAAAATATTGAACAACTCCGCTTTTCATCAAGGATCTTACAGAGCTCATTCTAGGAATCCAGAAGAAACCCTTTTCCTCCCTTTCTGGCTAAATATCCATAATCACATACTACACCTAGAGATTACTTTTTCCCCGAAAATCTTTTTATTGCGTTTTAACATCTGAAAAACCACAGCATTGATAGCGGCAAACAAATGATTGGCTTACAACAAAACAGTTGTTCGAAGTCTGCTAGTTTAGTAACGTTTCCGTTTCCTGAGTCACGTGGATAAGCACCTGGATATGTAGATATAGTTAGGCAGGGCACTTACCAGCATGAGAATCTATTAACATGGTTCCCAGTGCTCCTTGACTAATATGTTCCCCTCATCAAAGTCCTCTGCCAGGGCTTCCGAATGAGTCTTAAGAGCCTGTATTCTCAGCCACGGGCCCCACAATTTATCAAATTTGTGGGGGCATTCCCTTGCCTAATACAACAGTTACTCAGCCCTCTCGGTCTCCCATTCATGCACTGTCAAGACCACAGCACTCTGGATCAGATCACACCGTTCCACCATTAGGGCAGCATTACAAAAAAGGAGCATGTAGCGACCAGAGTCTGGTCTCCACAAACTCCCAAAACCACCAGCTGCGGGGTGAGGTCTATTGTTGTGTCCAGAATTACTGAGGTGCTACCCTCCGCCCTCCTCCCACAACCAATTGTACTTTGGGCATCTCCCGATTGTGTGTAGTAGTGTACCTCTTTGTCTACAGACCAGCACACAGAGGTCTGTCAGATCTACCCATATGGAACAACCTCGTCCTGGTGAAATACCCCTGGTGTGAATCATCAATTGCATCAGTTGAAATCATATAAAGACCTTTTCAAATGCCACCCTATACCTGGAACTTAATAGGCAGGGCTTTTCAGCCAAAGCTGAGATCAATGCCTTGTCGTCTCACCTGCCAACTAGGAAGTCCAAAATGTTGTCCCGCTTGGGTCATAATGTCTAAACCAGTTTTTCTTTTTACTGTACAAATGCCTAAAGCTTGCTGGTTTGTTACTATCACTCATGTAAGATGGCAAAATAGACCCCTACGTTCTTGCCAGATAATATGTAGTGTAAATGTTTTGCAAATCTCTTCAGTTGGGCAGCCTTGAGGTTTTGAAACACCTGCTTCACAGTGGGTGAAGAACTGTTGACATAGTCATGATATCTGAGGTAGTCCTATGCCTGCATGACAGGAGGCACTTCTTGAGATTATCCTCTGACATACGGAGTAAATGAAAAGACATTCCTCTTGGGTGAAGACTCTGACAAGCAAGCAAGTTAAAAGTAATTTTGTTAGAACTGTAAACCTGCAGAGTGGCAACTTGGAACAGCATGCATGCTATAGCTGACAACGCCAGATCATTCCCATGGAATCCATACTGGAATGCAAGAACATCATAACACATCCCCCATTTTAAGAAATTTAATAAAGACATAAAACACCAAACATTGACAAACATGCAAATTGTCCAGTACAGGTGCACACACCCAGGACACGATTAGATACCAAGTTCTGTTCTGAAATTCCTAGCTCACAGTTCTGCAGGACCACACTTTCTACGTTCCAGCATGGGCCGAAAACACATATAGCCTTGTCACACACTATTATTAATCTCTGTTGATCAATACTTCGGCATTAATTTATAGACCAACACTGGCGCTTTAATCTGTGCATTATCACTCAACATCACTTACTCTGCCTCTCGTGCCCTTCTCATGGAGCTATTCATTTTATGCTTACAAAGGTGCTTTTCCTGCAGCTTCAGTTGATGCTCCTGACAATAAATCTACCATTTTATCAAATCTGGACATCTTCCCAGCAAATGTTCAAATGAGACCTGTAGAGGAGGCACACTTGCAGCATTAGCTTCACTAAAAACATGAATTGCTTACCATACTGTCAAATACAGTAAGCAATCTCTGCCATGTTTAAGCGCATCATTATTGTGTTAGTGAATTCTGAATGTGGTTAATTCACCACAGAGGTAGGTGAACACTGAGATAGACCGCGGACTGGGAAGGCAAAGCCTGACCAGATGGGGCCTGCAGCAAACACCTTCCAATGCGGGACCGGCATAGCAGGAGGTGCAGGAGGTCCAGAAGCCCAGGAAAGGAAGCACCGGTGATTGGCGTTATTCAAAGCCACCAATCAGGAAGGAAGACTGGGCTGGCCCTAAGTTCAAGTGGTGGTTAGGGAGCCCCCCTTTTTGCATCATTAACACGGTGAATTTTGAATGTGGTTAATTCACCACACAGTAGGGGACACTAAGAGGTTGCATAGCAGTAAAAAAAAAAAAAAAAAAAAATCATGATTATTGATGATAGTGCAATGTCTGTGAACTAGCGTGGGTGGCGTTTACGGAGCCAGAATGTCAGTGCACTTCACTGCAGTTTATACAAAATGACCATGGATCATTTGAAGCTCTTGAAACCAGGTAATTTGGAGTTCAGACAACAGATCAAACTAGACAGGGCTACTTTTAAAACCGTATTTTGTTTTTGCATCCTACTTTTCGGGTCTGGCCTTGTTTTCACTGAGATTTACATTTTTATTCCCCCCTTTAGTGATTTTTATGGCTTCTCCTCATCCCCTTCCATCTCCTTATCAATGCTGAGATGTTTGTGCAGCTCACCTTCGTCAACCCCAGTGTTTGGTACCTAAAAATACAGCACATCATATGGCCGCATACCCATGTTATGTCATGCATTAGTGGATCCACAAAGGCAGCATATGCTGCACGCCAGCACCATTGCTGAGGGAAGGACGGCATTGTAAGTGGGTGTAGAATGTGTAAAATTTGTTAAGGCAGGTGCAGTGAACAACAGGGCATCTTTTTATTGGTTTCAGTCTTGTTTCAAGGCAAGGGTGTTCCTCACTGTTGTATATTACATACTCAAGTTATAGTGTTCAGGATGTTGCCATGACAATTAGAATGGGGGAAATGGAATGTAGATGGGCGAAGTGACAGTTGCTGAAGACTGTTCTCTGAGCCGGCTGTATACTCATCTTACTAAATAAAGATGTAACGTTGGGAGCTGTACTTAGTGATCTTTGGATGAAGAGAACGTATTAGTGGCGACGAGGATGGGATCTATGGTTGATAGCCGGCTTGGAGTACGGTGTGGAGGAGCAGAGAAGGCATCTGCGTGGCAACAGTGGTTTTGACTAGGAAAACGATTTGTGGAACAGTGTGGAGGCGTTGTCTACATTGAGGAAGAAATTTTAGGAATACGCAGCATTATTGCGGTGTGTGAGGTGAAGACGCACGTTTATTTCAGAAAGGTGCACAAGTCAATTAAGGCGTGTGAAAAGCGCCGGGAGCGTTTCAACGTTCAGCATAGACCGCGTTTGTCCCGTGTGCTGAACAGCAATACTTCGTGTTTGACGCCGTGAAACCGCCTGAAGTACACGGCACTCACACAATCAATTTAGCGGAAATCAAAGCAACCGCCGTTGCTACCAAATCTCAACACTCCGTGTTGACACAGTGAAACTGACGAAGGCGTCAGTAATTGCTACCGATGTAAGCACAAGTCAAGGCGTGTGAAAAGCGCCGGGAGCGTGGGTGCGGAGTGGCACACAACGTCGCTGTTGGATCCACGGAGGGGCACATTGTTGGATCCGAAAAGGAATAAAATAAACTTGAATGTACACACTGGGCGCGTGTACAGAAAAGACTTGGCACTCACTTGTTGGTGAGGAGAAGAACGCCGTGAAAGGTTTAAAAACTCGAGCGTGTCGCTGAGAGAGTTTAGATGACTCATTCCTGGTGTTCTGTTGGTGTCGACATTAGCATCCTATGTCGATAAACAAATTGAAAGTGAAGAAGGACTACGGTTCAGTGTGCCATAAAAAAGGAAAAAAAGACTTATTCATGTAAAGTGTTGAGGGTGTTGATATTGTTGTTAGTTGTTATTTTTGTGGTGATTTGTTGTAAGATAACATAAAATAATTCACTTATACATATATACATATTCACACACATATTTAAAAAAAAATTCACATATCTACACATTTACACTAAAAAAAAAAATAAAAAAAAAAAAATGCAATCGATTTTACCACCACCTACATTTTTGGAAGGCCCGGGGAATCCAATTATGCAATGGGAAGATTGGCGTGAAGCATTTGAAACTTATCTAGAGGCAATGGATGGGTATGCTTTCACGGCTAGAAGGAAAGTGGCCATATTGAAACACAATTTGGGTGTTGAAGGCAGAAAAGTTTTAAAAACATTACCGGGTATTAGTGGTGCAGATCAAAGCAATATTGAGAATTCAGATATGGAAGAGGAGGCACTTGATGAATATGATGTGGTGATAGGAGCTTTGGAAGAACATTTCGGTAGAAAAGTAAGTGTAGTTGTGGAAAGACACAAATTTTATTCTCGTACACAAGGTGTTGATGAATCCATTGATCAATTTGTGGCTGCCTTACGTAATTTAGCCATTACGTGTAAATTTAAAGGTCTGCAAGATGAAATTATTCGTGACCAATTAATTAACAGAACGAGCAATGTCAAAATTCAAGAAAAATTATTAGGGATGAAAGAACCTACATTAGAAAAAACTATTATTGTGGCTAAAAGAGTAGAAAATACATTTAAGTATGTAAAGGAATTACATAATCGTGACAATGTTTGTAAAATAAGAGAGTTGAGTTCTAGTAATAGATTCAAGGGAGAAGAAAAAAGAAACTTAACAATGAATGAGAATTGTAAAAGAACGTGTTATCGTTGTGGGAGTATAAAACATGTAGCGTCAGCTAGAAATTGTCCTGCAATAAAAATGAAATGTTACAAATGCAAGAGAATAGGTCATATTGCTAAAGTTTGTAGAAGCGAAGGGAATATTACTAATGTGAATTGTGTAACTGACCAAGGAAAGATTAATAAGATGTATGAGGAAGAAAAGTCAAATTCGGAGGATGAGGTTGAAGTATTGATGGTTCAGGATGGTGAAGAAGTTTTAAAACTAGAATCTTATGATACAGAATATCATCCTCCAAAGTGTGTTGTAAAGATAGGCGGGAAGGAAATATGTATGTGGGCGGATTCTTGTTCTCCTTATACACTAGTTAGTAAGGATGTATGGTATGACTTGGGGGGCATGGAGTTACAAGAGACACGCATTCAACCTGAAGGTTATGGTGGAGGTAAGATACCGATAATTGGATGTTTTGAAACCAAAATATCATTCAAGGAAAGAAGTGCTAAATGTATGGTTTATGTTGTTGATAAAGGAAAGTTGTTGTTAGGATGGAGAGATCAACGTGCTTTAAATATCACATTAGATCCTAATAGGGAGGATCAGGTATTATTAACAGCTTCTGATAGTACAACCTCATGGGCACAGAAATTTCCAACATTATTTAGTACAAAGTTGGGTTGTTTAAAAAAATTTGTACACAAAATTATATTGAAGGAAAATATTACTCCAATAGCTCACAAAGTTAGAAGTGTACCGTTGGTTTTGCGAGGTCCTTTAAAGGAGGAATTAGAGAGATTATGTAAACTCGATGTAATTGAACCTATTGAAGCATCTGATTGGTTAAGTCCAATTGTTTTAGTACGGAAGCCGAACGGAAAGATAAGGATGTGTGTGGACTTGAGGGATTTAAACAAGTGCATATGGATTGATCGCCATCCTTTACCAAATATTGCAGAATTGTTATCAGGTGTGTCTGAAGGGAGATATTTTTCAACAATTGACCTGTCAAATGCTTACCATCAAATTATATTACATAAAGATTCTCGTCATTTGACATCATTTGTTACGCCAGAAGGTGCATTTCGTTTTAAAAGAATGCCATTCGGTTTGGCATCGGCCTCAGCTGTTTTTCAGCGGGTGATGGAAAAATTGTTGGGTAGTGTAAAGCAAGTAAGATTTTTTCAGGATGACATATTGGTTTGGGGTGTTGACAAACAGGACCACGACAGAATTTTATATGATGTGTTATGCATTCTAGATAAAGCTGGTGTAACTGTTGAATTGAATAAATGCAAATTTGCTATTCGAGAAGTGGAATACTTAGGTCATACATTGTCGGAACAAGGTATAAAACCCAAACATAAATTATTGGAGGCTATCGAAATGGCTCCAGATCCACAGGATAAGGATCAGTTACGATCTTTTCTAGGTTTGGCTGAATATTATTCAAAGTTTGTGGACCATTTTGCGGATAGAGTTAAACCCTTGAGAGAATTGATGAAGAAGGGTTGTAAGTTTGTATGGTCAACAGAAAGTGGAAAAGCCTTTAAGAATATAAAGGATTGTATTATAAATGCTGTAGCCTTAGCACCATATAAGCCAGGTGACAAACTAATTATTGCAACTGATGCAAGTATGTATGGTCTAGGTGCTGTTCTTATGCAGAAGAATAAGTATGGCCGTGAAAGAATAATTGCATTTGCTTCAAGGACGTTAAAAAGTGCTGAATTAAATTACTCAACTATTGAGAAGGAAACTCTGGCATGTTGGTGGGGTATTCAACACTTTAGAAATTTTGTATGGGGTGTTGACTTTGAACTTTGGACTGACCACAAGCCATTAATTGATGTTTTTACAACGAAAGGTGCAGGAAGAGCTACTCCACGCATTGCAAAATGGTTATTCAGATTACAGGAGTATACTTTCATTACAAAATACATTCCTGGAATAAAAAATGTCACTGCAGATTTTTTATCTCGATGTCCAGTAGATGGAATGAACCATGTGGAGGAAGACGATTTTTTAGTGGCAGATATCATATGTGCAAGTCTCAAAGCAATATCAGAACAAGAATGGAGACTTGCAATAGGGGAGGATGAAATTTGTCAGAAGTTAATAAATTTGTTGCCAAAACGTTGGAAGTGGGAATGGGATGAATCAGTTGAGATTCATAATTATAAGTCTATTTGGGCAGAATTGTCATGCATTGATGGAATTTTAAGACGTGGTGATCGGTTATTAGTGCCGAAATCATTACGGCATAGAGTATTAACTGCGCTTCATGAGGGTCATGGTGGAATGTCTGCTATGAAACGCAAAGTTCGATTGGACTTTTGGTGGCCTGGTTTAGATCATGATGTGGAAAGATTTGTGAGGGAATGTGTTGCATGTGCACATAGTGATAAGTCTCATAGTCCAGTTAATACGCCGATAACAGCTATGGATTTTCCTGAATATCCATGGCAGAGATTGGGTATAGATGTATGTGGACCTTTTGATATATTAGGTAGTGAGAGTAGGTATGCTGTGGTGCTGATGGACTACTATTCCAAATGGCCAGAAGTTACTTTTGTCAGGGAAGTAAAGACAAAAGTAATCATAGAGTTTTGTAAAGAAGTGTTCAGGAGAGAAGGATATCCGGAGATTTTGGTTTCTGATAATGGTCCACAGTTTCTAGCAAGAGAATTTGAGGAATTTTTAGAACAGTGTGGAATTTCACACAGAAAAACAGCTGTATATCATCCACGTGAGAATGGTCTTGTTGAGAGGTTTAACAGAGTTTTGGGGGAAAATATACAGTTGGCTATGAAATGCAGATTGGATTGGAAGGAGGAAATGAAGAAAATGGTGTGGAATTATCGTACAACTCCACATTCTTTGACTGGTGAAACTCCGTTTGTCTTGTTGAGGGGTAGGAAGGCTTGCACCATAGCTGTTCCAGCTTGGATGAATAAGGACAAGATAGTGAGAGTGGATGAAGAATGCATGAGAAAGGGTGTTAAAATGAAACAACAAAAATATTGTTCAAAGGGAAAAGAACATAATAGAAATTTACCTTGGAACGTAGGTGATGTAGTAAAAGTTAGAAGATTCCAGGACTATAAGAAGGGTGAATCTAAATGGTCAAATCCTAAGAAAATTCGGAAGGTAATGAAATATTCCGTGATTCTGGATGATGGAAAGAAATGGAATCTAAGGAATGTTGTGAAATGTAACGATTTAGAAACAGATAAGTTTATAAAAAATGATCATGAATTAATAACAAAACAAACAAATGTAGGCAAAGATGTTATGGAAAATAAAAGAAAAAGTTATGAAGGAATAATGTTACGAAGGAGCAGTCGTCAAAGGAAAATTCCAGGAAGATATAGAGAATGAATTGAACACTGTATTAATATGACATGTAAATAGTTAATGTATCATTTTGAATACCGTTGTGTTTTATGTTGTTAATAAGGGAGATATGTTGTATATTACATACTCAAGTTATAGTGTTCAGGATGTTGCCATGACAATTAGAATGGGGGAAATGGAATGTAGATGGGCGAAGTGACAGTTGCTGAAGACTGTTCTCTGAGCCGGCTGTATACTCATCTTACTAAATAAAGATGTAACGTTGGGAGCTGTACTTAGTGATCTTTGGATGAAGAGAACGTATTACTCACCTCACCCTTACTTGGTTCTAATAGGATGTCAGGTGACAGGCATCTGTAAGAAAGGGACTGTATTGATGGCCTTCTGGACTTAACATAACATAAGCACAAAGGGAAGCATTGTCATAGACAAGGAAAGCCTCTCCTAGGCCACCTTCTCCTCAACCTCATTTGCTCCTTTCTTCGCTCGATGCCAGTTCAAGATGGGGGCATTATTTTGTCTCCAAAGGAGAGAAATTCTGAGCCTGCGGCACTGTGGAGAATACATTTACTACTGCAAACTCAACCCTAAGGAAAATGGCTGAACAGCAGTGATACCAATCCCCTTCGTCTCTGGGCTTTCTCTGCCCAATTCCTTGATGGAGTCAGTGTGAGAAGGAAGAGGACTGGCAGTATTCTTTGGCGCCTAGTTAAGATGTACTCTACCCTAGGGTTTCAGAGAAGTTCTGCTCTACACTGAAAATGGAGGCCATTTTATTGCCTTGGTGAACATAGCAGTCACACTGGAAGATATTTTGCATGGTAGAAGGCTTAGTCTTCGCCAAAGTGCACATACATGTCATTGATCTTTTTGTTAAGGGCTGGAACTTAGACCATGTATTTGACCCCATTTTTGTCTTGTGCACTCTGAGATACTGGTAGTGTGAGGAAATCACAACAGATGAGGATTGCACGGTCCTATTATACTAGATGGAGAAACTAACCCAACTTTTGTTGGATCATTCGCTTCTCTTTTCGATGATCAGAGTACATTCCTTTATGTGCATGTCTTTGTGTATAAATGTTCTTCATGTTAAACACCAGCTGAGATGCCTTTCATCCAAAATGTGTCAAGCCTGCTCTCAAGTAGCTCCAATGGAAGAAGGAGCTGTCTGGTTAAGACCATACTTGGGACAGGTGGTTTAGTCGTTTTTGAAAGCAATCCAAAGTTTGAGAAACCCAGATCGCAACGTTAGCCCCAATCTCTGTGTCATTCTGAAAATGCTCATTTTGGGAAGAAAGACGCAAGCTAGAATGAGATTGTCAAGGAGTAACTTGCTGCACTCCAGTGGTCAGTGGGAGCCAATAGCTTAGGGTGATGAGAACTTTATTATTAGGCCAGTCATTTTACGGTACTTGTTTCGCAGGATCATAGAGGAAGCCTGGCTGACAAAAGATCGAAACCCCATTTTAGGCTGTGCTTTTGGTTACCAACGAAGTAAAGCAGTCACAAAAGGATGTGAGAGAGTCTGTGTAAGAGCATGTGCACAGTGGAGCTAAATAAAGTACTACATGTGGGTGAGTAAAAAAATTGCAGGTAACAAGCTGAGGAAAGGTAAAAGGTGAGAATCAGGATACCAAAGCATGCTAAAGGTGCATATATGCTTACATGCCTAACATTTTAGAAGAGGAAAGTGGGAGATTAAAAAAAATGTTAAATGAGGAGGATGTATTTCCTCCATTGGCTTCTATAGAAGGAGAGGCAATTTCAGGAGGTAGACAGCCAAAATAAAGACTTTTTTGCTTCTAAAATCGGGAGTCTCTCGCCCGAACGGGGTCTGTTGGCATGTATGTAGATGCATGTGTGTGCAGCATCTAGTGTCTGCTAAGAATGTCTTGGGCGAAGCCCACTTATAAACCGTATGAAAAGCGTGTATGTGTTATTGTACTGTATGAGTCCCGGAAATCTGTGGTGAAATAACATCAGTTCTGTGTGAGGAAAACCTGGTGTAGAGCATGGACAAAATTGTGCTGACAGGGACTAGGGAAGAGATAATAAAACCCATCTGGAGTGGTGGAAGTGATATTCTGTCTGGGCACACAGATGTTTTAAGGCATGGGCAAAGTGGGCGCTGGCCGAGGGCCCCGGCCTTTCGGGGTCCCCCGTTACAGCCAGCTCTGCTCTGCAGAGAATCTTGCCCCAAAGACCTGAACAGTTTGTTTTATATACCATCTTCCTTTGATTTATTTTTAACTTGGGTGATGTGCGAGAGTCTTTGTGAGAAAGTGCCCCTTTTGACATGGTTAGCTCCCCACTTTTTGTCTGGTATATGATGTGGTTTCAAAGTTGTAAGTGCATTGGGCCCCTGCTAACCAGGTTGCAGGGCCAGATCTCTTTCCCAAAACTGTTGTGATGCATTAACACAATTGGCAACACCTTTAGCGGCCTCTATAAGTCCCTTTTAAATGGTACTTGGGTACCCAGGGCATGGGGTACTAAGGGTAGGCCCCTGAGGGCAGCAGCACAGATTGTGCCACCCTCAGGGACCCTGCATCCAAGTGCCTGGCGAAGTCCTAAAATGCAAACATGACATGTCACACAGCCTGTGTGACTTGTCCATGACACATTGCATGCAATATCAGTAAGCCACCCCTCTGGCAGGCCTTACAGCCTAAGGCAGGGTGCACTATAATGCATGTGTGGGCATAGGTGCATGAGCAATATGCACCTACTGTGTCCTTGCCAAACCTGGGACATAATAAGTGCACAGAGCAGCAACTTTAAATGCATGTGTTGGACACTGGTAAGTACAAGTTTCACAACTACATGACTGCCACTTTGAACCCTGGAGTGCTTGGCATCAAACAACTCAGAACAACAAATCCAAACTGGTACAAGTATTGGATTTCTTGCTAAATGTACCCAGGGGTCACCTTAGAGGTGACCCCTGGGAAGCTAACTAGCCCTGGCATGGTTGCTGGCTGGTCCCAACCGGCCTGCCACCGCAAGAAAAGATTCTGGATCCCTGGGTTGAGTGCTTTTGCTCTCTGGGAGCAGAAAAACAGCCCTTCCTGGGCAGAAGTGTTACGCCTCCGTCCCCAGGAATGTGCACTGCCCTGCCTACGAGCTTCAAAGTGCTTGCCACCCTTGAAACTCGTCCCCCAGTCCTGCTGCTAGAAGCAGATGGCCTCCTCTGTTGCAAACCCCCACTTTTGGCAGGAGTAATGGCCGAAAAATCACAAAAACTAGGAGTGGCCACCCTCTGCCTGCACCACCTCTCAGGTGTAGCAGGGCAGATGACCTCTCCATTTCATTTTCATCCATCTTGCATGGTAAACAAAATAGCCGATCAGGGTTAGGGATGTGACCTCTCCCTTCAGGAAATGGTCACTAAGTGGGTGTAGCCATCCTAAGGTATATGGCACAGTGGTCACTACCAGGTACTACCCGAAACGCCCCCCTAAATGCAGTATTTAGTGGGCATCCCTAGACCTGTAGATCAGATTTGATGGATACAAGAAGACCAGGGACAAAGAAGACCCAAGGCTTGAGAACAGAAGCCCTGCTGCAAGAAGAAAAAGGCACCAAACCCTGCCTGCTACACCCATGTCTCGACAATCGCTGTAGAACTGGCTTCCCTTTCTCTTGGAGAGCTGGTACACTATTTCCAACATCCCTTTTTCACTTTGAACTTTGTGCACACCTCTTGACTGACTTATCTGCTCTGAACCTGGCCTCCCTTGTCTTTGCATCAGAGAACCAGATGTGCTGTAGGGGTCCCTAACCTCTTGCGACCTCTACAATCCAAGCGGACCCACCGGACTCACCTTTAAGTCCCCCTGTGTATTGCACTTCCAAGTGATCCCCCTCGCCTGTCCTGCACCAGTTCCAAGACTTTCAGCTGCTGCTCCTGCTCAAACCGGGAACTGCCCAAACTTCTCCGGCTGGGCCACAAGACATCTCGATGACCTCGACCTAAAACCAGACGATGACATTTGTGAATGCATTGTCTGATTTTATATGCATTTTTAAATCTTTCTCGCATTGATTCCTATGGTGTGTAATTAGGCACAAAAGACTATTTTTTTTACTAAACTTTGAAAAATCATAACTTAAAAAGTACTTTCCCAATGTTGATGATCACAGTCTTAAAAATGTTATAAAAATCTGAAGTATCTTTGTAAATTGGTCTTGAGTTATTCTTTTGAGTGTGTGTACACATTTATTGATACTCTGAGTACAATAAATGCTTAGCACTTCTCCAAGATAGGCTTAACTGCTCGACCAAGCTACCACAAACATTAGAGCATTAGGTGGTCTAGCTTTTGGCTCTGTGAACCAGTGTGGGGTTGCACTGACTCTCTGCACAGTGCACTGCATTTTTGTACACTATATAGAGAGCCAGCCCCCTACAATCTATTACATACATATTGTAGAGAAATGTTGTTTTTGTTTCATGCAACATCCAAAAAGGTGTTTCTTTTAGATCAAAACAGGACTGCAAATGTGAGAAATGGGAGGGTGTCTCAGAGATTATTTGCAGCAAGGTCAGCAAGTGACTGCAGTGTTACAATATATTGAAAACACGTATCCCTATCTGTGAATATTAGATGTAAACACATGAAGAATATGGACGAGTGTGCATGTGCACTGTCAGTGAGCTGGTCAAAGAGGGAATGAAGAACTGAAATTGGATCATGCATTTAAGGTTGTTACGGACAGGGCCCCCAAAATATGTTTGGCCCCGGGCGTGCAAAATCCTTAAGATGTCCTTGTCTAGGCAGATGGCATTTGTATCTAGAGCCGTGCATATAATGATAGATGATACAGGTTACAGTGCAATTGCGGAAGAGAGCTAAGCTCAGAGGCAGTTTATAAAAAAACATTTCACATTGCTACTCTAGCTCATATCCCTTTTGGGCCCTCGTTTGGATAGAGTCATAGCTCCGGGAGGCCACAGTTCTGCTATATTTAGCTTTCAGCTAAACATTACTATAATGAAGGTAATAAGGATAAGTATCCAGTTCCCTTTCAATGTCGGCCCTGGATATGTCAGAGTTAAACACACACCCGTCTTCTACAAAAGAGTGACCACTTCATCAATATGTGTAAGAGCAACCTTATCCACCACTTCAATCTTTTCAAGCATCTAAAACCTGCGCACAGCCTCTTCTAACTATCATAACTGGAGTGAATCAGTCGGTGGTCTTCACTTGATTGATAAGACACTTGGTATATTAGTGTTTAACTTTGTTGCAAAAGTATTCCTTTGATCCACACAGGCACTCCTGAACTTACACTTGGAAAAGCTTTTCTGTGAAGGTAATTATCCTGTGCCACAAATCATTGAGGCACCATAACTGATCATAAATACATCTCATTTAGACCTGACATCCTTGGTGTGGTAGTCCCCCAACTTTGTACCTCACAGCCCTTGTCTTTGGTGACTTTTGTTTTGCTGGCTTTAGAACTCTACACACTTTACCAATACTAAACAGTGCTAAAGTGCTTGTGCTCTCCCCTTTAAACATGACAATAATGGCTTACACCCAATTGGCACATTTAATTTATGTATAAGTCCCTAGTAAAGTGGTACAAATAGGCTCAGGGCCTGTAAATTAAATGCTACTAGTGGGCCTGCAGTACTCATTCTGTCACCCACTTAAGTGGCCCTTTAAACATCTCAGGCCTGCCTTTGCAGCCTGTGTTAGTAGTTTTAAACTACCATTTCGACCTGGCAAGATAATGACAAACCTCTTGCCAGGCCCAAACCTCGTTTTTAATACGTTTAGGTCCCTCCTAGTGTAGGCCCTAAACAGCTCAGAAGGCAAGGTGCAGTGTATTTAAAATGTTGGACATCTAAGTTTTACATGTCCTTGCAGTGAAAAACTCCTAAATTCGTTTTCACCAATGTGAGGCCCAGCTCTCCCATGGGATAACATTGGGTTAACTTATTACATTTAATTAGTGATAATTTTCTATTGGGAGATTGGGAGGGCGTGGGAATGTTGAGTTTGATGTCTAAAGAATTGTAATTTAAACACTTTGTACCTGTAAAGTTGTTTTTCTCAAACAATCAATTCTGAAAATGCCACTTTTAGAAAGTTGATATTTTCTTGTCCTAACCATTTGGTGCCTACTGACAATTTCCTGGGTCACATGACTAGGCGTATATATCAGTTGGCTTTTGTGTTTTTCTCTCAGACAGCCACACAATAGAGGGCCTGGGTGTTTGCAGTATGGGCCTCATGTGGATAAGGAATAGAGCCAGGATAAAGTTAAAGGTGTGCTAATGAAAACAAAAAGCATGTTGGATTATTTCAAAGTAGTCAAGGCTTTGGGTGTGAAAAAAGGGGGTCATCCAATGGTCAGGCAGCTAGCAGGTGTTATGAATACACAGTATGTATGACAGTATGTATTTTCAGAGTTTGTATGGGTGGTGGAAGCATTGTAAAACACAATTAGATTGGAAAATGAGATGCATGAACCCGGGTATGAATGACCAAGTGCCGATGATAGTGAACACATCCAACTTTAGGATTCACACACACAAAGATCCAACTTATATATAATTAATCTGGAATCAAAACTTTGGGTCCTTGCCCTTGTTCAGCACTCCAGTTTCTATAGTTTGGTTCTCACTGTACAAGTACTTTTTTGTATACATACAAAGCAGCAAGAGTGAAGGCAAGTGGGCAAACAAAGCCGTGCTACTTGAAAGGTCATATGTAGTCTTTGTTCTTTTCCTTATTGTGTGTCTGAAATTGTGTTGCACGCTGTCTTGTCTCTTACTCTATTCCTGTTTTCCTGTCTTTCTGTTTCATATTATCCCTGGTGTATGTGTGCCATGCTTCCAGTTAACCCGATGGATCTCAAAGTAGTGTGCAGTTGCTAGTGGCACGCTGCCTTTGTTAGCTTCGGTCATATTTTTTGTGTGTTGCTTGTGTTTCGGTATCTGGTGGTTTCACTTGAGAATTGAGTAGCTTTTATACCATCCCTGAGATGAACTATTAACTTCATGATCAGGTACGAATAGACAAGTATTGCAAAATAGGTTCCGGGAGGTAATCGGTTGCTTTTCTAGGTTTATCGAACGTGTTTGATAGAGCCCTGATGCCAATGTTATGGAAATTAGTGGGGAATACGTGTAGCCACACAGGTCTGTGTACTTTCTTTTGAAAGTTATTGCCTGATACCTGGCTACCAATTAGATTGAACATGGGCACTGCCTTGGTCCCTTCTCCAGTCTTGCTCAACATTCACTTGAGCGACTGCCTAAATCTGAATGAGCTCGAAGTAAATCTCCCAAAAGTGTGTGGTTTGGTGAATAACTAACTATAACCGATTATGCCACCCAGAAGGCCGCTCAAGAGCAATAAAAAAATTAAAATACTCCATTTTGATAGAAAGATAAATCATTTGATTGTAAACAAAAAACAGGATCAGTTTTTATCGGAATAAGCTGACTGAAATGTGTAAATTGGCTCTTTCATTCACTGTCTGATTGCATTCAGATTAATAGAGTGCCAAAGGCCTCATGTGCGAATCTTTTTTGAAGCATGCAAACCGTTTACGACACAAAAAAGCATTTAACAAGTACAAAAGCCAAATTGCGATTCAGTAACTTATTATTGAATTACAATCTGGGTTTGTGATTAGTTATTTGGAAGGGGCATGCCACTTAACTACTTAAATAGATATCTAGAAATATGATAAAACTCTCAGGTAGGTAATTCTGTCGCGTGCATTTAGTAGCAGTGACAGAACCTGTGGTTGATTTTGTACTAATTAAACAATGAGTGCAGTGAAATCTGAGAATTTCCATGGGAGTTAAGGTGGATGGAAAAATGCGCTGAAAAATTGAGACAAATGGTCCAGATTATAGAAAAAATATCCAATCACGCTGTTTAAAATGTTATACACTGTTTAAAATAGTCTAAGTAATAAACATATTTCTGAAAGAAATGAATTAATGCATCCAATACAGCAACATCTTCATTCGCAAAAAGTGTCCCGGTTCTTCAAAACTATGTGTAAAATAATTAAACAAATTCTGTGCTTTTTCCAAGCTCTAGTAACCCAATACAACAGTATTCACCAGCAGAAAATGTGAAACAGAAACATGGTGCAACAACCGATGTATTCCATATCTGGAGTAACAAACACCATATTCAATCTGCTCCCAGATGAACACTGCATATCCTTTGTGTTACTGTGCCGTTCTCCTTTCAAGGATTTTGAGTGATTTAAAAAAAAGGTTTTGGCTTGTATCGTGTTTTAACTCTCATGCGCTGCATGGCTTTATCTCAAAGGCTACTCACTGTGCAAGAATGAAGAAAGAAATCTTGGGCCAGATGTAGCAACTTCCCAAATTGCGACTTGCAATTTGCGGGTCCCTGCGACTCGCAAATTGCAAGTCGCAATTTGGGATGCAGAAAGGTGTCTCAGACACCTTCTGCGAGTCGCTATGGGGTCGCAAAGACCCACCTCATTAATATTAATGAGGTGGGTCGCAATTTGCAACCCCATATCGAGTCAGGGCACTCATGGGGATTTAAGGCCTGCTGTAGTCAGCAGACCTCCATGTCCGTGACTGCTTTGAAATAAAGCAGTTTTTTTTTCTTCAAAGTGCAACCCGTTTTCCTTAAAGGAAAACGAGCAGCACTTTGAAAAATAAACCGAAACCTTTTGTTTCGTTATTTTTCAGGGCAGGTAGAGGTCCATTGGACCACTGCCTGCTCTGAAAAATTATTTTTTGGTCCAGTCACAAAGGGGAAGGGGTCCCATGGGGACCCCTTCCCGTTTGCGACTGGGTTACCATCCACTTCAAGTGGATGGTAACTGCGAGTCCATTTGCGACCGCTTTCGCGGTCGCAAATGGAATTGCATACCAGTGCGACTCGCAAATAGGAAGGGAATACCCCTTCCTATTTGCGACTCTGAAATGCATTTTGCGAGTCGGTTCCGACTCGCAAAATGCATTTCTACATACCAGATGGGCTTTAGCGAATCGCAAACTGCGTTTTTCGCCATTTGCGAGTCGCTAAAGCTTTCCTACATCTGGCCCTTAGTTGTTGAAGGTTTTGAGAGAATGTTAGCTGGACAAGTAAGTGCAATGTTCACCCAGAGTAGCGCCCACTCTTTGGAGCGCCTGCACTCCAATATTCTAGCGACGTAACCTGTACTTATATATAAATTGTGATAAAAATTCTTCTACATTTAAACTTAAAAAATAAAGTTCCAAAATAATTTAATTGAAATTTATTTTAGAACTATGTACTCTGTATAAAGTAATCCTAAAATGTTAATGAAGCAAACAGATACACCTTGGGGGGCGAACAGACACAAAGAATTTTAAATAGAATACTATTCCAATTCCAGCTGGGGGCCATGACAGAATTCCAAAAAATGAACAAATGCCTCGGCTCTTTGTCGCAAGAGGAATGTCCAAATAAAGTGGAACAGGGAGTATTTTTTGACCAGTAATACATTTAACTCATTAATTTCCATAAAATGCATTTTGTAGTTTAAGAAGCACTGATGGTCAAATCAAATGAAAACAAGCATTTGCAATGTATTGGGTCTTGCATTTGCTGTAGTTAGAGCTATTAGTGTTGTAAACTCTTGACCGGACTTTTTTTTGCCACACAAATTGAAAATGAAAAATAAAACAGTTTCACATAAGCGAGCTGGTTCAAAGCGTCATGGCTGCCATGAGCATGCGTGTGAAGGAGACACAAAAGGAAAAATAAGTTTGCTTGAACTCAAACGTATGGGCAAAAGTGCAATTGGCCATGTAGCAGGGTCGATGTCCAAGGCGGTAACCAAACTGCCCCAAGGAGGGACATATGTAAAGCATTTACAAATGATAACAAGGGATTTTTGAAGGGCAAGCCCACGAACGAGCGATAGTGATGGGTGTGGTTAAAAGCCCAAATAGATAACAATACATTAACAAAGCAGCGCTTGCGCGCTGCTATGCTCAACCTAAAAAATTTGGTCACAAAGTTATACAGCTATTTACTGTATTCAAGGAATTCCACTGACAATTAACATTTCTGCTTTTGGCCTGATGAAATCACACTGCGGACACCCCTTATATTGTTGCTTCATGCTATCCAGAGCTGCAGAGAAACTTTCACCGGTAGCAGCAATGATGGTTTGCGCATGACTGCTGTACTGTATGTATTTAGAGAGAAGTGGTCATTATTATGTGTAACGGAAACTAGGGAGTGCTGCAGGACCTGCCTCACCCCTACTTCCAGTGCCCTAATTCGGGGTCTAGACTGTAAGGACTTTTGGAAACATTGATGTAGGATAAGGTGGGGTCCAGGGGTGTAACACGGGGACCCCCAGCCCTTGCGGCACAGGGGGGACCCCAACCCTCCAGGGATGCCCCTATTCAGCCAAAGTACAATGAATATCAGTAAGATATAGGAGACTTGAGGGGGGACTTCTCACATTCTAAAGGGGGCCCTATTGTTTTGCATTATAATACTGATGGGGCCTTTTGATAGCCCCATTATGTAAACAGCACCTTTTTTGCCGAGCTGCGGGGTGACTCAAACTGCAAGACCAATGAATGCTCAGAAGGGAATCTCTCTCTCTCTCGTTTCTGCTTATGCTGTAGAGAGCGTTATTTTGTTTGTTAGGTCGCGCTATAGGAAGTGCATCTTACTCTAGCAAGGATTTCCTTTTTCTAACAAACTGGTGAGGACAAAGGTGTCTGTTTTGATCAGAGAAAATGTATCACTGTTCTGCTTAGGGATTTTATGATTTCAGCACAGATCCCCAGCAGTGTTCAAAACTTGTTTTGTCGCTGTATTGAAATAGCACATTGGGAAACCCGGAGGCTTCAAATACGTGACAAGAATAATGCCCCATTTTAAATGGAGTAAAGCAGTGGTTCCCAACCTTTTGACTTTTGTGAACCCCCACTTTATCATTAGTGGAACCTGGGGACCCCCACTGAGTCATTATTGTAATCCGGGCACCCCTCCACTGTCTCATTACTGAAAGCTGGGGACCCAATCTGTTAAGATTATTTAATTTTCTAAGCAGTCGCAGACCCCCTGTGGAGGCTTCACAGACCTCCAGAGGTCCACAGACCACAGGTTGGGAACCACTGGAGTAAAGTTTGCCAGAAATAATTTGATAAGATCACATGAAGTATTAGCAATGTTCTTGTATTGCCTTCTTTCTGGGTGCCAAGACAGTGACACACACTTATGGTAATGGTTTTTAATTTGGGGTTGTGCTCCTTTAGAATGTGAACTAGCACATGGTTGTTCCTTTTACCTTCCATCACTGATAAGGGAGGCAGCAGCACTTGTGATTTCTATTAGGTGCCAAATTTAAGATTAGAACAGATCAAACACCATGCAGACTCGATTTCAGTGTCCAAACATCTGTAAATGGATCACAAGTTTGCAGGAACATACATATGACATTGAATAGTTTTTAAGTGCCAGAAATGTCATGGTAGAATGGCTTCAGAGGTTACCTGGTGAAGTGAACAATAGAGCTGAGAACATTACAGAAGGGTCCAGATGTTCCCAGTGGAGCAAGTGGTGGTGATCTAGATAGACTGTCAGAGGAGATGGTACAAGATGAATCCCTAAAGCAGCACAGGTGTTACAAGCATCAAAGTTGACTTGGAAAAAAAGACATGAGGAGATGGGATTCAAAGATTTAGCCATTGATGAAAGCATTGAGGCAGACTAACGATGTGCAAAATAGTAGTAGCTAAAGAAGGTTACAGCCTTAAGTGTGTGGGTTGGCTTTGTGGGACATCCTCTGATAAGAACAGTGGACTGCTGTGGGAGAGTAATGGACACATATCTGGATAGAATTGTGGTGCTGTGTGGACTGTCTACAAAAGCACAATGGTATAAAGGTTAGAGAGACTCCCATGATACTGGTGGATACATCCAATATCCTGGGGCACGGTGGATTTTGGACATTTTGGGACTTATCTTTATGGGAGGAAAATTTCTGAAATGTGTCTTGGTTCTATGAGATCAGTGGTTCTTAACCCGTGGTCCAAGGACTCTTCAGGTCTGCGAAGCCTACTCAGGTGATCGATGGCTGTGTTGCAAAATTAAATAATATTAAAATTAGTACTTTAAAATCAATAAAGTACATACAAATAAAGAAGCAAATTGAAAATGTGTAAACAATTCTATATTTGATTGCGAATTAAAGAAAATATTTCAATATTTGAGCATTTGTTTGGTGTATACTTGTTTTGTGTATTGTTTTGAAGTTCAAATCATAGAAAATGCTTAGGCTTGGGGTTTCCACCTTTCAACAATTACTCAGTGGAGAATCCCAGATTTCAGTAATGAATCAGTGGGGCTCCACAGAAGTTTAAAGGTTAAGAACAGCTGTATTAGACCATGTTCTTACATATGTTTTTATTGTTAGTGATAGGAGTATGGAGGATATATTTAGTAGAGGGGTACCTGTACATACGTCCGATGGACAGCAGTGTCCAAGTGACCTCTGAAGAAATGGTATTATGGATTGGGATTATATACTATTTAGGTATGGAATTTCTTGAGGTGCTCCATTCATATCTACTTCATTTTTCTGATATGGAGCATAGGAAATTGTATTAAAATTTAAGGTTGGGTCTGTTTGTTTCTCATCATATTTGAGGCATTGGTAACTAAGTGCCCCCTGATAGAAGGGTGTATTTATGAACCAGTAATTAACTGGGGACTTTGCTGCCTGTGATATTCTATTGCACTTGCTCAGTGATGCAAGCAAGACATATTAATATGTTTTCTTTTACTAGATTAAGGACTGCTTCATTAAAAAAAATAACAAAAAACATCTTTACTTTCTGCTTTCCAGCCACCTCCGGAACAGATTTCTATTTTTTTTTTATGCTATTGTCTTTTGATTTTGTTGCATTGCTTATGTAAAGTATTATTTAAAATGTTGAAGGGATTATTTTATGAATAATGTTGTAAAACAAAGTTAGCTATACATCAAAGGTTTTGAGCTTAATTTATATCCTTTAAGTTGGTGGTTTTAGTTTCACAATTTCTGCCCACATTTCACGGTATCAGTCATTCGCACATGCGGAGAACCTTGGTGGTCGTAGGAAGAGGGCAGATAGTTGAGACATATACCTTTATGAAACACTGTCATCGTGTGGGTGGAACCAAGGGTATAAGCTTTAGGGACCCAATATATGTTTTCTAATAAATCTATAGGTTTCAACAGCTTTGTTGGCCAATTGCCAGTCAAAATTTCAGTTTCTGCTAGGTATTTCTTCTCTCAGCTAAGACTCGGATAGTAAACGGGGACAAGATGGTAAGGTAACAGTTGTGTGGTCATCTTCGGTACACTGAGGGGCACATTTATACTCTGTGCTGAATTTGCGTCTTTTTTTAATGCAAATTCAGCGCAAACTATACTCCAAATTTATATTTTGACACTAGACCCATCTAGCGTCAAATTATAGGAGTTAACTTCCTTTTTCGGATGCGTGAAACCACCTTGCGTTAACGAGATGCAAGGTAGGCGTTCCCGTCCAAAAAAATGACTCTAAGAGTCTAGCGCCATATAAAACCCTCCGTGAAAGAATGGGTGGGAGGCGGACCCAAAAAATGATATTAACTCCGTTTTGCGTAAAATTTTAATGAATGGGTCTGAGAAGGCATTAAAATGAGGTACATGCACCACTATATAAGGAAAACTCACAGAAGGAACAGTTGCTACCTCCAGGAAAACATGGAAGTCATACTGCTCCAGCTAGGCACACACCACAGACATCCACAACGACAGCTGCTTCCCCCTACCTCCACAACATCAACCCCAAATACCACAACGGCACCCACAAAGGCAATGCCAGAGGCAGGAGAGGATATTTCGGCAGAGGGCTACCCTCCGTGGCCTCAGGGAAAAAGACATCATCAGGACTTACCGTCTCAACGGAAGTCCATTCTACACATGCTGAACCAGATTGCACCAGACATTACGGCAAGGCTGCAAACTCCCTACAACATGCCACCCACCACAGAGCTCCTCACTGTTCTGCATATGGTGGCTTCTGGATCCTTTCAGACAACAGGGGCACTAGTGGCTGGTGTTTCCCAGCCATCAATATGGCTGGGACCTAGATGCCATCATCCGCCTCTCACCCCACCACATCTGCTTCCTAAACACCCAACAACTGCAGCAGGAGACCAAGCAAGGATTCTATTTGATTGTTGGCTTTCCACATGTGCTGGGTGCAATGGGCTGATGCCCATGTGCGACTGATACCACCTGCAGCTACGGAACACCTATACAGGAACTGCAAGCACACACATTCGATAAATGTGCAGGCCATTGGGGACCATCGTGGGCTCTTCACCAACATCCCAGCCAAGTACTCCGGCAGCGTCCATGATGCTTGCATATTCCGGCACTCCACCATCAACGAGCTGTTCCAGGATGGAAATTATAGCAATGATCTACTTCTCGGTAAGTCAACCAACCAATCAAAACACACACAACACACCAACCCTGTAGAACAAACAACATATACACCACAACAAAGACGCATGGGCCCACAGACGTACCGGCAACAACACATATGCAACATGCCACAGTACACCACAATGACTGGACATCACAAGCGCAGACACCCAGATGTACCTGACACAGCCACAAACTAACAGCCACACCACGTTAAGGACAGGAGGAGCTATGTTCGCTTTGCATACAGAATAAGACCACAAACCACTACAAGAGTCCAATGGTTGACTACCATGTATACTTCACACACATGAGACCAAACCATCAATAGCTCCGCCTTGTCAATGGCCTATGGCATTCATGTAAAGAAAGTCACGCCTAGGCACATCCCCACCTCATTCATGGTGTGCAAGACTCAGGCACAATCCACATCAAATGACACCCAAGTGGTGCCAACCACAACTACATCCCATCTACACATGCCTGACATACCTGAAGGCTGCACATATATCTGAAATGCATCGTATTGCACACATCGGAAGACTAATGTACCTGCCATTATAGATAATGGGGAAGAATCATGAGAAATGGTGCCACAACTCCTCAACTGACAACTCCCATGCCCCACTTAGTGCCCCATAATACCATCATGCCTGTACTGTAGACTAACAATAGTACACCATGGCAGATTCACTGCTAAACTGGTATTTATATGGATGCCAGAGTAGACCCCAGTAGGAGTATGGAGGACATGTCTGCCCATGCATGCACTGTACTAAGTGACCTTTCAGAAATATAGCAGAGCCCACTCCAATTACTAAGAAGATTGGACATGCACCTGTATCAAATGTGATCATCATGCTAATATATGATACACACCCTTGGACACTCATCATGAGTTTGTTGTCCGGCAGAGGCCACTTGTTAAACTTCCACCACAGTTAGACTGACATTGTGGTCTAAACCCTGCTCTCCCAATTAGGAGTTCACTGCTGGGCCTGTCGGTGTAAACATAATTTTCCAAATGCCCACCCAGCTAGGAAGAGGGCCAAAACATTGCAGCCGGTTTGTAAGTGATCCGGCTGCAATGTGGCGTTGTGGTGCGTGCAGCAGTACCGGTAGCAGTTACTACTGCATGTAATTTGTGCATTGGAAAGTGCTACATATCTGTCCATGTGGAACCAGGCACTGCCCATGTCAAGTGCATGGCCAGTGCAGGGGCCTCCAGGTAACACACCTGACGCACCCACTCAGCCAGCCCTTGCATGGCAGTGAAATCACCTTGCAAAGGCTGGCAGATTTAGGAGTCCAAATCCAGAGGGCTGCGCTGCTTGCAGCACTGCCCTGGCAGATTGAGCCGCTGGGACTGCCAGGCAGCTGGCTGGTGGTGATGCTGGTGGTCCAAACATGGTGGGTCCACCACAGTCATAATGTGGGGGTCATACTGCCATGACTGCAGCGGTCTGACTGCCACTGTGAGTCTGGCATACTTGAGAACACCAGATTTGTAATGATGGCCAAGACGGTTGATACACCCACCATCTGCCAATAAGGCCCACTAAGTGTTGCACTGCATGCATAATGCCACACGCCTACATCAACAGAATAGGCTGGTTTCGTAGGGCAAGTATGCTGGGCACACATCTGACACCATTGTGCTGCAAGGAGGTGGTAGCCTCCATCTAATATGAGGACCTTTCTACTAAAATGGACTACACAAAACATATTACATACATGATGAGCACACGTATTGGAATCTAGATGGGCACATACAGGTCCTTGAGTCAGAATGACATGTACATCAACACAGTCAAATTGAACCATACTACATAACCTGAAACATACACAACATCACACAAACCTCTGAATCACAACTCAAACTGCAAACAACTACTGCCATGGAATATTCATGGTTCCTCTCAACTCTTCACTAAATTTCTCCCTCTTATCTTTGCAGCCGACCAAGGTTATGTCATACAGCTAGAAGTCTTGACCCCATTTAAAAATCCAGATACCATTGAACAGTGTGCCTACAATGAACCACACCGGAAAACACGCAGTGTGTCGGGGAAGAGCTTTGGCCTTCTCAAATCCTGGTTTAAGTGCCTGGACATGACAGAAGGAAGCCTCCTGTATGCTCCCCCGCTGGTATGCAAGATCATACTGGTATGTGCTATCCTGTACAACATGTGTGTCAGAAAAAATATCCCCTGGGACGTACAAGTAGATGTCCACAATGAGGAGGAAGAGGAGGAGGAGGATGGGAATGAGGACCTTGAGGGGGACCAACCAAACACAACGGCAGGAGTCCGCAGGAGACAGCCAATTGTTGACAACGTATATTCATAGTTAACCAAAAATGTACTCTAATACCTCAAATAAATGTTGTTCAACAACATAATTCTTGGTCTACTCCTTGTCCAATACATATAACTTTGGAATGTGAATGTGAATCTAACCTCAGGGAGTGTGTCAGAAACACAAAAACAACAAGTATGGTACACACATCTTTGGTGATGTAGGGGGTTCTACAGACTACATCTCACATATCAGTGATGCCCAAATCCCTGGCATGTGACTTCTGAAGTCCAAGATCCACGCACCACTATGTATATTGTTACATCATGGGGCATTCACCCACACAACAACTATAACTAACCGCTAGCATGCAAGGGGGCCACACATAAGGTAGGGGCTGTCAGGAAATGGAGGTAAAGTAATGTCAGAACTGAACACTGTCACAACACTGTGTGAGAGTAGCTTGGCCTGCACCGTACATGTGCGTCAAGGGGGGACATCATAGATAAAGTTGCTTGTTCAGTAATTGCCCATATTGGAAGCTGAGCCTGCACAGAGTGTCCATGGGAATATGTACTGGCACTACAACAGTCCACATCCCTGACACGTGGATGACTGTAAATCGTGTATGGCACATACACGTTGGCTGGGGAGTGGTCAAAGGCTTGGCAGTGTCATAAAGCAGATAGGGATGTTGAATCCATATGCAAACACATTACAGATTGTATGGTCTTTTATTTTTAATGGGATAATGCATCTGACAAATGATAGTCTGGCTGGAATGTAGGCAGAGTGTGTGACACACCCATCTACAAAGGATGCACACCTGTCACACAAATAGACTTGATTCACACATGCCCACTGCTAATAATGAGAAATACATGTGGACTAATGTATGGGTGTCCATCCTGGGTAGCAATAGGTATGCCATTGTCCACAATGATTGACCTGTGTCTGAATATCTCACAATACAAACCACTCATTGTCACTTACAATACAGATTCATTGTATTGAACTAAATTTAACTAACGTCCTCATACATGCAATGGCCTCCTATATCACAAACATGTGTGGAATGTCTGAACAAGTGTGAACATCTACAGAATTCTCCTATACAGTCAGGGACCCACATCACACTGAGTCGGAGTAGACACTGCCATATCATCGGCACCTGGCAAAGGATGAATACAGCTTTAAGGAGATTATATACCTCAACATCAGTCAGTCATGGTAAGAGCCGGATAGGTTGTGGCATGCTGGGAAAATTACATTACCATGTTCAATGGTGGATGGACAGCTCTAAGATACCCACAAATTTGTGCTGATCCTACATGCCATGTCACGTGGAGACTACTCAAGTGCTGTCTCATGTGCAGTGTCATGTGTGTCTGGCACTCATTCCATCTCACTAATATCGCCAATGGAACATTGACTACTGAGTTGACAGTTTTAAGAGTAGGGAATATTTCCACATTAGACAAGTCACATGCAATATTCTGTCCCAATATCACCTGACAATGCTGCTGTAGAAGATGTGTACAAGGTGCTAGCAGACAAAAGACTTGGAGCAATGGAGGACACATACATGCCTCACCAGTCATGGCAGATAATAGGGATAATGTCTAGAAAAAAAAAAAAACAGACACTATAAGACACAAATGTCTACATGTCAAACGCTAACTGATGCACAGAGAGGGTGGGCACGTTAGTACATGACCCAGACAAATTTGCCACCACCATACCATGGTAATTGTCCTTACCGGTACAGGAGACAGTCACATACAATTCAATCTTAACAATTTCATTTGTCCAACCTTTACATCACACCAGTCATGCAACCCCTAAGCAGGCTGAACATGGACACAACGTTCGACTCCTAAACATCCATACACGTCCTACATGTGTAAGCACACAACCTCTGTACCTGATAGAGCAAGGCTGACATCTCGTACTGCACTGGAATTAATCACAAACAGGTCTGTATGTCCACATTTGTGCATGTCTCCATCCACCAGGGAGTGTGTACAGGCTGGAAATTAGTTATCATAAATGGTAGAGGTACCAGCTCAATAAATCCACGCACCACTGCTCTGACAACATCAGCGAATGATAATGTCAGATGCTTGATGCATGTGCACAGGGGGCAGAGTGAAGTGGACCACCATCAACCTGCACCTCCATATGGAACCATGGGTTTGTGTTGCCACACAAACTCACATATTGATGTAGATGGGTAGGCCTGCCATCTGTGCTCCACTGCAACACAGTGGTATGGCATTGTATGTGACAGTCATGACTGACATGATGTTGTACCAGATAGCACCCACGGGAGTCCCAGGACACGGGGACAAAGGAGGTGCAAAATGCGGTTTTGCAGCACTACAAAGGAAGGTCCCACGCCACCGGAGAACAACTCAGCGAGTTGAGCGTCACAGGATAGAGTGCTGGGGACCTGGGCCAGGCTGTGCATGAAGGAATTTTGTAAATAGTGCACAGAGACCTCAGGAGGTGAAGAAGACGTGGTGCACAGGGGTTGATTCCAGGTCAGAGGATGTAGTAGTTGCAGAGGATTCCTACTGGAAACTTGCAAGTAGATTCTGAAGAGAACCCACAGGAGAGATCTTAAATAGCCCTGTGAGGGGGATTGGCTACCTTATCAGGTATGGAAATATCAGGAGGGGTCTCTGACCTACTGGCACTGGCCACTCAGAGGCCTCCAGAGTGTCCCTGCACCTTGCGAAGCAAGATGGCTGAAGTCTGGGACACACTGGAGGAGCTCTGGGCACCGCCCCTAGGGTGGTGATGGACAGGGGAGTGGTCACTCCCCTTTCCTTTGTCCAGTTTCGCACCAGAGCAGGGACCAGCATTCCCTGAAGCAGTGTAGATTGGCTTATGCAAGGAGGGCACCATCTGTGCCCTTCAAAGCATTTCCAGAGGCTGGGGGAGGCTACCCCTGCGCAGCCTGTAACACCTATTTCCAAAGGGAGAGGGTGTAACACCCTGCTCCCAAACAAAATGATTTGTTCTGCCTTCCTGGGACTGAGCTGCTCAGACCCCAGGAGGGCAGAACCCTGTCTGTGAGGTGGCAGCAGCTGTAGCTGCATTGTAAGCCTCAGAGAGCTGGTTTGGCATTACTGGGGGTCCACGGTGGAGCCCCCAGGATGCATGGAATTGGCTCCCCAATACCAGATTTGGAATGGGGGGACACTTCCAGGATCTTAGACACCTTGCATGGTTACCATTGTGAAGCTACATATAGGTATTGACCTATATGTAGTGCACATGTGTAATGGGGTCCCCGCACTCACAAAGTTCAGGGAATGGCCCTGAACTAAGTGGGGGCACCTTTGCTAGTGCAAATGTGCCCTCACACATAGTAACTTTGCACAAAGTATGAGTTAGTGCCTACAGCTGAGTCATGAAAACACATATTGGTTGCACATACCAATGACAGCGCAACGATATTCATGTATAGGCTTGCACATGTAGCCAAAAAACATATATTACAAAGTAGAACAGGCCATGTAACATTTGACAAATGACTCAGGGTGCATTCAAGGGCTACAGTGGAAAAAATTATGTTACTTCGATATGTGTAAAAAAACAATGATACTAATGCATCAACACCACACCGCAACCTTGCGAAAATGACACCTGGGCCCTGAGCGGCAATTCAACGTTACCACTGCACCATGAAGAAAAACCGACACGTGACTCTGATGCGTCAAAAAAACAAAACATGCATGATGCTAAAAAGTGAGGCACATGCCCAGGAAGTGATGTACAAGGATAACATGCCTGCAAGCATGGTACAGTAAGTGCAGTTTCACTTTCACTTCACAGTCTGTTCCCCTGTGACTGTGTGGTTGTGTTTTGAAGGTGCTGGTGGATTTGTGGTGTGTTTGGAAGTGTTGTTGTGTCCATTGTGCTGTGTCCTGTGTTTTTGGTACATGAATTGTCTATTTACTTGTTATTTGTGTTATTGGTGCACTGTTTTTTGTCAGTGTATTGGGGGGTGTCTGTGTAGGGTAGTTTAGTTGTTGGGGTAGTTTTGGGAGTTTGGGGTAGGTGTTGGGTTTAAGTTTCCTTTATTATATTTTTTTTGGATGACATCCTGTACCCTTTTGTCATGTCTGGGAAGGGTAGGATGGGGAGAGTGTCTCTTGATGAGCTGGGGGGGGGGTCATCTGGTTTGTGGCCCATTACCTGCCCCTCATGCTGCAACTGGGCAGCCGGGTGATCCCGGGCTACGCCACCAAGGCAAGTCGGCTGCGGTGGGGCAAGGTCATGTATCATCTGGCGAGGATATTCAAGATTGGACGCAATGAGCACCAGCTCAAGCATCGGTGGGCAGATCTGGTGGCAAGGGAGCAGGATCTGCTGGATCATTTGGGAATCGAAATCAGAAGAACTGTTAGTAAGTCTCCCTTTGCCATACAATCGGCTGCATTTAGCATTTGACTGACGGTTGCAGATAAGTCTGAGTGCTACTTGTAATGGTTGTGAACATGTTGTATGCAACCTGTATGAGGAGTCTGTGCCCCACTTGAGGCCTGCGGATCAAATGTCATACAATTTAGACAATGCAGGACACATGTATGATGAACCCTGCATAACCATCACGAAGGGGGATATGTAAGTGCCGCAAGCGCATCCTTGATGCTGCCATAGTGCCATTTGATTGACGGTAAGCAACGCTAACCTGCCATTTACCCCATGTAGTCTTTACAAAGTGGCACAATTCATGCATTGCACCAATTATCCAAGGCTTGATGCACATCATGCCAGCACAATATATGCAAGGGGGCCGTTCTGGCGCAAAGGGCTCCTCCATATTACCAAAAGGAAGTCAATGAGACGGCTGCACCCCATTGTGGCGGATTTCCTAATGCCTGCTCTTCTTTGCCATTAAACATAAGCTCCCATCATGATCAATGTGCTTAGTAGCACTCAGGGAAATAAATAATGATGCTAATCCTGCAAAGTGTCATAATACTGTCAAACAATTTTGACCCTACTCCCCCTAACTACCACCATGGTGAGCAGTCTATTGGAGATGGTGCACACATGGTGGTATCAGGAGTGCGCTAGACCCGCACTTCAACAGGCCCAGCACTAGGTGCTGCCCAACTTCCATATCTATGGCCCCAAATGTAGTGATGCATGCACAGTGCAACTGTCTAATTATACAGCTAGGAATGACTCCTGTGCCATTAAACAGGCATGAAAGGGTGTGCAAAAATTAGTTAGGGAGGGCAAAATCCAGACCTCAGTGTCACAACAAATGTACCAAAGTATGAATTCCAAATACTCTGTAGGGCTGCTGAGTGAAGGTGTGAGATTTGTGCATAGAAATATTTGAAAAGGGCCCCTATGTACTCAGCAGGAGTTTCCGTGATCTTTAGCATCGCCTGCTGAGTGCATCATTGGCCTTCACATATAAACATATTGTTGGCCCACACTGCCAGCATGCTGTGACTCAATAATGACTAGTCACACACATGGATGTGAGTAAGGGGTGCACTAAGGCCCACAAGGACAGTATAGATTCAATAGGTGCTGCACTACGGTAGTCCTATCGGCCTCTTGGTATCATTTTGCAAGGCCATGTTAGGGAGCCTGACCATGCACTGGGTCCAGACTACTGGCAGTTCCATTTGACCTGTGCATTGTGTATCACAGACAGCCTTATACACTGAACTATGTTGTCCATTTGCATTAACTAGGATTTACACTAAGCAATGTTCTATATTCATATCTTACAGGTGGACCTGCCCCTTACACCATCTGAGAGGTGGTGAGATTTGAAGACCCCGATACATCCAATAAGTGACATATGTTGGCTCCTGTTATCTACTCCTGGTTTTGGTGTGAGTCAGTCAGAAGAGTGGAATGCAATGAGTGATGTAGTTTTCTGGACCAGTGATAAGAAATCTTAGGAGGATGGATGGTGACATCATGGAGCATGTGTAAGAGGACCACGCACCAACGAAGCCTCTATATTTGAGAGGCTCCTGGGATGCTGTGCCCTGCACCGTGTATACATGGTGGGCTCAGTACACATTTTGTGGCTGCACATCAACTTGTCAATACGGCCCTTTCACATACAGTACTTTGCGTGCAATGGGTGTTTGCAGTGGCCGTGCTGTAGCAACAACCATACCAATTAGACAGTGTCCCATGGTGTGGCTTTAGCAGGCCACAACAGGCTAACATATATATTTCTGTGCCTTCCATACTTTTCTCTTTTAATGGGTGCTGCATTTGGCAGCACACATCAAAAGTGCAATGTCCCTTTGTAGGCTTTGTTTGTGTAGGAAGGTGTCTCTCCATGCACAATTACTATCTCCCCTTCAACGCAGTCAGCTAAGCACCATGGGGTAAGGGTGGCTGGTTCGAGTACTGGAAGCAAGATCATCGCCGGCGTAAGTGACAACATAGTGATGTGCCCTCTCTTATTCAATATGGCGCATCCCTGCGTTGTGAATTTCTTGGAGAGCTTGGCTGCCAATTGTCCGTCAGCATGATGCTCAGTCACATTCCCATCATGTATTGTGGGGTTGTGCAACGAGTTTGGCTTGCACGTAGTTCTAAGGGCAACGTGTGCTGGCATGGAATTGTGTGTAAAAGGATTATTAATGGCTGACTACATATTTATGGATGTCTGCCTTCATAGGTCACAGGCCAGCTGTATATGTACATAGCATGCCTGTTGTTCACAACCTTGTCACAGCAGCATAATCTGCAATGTGTGCCACACATAACTCACACTTGATGACAAGATGGCACAGATGTTGGGTTCCAATTGCATTACTCTCCAGAGGATTCTGTGGGAGACATACACACACCACAGGTGCCACGGTACCCTCCAGAGATGATGAGGTAGTGGTACAGCCAGGCGCCATAATGTCCTGAACTGTAGCAATCAGAGTACACAATGTGGGGAGAACTCCAGTCAAGAGGTTTCAGGTCAAAGTCTATTAATCTCCTAACACCAGATGTCAGAAGTGTAACCAATAAGGTGCAGCCACAATGTAAATTGTGATTGATGTAGATCACATCACAAATGCATAAGAAAGCAAGGCAGAGTGTGCAGCTGCTGCTGTGAGGATATCTGACGTGCATCTGTTGATGATGTGAGATGCTACTGGATACAGATGCAGCGCACAAAGCTGTGACGATTGCTGTGACCTTCAGGGCATCCATACAGCCACCTTGTGCATGCAATTGAACACACGTAGCATTACATGGCACATGGTAGGGGGCGCCAGTGCTGTAACGTCTTGATAATAGTGATTGTGCAGGTCAGGGTTTGCCACACCTTTCTCATATTAAGGTAGCATCAGTAGTACATGTGGCCACAGCATGGGAAATGCAGCTGGACACCAGTTATGGAGGCTCAGGCCAGGTTTTACACCTGAACACATGAATGTAGATATACTACAACATAGAATACCAGCTTTGTAGTTGGCATCCCCCTTAACAATTGGCCTACTCGTACACTCCATCATGGGTGATCAGGCCTTGGGGCATCATCAGGGATGTTGAGTTGATGGATTGCATGCCCACCCTCCCCCCCCCCCCCTTCAGCTCAGGGAGACAAGAAATTCATACTTGTTGAGACACGTGATGCTCAAAGTGTAGATGAGAGTGATGTTGAGTGGTGCATTGTTAGTTCCTATCAGCTGTGGCCCTTCTGGATTTCCAGTGGATTGATGTCAACCCACTGACATGTACAAGACACTGGTGATGTATGGTTGGATATAGAGGCAGATGAGGTGCAATATAATTTTTTGAGGCATGTGTGTAGGACTGTATGTATAATCAGATGTAGCAGTGCAAGTTACAAATCTGTACATGCTCCACCCAATGTTGATACTTGTGGTTGCTTGTCCTCATTTTGCAGCTGCCAACATGACCAATGAAGAAAGGCATAAGCTCAACTGCAGGTCAGAACGCTATCGCCACATCCTGGAGGTGCACACAGGTTTCTGTTGCATAGCACGTCGTTTCCATTCCAAGAAAGCATCAGGGGAATGGCATGCATTCCCACACTGGGGACACACTCACCCACCCAAGGCAAAGGATGGAGCAGGAACATCTTCAATGCATGGGCTCCCATCTGCACCCACCCCATCCATATCTACAGCACCAGTCGCCACCCCCACACCTGTTTTGCCACCACAAGCTGCTGGGCCATCACAATTGGACCAGGACGTACGTCGGGACATCACCCTGATACTCCAGCATTTGGACAGGTTGGAGGAGGCACTGGCAGAAGACCACAAACTCCTCAAGTACATCAAAAAGAAGGTCAAGAAGTCATGCAAATGAACTCACACTGTGATGGACCACCTCCCAGTTACTTCACCTCCCTTTTAAAATTGTACCATATTTTAGTTTGGGTTTTATGTAGTTGGTGGTAGGTTAGTGTAGTGTAGCCATTAATCAGGATACGTGTAGTTGGAGGGTGGGTTTCTATTCTTAGGTTTTTAAAGGTGGGTTGTTGTTTGGGGGGTCATGTTGGGGTTTATATGTGTTTTTATGAAAATATATATATATACGTATATATATATTTAAAAAAAAATAAAAAAATATATATATTTGTTTAGGTCATGGGATTAGTTAGTACATGTATAATTATAGTAATTGTTGTCCTACTTGTTTCTTGTTTCTTAAGGGGGTTAGGGGGCCAATGTTTAGAGTGTGTTGTTTTATGTGTAAGTTAAATTTAGTATAGGTTAGATAGTTTAGTCGTATGATAAGTATAGTTAATGTAGGTTAGTTTAGGATAGGGTAGGTTTTAGTTGTTTTTGAGTAGAGCCTTTTTATATTAAATATCTTCTTATCATTGCAGTTTGTGTAATTAGTGTGAGTCTCAGGGTTCTCCCCATGTGTGTACTGCCCAAATTGGGGAAATGGCCTATGGAATCCGTCCTGCCTACAGAAGCCTCATTTACCAGGTGTAATCCCTATTGACAACGGAGCTGTCACATTGACTGCAACATCACATCTACTAGTCCATGCATCTGCCATCCAGTGTACCCACCACTCATGATGACTATGTATACTTTGTAAAGGCAGGTCTGGTACTTCAGCTGTCAGTGTTGGGGTCCTGTAGTAGGAATGTTGGGACCTGTGGTACAGCTGATAACAGCACAATTGAAACTCTATCCCGCAAACCTGACTGGTGGCCATCACTAATGAGGTTAGATACCTCTGTACCACTCCAATGAGTTCTTCTGGTACTCCCGGCTGACGATATTGCCCTAGCTTGCCTTTCAGCCATATCTGCTGTATATGGCGAGGGAACCATATATGTGTCATTCATTTGTGACATACTCAATGAATTGCTTGTAGGTGATGAGACCAGCATAAACATTTGTCATGTCAGGGACCATGTGTGTAGCTTTGTGGCCCCACAGTCCAGCACTCTTGTACTGATACTCTGTGACCATTGGTGACCAATGACATGGATTCACACATTACAATCATTTAGCTGAGTCAATGGATCACAATAGATGTAGGCATGCTAATGTTGTACAAGGTGTTTATTTACAAGTGGAAGTGTTGTAGTGAGATATTTACAATATCCAGTTCAGTTACCCCATTTGTGAAATCCATACATTTGTAACACGATACAAGTACAGGGTTGAGGGACAAGTCTTGGGACATGCTTCAGAGTAGTGTCGATAAGTGTGGAGGAACAATAATTGCCAATTGATAAGTATGAGACAATGACATTCCATAGCAGACAGTTCAACAGTGTGTGGGTGAAGAGTGCACATATCCTACTATGATAACACCGCCATGATCTTTAGCACAGAACTAAGGAGAACACTGCCCATGTGGCATAGGCTGGTGCTACCGGGTATTCTTCCGAGTAAAGGTGACCTGTTCCACTTCTTCATCCTCCGATGTGTGTGGTGTCTCCTGTGCCATTGATGGTGGTGGTGTGTTGGTAGAGTGGGCCACACACACTTCAGTGGTTCAAGATGTGGAATCCCAATTCCCGACAGCTGTCATTTGTGGTATAACATATGACATCACTGCAGCAGGGAGGAACTGCAAATTTTTCAAGATAGCAGCAACATCCCTGTGGTAGGCAGCCATGTCTGCCCTGAGGGAGGCCACTTCACGCTGAATGGAGTCCAGCTTGTTTTCAATCATGCTACTGCCAGTTTGGAAGGACAGTTGTTGTGGCCTCTCCCTCATGGCGGCAGCTATGTCCATCAGACACTGCTGGACTCCACGCAGTGGGGAGTGTGTGCCTGGCTTGGCAGCTGTGTGTTCATTAGCCATCACGAGGCAGGTGCATATTCCCTCTAGGCTGGCTGCCACGGTCTTCATCCCTACCCGCACATGCTTGGCCAGCTCCCGCTGGACTCCTACCACTGTCCTCTGGAAGCTTGTCCCTGGGTCCTCAGAGTCCTGCGCTGTCTGTGCTGGCAGGCTGTAAATTTAGGGTGTTGGGTGGCTCATCTGGGATGGCTGCTACATTGGTTGTCCTCCTTGCAAATGGAGATGGTGTCTGGAAGGATATCAGGACATCCTGAAGAGTCTCTTGGCTGATGGTTGTCATCTGGGCATCAAGGTCATAGGAGAACTCCAGGACAGGCAGATCAGCAGGAGTGCCATCATCCTCTGCAATGAGATGGTGCAAAATCAATCTTTCTATGTTGTGACAGTTGACATGTCACATCATTGAATTGCTATTGGAGGCTCAGTGACAACTTACAGCCCAAACATTGGGGGTCATTCTGACCCCGGCGGGCGGTGGTCGCCGCCCGCCTGGCGGGAACCGCCATTTGGCCGCTCCGCGGTCAAAAGACCCCTGCAGCCATTCCGACCTTCCCGCTGGGCCGGCGGGCGCTAACAATGTTAGCGCCCGCCGGCCCAGCGGGAAGGGGGCCTGCAACACTGAAGCCGGCTCCGAATGGAGCCGGCGGTGTTGCAGGTGTGCGACGGGTGCAGTTGCACCCGTCGCGCTTTTCACTGTCTGCTAGGCAGACAATGAAAAGCAGGCTGGGGCCCTGTTAGGGGGCCCCTAGACACCCGTTACCGCCAGCCTCTTCCTGGCAGTGTAAACCGCCAGAAACAGGGTGGCGGTAAGGGGGTCAGAATCCCCGCGCCGCCATGGCGGATTCGCCTAGCCGGGGGAAATCCGGCGGGAAACCGCCGGACCCGGTTTTCTGACTGCGGCGGTAAAGAATGGGCAGGGAAGCACCGCCAGCCTGTTGGCTGTGCTTCCGTCATCTGCGGCCCTGCCGGTCTTTGACCGCCAGGGTCGGAATGACCCCCATTGTTCTTGTACATTATGGGTGCAATTTATCAGCCCTTTGCCCCACCTGAGTGTCAAGTAAAGGGAAGTTCAGGTGGTACAATAGGCTGCATCATATTTACAAGGTGTAATGTATTTCCTTTTTGTGGCTTGACACCATCTCCTCAAAAGGAGGGGAGGGAAAAATACCCCTTGTGGAGCGGTCCATTGAGGGGTCGGGATAGGCGCACAGCGAGCGCCTCCTTTGTTGCAAGTGTGACTATAAGGGGACACTCCCCCTAAAGGAATCAGAGGCCAGTTGCCTCAATCATTAGGGCCTCGGCGAGGTAGTGCCTTGCTTAAGGTAGGCCCTATCTATAAATATATAATTATTGTATTTTTGTCCCCCCTCCTTTTGAGGGGAGGCTTATCTATCTGCACTAGGCATGATAGTTAGGGATCTTAGGCCCTGAAGAATGCTTCGAGACCTCTCACGGCTCCCAGTAGAGGGCAGAAACATGTCGGCCAACTTTTAGTGAGATGACCCAGTGAGTCCTTGTTCTCACCGTGGTGTCCCACCCTGTTTTTAGTCGCACCAGCAGTTACCACTATTAAAGTGTAGACTACACACAGGCAACTGCCTAGGTGCTTTTATATCCCACTGGCTTAGCTGGATCCCATTACCTCCAGATAAAATGTATTGACGCACTCCCTCCCGTTCCTTTAACGGTGAGGTTGAGTCCGCCCAGGTGGTACTGTCCTACCTGGGTGGGGCTAGGTGGTCAAATGATGAAGCATGACTCTATATAATGTGTGAGACCACCTAGTCCGTAAAAGGTAATTCCCCTCCCCCCTCACACTCCTGTTACAGCAACCACACCATGCAGTCTCTGAACCCAACGAGGTCCATGAGCCCACGGATAGTCCCCCTGTACAGAGCTCTACATCATTGGTGAACCCCATACTTTCTTGTGGTAACTAGTCTTTCAGAGAGGGAGCTGGTATGGGACGTTTCCCATTAAATATATATTTCTAATCTCCCTCACAACTCTCTGGTAGTGTTATTATCTATTTGATCCATCAACAATGTAGTGGTGACTGCCCCACAGAGCTGCCATGAGGATACAGATTTTCACCCGCCATCCCAGCGTGTTACTCATACTGTCAACAGTGGAGGGTACACTGCACTAGCAGTCTTAACAATGCCAGACTTTGCCATGCACCAACCCCCACCCGTCAATGTAAAATTGTGCACCATGATGTTCACAGACATACACCATATGCTGTGTTTGTGTGATTGTTTCCTCATTCCTATGTGGCTGACACGGTTGTGTCAGAGTCGTTGTAGGCTCAGCCTGTATGTGTTGTGACCTATAGATTGCAATTTGATAGTGCATATTTTCTCTAGTGGCACAGTTCTGATCAGCATTAATATGTGAGGGTCCACACTGCACCAGGTTAGTTACACTGGGTAGTGCCATGTTTCCTGTGATACAGGACCCACCTGGAATTCCCCCAGCAGCTGTACAGATTATTTGTCCCTGCACTCAGACAGGCATCCTTACTGCATGATGGTGAAGTGGCTGCCTTATGAGGATGTGTTGTTTATGTGCGGGGTGGTGGTGCTTCCAGCACATGCCTGAGTAATGTTAGCTATGGTGCCATTTTAATGTGTGCTGTAAGATGCAGCACACATGTGTTTCGGCAATGGGACAAGACAGTTACGAAGTGATTCTACACGAAACACCCACCATGACGTAACCCCAGGAATGGTATTGACTGACTTCCTAGTCTCTGATGTCTTAGTTGTGTTGGTAGAGTTTGTTTAATTATATGCAATGGATGTTGTGATGACACAACCACAGAAACAGTAATTAGACATGCCTTCCATCCTATGTGCTGCATATATACACATTGGTATGTAACCATGGTAAATAAAATATGTCCAGGTTGTGTATGCCTTGTGGTACATTGCACAACCAAGGTGTGTGTACATGTGTTGCTTATGTTTGAATGGTGCAACTTGATTCATGGGCAATTTGTCCCTCTGCACTCCTTTCACATGCATTGAGTAAGTCCTATGGGCCTCCCCCTTCTTGCATTTGCTAATTTAGCATTTATTTATCCCAGGCAACTTACCCTGTATTTGTGGTGGTGATGACGCAGAAAAAGAAGGACTAACAAATATTCATATATCATGTAATCAAAATCGTATAAGGTAGTGTGATTTTAGCAAAGAAAAATAATGTATGGGGGAAATTGTGCCCATGGAGTAGTTCGCCATTATTTTAAACGAGCTTAATTAATCATGAAGAATTGAAAATGTAGTAATCTGTCATAATTGCAAATGTATTCTATGATTTTCTTGTCAAAACTGTTATATGCTTAGCTTAAATTTAGCAGAGGCTTTGGCCTAGTTGCCTGGTCTCAAATTTAACTGTGTGGTTTTCACTTGTATTAACCAAGACATATTATTTTACTTTAAGGTTGTATTTTTCCAGTAGAGATGACTAATACACTTATCTCAAGGTTTTGTGCTAGGCTAGTTTCATCCCTTTTGAAGCAAGGCCAGTTTCTGCAGGTGCGGACAATAAAAAGTCTGATACAGAAATAATTGGCAAACTTTGTTGCAACTTGTGTTCCAAGGCTCCAAGGACACCTTATGCATAAATGAGTACTAGGAGAAAGACACTATTCATTGGTCAAAAGGAAACCACCCTATGAACCCTCCAATAGAAGACCCTGAAGAATTTGGAATGTTTCTTACTTAAACCCACCAGACAAAGAGAAGTCAGACATTTTTCTACGATGCCATTTTGAAGCCCGATTCAAGACGCCATTTTGGAACGAACCCCTTGATGCCTTTTCTCTGTCGCAGAGAAAGAGACTTTAAAGAATTCTCACCCTAGAGACTTTAACTTTAATTCTGCCCCTTCCTGCCCATGCAGTAACTTTTGCCCCATTCTCCTTGCTGCCGCAAGGAAAACTTGCTTTAACTTTCCCCCTTTGAAACCCACCCCATGCTGGTCGAACCGATACCTGAAGGACGAAGACTTTTCTTGAATGCCGATTGTATTTGGTAAATATGAAAGGATAATTGTATTATGCATTGTGTTTTCCTTCCTAGGTACCAACTGCTTATTTTGATAGGGCCCAAGCTAGGAGTTTTCTAAATTTGTGTTAAGTAAATTCGTTTTGCATGAAGCCCCACATGCCAATGCTAATTAGAGGTTAGTTGAGGTATTCACTTGATGCACCATGCTAAATTGAAATCTTGTTATGCTGACCGATGTATGCAATTAGTCAAATTCAGTTGCTTATACTAGTGATTTGTATTGCTATAACAGAGTGCATTATAATCCAGATTTTGCGTAGATTGCGTTTCTTCCGCCGCTATGGACAGATAGTAATGTTCGTATATGTATACCATTTGATTTTGAGACTCACTTATATCATGCTAGCTTTGTTAATATAGAGAAATAAATTCATTAACTTCTAATAAACTGGTGTGGTTATTCATGACTGAAAGGTCATGGAGCGTCAAAATACCGATTGTTATTGATTCTTAATGTGTTGTTTGATCTACTAATTGAGTATTGGGTATTGATTATAATGATTATTGATTATTGATTGGAAAGATCCGACTATATTTGGATGAGGAGAACCCAACTCGGTTAAAAGGTTCACCGACCTCCTGTGTGTCCAAGTAAAAGTAATTTATAAAGACTGGACGCGCTATCAGTAGATGGTAGCAAAGATTGATGGTTTCGCCCTTTGGGACCCCATCCGAACAATAGACGGAGTCAAGTTAGAATTTTCTTTGATAAAACAAGTCGGAGAGATGATGATGCCCTAAATCCCCAATGACTTTCCCGGAATCTCGGAGCTTGCGAATGGAAGAAATGGAGGTGTGAGAATGTTTTCGGCGTTTCTAGTGACAGTTTGAGTGAAGTTAGGGTTTCGCGCTTGCACAGCTTATGCTGCAGATGAATTGTGAAGTTTGTGAGGATTTTTAGGGGGTTACGAACTCCAATCAAAATTTTAGAGGAGTGATACTCCAAAGTGTGAGAGTAGGGAAGTCGTCGAACTTCATATGTATGTAACGCTTTGTGCAGGAAAAAAAAAGTGTCCACATGGTTGTTGATGTTGAGACGGGCCCTGCGAGGTCAAGAGACTCCGGAGTATGTTGAAAAGTGTATGAGACACTCGATTGATGTTGTAATCTGTTCGGTTTAGTAGGTTGATCGGGCGTGGTCAACCAGTCAGTTTGAATATCGAGGAATGAAAGAAAATTTGTTGACTTTGAGATTTGACGAATTCTAAGGCGCGCTAGAATAGTTAATTGATCAGTTGAGAGTAAAATTTGCAGGTCGAAATTTTGCTTGCGAAAGTGGGAAACCGAGAAAGATGGAGTAACTGCCGAGGCTAGTGAAAAATCCCTAAGGTTTCTGAAGCAATTGTATTACCCTTCCTGTAGTAAACCGACAGATTTGTTTTCTTCTTTTTGGTTAGTGCTCGCGATATATTGCAGAAATTAGTTTTGAGTGAAGCTGAATGAAGGAGGACAAGCCGCAAGACTTTGTCAGCCGCAGTGTGTGAGTGTGACATCACTAGGAGCCGCGCTGGGATAGGTTGGTTACATTTCTTTAAGAAAATAAAAGACGGAAAGATTACATTTTTCAAAGCATTTAAGAGTGCCTTGAGGGGAGATGTATATATTAAAGCAAATGTAGGAGAAGAAACACCGCCTGAGGGTACACCAGCTTACATTGTGATTGAAGAAAAGGGTGTCGCACCATGTCTTTGGTTAAAGCAATGGTGTAAATTAACAGAAAAGCATGGAAGTGTAGCGTTCCCTATCCATGGGTCGTTTAATCTAAGAGTTTTGGAGAATCTAAGATTCGCGCTATACGACATGAAAGTACCTCCGAGACCAGCACAGTTTGAAGCATTAGCAATTTGGAAACTAATGGCTAGAAGGCAACAACAAAAGAAATTTGAGACGAGAGTGAGAAAAGTAGAAAAGACACTAGCGGATGCTAGATGGGATAGTACTCAAAAGGTTTGGAGATCAGACGTATTGCAGGGAATTAAATTGTTCCCAGCAATTACTGACGAAGCAGAGGCGGAAGGAAGGAAAGCTACCTGTAAAACAAACAGGAGTCAGTCCAGAGATAGAGAAAACAACAGAAATTCGAAAAGGTCAGACGAGTCAGACGATGAGGAGTTCATTATGCAATTGCTAAATGACCGCCCGCCACCATATGTGGAAAGTGAAAATGGCCCAAGCACCAGTACTGCCCCTCCAGAACCAATACAGGGTAATGTAACACCGAATTTGAGAATATCACAGAGGCAGAGCAGTTCCGATATGCCTTTTACACCACAAATACCACAAGTTCAGAGAATATATTCTGACATGCCTAAATTGAAACCTGTCAATGATTATCAGCCGCAGGTTCAAAGGCGCTATTGTGATGAGCATAATCTGGAAATGACTTCTAATTTAATGGCGCAGGGAGGACAGAATTATCAAAGACCGACATTGATTCAGGCCGAATCAACACAAATTTTGATGCCTCAGAAGCAGATGCAAGAAGTGCCGAGGTACACTCAAATAGCAGAAAAACAGTTAGACATGCCAGCAATGATGAACCATAATGTGGGAATTAACATGCCACAGAATTCGGGGACCAGACAGAATCCAGACGCAATATCTCTGCCTATCACTGTAGGTCCGCCAGTACCATTGTATATACAGGCAAAGCCGAATGTATGCGACCAAGGGGTAATGACACAAAATAAGACAGGGAGAAGATGCATAGAAAATACTCCAGAGACCACTCCGGTAGGAACACTGCCAAATAGATCTGGGTCTTTGTTGCAATTTAGTCCGATTCCAATTTGTGCTCCGTCAACTGTGGTAAGGTCAAGTCCACCACTAATAGTAACGCTAACTTCAAAAACAGAAACATTACAGAAACCATCAGTAGCAGTCGATGTGAGTGCTACATTGATGGGACTGAACGTGCAACAGTTAACACAATGGTTGAATAGCCTGAACTCCCCACAGAGTACACCCAGTGGGAAAAGAGAAGAATATTTTAATAGAATAAGACTGGGCATGGAAGCAGTTGAACTAGTAGAGGGAACGATGGATTTGAACAGGTTAGAATCATACACAGAAGAAGAGCTGAGATACATGTGCCCTAAAATTACAAGAGAAGTAAGCAGCATACATAAGAAGTTACAAGATATTGCAGACAGAAACAAGATCGATATAGGTAAGACTAAACACTTGAGCAGAAGTTACAGGTTAGACTTTGAGACAAAAGATTTTGAACACATGAGATCTGCAGGGATGAAAACACACCTTAAAGACATACTGCAAAGCGCGCAGGTCTGGAGATGTTTAGACAAATGGGAGAGCAGGTGGGTTAAGAAAAAGGACAAGAAGAAAGAAAGTACCCCAGATCGGAATGAGAAAGTACAACAGAATGATGATCTGATAACCATGTTACCAATGAGAGAAACGGTGGGGGAAACTTGTCCATGTACCGTGGCACAGGTGTGATATTCAATCCTTTACGGATGATTTCCCAAAATTAAGAGAGAAACCGATCGAATGGTATCAACAAACAGGTAGATTTGTGAAACTCGCAAAATGTTTTTGGGAAGACCTGAATACCTTGTTCGAAATTGTGGTTCCGGCAGATTTGTGGGAAGATTGTAAAAGGGCTGTAGGTTGGCCAACGAGTGAACCAGAAAGAGATAGGGACACAGGTGCACCATCACCTACGGTAATGAGTTTATACGATAAGGTGATTGAGCATTTGAAAATAAAGGTTGCGTCGAAAAATGTGGATTGGCAGAGAATTGACAGAACAGCACAAGAAGCTAAAGAGTCGATACATGCATACTATGAGAGATTGTTGAAAGCGTTTAAAAATTACAGTGGTACGGAAACGATTGATGCAAAGGACATGCTCCATTTTGTGTTCAGATTTGTGGAAGGATTGAGACCTGAAATCAGCCAAATGATTAAAATGCATTTGATTTGTTGGCAGTCAAAGTCGATCGATGAGCTGTTGAATTATGCAAAATACTGCAGTGATGAGATTGAGACAAAGCAGAAAAGGTTGAAGGAGAAAGTGATGGTGATGCAGCTTAGAGCAGCTCAGACAGGTTTGCAAGGTTTGCAAGGTTTCCAACAACAGTTGCCGCAGCTGCAACAGCAGGGAAATGCTATGTTTCAGCCACAGATGAGAGGCAGAGGCCGAGGAGGTTTTGTGAATAATGGTCCTGATTTGAATACTGTCGTGGTTCCAAATGGTATACAGGCAATGAAGAAGGTGATGTCATGTCACACGTGCGGAATCGTCGGGCTTTGGAAACGGGAGTGCCCAATGTTGGTGCATGAAGGTGTAGGTCAGCAAAACAATGATGTCAATTCATTTCAGAATATGAGAGGACTGAAAATGAGAGGTCCAAATCCAAATTTTCAAAATAATGTGAATCAGATGCAGGGTTTACAACCCGTACAACCACAGCAGGTGCAAATGCCCTGTGTACAAATCGCACAGTTGCAGCCAATGCAAAAGCAATTTCCTATGGTACCTAATCAGCATATATCCAAATACCCTTAGCATCAATGAATCAGCAACAAGTAATGCTTCCTCAACAGGTCACGGGTCAAGGAATGAATCAAAATGACACAGTACACCAATTCCTGTTACACAGTGAGAATGGAATAAACGATCTGTGGGAGGGTGAAAGTTCAGATGAGGCTTTCAGGGAGAACAGTTCAAGTAGTGGGAGTAGCAAATAGGTATCTGACAAACCCTATCACAGATCCAGTGCAAGTCAGGATTGGTAACTATCAAGGGTCGCATAAATTTGTGGTGTGTGACTCAATCCCGATATCACTATTAGGGAGAGACTTATTGTGCAAATTGGGATGTTCGATTATGTGCTCAAATGATGGAATTAAAATTCAGACGAACAGTGATGAGGAAGAAGAGGACAGTTTAGGAGAGGACGAAACGGAAACTGTCGATAAAGACTATCCCCTGATTACTCTTTATCCAATGCTCACTGAAGCAGATAATCCTGCAGAGTTACAGGAAACAGTTGAAAAGGAAGTGTGGGATATGACAGGGAAAGAAGTAGGATTGGTCAAAGGAGCAGAACCAGTGAAAGTGACTGTAAAACCCAATGTAAATTTTCCTCAGACTCCACAATACCATATGTCACAAGACACTCTCATAAAAGTCGCCCAACTCATTGATGAGTTTGTGAAACAGGGAGTACTGAGAGAAGTGCTGAGTAGTCCATGTAATTCACCAATCATGGGATTAATAAAACCGAGTGGAAAGGTCCGAATTGTTCAAGATTTGAGAAAAATAAATGACACAATAGTCAAATGTTGTCCCGTAGTACCAAATCCAGCTGTGATAATGTTTCAAATTCCCTGTGATGCAGAGTGGTTCTCAGTCATCGACTTGTCACAAGCATTCTTTTCTGTGCCTCTTCATGAGGACAGCCAATTTCTCTTTTGCTTCAAATTCCTAGATAGAGTCTACAGTTGGTGTCAAATTCCTCAAGGGTTTTCGGAGTCACCATCAATTTTCAACCAGATTCTAAAGAAAGATTTGGAATCATTAGAATTACCTTTTGAATCAACCTTGGTACAGTATATTGACGATTTGCTGATCGCATCCAAGACAGAGAATGACTGTATGGTTGACACTATTGCTCTGTTGAACCATTTGGGAAGGAATAGACACAAAGTGTCCCCTTCAAAATTACAATTCTGCCAGAAGAAAGTGAAATATTTGGGTCACCAGATAGAGAAAGGGTCAAGAAGAATTATGAAAGAAAGAATAACAAGTGTACTTCAAATGAGTCCACCCAAAACGAGGAGGGATATGAGAAAGTTTTGGGGAATGGTGAGCTATTGTCGCCAATGGATTCCCAATTTCTCGGCTCTGGCCAAACCTTTGCTGAAACTGACCCAGAAAGATGCGCTGCATTAAATAGTGTTGAAAAGAGATGAAATGGATGCTTTTATTGAATTAAAGGAATGCATGTGCAGAGCTCCAGCTTTAGGTATGCCTGATTACACAAAGCCTTTTACATTGTTTTGTCATGAATGTGATGCATGTTCCTTGTCTGTCTTGACTCAAGCCCATGGTGGCATAACCAGACCAGTAGCATATTTTTCAGCTACTTTGGATCCAGTCACAGCAGCCTTACCAAGATGCTTGCGTGCTGTAGCAGCAGTTTGTATGAGCCTAAATCAGAGCGAAGGAATAGTGATGGGACATCCTTTAACAGTCATGGTCCCTCACTCAGTCAAAATACTTTTGACACGTTCCCGAACACAGCTCATGACCGGTGCTAGGCTTACAAGGTACGAGACAATCATTTTGGGATCACCCAATGTGCAGCTGAAAAGGTGCACTACGTTGAATCCAGCAACTTTGTTTCCCAGTGAAAATGTCGAAATTGAGAACGCTGAAGACATCAAGCAGGACTGTCTTCAGGTGACTGAATTTTGTACAAAACCAAGACCTGATATCAAAGACACCCGATTGGAAGAATATGATCAAATTATTTTTGTTGATGGTTCATGTTTAAGAGATGCACTAGGAATATTGAAAGCAGGATATGCTGTATGTACAATAACTGGTGTTCTGGAAGCATCTTGGCTTCAGGGAGTTTATTCTGCACAGGTAGCGGAACTAGAAGCCCTTACTGGAGCTTGCCAACTTTCCGCATTAATGAAAGTCACCATTTACACTGACAGCCAGTACGGATTTGAAATAGTGCATGATTTTGGACAATTGTGGTCACAGAGAGGCTTCATGACCTCTTCAGGATCACCAGTGAAGAATGGTGAAAGAATAAGAGAATTGTTACACGCCATCCAGTTACCAGGGGAAGTAGCAGTGGTAAAATGCAGTGCACACTCGAAATCACAAGACTATGGCCCTCAACAGGTTGGCGGTGCTTCATTCGTCATTCTGACCGCGGCGTTAAAGCCGCGGTCGCCCAGCCGGGTCCGGCGGTTTCCCGCCGGATTTCCCCCGGCTGGGAGAATCCTCCAGGGCAGCGCTGCCCTGGGGATTCCGACCCCCTTCCTGCCAGCCTGTTTCTGGCGGTTTACACCGCCAGGAAGAGGCTGGCGGGAACGGGTGTCCTGGGGCCCCTGGGGGCCCCTGCACTGCCCATGCTATTGGCATGGGCAGTGCCGGGCCCCCTAACAGGGCCCCAGCCTGCTTTTCACTGTCTGCCTAGCAGACAGTGAAAAGCGCGACGGGTGTAACTGCACCCGTCGCACACCTGCAACACCGCCGGCTCCATTCGGAGTCGGCTTCAGTGTTGCAGGCCGCCTTCCCGCTGGGCCGGCCGGCGCTAACAATGTTAGCGCCCGCCGGCCCAGGGGGAAGGTCGGAATGGCCCCAGCGGTCTTTTGACCGCGGGGCGGCCAAATGTCGGTTCCCGCCAGGCGGGCAGCGACCGCCGCCCGCCGGGATCAGAATGACCCCCTATGTTTCTTTGGGAAATGGAGATGCAGATCAAGTCGCAAGATTTTGCGCATTGAACTGTATATTGCTCAGAAACGAATGGAACCTGATAAATGAGCCAGAACTTGAACCAAGTGAAGCCTTTGCTTTAAAGGTTGTAGATACAATTGAAAAATGTAAATTCCTACAAAATAATGTCAGTAAGGATGAGAAACTCTCGTGGAGCAAACTACAATGCATAAAGAAACCAGATGATTTGTGGGTTTCAAGTGAGGGGAGATTGGTTCTACCAGACAGTTTTTTAACGAAATTGGCCAGGTTGTATCATGGACAAGCCCACCTTGGAAGGGATGCCATTATTAGACTATTCAAAATTGATTGGTTCAATCCCAAATTCCGCCAAGTTGCTGAAGCAGTTTGCCATTGTTGCGTCATTTGCCAACAAATGAACGCAGGGAAGGGGACAGTAGAAAATTTGAGCCACATTGGAAGAGCAAGTGGGCCATTCAGCAGGATGCAAATGGATTTCATTGAGATGCCTATGCATGCAGGCTTGAAGTATGTGTTGGTGATTGTGTGTATTTTAAGTCATTGGATTGAAGCATACCCTACACGCAGAAATTACAGTCTCACAGTTGCAAAACTACTCTTGAGAGAATTAATACCACGTTTCTGATTCCCGATCTCTTTAGAATCAGATAGGGGAAGTCACTTCAATAACGAAGTAATTAAATTATTGTGTGCAGCGCTGAACATTGAACAAAAGTTGCATTGTAGCTACCGCCCTGAAGCATCAGGACTAGTGGAGCAAATGAATGGCACATTGAAATCGAGAATGGCGAAAATATGTGCATCCACAAACTTGAAATGGCCTGACGCATTACCTTTGGTGTTAATGTCAATGAGAAACACACCTGATAGAAAGACTGGACTATCGCCGCATGAGATCCTCATGGGCAGAGCCCTGAGACTCCCAGCAGTCCCTGCAAATGCACTTGTAAATATTACCGATGATATGGTATTGGACTACTGCAAAGGTCTGGCTGATGTGGTCCGCTCTTTTTCTCACCAGGTGGAGGCAACCACCTTGCCACCTATCCAAGGTCCAGGACACGCCCTGAAAGCAGGTGACTGGGTCTTGATAAAGAAGCACATGAGGAAATCGTGTCTGGAACCCCGTTGGAAAGGACCTTTCCAAGTGATTCTGACAACTACCACCACTGTGAAGTGTGCAGGAGTTCCCAACTGGATTCACGCCAGTCACACGAAAAGGGTGACGTGCCCCACAGAAGAGGAAGTTGAAGCTTTGAAATTACCAGCAGCTGACAGGAAAGTACCAGGCACTGAGGCAGAACGAAGAGAGCCTGAGAGCGAACAAGAAGAAATAGTAACGGAAGAAATATTTTCTGAGGAAGACGCAGTCGATCCTTTTGAGGACAACAGAGAAGAAGCCTCAGGAAGCGACAAAGATACTGAAGGTGACAAGGATCCTGTCACAGGTGAAGAAGCAGGAGAGCCTAATGAGAGGAGGGCTTTCCCAGAAGCAGACGATACAGGCAAAGAAAAGGAAAACCTGATTGACCTCCTAGGGGAAGGAGACAAGATAGAGCAGAGTGAAATCGTTCAAATTCTTCCAGAACCAGTTGCAGGTCCATCAGGTGAAAGCAGCGCGAAACGAAGACAAAGCATATCGCCAGTGAAGTCAAAGACTAAAGAAATATTAAAAGAAAGTGAAGGGCCAAAGTTGAAGGAGAAAAGAAAAGAAGTGTCTATCGTAATAACATCACTGAGTGAAGAAAAAGACACAGCCAAAGAACAATACATCAGCGAGAGAGAATCAAAAGGTGATGCAAAATTGAAGAGGAAAAGAATACCAAGCAGAAGATATTCTGGTCCAGAGTGGGCATACACAGCCACTGACGATTGGTCAGACGAATTTCTATCTCTCAGTCTTGAAAACGAAGAAGCAGAACGACACTTTGGTACTTGAGAAATGAAAAATGTCATGAACATTACCGAATAAGACATTGACAACCTGATTGACTTTGAACCGGATAAGACATTGATAACTTGATTGACTTTGAAACCGATCTTGAGAAAAAGCTGCGAAACCGATAAGAGACTAAGCTGCTAAAGAATACCGTGTGAACATTGAACTCGTTCAGCTTTATATATATCTGAAAATTTGATTTGATAAAGTGTCTTCAACTTTCTGATTCTATATAGATCATGACAGGTTGCACTACAAAAGGACACAAAATGAAATGTTGTAAATACATGTGTATAGGTCTAATAACTGCATGTGTACTAATAATTATAGCAATAGTTCTTGGAATGCATGGAGAGAATGAAAGAGACGCGAATGATGCATCTACTTCTAAACCTACTCCTGAATTAACTCCTCTGCAGAAACTCGAACAAGACGAGAAATATTTACACGACAAGAAAGAATTATCTTCAAACGTTTTCTATCGCTTGCTGAATGAGTATGTTGAGACAATGGATGCGAAAGATTGTTATGTGTGCACACAAATACCTACCTCAGTAATAGAAGGAGTGACATATCATAGAATGTCTCTCACGTATGGAATTTCATGTAGTTTGTTACTAACCAGATTTTATGGTCAGGAGTCTATTCAATACTTCTATTCCAGTCATGATGTCATGTTTTCATATGTCCCCATAATAGAGTACTTAAGTAAAGTAGCAAGAGATTATTATATAAAAATAGTTAGGGGTTTCTTTGAACCATTATCACCTTTTTCCACAGCACAAGCTCATAGAGAGAACCTTACATGCTTGCTTGCACCTGTAGAGAAAAGCTTTTTAGATCACACTGAAGATAGAAAGAAAGTGGTGAAGGAGAAATTAGAACATCTGTAGATAGCTATGCTTTTGCCGCGATAAAGACACAAGGGAAATTAGCTTTAGATGCAGTACATGTAGGAAAGCTTTGTATATATAGACCAAAATCATATTATGACACAATCTTTGTGGGAACGAGTGAATGTAAACACACGTTTTTTTTTCAAGCTAAATGGACGTTCATGCTGAATGGCCTAGATCCAGCTACTCCAGGAGTATACTATATTTGTGGACTCAATGCCTATTATCGTCTTCCAAAAGGATGGTATGGGAGACGTTATTTGGGAATAGTATTTCCAAAGATTTATCAACTAGACGACTTAAAGAAATTTCCAAAGCTGTCTGAATTACATTGTATTCAGAAGAGGGAGACAGATTCTGGTGTGGTAGGAGATATATTTGGAGCGTTGATTCCTTCAGTAGGAGTCATATTGAATTCAATTAAAATGAGAAAGTTGTCTACTATTGTGGATAACATGCTGACAAAATTTTCAGGAGCCATGATCCTGATTGATGCTGAACTTGCTGCAGAGAGAGCTATGACTCTTCAAAATCGGCTTGCTTTAGACATTCTTTTAGCAAAGAATGGAGGCGTTTGCAAGATGCTTAGTGCACATCACTGTTGTTCTTATATTCCAGACAACAGTGGGCAAATTAGAAAAATGCTTACAAATTTAACTAACGAGAGTACCGACTTGAAAGAATTGAAAGAACCAGGAGTATGGGAAAAGGTTGGAAAAGGATTTGCTTCCGTGGGAAATTGGCTCAGCAACATTTGGAATGGACTATTATTGAAAATAGTAAAAGGTATAGTAATAATATTAATTTGCTTATTAGGTATTTGGGGAATATGGAAAGCTATTAAAATATTGAAAACAAGAAACAAAAGCAGAAGAGAAAAGAAAGAACAAAATAAAATGGTAGAAATATACAGAGAAAAATCAAAGGGCACCAAAAGGAAGAGGGAATTGACTGAAGTGCCAAATTACTAAAACAGAATTTTAATGGAATAAAATTTGTGGTGGAAGATTTGATGTGATGACATAATTAGTCATCAGAGGAGGGATTGATGATGCAGTAAAAGAAGGACTAACAAATATTCATATATGATGTAATCAAAATCGTGTAAGGTAGTGTGATTTTAGCAAAGAAAAATAATGTACGTGGGAAATTGTGCCCAAGGGGTAGTTTGCCATTATTATAAACTAGCTTAATTGATCATGAAGAATTGAAAATGTAGTAATCCGTCATAATTGCAAATGTATTCTATGATTTTCTTGTTGAAACTGTTATATGCTTAGATTAAATTTAGCAGAGGCTTTGGCCTAGTTGCCTGGTCTCAAATTTAACTGCGTGGTTTCCACTTGTATTAACAAAGACATATTATTTTACTTTAAGGTTGTATTTTTCCAGTAGAGATGACTAATACACTTATCTCAAGGTTTCGTGCTAGGCTAGTTTCATCCCTTTTGAAGCAAGGTCAGTTTCTGCAGGTGCGGACAATAAAAGCTCTGATACAGAAATAATTGGCAAACTTTGTTGCAACTTTTGTTCCAAGGCTCCAAGCACACCTTATGCATAAATGAGTACTAGGAGAAAGACACTATTCATTGGTGAAAAGGAAACCACCCTATGAACCCTCCAATGGAAGACCCTGAAGAATTTGGAATGTTTCTTACTTAAACCCACCAGACAAAGAGAAGTCAGCCATTTTTCTACGATGCCATTTTGAAGCCCGATTCAAGACGCCATTTTGGAACGAACCCCTTGATGCCTTTTCTCTGTTGCAGAGAAAGAGACTTTAAAGAATTCTCACCCTAGAGACTTTAACTTTAATTTTGCCCCTTCCTGCCCATGCAGTAACTTTTGCCCCATTCTCCTTGCTGCCGCAAGGAACACTTGCTTTAACTTTCCCCCTTTGAAACCTGCCCCATGCTGGTCGAACCGATACCTGAAGGACGAAGACTTTTCTTGAATGCTGATTGTATTTGGTAAATGTGAAAGGATAATTGTATTATGCATTGTGTTTTCATTTCCTAGGTACCAACTGCTTATTTTGATAGGGCCCAAGCTAGGAGTTTTCTAAATTTGTGTTAAGTAAATTTGTTTTGCATGAAGCCCCACATGCCAATGCTAATTAGAGGTTAGTTGAGGTATTCACTTGATGCACCATGCTAAATTGAAATCTTGTTATGCTGACCGATGTATGCAATTAGTCAAATTCAGTTGCTTTTACTAGTGATTTGTATTGCTATAACCGAGTGCATTATAATCCAGATTTTGCGTAGATTGCGTTTCTTCCGCCGCTATGGACAGATAGTAATGTTCGTAGATGTATACCATTTGATTTTGAGACTCACTTATATCATGCTAGCTTTGTTAATATAGAGAAATAAATTCATTAACTTCTAATAAACTTGTGTGGTTATTCATGACTGAAAGGTCATGGAGCGTCAAAATACCGATTGTTATTGATTCTTAATGTGTTGTTTGATCTACTAATTGAGTATTGGGTATTGATTATAATGAATATTGATTATTGATTGGAAAGATCCGACTATATTTGGATGAGGAGAACCCAACTCGGTTAAAAGGTTCACCGACCTCCGGCTTGTCCAAGTACAAGTAATTTATAAAGACTGGACGCGCTATCAGTGGTTCCTGTTAGTCTGCACTGTCCTGTCCTGCGTTTCCAGTGATCAGTTTCTCTGGGATGACCGCTGCAACCATCTCCTCCAGGTCCTTCTGTGGTGCTGGGCTTCCACCTCCAGTTTGAAGTGCTGCCTTTCTGCTCCTTGCCATTTTCTCCTTAGTTCTTCACTTACAATCATGCCAGAGTTTCTTGCACTCGGTTACAGTTCTCCTCACCTCTGCCACACTGTTAATTTTGTCTAATATTTGCTGCCATATTGCCTCTCTCTTGCAAATTGGCAATTTGGAGGTGACGAAAAGCTGATGTTGGTGCTCCGTCACCTCTCTCACAAGAATTTCATCCTCCTCCGCACTAAACCTACACCATCTCTTTTTCTTCTCCTTCCCCTGGGACTTCTGTGTGTCCTCCTCGCTGGTTCCTGGGTGTATGGGGTCACCCTGGGGTCTCTCGGGGCCTGCTGCTTTCATTTTCCCTCTGCTTTGCAAACTTTCCTGCATTTGCGTCTAATGTTGACCCAAATGCAGGGTTAAAATGGTGCATATCCGTTTGCAACATATTTACGTGCCGTATAACGGGTTATAGTCAATTTTGCAGCATTATCGTCAGTTTGCCTTATGACAGGGCGCAAGGGTTAACATCAAATGTTTTACTCTAACCAGTTTTTAGCTCCATCCTGGGTCATAGTATATATATGCTGCCCGGGCGGTGATAAAAAATGGCGAAAGCCAACGCTAAATTTTTTGACTCAAAACTCGTTTGCACAGTTTTGCGTCAAAAAGTATAAATATGGCCCTGAGTCTGCTCTTCGTTGTGCAAGACCTTTTTCCTGGCTGTCTGCTTGACTTTACCTAGTATGCATACTTCTTGAGAAGACAGGGCAAGAAATTACTGGGGAAGAAGTGGGGATAGTTGCATGCTCCCCTCGTTTTTTTAGGAAACGTAGTTATGAAGTGTGTATCTGTCTTATGTACAACCATAATGACTCTGGGCAGCGTTTAGGATTTATATGCTACAGCAGAGGAAGTTATGTGTTACAGAAACACTAGATAGCATCCCTACATCTGTATCTAATTGGAGTCTGATGTTTATGGATATTTCTACCTGCACATTCCTCGTCTTTAGAATACCCCCGTGTACCATACAGTATACAGAGTATTTATATCCAGTGCTCCCATGTGTCGATAGGTGGTCTCGTGTGGCTCTGCTATGAATGTATACCACCCCAGAATGACAGAGTGATGCCGCAAATAAGCTCCACCTGCGCACATTTATGTCAGTTTCTTTCTTTCTGCATCGATCGACGTGGATCTAGAACTCCGCTCCCAACTTAAGTCGTCTTACAAACACCAACGCACACGGTATGGTGTGACTCTTGATTTGTGCAACTATGTGTGCCCTTGTGCACCTCAAGGCGAATTGTGACTGGGAGGCAAAACTTTACACTGACAAACACACAGAACAGGTTGTAGGTGAAACATAGGTTCCACTCCAACTCAAGGACCTGGTCTGAAAATTCCCGTCAGAAGTCTACTTCTCATCCAAAAATGTTTGGCAAGTGTGAGTCGAAGTCTTGATACAATCACAAGAAAACCATGAGGACTTATTCCAATCCCGCCTCTTGATGTCTAGTGGGAAGGTGCAAGGGTATCAAGCTAAAGCTCATGCTCCTTCAACGTTTCTTGAATCCGAATCGTTTATATTGGTCCTGGTGCATTCTGAATCCCCTGGCATTGTGTTTTCCTGCAGCAAGTAGCTACCTTTAAAGAAGCCATACTGCAGATCTTTGGTGTTTTTTGTTTCTCTCTGGTGTGCCCTCTTTAGCTGAACCTCCTCCCCCAATGCCTTGTGACTCCAAAGGACCTGCTCCTGGGCTTTACCCACAGCAGCCCTGAGCCAAGGTCCAAACTGGTTCTTTCTGTACCAGTGCCGCTTCTGGTGCCTAATCGACTTGGGAAGATAGATGATCCTGTCCAAATGACACTTACAAGCCATGAACCGAAATCAGTCTGATCCAGGCCTACGTCATGCTAAAATTACAAAAGCATGACAAGTGATTATGCATCCATATCCCATTCCAATATGTTTGCCCCAAAGTCGGTACTATGAGAGTATTCCCAATACTTTTGCCTCTGATTCAGATCCAGGGCAAGAAGCACCTATTGTCCCTCAGGTTCACAATAATATCTTGGGGATTTATAACATTTAACGTATGATAAATTGACTATCCATAAAACTGTATGAAAAAAAATATTCTCTGCCCAGTCAGTCTATACTGGGTGCTGGGACACATTTTTTGCCTGAAACATTGACCCCTTGCCAGCCAATACCTTCTAATGTTGTTTTGTTTGTTCTGTTAGTCTTGTTTGTTCTCTTAGCCTAGCAAGACCTTGTGGTGGCCACAGTGAAAGGTTCTTTGTTGGCCCTTTCAGACTTTCTCTGTTTCCTGACAATCCATCTTTGCTTAAGTTACTGGTTGTGATATGTCTTATTAAAGGTTTGTCTCAAATGTTTTACCCCAAGCTATTTGTTTTGCCCCAATGTGATCAGAACTTGGTCTTGAAATATTCTCATATGTAAACTGTAGGAAAGTACCATCTTGCCTGGCATGTTACCCCCATTTTCACTGTATGTATGTTTGTTTTTGCCCATGGGTCACTGGGATCCTGCTAGGCAGGACCCCAGTGCTCATAATGTATTCCATGTATGTGTTCCCTATGTGGTGCCTAACTGTATCACTGAGGCTCTGCTAACCAGAACCTCAGTGTTTATGCTCTCTCTGCTTTCTAAAATTGTCACTAAAATTGTCAATAGTGACTAATTTTACCGATTCTCCGTGGCACACTGGTACACCCATATAATTCCCTTGTATATAATACTTAGGTACCCAGGGTATTGGGGTTCCAAGAGATCCCTATGGGCTGCAGCATTTCTTTTGCCACCCATAGGGAGCTCAGACAATTCTTACACAGGACTGCCACTGCAGCCTGAGTGAAATAACGTCTATGTTATTTCACAGCCATTTTTCATTGCACATAAGTAACTTATTAGTCACCTATATGTCTAACCCTCACTTGGTGAAGGTTAGGTGCCAAGTTACTTAGTGTGTGGGCACCCTGGCACTAGCCAAGGTGCCCCCACATCGTTCAGGGCAAATTCCCCGAACTTTGTGAGTGCCGGGACACCATTACACATGTGCACTACACATAGGTCACTACCTATGTGTGGCATCACAATGGTAACTCCGAACATGGCCATGTAACATGTCTAAGATCATGGAATTGTCCCCCCAATACCATTCTGGTATTGGGGTGACAATTCCATGATCCCCCGGGTCTCTAGCACAGAACCCGGGTTCTGCCAAACTTCCTTTCCGGGGTTTCCACTGCAGCTGCTGCTGCTGCCAACTCCTCAGACAGGTTTCTGCCCTCCTGGGGTCTGGGCAGCCCAGGCCCAGGAAGGCAGAACAAAGGATTCCCTCTGAGAGAGGGTGTTACAAACTCTCCCTTTGGAAATAGGTGTGAAGGGCTGGCCTCCCCCAGCCTCTGGAAATGGTTTGATGGGCACAGATGGTGCCCATCTCTGCATAAGCCAGTCTACACCAGTTCAGGGATCCCCCAGCCCTGCTCTGGCGCGAAACTGGACAAAGGAAAGGAGAATGGCCACTCCCCTGACCAGTACCTCCCAGGGGGGGTGCACAGAGCTCCTCCAGTGTGTCCCAGACCTCTGCCATCTTGGATTCAGAGGTGTTGGTGCACAATGGACTGCTCTGAGTGGCCAGTGCCAGCAGGTGACGTCAGAGACCCCTCCTGATAGGTGCTTACCTCTCTTGGTAGCCAAACCTCCTTTCTCAGTAGCCAAACCTCCTTTTCTGGCTATTTAGGGTCTCTCCTCTGGGCTATTCCTCAGATAACGAATGCAAGAGCTCACCAGAGTTCCTCTGCACTTCCATCTTCGACTTCTGCCAAGGATCGACCGCTGACTGCTCCAGGACGCCTGCAAAACCGCAACAAAGTAGCAAGACGACTACCAGCAACATTGTAGCGCCTCATCCTGCCGCCTTTCTCGACTGTTTCCTGGTGGTTCATGCTCTGAGGGCCGTCTGCCTTCACCCTGCACTGGAAGCTAAAAAGAAATCTCCTGTGGGTCGACAGAATCTTCCCCCTGCCAACGCAGGCACCAAACTTCTGCATCACCGGTCCTCTGGGTCCCCTCTCATCCTGACGAGCGTGGTCCCTGGAACACAGGAGCTGGGTCCAAGTATCTCCCACAGTCCAGTGGCCCTTCTGTCCAAATTTGGTGGAGGTAAGTCCTTGCCTCCCCACGCCAGACAGCAAACCTGTGTACTGCGTGATTTGCAGCTGCTCCGGCTTCTGTGCACTTCTCCAAGGATTCCTTTGTGAACAGCCTAGCCTGGGTCCCCAGCACTCCGTCCTGCAGTGCTCAACCCGCTGAGTTGGACTCCGACGTCGTGGGACCCTCCTTTTATGACTCTGAGTTCACAGATCTTCTAAGTGCCTGTTCTGGTACTTCTGTGGGTGGTGCTTGCTTCTGCGGGGGCTCTCTAAGTTACTGAGCACCCCCCCATGTCCTCCTCCAAGGGGCGACATCCTGGTCCTTCCTGGTCCCCAGCAGCACCCAAAAACCTCAACTGTGACTCTTGCAGCTAGCAAGGCTTGTTTGCAGTATTTCTGCCTGGAAACACTTCTGCAACATCCAGCATGCCGTGGGGCATCTTCCATCCAAAGGAAAAGTTCCTAGCCCTTTTCGTTGTTGCAGAATCTTCAGCTTCTTCCACCCAGAGGCAGCCCTTTTGCACCTTCATCCGGGGTTTAGTGGGCATCTGCCCCCCCGGACACTTTTGTGACTCTTGGACTTGGTCCCCTTCCTTTACAGGTCCTCAGGTCCAGGAATCCATCTTCAGTGTTTTGCTGGTGCTTGTGGTTCTTGCAGAATCCCCTATCACGACTACTGTGTCTTTCTGGGGTAGTAGGGTAACTTTACTCCTACTTTTCAGGGTCTTGGGGTGGGGTATTTTGGACACCCTTACTGTTTTCTCACAGTCCCAGCGACCCTCTACAATCTCCCATAGGTCTGGGGTGCATTTGTGATTCGCATTCTACTTTTGGAGTATATGGTTTGTGTTGCCCCTAGACCTATGTCTACCTATTGCATCCTATTGTGATTCTACATTGTTTGCACTACTTTTCTTACTGTTACTTACCTGTTTTGGGTTTGTGTACATATAATTTGTGTATATTACTTACCTCCTAAGTGAGGATATCCTCTGAGATACTTTTGGCATCTTGTCACTAAAATAAAATACCTTTATTTTTAGTAACTCTGAGTATTGTGTTTTCTTATGGTATTGTGCTATATGATATAAGTGGTATAGTAGGAGCTTTGCATGTCTCCTAGTTCAGCCATAGCTACCTTCTATCAGCCTAAGCTGCTAGAAACACCTCTATTCTACTAATAAGGGATAACTGGACCTGGCACAGGGTGTAAGTACCACAAGGTACCCACTATAAGCCAGGCCAGCCTCCTACATAAACCCATTAAGCCTATGCACAGCTGTCCCTTAAAGCTTTTGATACTTAAAATCAACAACCACCTTCCTCCACTTTTTTTCTAGAGAAATTGGTACTGAGTACCCAGGCATCAGCCCATCAAAAGATCATCCAAGCAAAGGCTCCCTTCCACATTGGCCAGTCAGTCACTCAGTCAGGGTTTCTTGCCTTGCCTCACCCTTCAAAAAAGGATGAGAGCCTTTATTGCCTCAAACCTAAGATAGTTCTGAGCTTTTAATCGACCACACAAAAGACCTTCTTATGGGTGATCACCTCCTTGTCTGGTTTTCTGGTGCTAAGAATGTCTAGATGGTGCCAAAGGGGACTTTGTCAAAGTGGATAGTTCTGTTCAGAAACATCTTCTATCCACTGGCTAGAAGCAGCCTCTTGAATGTCTGCAGTCCAGATCATCAGGGCCGAGGCTGACATAATGGATATGTCGAGAGGGGTACCATTTTCTAAACTTCTGCCAGGGTTCGATGTGGGTAGTGGTGCAAAAATTCAAGAGACATTACAAGTCCAGCAGAAAGGTCGCTTTGCTACTCAGTTCTGCAGGACTTTTTGATTTGAGTCTATTCCCCAGACCGATTGCCAATGGAAGGTACTGCTATGGTTTGTATTCTAAGGCTGAGGAATCTGTGGTTAAAAGTCTCCATCAGAAGCACATGTTACTTACCTTTGATATCACTGTGTCAGGTTTAGACTATCTAACAGCAGATTCCTTGCTGCCCTCCCACCTTGCTGTTCTGGAATGTGGCCTCCTTTGCCTGTAGTAAGATCCCACGTTAGATGATCAGCACAGTTTCTCAGGCAATGTATTCTATATTTCTGAGGGTGTAGAAGGATAAACATACAAAAAACAGACAACCGCACACAGTGGTGCGCTTATATGTAATGCCATTCTGTCAATTCCCAGGTGGTATTGAGTCACCGTGGAGGCACACGGCCCACCTACTGGCATGTGGGGACATCGTTGAGGATCCAGTCTGGCATCTGGGAATATTCTAAAGGAGACAAATCTGGGGGTAGATTCAGCATCCATTAGAAACAATGCTACTAAAGGTAAATAAGTTGTTCTTTAAGCTGATTCAACACATCACAGTCTCCAAACAATGCAATGGAACCCAAGACTTGTAGAAATTTACTCATTCTAATTGTATTTGTCTTATACACAAATACTGAATCTGAAGTCTACACAGGCTCCCTCGTTCCACATATACTTGGCCATGTACACTTAAGGGGGTTCTGTGGAAAGCACCCCATTCAGCAATCATTGCTTCCACTCATTTAAGTGGAATCTGACGTCCCCCAGAACAATACGCATTTCACACGCCACTGCCCAGTATTCCATAAAAGAGCCCCTCTAGTTCTCACATCACAACCTTCCACCATGCACAAGTCCTGAAACAACAAATTACGACCAAAACATAAAAGCATTGTAACTCTTTATTAATGACATCAGCCAGTCATGATCATTTTTAATACAAAAGACATGCGGGATGGAAACTTCTGAAGAAAGATAATGTCCTTTTTATCTAGAAACTACCGAAAAGGCCCCAGTAACAGACCATCGTGCTTCAGTAATCACCAGGAGCGGTAGTATAACATCAGTCGTTTTGCTAAATCACACAATTGCCTATATAACTTTGGTATTCTGAAACCGAACTTGTTGTGTGGGATAATTATTAAAGGTTTTGCTCCAAGTCTATGCAATTTAGTAACACTTTCCATACTTTAAAAATCGATGGTTTAGTGCTATGGACATTTTGTGGCTCAAAATGGAAAAATATGGTTCAGAACCGTTAAGATTCAAGAGCTGGTGAGTGAATGACTAAATAGCAGTGTCCACCGACAACTAAAATTGGGATATCCTGCTAAGATTGTTGCATTTTTGCCTAGTTAACCATATTCAAAATGTGCCATTGTCGAATTTGAAATAATTTATAAGTAACAACTATTGCGGAATGTTTTAAATTTTAGAAGAAAAATCCATAGCTTTCCCACTGGATAACACTTACAGAATAAAATCAGACTTTCTTCAACCAGTGGCCAACGAATTGCATATTCTTAATGTCGCTAGGGTTTTCTTTAATGTGGGAGTCCTTTGTTTCTTTGTACCATTCACACTCGATAGCAGAACTTTGTAGTAGAATTGGTTAGTACCCATTTACTTTCATTTTTTGCAACATCATATCTGAGTTTACGCTTCCAGCTAGCATTGGATGGCCAACTGTAAAAAATCAGTTACGTATTTTACAATAATCTCCGACAGTCCCTATGAAGCGGCCTGAGTATGTGTTTGTGTACTCTAATATAAAACCTAAATTTAAAGTGTGGCCAGGGAGTTATTCTAGTATTGTAAATGCTTTCACTATTGATTCGAAATAGGTGGTTCACCAGGGTATGTCGCAAACAACTCATTTTTTAAAATTCTGAAATGAAAACTTGAATGGCATCCAAGCTTTGCCATTGAACTGGCAGAGACACCGACAGGAGAACTGACAATCTTTTTTTTTTTGTGTGTTTCAGAGAAGCATTTTAACGTTTGGATGTTACTGGCTGCTGGTCTAAACCTTACACTGGCGTGTACTAACACAGAACTGACAAAACTGACAGCCAGTATCTATTGGTTTGTGACATGCGCACTGTCTTCCTTGAAACTATTTCACTGGTGTGGTACTATGCAGTGGCTTATAGTACATGAATGAATCCCACCGCATTCACTCAGTTTGTTGAAGTTGGGCTAATTTGGCATCTGAGGGACGAATTTCTAATGTATGTTATTAGAATTTATGGTTTATGTATCTGCGGGTCTGATAGGATCCATCTCCAATCCATCAGTAAACCAGAGAAAGCATGATTTTGTCAACCTTCGTTATTTCAGCATCATCATGGAATCAATAAGTTCAGAATCCCAGTCCATGTAGTGAATCCTGATAAGTAGTTGAAAGGATCTTTGGTTACTCAAAGAATAATCTTCTGCTATGTCATAACATCTGGATCTTTCCTACACCCGCTCATTAAATGCAGCTGCTGAGCAGGGTTTCAAGTAATTTCCCAAAGATGCACTAAGAGGCATAATTGGCCATGGAGATGCCTACCACATCCTTCACATCTCTTGGTTCATAATCTGATCCTTTACTCTGAAATGGGAATACCGTATACCAAAATCCATATAAGCCTAGGAAAGAGTAATCTTTGGGAGGATTTGGGATGGCTTGAAAAGTGCATCAGGTGGTTTATCATTTGCACTTGTTAGTTAAACCTCGATTATTTTAATTAAAGAATTTGGCTCACATATGGTTCTTGGGAACTTATCTGGAAGATCATACTGCATGTTGGCAAGTTGTTTGTCTTCATGTATCTGGAAAACAGCACATGTGGCGGTAATCACAACTAAAGCGCCAACGATGCTACAAGAACTTCCTGTGTCTGTTGATGTTCTAACTGCTTGGAATAAGTATTAAATTAGAGCCCAGCACTTACAAAAGGTTTTTCCCAGAGGTAAGACTTAGATTGTCTTACTCTGTGTGTTAAAACTTTTGTGATTCATAAATAGGGGAAGCCTGAAGAGGCATTGGCTGACTCAATCTGCCCCTGCTTTATTAAACTTTAGCAGGCATTGCTGTGAAGGTCAATATTCTACAGTTCGGGTAGATCCGCCGCCTGAATATAAGGAATATAATATGCTAAATTACAGTCACTGCCTCCATCATGAACACCTTGGCAACAAATACAGCTGTAAACCTCAGGCTGCATTTAGGAAAATTGATTTTCAGTTATAATTCAGAATTATATTTTTTAATGGGATTTCCCATTACACAGTAAAGTGAAATATAAACTGGTACCCACACTTTCTTGAACAGACAAGGTTTTAGCAGGCCATACAGGGCAATTAATGTGGTGAAACAGCCTATTACTGAGATGTGGGTGCGCCTGCAGGCACCATGAATGGTTCTGCACTGGTCCTCTCTTTAATCCTCCTGGTTTTAAATCAGAATCTTAATCACACTTCCTATTTGCAACGATCTCAAGCTGTAAGGCTGTGGGTGGAAGCACTCTATAAAAACGTGTTATCATATGAAATCTGGTTGTGCTTTAAATGTTGAGCAGAGCCACCGATTCCAAGGATGGCCACAAATGAGTGAAAATGACCACACAGAAACATGCCAGCTGGGAAAAAGCTCTCTTCAACAAATGCTGAGTAAAAGGGTTACTCATCTCAGACATCAATAATCCTATTCGTAACACTACATAAAAGCAATAATACACTCTTGAGAAATAATATAAAAAAAACAAGCACAGCTTGGTATAATAATACACCCCGAAGTCTAGCGGGCTTTAGAATCATTTACAACATTTTGAAACTATCCTCCCATCTCTGGACAGGAGAGGTTTCCATAATCCTGTCATTGTAAGCATGAGACCTAAAAATATTTACAACAAGGAAACTGTGTGCTAGGACTGGGATTTTACGGTATGAGAACATGTAATGCATGCAGGCTTCATCGCATTTCCCCCCAATCTGTGTGCAAATGGTGTCAGGTTTAAGGTTAGACAAATCTTACAAAACAAGTTGACATTTATGCAGAGATTTCTTTGCTTCGGTCTCATTTCCCCCACAAACCTGCTCAAAGTTCCCATGTTCTTCCCTAAAAAGGTTCCATCTTTGAGCCATTCAGCAAGTCATCAATTGTAAAGACCCAGCAAGCGACCATGATTTATTAATGTTTTGGACAATAATTCATTGGTGATCTACTGAACAAAGTGATAAATGCAGTTATGAATGTTGCTAAGCTTGTTTTATCCAAGCTTACTCGGCATTTCTGGGGAGTGCTGCTGCAATGTGATACATTTTACATTTTTGAGAAGTGCTGTTGCCTTAATTTGAGAAAGATTTTTAAATCTTTCAGGCTGAAAAGCAAATTAAAGGAGTTGCCTGCACCACAATGATGAGCAAGCCTTGTAACGCCCTTGTCACCTATTTAAAAACCTGGAAAGTATGCAGAACAGGTTCTGTGCAAGAAGCACTGAGCTTATACTGCTATATTACATTGCCTTTCATAGCCCCAAAGTGGCTTTAACAATAAGTCACATTGTTGTCACTTCCGTGGGCTTTGGTGACAGGATGATGGAAAACTCATCCTTTTGCATCTACTCTGGTATATACAAGTAACTTTGGGCCTGTTTACTAGTGACCATATCAGATGCCCTAATTATCGAATATGAAACAATCTGACACCGAGGTATTTGGAATTTAAGGCCCATAGTTATACTTTTTTTGCACCGCATTTGCGTAATTTTTTAACGCAAAAGCGGCGCAAACTTACAAAATACAATTATATTTTGGAAATTTGTGCTGCTTTTGTGTCAAAAAATATTTAGTACGTTTGTACCGCTTTTGCGTCAAAAAATGACTCAAATGCGGCGCAAAATAGTATTAAAATGGGTCTAAGTGTGATATTTATTGCCTCTTTGACTTTTTGGGCAATAACATGCAAATTTTGATGCTTAGTACACAAAAACCAGTTCCTGGTAACTACTGAGCATTTTTCATATTTTAAATTCTAGCATGTCTGACCTGTGGAAATTTGGCAAAGGGGGCAAACTTTATCACACCCTGTACTGACTGGGTGCAATTAACTTTGCACTACTTATAATTGCGATCCCTGTGATCCCTGTGCAAACACAATTTTATGTAGCTGTCGTAATTAGGCCCTAGGTTTAAATGGAAACGAGGTCTTTAGAACACATTTGTATTTGTAATAATGGTTTAGTTCTAGGAACAGTGCCCTAATGTTCATGCGCAATACCCGAGCAAGAGTGCTAAAAGAAGGGCCTTGTCAATCCTCTGTCAGATCGGTGGGTTGCGTGGGAAACCTCAAACTTGATATTTGAAGATAAAGACAAAAACTACTTTCCTGCAGAGGAATATATGTGAAAATATGGTTTTGCATGTAACAAAAGCGTAGTGGTTATTTATTGTGAAATGTTGTTATTCTGAGGTCCTTTCCCCCTACTTTTATGTTGATCCTATCATATGTTACCCTACTAAAACACAGTTATTGTTTTCTTGCCAAAGTTATAAGGGCTTCACGAGAGAAGCCACACTCTGATTGCCCAATACAGGCCATCCTGGGCACGATGATCGCCAGGGCGTGGCCTGTGTTACAACGCGGGCCATCCTCCTTGGTTTCTTGAAAGCTCTGACCCTCCAACGGTCAAAGCATCTGGAGAGGGTAACACGCGTGGAGCAATTGTTCCCAAACTTCAACTCCCCATCAGCTTGTGGGCCCTGCCAGTAAATGTATCGGTCAGAGAAAGACAGCTAGCTTAGGTATTACTGCAGTGACTGCACTGTCTGGGGAGGAGGTGTCGGTCTTCTGTTCCTCTTTGCTCTGATGGGCCAGGGCACGATTTCTAACCCCTTCAAATACACCACCTGACAGACAAACACATACATGTGCATGCACACACACATTCTGCATCCCCTGATTATTTTTGTCCCTCTTGCTCCCGGTTGCACCACAGCACGACCACAACTTCTAGTCTACCTGGCTCTGATTCTCCTCACAGACTGATATCTACCTCTGCTCTAATCTCAGTCTCCCACACACTCTCTTTCTTCCTGTTTCTTGGCTCTTTGTCCTGTTTTATTGCTCCTAGACCTGCCTCTTCTCTTCTCTTCCTACCTATGTGTCCGTCTGACCCCATGTGTGAGATTTGCTACACAATAAATATTCTGGCTCTGCCAGCCAGTGTAGTATGAGCGTTTGGGGAAGCATTTTCTATTAACATCATTCCTCCTCTCCCTCATCGTGTCTTTCCTCTCCCCCTCCCAGCGCTTCAAGGTACTTAGCAAGCAACCACCAAAACAGAACACATGTGCTCCATCAGTACAGGTTCCAGTTACCACACTAAGCAAACATCATTATAATATTTAAAGGGTTTCCACCACAGGTACATCTCTTTCTTTCCTGTGAAAGGATAGCCCCATTGTTCTTGTAAATTTTTGCTTCAACATGGTTTGTGTTTAAAGAACCCCTATGGGGACGACATCATAGTTTTTGAATCTGTAACTATTGTGCCTTTCTGAAAGGTTTGTGTAGGATGGTGATGTGGTCCTGTGAAACAATGAGAGCAAATTGTGTGATTCTCTGAAAATCATTGCATCTTCTAGAGTCTCTGTTCCCATATCTGATAAATGTTTAGGAGTGCTATTAAGCACTGTATAGAACCTGACATTTAAACCTGAAGAGTAATCATCATCATCAAATGGCTCTTCAAGAACACACACCAGTTGTTGCAAACTTCAATACTATTAATCACTTCCTGAAGTCTAATGAGGAATCAATATGTTTTCCTTTGGACCTAAGCCTTTCGTAAATCTATGGATTTTTGAGTACCAATGAATTTGGCAAATATTAAAACCAGTCCTATGTGCCTCCTGGGCTAGACTAACTAATCTTTTATTGTTTCATGTATATAATTAATTAATATATGAGAAGAAAAAGTGAATGTGACGAACAACGTGATGACTGAAAGTATTTTTTAGATGTAAACTATCTTCACATGCATTTCAATGCAAGAACTTCCTGATTTATGGAATGATAAGAAAATAGCCAATGGCATGAGGTAAGAGAGCAATACAGCCCTGGGTGGAGCCAAAGACTATTTTAACGAATTGATAAAAGCAGATCTTGAAGACAGATGCATGGTTAAGCCAGACCAAAACAAAAGTTAGATGTGTAAATGATGTACATTTGTGTCACATTTACGCAAGTAAGAATTCAATTCTGGTGGATATTCTGCTTAAGTAACTGTAACGAGTTTCCCTGGATATTTAGGACAAGCATAAATTTCAAAGATTACTCCTCGCATTTTAATGAATAACTGAAATTTTGACATTTGATCTAACCATAGGTGTAATCCTAACAAAGCAGATTTGTGACTTATCTTTCCTAGGTTTAGTGACTTGGCTTGCAAGTGCTTATTAAGTGCAATAAATAATTTGGTATGTTCTTGATTAAGAAGATTCTCATCACATTTTGGACAGCTACAGGATTTCCTTTTTGCTTTTTTAAAAATAAAAGATTATGCACAACAACTTGGCGGGTGGGGAGCGTTTATGATTCATTGCCCAAGTCGCAACCATAGTAATTATTGTCCGTGATCATTTTCCCTAAAATTCTCGCATACTGAATCATTAATTGCTTTTTAAACCTACCTTTTCAGAACGCTGAGCTAGCTGTGACCCTGTCGGTTTGTCCAGCCATGTAACTCTTTTTACCATTTTAGTATTGCTTTTTGCACTCTTGACAAGTGAATCTTTTCCAGATCCTACTTGGGGAATAGTCACTGTTTGCTACTGTGACCAAACCTACCATGATGCACACCAGACTTGAAGGTTCAGACAGAATGGCTTTTTTTTTTTTAAATGTAAAAGAACTGAAGGTGGTTTTTGAGGGATTTTCAAAGTCAGAGGAGAAGAAATCTCTGCAAATATGCACATTTGTTTTGTAAGGTCTCCGTTCACTTGTAAGATGCTCTTTTGAAAAATGGGGATTGTTTGGAAAAGCTGTGGTGCTGGAGCAGTCAGTCACACGTGTAATATTTGACTGACTATCTATCCTCAAACAGCTTTTCAGGAGTACCTGCTCATCATGAAATCCTAAATTCCTTACACACCAGAGATCCTTCTTGTGTATCGTCAATAACATAACTAACATCATAGAGAATGTTCTTAATCTATTGTTGTGTAACAAATAACAATCAACATGGGGGTTCTTGTTGAGACAATTCTGGAGATTGCTCAGCATCAAGTCTCAGAAAAAATATTGTTTTGAACTGCCAGCAGTCCAAACAGAGTGTCTGGCATAAGCCCACCTCAGCAAAGGCCTGTGTGGGCAGTAGAAGTGGTGACCTCCGATTATTTGTCCTATCTGGATACTATTCTGCAGATTAACCTTCAGAGGCTCTCCTGGACTGTCCTAGATCATCTGGTCTCACCATTTCTGTAAACTGGTTAAGCAGATGCATTGATTCTTATTGGCCAAGTTGGCCAGTCGGGTTATGCTTTCTGGCAGGTTGCCACCTTACTTCTGCTTTAGCAGTTCACTACCATGGTCAGAATTTCTTGCTGGTTGAACAATCTAAACTGCTGGACAAAATCTATAGGCACTGCAGAACCGGGGAAAAGGCTTAGCCATCTCACAATATGTATCCAATACAGATTGTTCATACCTTCTGTAGTTGCTAAGGCACTATTTCTAGAAAAGTTATCATTCCATTCTGACCCATAGGGACATTATTTGAAGCCATGGAGAGGGAACTAACCACTCGGCAAAAAAAAAAAAACACGCAAAGCAAATACATATAAGCAGTGTGCTGTGATGATGTGGTTATTTGGATGGGTTCCCTTGGCCTTCTTACAATGTTAATATAAAAACGTGGGTGGCACTTCAAGGGAGGGGTGTCTTGGAAATCTTTGATGGGCACCACCCACGTTTCTAGAAATGCAGCCAGTGCGTTTCCTGCAGACGGTATGAAATGTGTTGTCAGGGACAGGACAAGCACATTTCGCATTCTTTTCTTCCCTATTTTACAGTTTCAGGCTACAATCGAGGAAACACATGATTCTTTTAGAGAGCTAATGAACCAATATCACAAAACACTTTCGTATGTAGTAAATGCAAAAGAAGAAATTACACATCAGGATTGAAGTACAAAAAAAGATTCAACGCCAAAATAAGTGTGGTATCCTATAGCAAGGCATCAATCATTGACAGGTGAAGTACTGCCTTGATGCCAATAGAACTTACCAGTACCCTAAATCCCATGAACCAATTTGCAAGGCATATGACCACAACAGGAGACAAATGGCACAAGTTAACATGACTTCTTGGCGAAGTCTCCATCACCAAAATCACAAGTGTGATCTAATGATGGTTTCACACTGCGCTAGTTCGAAAAATGTATATGTCCACTTGAAGTTTTGTCCTGGTCTTTTGCAAAGTCGTCTCCTTCCCCAACACCTTTTTTTGTCCTTTTCATCATTGTCAGCTCGTCTAAACTTGATCCTCCATATGAAAGTTCCTTCTGCTCCTTATAGGCAACATACACATCCAACATCACAGACAACCTGTAGGCACAGCCCTGCATGCACAGGGAGAGGTCGCAGTTCTAACCCTACCTTCCATTACACACTTTCTTAATAAACTTTCTTTAAAAAAAACTGCTGTGTGTTCACAATATTCTCATCAGTGGTGAGCTGAAAGTGAATGCACTTTATCTGTGATGGAAAGTCTGGAAATCCCCAGAATGCTTGTTATACCAAGAAACTAGTTGGCTAAACTGTGTAAACTTAGATTTTCAGGTGTGAATGTTCATCCTCCGTTGAATTAAAGAATCAGTCGTTCAATGACTGTAGGTCTGTCTTCTGTACCATAGAGTTCTGTTCTTCTGTATCATCGGTTTTTTGAACATCTGGTCTACTTGTCCTAATTTCAAGTCTTGCTTTGTGTTAGAGACTAGTATATTTCAATAGAGTAAATTTGAACGTCTGATGTGTTGCTTGTAAAATGTGGACAATAGCTGCACAGTTGTGAGGAGTTGTTTTGTTGAGGGGATCCGGGGTTGGTGCCCAGGAGAGGAGGAAGGGTGTAAGTTGGTTATTCTGTTGTAGCCATTTCTGAATGCTAAAAGCCTGCTTTTGCTCCAAAAGGCCTATTACAGTACTGCTGAGAAAGACTCCTGCCCTACCTGAAGGATCAGTGAGTGTGGGTCCACCATTCCCTTATATGGAGGGACGGGGAGGTGGCCTGGAGGGAGGAGGGGCCCTGCTGGGTGGTGGGGCCAAAGGAGGAGGTGGCAGTGTGGACGGTGGGGAGGGAGTAGGGGGTGGCGATGGACTTAGCGGTGGCGGGGGACTGGGTGGGGGAGGAGGGGTGTACATGGAATTTTGTGGGGGTGTGTATATCGGCCTTGGAGGTAGGGAGGAATGAGAGTAGGCGTTGTTCAGCGGATACCTGGGTGGAGCCTGGTTACTCACTCTTGTAAAATTAATGCAGCGACCCTGAAAGAAAAAAACAGGTACACATTTAGTGGTGCTTCAGAATAATATCTTTTTTCTTTTTTAACTGATTTTTTAGAACACATTAACCTGTAAAGTATTACTTCAACTGTACTAAAAATGATTAACACTATATCAGAGAGTATGCACCAGATATTTTTATCTAGAATGTTAGAATTTGTCAAATGAGTTATAGATTGCGCCATAAGTAGAACTATTTATCTAGAATATAGTCTGTGGGGTGTGTTTCTGCATTATTGAAAGCCACGTTGCAGTTTTATGCCCTCTGAATCTCAACGAGTTTTTGTTTCTCTTTGACCTCCCCATCCCCAGAACTAGTTTCAAAGTGTCTCTTCTCACAACTGAATTTGTTCATTATAGTTGGAGTTTAGCTGACCTGTAGGAAATTGAGTCTAATTAGGTGCTTAGCTACAATTGGTGCAGTAGGTCCAGTGGCACTGGGCAAAAAGCCATGAGGGCCCAAATGAGCCCTAATAATTGCTGTATTTTACTACCCCTCCTGCAATCAAAGGGGTAATTTTCCTTGTTTGCACCAGGGCCCATTGAACTCTTTGTACATTACCGGCCTGTTTGTCATAAAACTCACAATTTCCCAACAGACCGATCCACTTCTAACAATTACGAATTAAAAGTATTCTAAGGCATGGGTCCTCGAACCCCGCCAATTCTGAAAGCACTGCTGTTGCTCCGAAAACGCACAAATATTTCTTCTATCCAACATTGCAGTATGTCAACACCAGCTTTTTCTGATCTATGCTTCTTCCAGTGCCATGGACCAGGGGCGGCTCCTCCATATGGGTGGAGGAGCGTCACACCCCCACCCCCCCTGTCAGCAGTGGCAGCTGCAATCATTTTCCAAAAAGACACTCATAAACTACGTTTATGATCGTTTTTTTGTGAAAAGGGGCGGGGCCACGGGGTGACAAACAAAGAGGGGGAGTGCACTCCCCCCCAGAGCGCATGTGTATTTGGCCGGTTGTCTAGTGCGGGCCAAACACACATGCGCACAGGGTTCTCTTAAGCCCAGCAACATAGTTGCTGGGCTGGAGAAAGCCTGCACAGGCTCCCAGTCTGTCTGGGAGCGCCCTAGCTGGGCGCTCCTAGCCCATCCTGACGCTGCTTTAAGCAGCGTCAGGATTGGGCGCAGGGCAGGCTGGGAGGCTCCCAGCCTGCCCTGCTTTAAGCAGCATCAGGATTGGGCGCAGGGCAGGCTGGGAGCCTGTACCGGGAGCCTGTACCTGCATGCAACGAGACGAGAGGAGGCAGAGGAGCGGCACGGCGCAGAAGAACAGGTTAGTGTTTTTTTTAAATTATTATTTTTTATTTAATTTAATTCTTCTCCCCTGTACCCACACGCGCGCCGCCCCACCCCTTTTAGTCAGCACGAGCCGCGACTGCCATGGACTATGTTTTTGGCTTTCAAAAGAAAGAAGGCGGGTTCATTTCAGGACCAGACTTCACATGCCCACCGTGTTCTTAAAAGCGCCATTTAGGAAGTTTCACATTCAATTCTGCATGCTTTTAAGATGAAACAGGCCCAACCACAAGCAAGTTAGAGCCTGCAAAACCTCCCAGAGAAGCTGACATTTGCATGTTCCCTGCGACCAAACATGCTTGAGAAGAAAAATCTGTAACGTATTAAGTCTCGCTATGTACATATGAAAACATGACTTTTACCTGCATTAGTCCTTTAGTGAGATATACTAAATGGCAATTATTTAGAAGACAAATTGTTTTATAGTAACCCATGCAGTTCAAAGTAAAACTGCTGCACTCGTATGCCACTGCCATACATCAATTGATCGTTAGGTGTCACTATTGCACTCGCCTCTATTCTGTTCCTTAAATTCACAGGCCTACTCAATTATTTTCTGACAAAGTAAAGCGCATTAGCAATGTCAATAGGTCTACTTTTAATGGGCCGCACCCTGTACTATGACAGGCACACTGCTGCCCCTGCACTCACATCGTCTGAGTCTTTTACCTCTGGTGCATTGGACATAGGACCAAGAACCAAGAAAGAGCATCTGTCTGGTTTAGTGCCGTGAGTAGCGAAACATAAGAGATGGCACGAAGGGCTGAAGACGAGAAACTCAGGACAAGCAAACACTACCCGTTTATTCACTGGTAAACCTGTGGAGGGAGTCCAGCTGGACTTAAGAGAAGCTTGCTGACTTTGACTTTTGCTCTGTACACTATGCATTAGCTTAGGTTCTCAGACACCTTCCTGTTATTGTCAGTGTTACAGAGACATTTGGGCCCGTATTTATACTTTTTTTGCGCCGCATTTGCGTCGTTTTTTTGACGCAAAAACGGCGCAAACTTGCAAAATGCCATTGTATTTTGTAGGTTTGCGCCGTTTTGCGTCAAAAAGCGGCGCAAATGCGGCGCTAAAAAAAGTATAAATACGGGCTTGGTTCTCAATCTGTCAAAGTTATGAGAGACGCTGATGATGAAACTCTAATGCAACCCAAGATTCCCATTACCATGTAAGTATAGTTAGGTGTGATCAGAAATGAGGGTCACTTGAAGGACATGAACGAAGAAGGATCTAGTATTTCTGCCAGATATCCTCATATGAGAGTCTCTCCGGCAAATACTTAAACGAAATGCATCAGTTCTAAGGTATGAAACCCATTGCCTAAAAGGGCACTCTGACTTTGTATCTCTTAAGACAAATCTTTGTTTCTAGGACAAAAACCCTCACACACCCTTAGTTGGCATCCTTCATTTTGGGTTCCTCCTCACACCACTAATCTGAGGTCAGTGTTGGGGGCTACAACTCCCCAAAACTGAGATGACCACTTATGATCTTGTGAGAGGTAGGGTCCAATGTGCCAATCCACAAGAGGTATTTTTAGCTTCCTTAAATTTTTTCACCGAACACTGCCTATGCTCAGCCACACCATACAGCTCACATTGGGCCCTACCTCTCACAACAAAATAATAAGTGATCTTCTATATTTTGGGGAGTTTTAGCCCACACTGACCTCCAGTAATTTGTTTGAGGAGGAACCCGATGATTAAGCATGCCACTTAACAGTGGGTGTGGATTTTCATCCTAAAAACAAACATTTGTCTTAATCAAGAGATATGGGGTCAAATATCCTTTCTAGGCAATGGGTTTCCTACATTATATCCAATGCAGTCTTTTTGTGTATTTACAGTTTGTTGGGAGTAATGTATTGTGGATCTTTAAACACTCCCTTTTAACTATCTGTGGTTTGAGCTTCTTCCGGCAGACAGTGTAAATACCACCCTACACTGGCACAGAGCACACAAACTGACATATGAGAGCCAAAGCCTTACAGTGATTTATTCAAATGCTCACTCACATAATTAAATTTTCTAATTGATTGATGCTCCTTGAGACTCCTTGCAAGAGCCCCCTTTAGGCGACTCAACTGTATCTGGAAACTCTAAAACGCATGGCCATAGTCCAGCCAGGTAGTTCTTCTCATCATCACATTTAAGTCAGTGAGGACTAAAAATTGTGTAGTCACAGCAGATTATATAAGCCGTTCCTTTCGTTCTTTGCTCACAACAGTGCAGGTCCAGCGCTTGAGCAAAAAGATTAACGTGGGCAGCAGTGTCCTGAGGACTATTCGCCAGGCTCATGCTCTGTCAGTCTGGAGGAAGCCTAGTCATTTCTCCCATTACACTCACCCACCTACTCAACACAGATATCTTGATGAAGGAGATGTTTATTCATCCTTATATTTCCAAAGAAGGATGGGGACTTTGTCCAATTTTCGAACCTCAGACATGGAACTAAAGATGGACAATTTCAAGATGTTGAGTTTGTTACAGGTCCTTCATTATCTTCAGTGAAAGGATCGACTTGTTTCCCTGATCAGCAGTATGTTTATTTTTATATTTCAATAATGGAAGCTCACAGGAAATATCTCAGGTTTAAATTAGGCAATTTGGATCTGAAGTTCAAGGTGCTCCCTTATGAGTTGTTGTCTGCCCAAGAATGTCCACCAAACTAATTTCGGTGGTAGTATTATTTTACACAATCATGGGATTTTTCTGTCTCCCTACCTGGACAACTTGCTTTTAAGAGTTCCTTCGCTTCATTCCTAGATCTGTTCCAGCTTTGGGAGTTCCCATCAATAGATCTGTTTGTGACCTGTTCCAACAGGAAATGCAATCTCATTTGCTTCCTTGAATTTCCAAAAAGTGGGTCTGTGGGTGATTCACTGCTTTTGAGGAATCTATCTCCGATTCACCAGTTCATAGTTCTCTTGTGTATCATAGCACCACACTGGGCCACAAGGCCTTTATAGCCAGATCTCATTTTTTTTTCTAGTCCACTTCTATTAAGGGAGGACCTTTTGTCAGAGGTAGGAGGGACGAGGTTTGCTCCAATCCAGCCTGAGAACACTCAAGCTCAGAGCTTACAACTTTTTTTAACCATTTTTTATTGAATGCGTAAATAGTAGAACATGTTACAGACAACTGATTGTAGGAGGCTGGCCTGGCTTGTAGTGGGTACCAGAGGTACTTACACCTTGTGCCAGGTCCAGTTCTCCCTTATTAGTGTAGAGAAGGTGTTTCTAGCAGCTTAGGCTGATAGAAGGTAGCTATAGCAAAGCAGCTCAGGCTGAACTAGGAGACACGTAAAGCTCCTACTATACCACTGGTGTCATATGCACAATATCATAAGAAAACACAATACACAGAAGTACTAAAAATAAAGGTACTTTATTTTTATGACAATATGCCAAAAGTATCTCAGTGAGTACCCTCAGTATGAAGATAAGATATATACACAATCTTAGAAATTGGGTTTTTGGTTGGCAGTCAGGTTGCCCTCTGTCCAAGCAAGAACCCTCACTCTAGTCAGGGTAAGTCACACACAATCCAAAATCAGCCTGTGCTCACCCTCCGGTAGCTTGGCACGAGCAGTCAGGCTTAACTTAGAAGGCAATGTGTAAAGCATTTGTGCAATACATCATACAACACCATAGCATAACACCACAAAAATACACCACACAGTGTTTAGAAAAATATATATAATATTTATCTGGGTTTCTTCAGGTCAAAACGATCAAAGTTGCAATACGAATTTGTAAAGATATCACAGAAAAGTGATATAAAGTGTCTTAAGTCTTTAGAAAGTAAACAGAGTCTCTTTCAAACACAAAGTACCTGGTTTCTGGTGGAAAATCTCCTTAGAGGGCCACAGGAGAAGAGGTACGTGGAAAACTGGTGTGTGCGTCGATTTCTCCTCAGCACACACAACTTGCGTCGTTATTTTTCCACGTGGGGAGTCGTGCGTCGTTTTCCGGCGCGCGGACAGTCTCTTACTGTGGTTTGCGGGGAGTACCAGATGTCCCGGGTCTGTGCGTGGATTTTCCTGCTTGTTTTCCGGCTGCGCGTCGTTCTGCGGGGCTGCGCGTCGAAGTTTCGATCTCACGGCAGGCGTCGCGTCGATTTCTCCTGCGGAGTCAGGCGGCGTTGTCCTTGCGAGGCCGTGCGTCAAGGTTTTGATCTCACGGCAGGCGTCGCGTCGATTTCTCCTGGGAAGTCGGGCGGCGTTGTCCTTGCGAGGCCGTGCGTCAAAGTTTCGATCTCACGGCAGGCGTCGCGTCGATTTCTCCTGGGAAGTCGGGCGGCGTTGTCCTTGCGAGGCCGTGCGTCAAAGTTTCGATCTCACGGCAGGCGTCGCGTCGATTTCTCCCGGGAAGTCGGGCGGCGTTGTCCTTGCGAGGCCGTGCGTCAATGTTTCGGTCGTCCCGAAGGCGTCGCGTCGATCAGCGTCGGTGTGCGGCGTTTTTTCTTGCCGCGGAACAAGCTGTGCGTCGAAAAGTTCGGCGCACCGAGCGTCCAAGAGGAAGAGAGAAGTCTTTTTGGTCCTGAGACTTCAGGGAACAGGAGGCAAGCTCTATCCAAGCCCTTGGAGAGCACTTTTACAGCCAGACAAGAGTTCAGCAAGGCAGCAGGCCAACAGCAAGGCAGCAGTCCTTTGTAGAAAAGCAGACAGGTGAATCCTTTGAGCAGCCAGGCAGTTCAGCAAGGCAGCAGGCCAACAGCAAGGCAGCAGTCCTTTGTAGAAAAGCAGACAGGTGAGTCCTTTGAGCAGCCAGGCAGTTCCTCTTGGCAGGATGTAGTTTCTGGTTCAGGTTTCTTCTCCAGCAAGTGTCTGATGAGGTAGGGCAGAGGCCCTGTTTTATACTAAGTTGTGCCTTTGAAGTGGGGGTGACTTCAAAGAGTGTCTCAGAAATGCACCAAGCCCCCTTTCAGTTCAATCCTGTCTGCCAGAGTCCCAGTAGGGGGTGTGGCAGTCCTTTGTGTGAGGGCAGGCCCTCCACCCTCCCAGCCCAGGAAGACCCATTCAAAATGCAGATGTATGCAAGTGAGGCTGAGTACCCTGTGTTTGGGGTGTGTCTGAGTGAATGCACAAGGAGCTGTCAACTAAACCTAGCCAGACGTGGATTGAAGGGCACAACAAGGTTTTAGTGCAAAGAAATGCTCACTTTCTAAAAGTGGAATTTCTAGAATAGTAATATTAAATCCGACTTCACCAGTCAGCAGGACTTTATATTACCATTCTGGCCATACTAAATATGACCTTCCTGCTCCTTTCAGATCAGCAGCTGCCACTTCAACAATGTATGAGAGCAGCCCCAATGTTAGCCTATGAAGGGAGCAGGCCTCACAGTAGTGTAAAAACGAATTTAGGAGCTTTACACTACCAGGACATATAACCTTCCAAGTACATGTCCTGCCTTTTACCCACACAGCACCCTGCTCTAGGGGATACCTAGGGCACACATTAGGGGTGACTTATGTATAGAAAAAGGGGAGTTCTAGGCTTGGCAAGTACCTTTAAATGCCAACTCGAAGTGGCAGTGAAACTGCACACACAAGCCTTGCAATGGCAGGCCTGAGACAAGGTTAAGGGGCTACTGAGGTGGGTGGCACAACCAGTGCTGCAGGCCCACTAGTAGCATTTAATCTACCTGCCCTAGGCACATGTAGTGCACTCTACCAGGGACTTACAAGTAAATTAAATAGTCAATCATGGATAAACCAATCAGTAGTACAATTTACACAGAGAGCATATGCACTTTAGCACTGGTTAGCAGTGGTAAAGTGCCCAGAGGTCAAAAGCCAACAACAGGTCAGAAAAAATAGGAGGAAGGAGGCAAAAAGTTTGGGGATGTCCCTGTCAAAAAGCCAGGTCCAACACACAAGATATATTTACACAAAACAAAATTATGCAGGTAGTAGCAAGAAAAGTAATGCGTGCAATGTAAAGTTACAATAGATTGCAATAGGAGCACATAGGTATAGGGGCAACACAAACCATATACTCTAAAAGTGGAATGCGAACCACAAATGGACCCCAAACCTATGTGAGCTTGTATAGGGTTGCTGGGACTGTAAGAAAACAGTGAGGGTTAGAAAACTAGCCAACCCCAAGACCCTGAAAGGTAGGTGTAAAGTGCACCCACTACCCCCAGAGAGCACAGAAGTCATGATAGGGGGATTCTGCAGGAAGAACAAACACCAGCAATGCAACAACAGTGGATTTCCAGACCTGAGTACCTGTAAGACAAGGGGACCAAGTCCAATAGTCACGACAGTGTCGAGAGTGGGCAGGAGCCCAGGAAATGCCAGCTGAGGGTGCAAAGAAGCTGCCACCTGTTGGAAAGAGCTTAGAGTTATGCAAGAAAGAAGAGGACTAGGAACTTCTCCTTTGGAGGATGGATGTCCTACGTCGCGATGAAGCTTGCAGAGTTCTTCCCACACAGAAAGGCCACAAACAAGCCTTGCTAGCTGCAAGGGTTGCGGTAGAGGTTTTTGGGTGCTGCCTTGGCCCAGGAGGGACCAGGATGTTGCCACTTGGAGGAGGAGACAGAGGGGGCACCCAGCAACTTAGGGAGTCCTCACAGAAGCAGGCAGCACCCGCAGAAGTACCTGAACAGGCACTTGGAAGAAGAGTGAATCAGAGTCCACGCAAAGTCACAAAAGGGAGTCCCACAATGCCGGAGGACAACTCAGAAGGTTGTGCACTGCAGGTTAGCGTGTCGGGGACCCAGGACTGGCTGTGCATGAAGGAAATCCTGGAAGAGTGCACAGGAGCCGGAGCAGCTCCAAATCACACGGTGCCCAACAATGCAGTCTAGAGTGGGGAGGCAAGGACTTACCTCCACCAAACTTGGACTGAAGAGTCACTGGACTGTGGGAGTCACTTGGACAGAGTGGCTGAGTTCCAGGGATCACGCTCGTCGTGCTGAGAGGGGACCCAGCGGACCGATGATGCAGTCTTTTGGTGCCTGCGGTTGCAGGGGGAAGATTCCGTCGACCCACGGAGATTTCTTCAGAGCTCCTGGTGCAGAGAGGAGGCAGGCTACCCCCAGAGCATGCACCACCTGGAAAAAGTCGAGAAAGCCGGCAGGATGAAGCGATACAAGGTTGCTAGTAGTCGTCTTGCTACTTTGTTGCAGTTTTGCAGGCGTCCTGAGCAGTCAGCGGTCGATCCTTTGGCAGAAGGTGAAGAGGGAGATGCAGAGGAACTCTGATGAGCTCTTGCATTCGTTATCTGGTGAGATCCCCAAAGCAGAGACCCTAAATAGCCAGAAAAGGAGGTTTGGCTACCTAGGAAGGAAGATTGGCTACCAAGAGAGGTAAGAGCCTATAAGAAGGTGCCTCTGACATCACCTGCTGGCACTGGCCACTCAGAGCAGTCCAGTGTGCCACAGACACCTCTTTTTCCAAGATGGCAGCGGTCTGGGACACACTGGGGGAGCTCTGGGCACCTCCTCTGGGAGGTGCAGGTCAGGGGAGTGGTCACTCCCCTTTCCTTTGTCCAGTTTTGCGCCAGAGCAGGGCTGGGGGATCCCTAAACTGGTGTAGACTGGCTTATGAAGAGATGGGCACCATCTGTGCCCGTCAAAGCATTTCCAGAGGCTGGGGGAGGCTACTCCTCCCCAGCCCTCACACCTATTTCCAAAGGGAGAGGGTGTAACACCCTCTCTCAGAGGAAATCCTTTGTTCTGCCTTCCTGGGCCAGGGCTGCCTGGACCCTAGGGGGGCAGAAGCCTGTCTGAGGGGTTGGCAGCAGCAGCAGCTGCAGTGCTAACCCTGAAAAGGCAGTTTGGCAGTACCCGGGTTCTGTGCTAGAGACCCGGGGGATCATGGAATTGTCCCCCCAATGCCACAATGGCATTGGGGTGAAAATTCCATGATCTTAGACATGTTACATGGCCATGTTCGTAGTTACCATTGTGACGCTATACATAGGTAGTGACCTAGGCATAGTGCACGCGTGTAATGGTGTCCCCACACTCACAAAGTCCGGGGAATTTGCCCTGAACGATGTGGGGGGCACCTTGGCTAGTGCCAGGGTGCCCACACACTAAGTAACTTTGCACCCAACCTTCACCAGGTGAAGGTTAGACATATATGTGACTTATAAGTTACTTAAGTGCAGTGGTAAATGGCTATGAAATAACGTGGACGTTATTTCACGCAGGCTGCAGTGGCAGGCCTGTGTAAGAATTGTCAGAGCTCCCTATGGGTGGCAAAAGAAATGCTGCAGCCCATAGGGATCTCCTGGAACTCCAATACCCTAGGTACCTCAGTACCATATACTAGGGAATTATATGGGTGTACCAGTATGCCAATGTGAATTGGTAAATTTAGTCACTAGCCTGTTAGTGACAAATTTGGAAACCAGAGAGAGCATAACCACTGAGGTTCTGGTTAGCAGAGCCTCAGTGAGACAGTTAGGCATCACACAGGGAACACATACATATAGGCCACAAACTTATGAGCAATGTGGTCCTGGCTAGCAGGATCCCAGTGACACATACCAACCACACTTACAACATAGGGTTTTCACTATGAGCACTGGGCCCTGGCTAGCAGGATCCCAGTGAGACAGTGAAAACACCCTGACATATACTCACAAACTGGCCAAAAGTGGGGGTAACAAGGCTAGAAAGAGGCTACTTTCTCACACTGATCAATGCTACCAGGCACAAGCACATATACTAATCCTATCACATTGTATACAGGATAAAAGCTTATATCGTAGGAGTAACCGTTTCATGTTTCTAGTAACAATCTGTAACATAACAACAGGTGACCTACCACGTGAAATGTCTAAAGGTGTCTAATATTCGGATGTACATGTGTTCTAACCAGATCTGGCTCAAAACCTGCAACTTGAGAGGTTAACTCTTTTGTTGTGATAGTTTCTCCTAATCTCAGTTCCTGATGCGTACTTCTAACTGCAGATTCCTCATTTTGTGAATATTCCGCCAGGCGTCAGACTGAATCTAAAAACTCAAAAGTAGCATGCCTGCTCACTGGTAGATTGTGTAGTGTGGCTTTACACTTACATCATTCCGCTCCAGGGGAGATGAACAGGAACACATGTAAGTACTACCCAGGCACACTTACTTTAGTTACTTTCTTTCCGCACCTCTAGAAGTGTCTCCAGAGCTCTGCTCCTTTCATCTCTGACAAGACTTCTCACCAATAAATTTTCTTTTATCAGTGTTCAAGGGAAATATGTCACATACTACAACAGAGATTAAAGCTTAAAGGAACTGCTGCAAACAAATGTCTGTGACAGACCCCACAAGGTATGCCCGTGGTGCCTGCAATGACTATGCTCAGATGAATCCAAAGGCCACACAGGACCACAAAGCAAAATTCTACGTGGCCAAAAACTGGAAGGCTCAGTGCTATGGCTGGTTAAAGGAGAAAGGAATGCCCTGTTCCCGTGAAAGAGCCCCACCGAAGTCTTCAGGTAAGTCATAGCAGGAATCTACCCCTTCCTGGCTCTCTCAAACTCCAGAAAGGAAGCAATGGCATCAACGTGACACATGGTCTTGCTCCCGAATGCCTCAAGAGTGGATTATTAATCTGGTCCTCACGCACCCCAAAGTTCTGGGTCCGTCTGCGATGTTGCAGTGGATCAAGGCCTTTGAAGAGCCCATGCTGTGTATATTTGGCACACTTCTGGCTCCCTCCGGTGTGCCTTTGGGCCCAAAGGATCCACAGAGGCCTCCGATTGGGGTTGCACCAGTAAATTTACCCTCGTCCATATCTGTGTTTCTTAAACCATTTTATGTTTTTCCCTGGATATGACGCTGACTTCCGTTCTAGCACTACTACATGCACCAGCTGCTTTAACATTGATGCTGGTACCGACACCACTGATGATGGAGAAGGATTCACTATTCATAGTGGTTTCTAACTCCAAGCAGGTATTGTCACAACCTCAGCAGAGGCATCGTTCTGAACCCACTGGAGCTAAACCAATAGGCAAACTTTCTGACTCTGACACATCACCTTTAGCACCCGACAGCTGTTTTTGATTTAGACAATGAAGATCAATCAATCAATCAATCAAGGATTTATAGAGCGCACTACTCACCCGTTAGGGTCTCAAGGCGCTTGGGGGGGGCTACTGGTCATAAAGCCATGTCTTGGGGGGTTTCCTGAATGTCAAGAGGGCTTGGGTCTGGCGAAGGTGGAGCGGTAGGGAGTTCCAGGTCTTGGCGGCTAGGTAAGAGAAGGATCTTCCTCCGGCGGTGGTGTGGCAGATGCGGGAGACGGAGGCTGGCGGAGCGAAGATTGCGGGTGGGGGTGTGAAAGGTGAGTCTGTCGTTGAGGTAGGCTGGGCTTGTGGCGTGGAGGGCCTTGTGTGCGTGGATGAGGAGTTTGAAGGTGATCCTCTTTGATACTGGTAGCCAGTGTAGGTCCCTGAGGTGGGGGGAAATGTGGTTGCGGCTTGGGACGTCCAGAATGAGGCGGGCGGATGCGTTCTGGATTCTTTGCAGCTTTGTTAGGAGTTTGGTTGTTATTCCAGCATATAGGGCATTTCCGTAGTCCAATCGACTGCTGACCAGGGCGTAGGTGACGGTTTTCCTGGTTTCTACGGGAATCCACTTGAAGATTTTACGGAGCATGCAGAGAGTGTTGTAGCAGGAAGAGGAGATGGCATTGACCTGCTGAGTCATGCTGAGTGTGGAGTCCAAGATGAAGCCCAGGTTGCGTGCGTGGATGGTGGGTGAGGGTGCGGATCCTAGGGAGGTGGGCCACCAAGAGTGATTCCAAGCTTAGGGGTTGGTGCCAAAGATGAGGATTTCTGTCTTGTCTGTGTTTAACTTGAGGTGGCTTGATTCCATCCAGCTGGCGATGGCGTGAAGTCCGCTGTGGAGGTTGTTCTTTGCAGTTGTACGGTCTTTTGTGAGAGAGAGGATGAGCTGAGTGTCGTCAGCGTAGGAAACTATGTTGATGTGGTGGTTTCGTACGATGTTGGCGAGGGGGGCCATGTAAATGTTGAAGAGCGTGGGGCTGAGCGAAGATCCTTGGGGGACGCCACAGATGCTTCTGGAGGCTTCTGACAGGAATGGTGGGAGGCGGACTCTGTGGGTTCTGCCTGAGAGAAATGACGAGATCCAGTCGAGTGCCTTGTCGCGGATTCCAGCATTGTGGAGGCGTGTGCGGAGAGTGTGATGACATACCGTGTCGAAAGCTGCGGAGAGGTCCAGGAGGATGAGTGCTGCTGTCTCTCCTCTGTCGAGCATGGTCCTGATGTCGTCTGTGGCAGCAATGAGTGCGGTCTTTGTGCTGTGGTTTCTGCGGAATCCGGATTGGGAGGTGTCGAGTACCTTGCTGTCTTCCAGGAACCGGGATAGTTTGCTGTTCACGATTTTTTCAATGACCTTGGCTGGGAAGGGGAGGAGGTAGATCGGCCGGTAGTTCTTGGGGTCGTCTGGGTCTGCCTTTGGTTTCTTCAGCAGGGCGTTGATTTCTGTGTGCTTTCATCTTTCTGGGAAGGTGGCTGACTCGAAGGAGCTGTTGATGGTGTTGCAAAGGTGGGGGGCGATGACGACGTTTGCCTTATTGAAGATATCGTGTGGGCAGAGGTCCGATGGTGATCCGGAGTGGATGGAGGCCATGGTGGTGGCGGTGTCCTCTATGTTGACGGGGGTCCAGGTGTGGAGAAGTGGGTGTTGTTTGGTGGTGTGGATCAGTTGGTGATGTTTGCGTAGGGCATCCTTGAAAGCGATGTGGTTGGAGTTGGTAGGGTCAAGTTGCCAGGATTTTTCCATTCTGCGACATAGCCTTTTGGATTCCTGTAGTTCTGGGATGAACCAGCTGGTCTTGATTGTGTGGGTGGTGTTTTTTTTTTTTTTTTAGCAGTGCGAGGGTGTTGGCACAGTCTTCTATCCAGCGATGCAGTTTGGTGATGGCTGTGTTTGGATCCCAGTGGGTGGGGCCCGGGCGAAAGTGGAGATCAGTTGATCCGTTGATATTTTGCTCCAGTTGTGTCAGGGGTTGTGTGCGGTGGTGGTGAGTGACTGGTTTCTGGTAGGAGAAGTGGATGCAGCAGTGGTCTGTCCAGTAGCAGTTTGCTGTGGGCCCTCTTAAAAGTTACTTGTTGGCCCTTTGGCCTTCCTGCATTTGCCTGATCGGAGCTCTTTATTCGAATCACTGGTGCTGATTGTCTTTTTAAATAGATTATCTAAATGTTCCCTCCTCCATGCTTTATTATGCTGCAGTGGGACGTTAGTTTGGTCATTAAATTCTTAATGTGCACGCCTCTTGAACCCAAGCACAGTTGTTCTTTGAGGTTGCCAACCATTAATACTATTTTTTCTCCTGTCAGGATGGTACTTAACACTCAGGCATCCTTTCTTCTCAAAGTGGTGTCTCCCTTCCATGTGGGACAGCCCATCTTGCCCACTGCTTTTTTCTATCCACCACATTCCTGTAAAGATGAGCAGAGGCTTCACTGTGTGAATCCCAAGAGAGCCAATAGCTCTATATTAATCGGGCTAGAACTGGGTTGATGAGCAACTCTTCATTAGATTTGCTGGTTCAAAGAAGGGATGGGCAGGTCGAAAAGGGACCCTTTCAAGGTGGATCTTTCTCTGTGTTAAGACGTGCTATGCTTTGGCTGAGAAGGAGCCTCCTTAGGTCCTACAATGTTCATACAACCAGAACCAAAGTTACCACTACAGTCCTAGACAGAGGTGTTCGGTACTGGAGGTCAGCTAGGCTGCTACATGGGCTTTTGTTTATACATTCAGCAGGTGACACTGTACTGACTCTCATGTCTGCAGGGAGGGCCCACTGGGTCCTGCAGGATTTCCTGTTGTAAAGTCCACTCCTCAGACCTACCACCTTTTAGGGCTTACTCCTCTGGTATCTATTCAAAAGATGGGGAATCTGCAGTTAGATGTATCCATCAGAAGAATAAGTTACTTGCATTTGGTAATGCTCTTTCTGGTGGATATGCAATTTAATCACAGATTTCTCACTCCCATTCTCTGGAGTGGATTTCTGATAGGCTAAATGATCCTATTTTAGATTCAGCACACTAACTACCAAATTGTCAGTCACTTTGCGCCATAGCGCATGAGCCGTGCCTATTTGTGGGTCAGGATTGACACTTCCAGAGGTGGAATGAAAATACTGCAAAGTCCAATGGGAACCTACCGGTGTGCGGGAAAAGTTGCAGACAAAGTTTCTGGATCCAGTCTGGTGTCTATGAGAGTTGAAAAGGTGAAGAACCTATGATTAGCTATAGTATCCCCCACACACCGCGTTACCGAAGGTAAATAACTAGTCCACATAAGTAGCGAAATGATTAAATAGTTAAATTCATCTTTCTTAATCACTTCGGTGAATCATTTACAAGCGTCTTTTGTAAAAAGTGTACTTGCCCACTGTGAATTCCCTGACAAGCATCTAACTATTTCCAGCCCTTTTGTCTACTAGAAGCAATTGACCTGTTTGGAAATGCACTGATTTTCTTGTAGGTCAGTTACCCTGTATATGCTCACACAATCCGCCTCAGTTAGGGAACACTTAGCAACCCCACCAAAGACAAACGGGCTTATAGGGAAAAATAGAAAATCTATCAGAACACATGTGCCTTCAAAAGAGAATGGCTTTTTAGGGACAGTGGTCTCCCAGCAATACAGTGATTCCTTTGTATCGGATTTCACGTCTAACACAAGGCAATACGTGATCACACACAATGGTGAACGTTTATACTGAATGAATACTGAACACATCTGGCCAGAAGTGGGCTACTTGTAAATACATCATGACAAGCTAAACAGACTAAGGTCTGCAATGATAATTCCAGAACCAAATGAAAAGCTCACAGGCTGCCATACCAGAGGCAGAATTTGCGCTATACTAACGGCCATAACTCATAAAATAATATATATGGCATTAGCACATGTTGAAATATACATTGAACACTGCAGACGCTTGCAAACATCCGGTAGAGGAATGTATCGGTTTCCAGCCCATTATACAATTGGGTTGAGACAAAAAATACAGGAGATGACATTACTAACAGCAACACAACAACACAGAAAACACTTCTCTTGTCAGAAGTACAGACACTGGCTCTTTCAAATACAATTTACTGCAAATAATGAAGTATGCAAATATATATTTCCCTCCACCTCCTAAAGTGAGACCTGCCTTTTTTGTGTCATATCTGGCACTGAAGTGGACTGTCCATTCATGATGATGACGATTCAGCGAGGCTGTGCTGAGGCCCAGGCAATTCATCCCATTGATTGACTCTGTTCGCTAGTCTCGGGGGGGTAGGGGGTGGGAGGGGGGACAGGGGCGGAGGGGGAGGGGGGTCTGGTAGTGAGAGGTCAGTGCAGTGTGGACAGCATATCAATCCTTGACTCAAACAGAGGGAATGACTATTGTGCCATGAGTCTCCCCATGCCCCACTTTTGTAATGTCAAAAGCACTTGTTTTCCACCAAGCAGGCAATGTTTTTTTGCAACATATGCAATAGACATTAAAAGTGTAAGAATATTAAAAAGTAAAATGGCCTCTAAATGTGGTGCACTTATGTTTCCAAAAAAAGTAAAATGCCCCTTAACAAAAAGCAGTTTAAAGAAAACGTAACATGAAAGCAGAGATTGGGCAACCAGCCCTGGCTCTGAAGTAGACCACTTTTTTGGTCAGATGTGCACAAGTGCAATCACAAAATAATGTCACTCAATACTGAAGTAGGCCGACCCAGTACCCAAGGCTGTATGCTGTCGGAATCGAAAGCAAAACGTGAATCGATAGATCAACTGATGAAGAGGGCAGACCAAAATAATTTCTAGGTAGGTTCGTATCTATTTGCGTGTGTAGTTTATTGTGACTTTTTAAATAGAAAGCATGAGGTTGGCAAAACCATTAAAGCTGTCTCTAGGCCGGTCTTAAAAAGCATTTGTGAAATGGCGTCTACCAATTTCTCTTTCAGTTTATCTTTAAAAGGGAGGAGGCGCTTAACTTTACTTTTAGAGAGTGTAAAAACTAAACATGTGCTCCTACATAAGAAGGTTTAAAAACTCTTTTAGAAAGTTAACAGGTCAGAGGGCTGCGCTGGAAGGCGAAATGTTTGCTGTGTTTAGAAATGAATATAAATAACTTCAACAAAGTAGGAGCATCTTGTTTTCATTTTAAAGATCTTATGAAGTGAAATATTCGGCTCTGCCAGTGGACCATCTGGAATCGGAGCGATGATCCCTTCTTTTGTTTGTGGTACTGACATTATTCATTGTGGTGCCAGAATAAAACCTTTCTCCTTACAGACCTGTTTTTGGGGTTTGGGGTGGGGAAATGGGAACGTTTTGAGGGTTCCCATGATCTATTTTCCTCACAGAAGGGTATGCCCAGCACAGCACAGTCTCTAATAAGGTGATTAACCAAAGTGGGTTGAGGCACCTGCTGCAGAGTTTTATACCTGTTTTAAATCTCGGTTTCTAATCTTGGCCTTTCTACTCTCTCTTTCAAGAAGTTTATAAAATGAATGCTACTGATTTTGATAATAGTAATGCCTGCAAATTTTAGCTTTATATTTATATCACTGAGAACACAACCTGTTTAAAACTATGGGGAAGATTTATACTTTTTCAGGCAAAACTGCGTTAGCGCAGTTTTGGCGAACAAATGATAGAGCCATTCCAACATGCTGGCCGAGCGCCATATTTAGGGAATGGCGCTAGCCGGCGCTAATGCCCTGTCAGCGTCCTTGGAAAGGGTGCTAACAGGTCTGGGGAGACATAGGAGAAACCGGGGCTTGTATGCCGAATTATGGCACTACACTGTTCAGAGGCAGAAAAAATGCCTCTAAGCAGTGTAGCGCCATTTTCTGGTGCACAACCCCCATGGACATGGCTCCTGTCTTAGTAAAGACAGGAGCCATACCCACCACCCAATGGCCATGCCCAGGGGACACATGTCCCCTAGGCATGGCCATTGGGGCCAGTGCCATGAAGGGGGCCCCAAGTCAGGGCCCCCGAACGATGGAGAAAAAAATAAAAAATACTTACCGGGACTTACCTGGGATGGGTCCCCCATCCTTAGGAGTCCTCCTGGTGTGGGTGGGGGTGGGTGGGGGTGTCCCTGGGGCCAGGGAAGGGCACCTGTGGGCAATTTCCATGGTCTATGACCATGGAAATATGCCTACTGGTCCCCTAACGCCTGCCCATACCCAGGCATTAAATAATGGTGCTAAGAGGGCCCCACCCCCGTGCTGGATTTTAGCATGGGGGATAAATATGGCACATAGGCCATATTGTCCTGTTCTGGACGGGAACGCCTACCATGCATCTCATTGATGCAAGGTAGGTTTTCCTGTCCAGAAAATGACGTTAACTCCATAACTTTGGCGCTAGATGTGTTTAGCGCCAAAGTATAAATATGGAGTTAGGTTTGCGCTGAAATAGCGTAACAAAAAATGATGCTAATTCAGCACAAACCGAATATAAATATGGGCCTAAGTTATTAGAAGGATGCAACCCTGGTTGCTGGTGAAGTGTAGACAGATCAGTGTTAGGAGAAGTCAGGGTCCACGGAGTAGTGTTTATTTCCCAATGCATAAGTACAACCAGTGCTTGAAATGTAAATATAAAAATGTAGGTACTCAATATCCCAGGGTACCTGTTTGCTACTGAGAAGTGCATGTACTCTCCTAATGAAAGTATTGAACCCCGGCTAAGACATGTAGGTTCTCTCCCTTTCATTTGAAAGAAGTGCGGGTACTGGGTACCTGTGAGTGCCTGCCCATTTAAACCACCGAGTACAATATCCACTTCACCACAAAGAAAAATGTTTATTATTAACACTGCGATAAGAAAGTGAGAGAAGCTTCATATTGGACCTACCCTATACCCACAGTATTCAATTAATAAGGGTACAGGAGTAGCCCCAATCACTTCCGATGTCAAATTAGGGACATTCTCAACCACAATCTGGGTTCCCTTAAAAAATATATATACAAAATTGCAAATTTCCTATCTCAAAATTGAAATTTCCTCCAAAATATTGACATTTTCGAAGAAGTGCTATCAAACAAAGTGCTAATCGAAATTACCAGTAAAAATCATAATACAATCCAACCAGCTAACGTTCGATTAAAATAATGCACTCAAATGACCCTGCCTGTGGCTTTTACCCCAGGAGTTGATTTTATTATTCTTTCAAGTTCAGTGACTGAGTCACCCTTTGTTTAATTTCTGCTCCTAAACAGCAAAGCCTTTTTCTTGAATCCAAGCCACTCTTTCAGTTGTTTGGATTATGTGGTAGGGTTTTTGATCCAGGCTATAAACAGGGAAATATGTTAACAACGCAAACTAAAAAAATAGCATTAACACAGGGAAAAGAAAATGTTAAAAGAGGTCTTCCACACAAAACTTGTTGACCACACGGTTAGTTTAAACGCTGGAAAGTGACGCAGCTCGCCAGGCAATTAGTACACAAGGGAGGAAGTGATGTTGCCTTTGTGGAAAGGTCAGACGGTCAGTTATGTTTCACATAAATGGAAGTGTCAGAAACCAAAGTTTATATGGTGAGTTAGACACAAGAAGTTCTCCATGGAGGGAGACAATAGTGCAACAACACAGGTAGTTTGTAAACATCGCATCTGACATGTTAACTGAACTACAAGTCGAGAAAAAAAGGAATATTACAAGTGAGCCTGAAGTTCCATCAGATAAGTGATGGAAGCCACATAGGCCCCGCTGTATGTGTCACCTGTGGCCAGTCCAGAGGATTTTGAAAGAATTTATCAGTTGATTGACAGGCAGACAGGGTGGAAGGGAATCAACAGCTCTAGACGCTTATAAGAGGTCAGCGGTGTTATATGCCAATTGAATAGGAGGTTCTGGTCATACAGTGGTAATGCCACACCCCAATCTGAATTCATAAGATTAAGAGGGAAGTGACAAGCCACTGAACAGGAAGTGGTGCAGAAAGAGAGGCTGCAGCATATCACAGAACAGGGCTGAAGTCCCATGCCTCCCAGAAAAGGCCACAAGACTGCCCTCAGTTACAGCTCCGCTTCGAGGCCCATAGTAGAGAGTCCTCCACTCAACGCTTGGCTCATTAACCTACTTGAGCTGTTTTTTACATTTGATCCTGCTGGGAGAGAGAGCTTCACTCACAATGGATGGAAGACAGGCCTTGACCACTCACCATGAAACAGTTGCCTGGTGAGGAGGAATTGATTAATGATAGAAGCCCCTTGATTGGTTATCCTGATGTGCCTGGTGGGCAGTCATTGACGCCTGATTGTGCTAGACATTCCAAGGGCATGTACAAAAAGGAGAGGACCTGACTTCCAAGCCCACTAGGAAAGAGAGGCATTGCTTTCTAACCTCTGATGGAGTGTTCCAGAATGTAGATCTTGAACTCTAATCCTCATCTGAATCTGAATGCAAGGAGTACATCGGGTTCTAAGACTGTGGCTTGAAGAGAAATATTGACTTTTGATCGCAAAGAAGGTCTGCAACAGATGCAGTGACACACAATTCCACATAATATCCCTGGAAAATATACATTAAGTCCTGATGGAAGTTTTAGAAACTGTGGCATTGACACCCGTAGCCTGTTGGCAGCTTTAGGAAGTGAGACCTTGATGACCAATCCTTAGAGAGATCCATGAAGGGTAAACCTCAACTTCTGAGTCTGTTGTGTCATCGATGCCGGAGCATCTTTCCTGCTCCTATTGCAAACCTTTGCAAGAAAAGAGACATTTACTTCTCGTCCACTTGGTAATGACTGAGAGGCTTAAGCTCTTGATCTTGCTGGAGATGCCAAAGATGGCTGGAAGAAAGGATCTAATTCCTCAGGCAGAAAGAACAGCCTGGGGAAGATGCCTTTACTTCCGTTGGAGTGCACTGAGTGAGCAATGCAATTTTTGATTCTGCTTTAGATACATAGACAATAACAATTGAATCCTAATGCCACTGGAGGGGCCTGGCAGAGATGAGTTGCCTATAAATGGAAGTGTTGAACAAGGGGCCTGGCATATCCTCCTGGAGCTCCTGGATAAGAAGACTTAACCTCTAATTATGCTGGAGAAATTTGCAAACAATTACTTAAATCCTAATACGTCCGAGGTTGGCTGGATATGAGTCCTTGATATTCCACCAATAGGGAAATATTTGAGACAGAAGCCTTTATTCCCGATCTGCTTGCGAGGGCAGGAGAGGCCCAAGCTCCTGATGGAGGTGTATGAAGTAGATGGCTTGACTCCTGGTAAGTTAGAAAAGGCTTGAAGAGACTCTTCGATTCCAGATGGAGGTTTCTAGGAGAGGCCTGGACTTGTAATACAATGGAAATTGCTGAAGGAGACGCCTTGGCTCCCAACTATTTTTAAAATGTATGAATAAACAGACCTTGCCTGCTCATCTGCTTGAATGTGCTTCGTGTAAGGCCTTGACCCCTGATCATGAGAGGTTATTGAAGAGGATGACTTGAATCCTCCGTTTTTAGATGGTTGTGGTCTTGGCTAGTGATGGAGATATTTGGAGGGGAACCCCCAACTCGTTTATATGTACGTGGTGGTTGCAGGACAACTTTGAAGCTAGATTCTAATACAACTGTTCATTAGATAGCCTTTCCCTACCCATTGTGCCAGCTTCCCATGGAGTTGCCTAGGGGAAAGTGCTTGACTCTTGGTCTTGTTAAAGCTGCATACTTGAGAAGCCATAACTTCTGATTCTAATGCTAAGTAAAGACTTCAGGATGAATCAGCTCAGTACTGCCATGACTCTCTTTTTGAAATATAATTGGACTAAGACGAGCATCTGCTATTAGCAAAGTTCAATAATTCTGTGTATCATTCGGGTTGATCTGAATTTTCAGCCAGATGGAGCGCTGGGGTGTGAGGATTATATAAAACAGTATCTATTTAAACTGTGTTTAATTCATTTTGCTCTTTGTACTTAAATATGTCTGGTTGCAACAAGCGTTCTTGACCCATGGTCTTGCAAACTACTTTTGTGTCCCAAAGTCTTGCAACATAAATACCTATTAGTAAAGAGAAGAAGCCCGGCAGGTAGTGTAGCATCATTTCCTGGATCCATATGTTTGTAGACAGTATGGGAAGACATGTTATAGGAAAGGTTACTGTGGTATTCCACAAACATAACATGTAGAATGTTGGCACGCGTGCACGCACACTGCCAAATGCGAGAGTGTAATCGGACAGGTTGTATGAGGAACATGAAAAGGAATGTGAAGGATATTTGATGGGAAGTGAAGGAAGTTTTGAATCTGATGTAACTGGAGGAAGTGAATGATAATACTTTTCATGTGCAGAGAAGTAACATGCCTAGGCACAGTAAGAGGGAGAAAACTTCCAGCTTATTCAGAGAATTATGTAATGGGATATGTCCACTACAGTATATGTGTTGTATATCTATTTAAACATTTAGAAAAAAGAAATGTAATTATATGTTTTGTAATAGAAATTATAGCCACGTGGAAAGGTTATAGGTATCAATTCTATGTTGCAGAATGTTAAGGTAAGGATTGTTATCGCGTCAAAAAATTGGTATGTTTTATAAACTTTGTAATGTTAATGTATCCTAAAACAATATTTGTGGGAAGATGTGTGATATTCCACAACCATAAAATGTAGAACGTTAGCACGCACTGGCCTCATAGAATGGTGGGGCAAGCGGATTCGGTGGGTGGCAGTTGGTGGAGGTAGTTGGTGCAGTCGATCGGTGGTACGGACGCTGTGGGAGGCGCCTCTCATTAACTATTGTAATACTTAAAATAAAACTCATATCACTAATTTAAAGTGTGTCTTAACAGTTAGGTGTCAAATGGTGCAATTATTTTGATAATTTACTTAAAATCACCAAAAGAATGCTAAAGGGGAATATGGTGGGTTCAAGACTACGGCCCCTTGGTATTTAGGTCGCATACATTTAACAGCACTGGGCGGGGGCTTTGTAGCACAGTTTAGGGCACCGGCACTCATTCTTTTAGAAATTAAGCACTCCACCCCCCACCAGCGCCCCCAAGGGATCTCTAAATCCTTCTTACACACTGCAATAATCACTTTTCTGAAATTGTTATTACAGTTCTCCCTAGAGTGGAATGGAAACTCGCGGAAAAAGCCGTCTGAATGAGTGCCAGATGTGGCAGCCGCTTATTTTTTTTCTTGTTTAAGGATTATGCATCAGGCCCTGGGCCCTTCTCCATTCGCAGAGATACCATCTCGGCGCAGAATTTATCTGATAACTCCGTCTCCCCTCAGTGGAGCTGATGATACGTTTCTGATATCTGGGCGAGTGTGCTTGAGAACTAACTCCATTTACTAGACGAGTAGGAGCTCTGGGTTGCAGCGTGGGAGTCTAGCTGAAACAGCTAACCTGAAGTAAAGAGATGTTGCCGAGGTCATTTCCTGAAGTGGTTCGATTTGGAGTAGTTGGGTCAAATAACATGTATATTTACTTTGCAATCAGTATTTTCCTTTTCACTCTTTTGGGTAAGATACACCAAAGGGTTGTTTATTGCGCCCTTTGCAAAGAACTGCAGTTGCTCATTTGAATCTCAATAAAAATACTCTGCCTTTCATCTTTCTGAGGTTGGCAAAATAAGTGCTAATGCCTTTGGTATAATTGGTGGCCCATTAGGAAGTTGAGGTTCTGTCATGGTTAGATCAGGAATGGAGGGAATAAGTGCAAGAAAGGCAGAAGGAAAACACAGAAGAGCAGATGAATGACGACTGCAAGAATGAAAGAGGAGATCAAACAGGGCCAGATTCTCTTCATTTACTTGGGACAAGATTTTGCCATTGTTAAAGACTGAAATTGAGAGACACCCATTGAAGTGACCATAGGCAATGTTGTGCATTAAGGAGCAATAGGTTTAAAGGCCCTTGTGTTCTGAATGGCTACAAATTAAATCTGTGCAGGTTCCTAACTAGGCAGTGTTTCTGTAGTTGGGCTTTTGTGAATCTTCAATTCTTAATTTTAGAGGTTATTCCAAAATTGATCTCAATGTGAATTCGGTGAGCTGTATTCTTGTTCTTAATAACACAAGGTGTGAGGAATCAACTTTTCTTTTGTTCCCCATACAATATATGATGAGTGTAAAAATAATATCATAAGACAACGCCAAGTTTTTCAACTTCAGTGAACGATTAACAGTCAACTCCAGGTAAGTTACTAAGAGGGAAAATTGTTTAGCTGGACAAGGGTGGATATTTAGTCATTAACCGTTAGACATAATTCCCAATCCAGTCTCAAAGTGGGTGGAAACAGTGCTTCTCTTGAGCTCAACAAAAACCAGAGTAAGGAATAACATGTATTATTCAAATGCTATACCAAATAGAGAGTGGTATAACAAGCTTGTCAGGGTCATTTTTGTGTATCACTACAGCTGAGATGGAAAGGTGTGCAAGTCTTTCTTTTAGAGATTGTTTTGTTCCTAAAGTAGATGAAATCTGTTTCCTTGCTCATCAGAGTGAAGATCAGTAGTCTTTCTTCTGTGCAGATTATGTTTCAAGAGTTGGTTAGACTACTCTTATCAAGAAGCTGAACAAATAGGTAACATGGCCAATGCCTAACATTGCTTTATCGCCTGATAGCTTCTTATGAGAGGTGAGTAGAAGAAATTCCTCATGAGATTAAAATAATAGTTTTAAAAAGGCTACTATCCCTGCTCACATTTTTGATTCAGGGGAGTAGTGGGCCTATTCAAACACATTAAAGGTCTATGACTGAAAGGCCTCAAAGGCTAAAGATTAAGCAGATGAATGTATGGCCACACAGTTGTGTAATCCAGTATGTGTAGCACATCCAGCGTAGATGGAGGGGAGACACATGCTTTGGCAGAAGCGGGGATTTACTGCAACATGGAGGCAACAACAGAAGGTGCCATATGCCACATCACACGCCGCAGCAGGTTCAGCATTAGGGCCATAGAAAAAGATGGCCTACGAGCATCAACGGGCCTTCCAAGAGAGGTCAGGGCCAAGTTCTCCATTCTCTGATTGTCCTACATCATCTGTGCACTTAGCTGTTCCTGGATGAAACCTCACATCAGGGATTTACAACAAAGGAGCTGCCTTCTCGGCATCCATCTTCATCTCCACGTTAGATACCTCACTCCACTTTACTTGGTAAATTATCCAGCATGGATAAAACTTTAACTGGCCGGCTGTACTATGGTGTGCGACTGCACATTTTAGTTATCAATTTTAGTTTTTAATGCAGTGTTTTACTAACCTGTTTTGCACCTCGATAAAGAATCGATGGAGTGCAGCCTAATGAACTGTACTTCATTTGTAATAATGATGATAAGCAGAGCAAATATGAGGCTCGTGCCATTTAATTTCCTGTTTTATATTTTCAAGAATGAGGACAGGCTCCTTCTCATTAGCAAACAATTTGGTACAATGCGACCTATTTTCTGGGGCCAGAAAATGCTTCAAAAGGTATTAAGTCATAGATCTATGTAACAGTATCATGCACGCATACGTGCATCATACGCCGCACGCCCCAGGTCCATGTATATAACTGTACGCATGGCAGTTCCCTTCTTTCACTCATCCTCAGTGATTTCCTAATGCTGAGTTGCTGCCAATATGCGCTTGGAATTTTGATCTTTGTTTTTCTCTTCCTCTCATCTTACTTCATTTCGTGGTAGCTTATGCTGCAATGCTGACATTAAGCCAAGCATATTGAGAGGATACTTCTTCTAGGAGCAATAGAGGAGGCAGACCAAGAAAGAAGGCAGGGATACAATTTTGTAATGGAAATGGCAGATCCTGGCTTTTTAGATCTTTACATTCTGAACAAGTATCAAGCTTGCAGAGGTACAAAATGCTAACTATGGCATATATACTAGCTGCTTAAGAACAGCAGAACAATAACAGGTTGTTGTTGATAAATTTATGGGACACGACCTTCCTTTTACTGCTCCAGTAGGAACACAGAATGCAACTGCAGTTCAAGGTGAGAAATCAAAACTACCAGCAGTATAGGACACTGTTATTTGGCCTTAATGCAGCCCCAGTGGTCTTTATCAAGATCCTCACTTGGGTGGCAGCCTTTCTACATATACAAAAAGGTCTACTACTACTATCGGCATATGGCTGATTACCTAATCAGAGCTGCTCAAGGGAAGAAGAAGAGCCTCGTTTAATATCTACCTTAAAGACCCTATACAATCTTGGGTTCTGAATGCATTATCACAAAAACTCACTGGTGCCCTCCAAGAGAAATCTTCTGATAAGGACACTTCTAAACATCAGCCTAGTAAAGGCCTTCTATAATTCACAGAGGGTAATAGTCACGGGCCACAAGATGACTGCTTCCTAATTTGCAAGACTGTATTAGCATGCTGGCTCCAGGTGCATCTGGGATTTCTGGCTTCATAGATATGGGTGGTTAAGACAGGGCAACAGGTGAGAAACATGAGGTGTGAATGAAAAGAGGAGAGAAATGGAGATGGAGAAACATTTTGTTGTTATTAAAATTGTTATTGCAAACATTACATTTATATTATCAATGATGTTATCAAAGATGCCATGAGTGCCGTCATTTGTAGGGTAATTAGCAGTGCATGGCGAAGTAAGTACTGACTTTTCATTAACTTTTGCTGTAGCAATATTTTGACAATTGTGTACATTATGTCCTTCATACACTTCTGCATAGAATCATTTACAATTGGCACACCTGATCATTTCTATGTGTGCTCTGCAGAGAGGCCAAGAATTGGATGAATATGTATTCTGTAAGCGTTAATGATCCATTGATGGGCACTGTGAGCAACTGTCTCTGCCTTCGGCCTGAACCCCACAGCTTTCAGTTATGGCCCACTAAAAACACTCACCCACAACATGAACTAACACAGATATGTAGAGGAAGCTCTTTTCTCAGTACACACTATACACCAGTATATGAGGCATGAATACAAATACAGAAACACAACATCCTGAAAAAGTAAAATATTTTTAGGGAATTTAAGAGTAAGTAAAATGTGAAATGCAAATGGGAACATCGCTCTTCTCATGCTGAGAGGCCAGTGTCTGTTTGCTGAATGCAGCTGTCATTTGGTGGGGCGGCACAAGAATGAGTAGAACAATATCTGTTGGAGGACTGTCCCAACATAGCCACGCGCCCCCCCCAACACTGTCACCCCACCACACACTGCATTGCTACTGCAGCCATGATGAAATGGTCCTCTAGCAAAAAGAACAAACATTGTCAAAGCCAATAGGTTTCACCTATGCAAGAGCTATTGACTTTGCCAATGTCTTTAACCATGTTGTGCAGCAGCGTGGAGAGGAGTAGAGTAGAGTGATGTGGACTAGCGTGGCATAGTGTGGAGTGGAGTAGTGTTGAGTGGTGTAGAGTGGGGTACAGTGGAGTGGCACAGAATAGAGTGGAGTGGAGTAGAGTGGAGTGATGTAGAATAGAGTGAAGTGGTGTATAGTAGAGTTGAATAGAGTAAAGTGGTGTACAGTAAAGTAGTATAGAGTACAGTGCTGTAGAGTGGCTTGGCAAAGAGTAGAGTTGAGTAAAATGATGTAGAGTGGAGTAGATTAGACTAGAGTGGTGAACATTGAGTGGCATAGAGTGGAGTGGCATGGCGTAGAGTGGTGTAGAGTGGGTTAGAATGGTGTAGAGTGGTGTAGAGTGAAGTGGGGCAGAGTAGAGTGGAGTAGAATGGAATGGCCTTTTGTGGAGTGGGATAGAGTGGCACTATATGGAGTTGGGTGGCATGGCATAGAGTAGAGCAGCACAGTGGCATTGAGTGGAGTGGCATAGAGTGGTGTGCAGTGGCATAGAGTAGAGCAGTACAGAGTAGAGTGGCATAGACTGCAGTGCTGGACAGTGCAGTGGTACAGAGTAGAGTGCAGTGGTACAGAGTAGAGAGCAATGGCACAGAATGCACTGGTGCTGAGTGCAGTAGATTATAGTACAATGGTGTAAAGTGCAGTGACACAGAGTGGAGTGGTGTACAGTGCCGTGGCTTAGAGTGGTGCAGAGCAGAGTAGAGCGGTGTTTGTGCAGTGAGGTAGAGTAGAGTGGTGAAGAATAGTATCATTTAAATAAAGTGGTAGAAAGTGCAGTGGCATGGAATGGAGTGGTGCAGAGTGGCACAGCGTAGAGTGTAGTAGTGTAGAGTATAGTGGCCTAGAGTAGAGTGGCACACAGTTGAGTGCAGTGGCATTGAGTAGAGTGGTGGAGAGTGCAGTGGTGTATAGTAGAGTAGCACAGAATAGAGTGCAGTGGTGTAGAGTGCGGTGGCATAGAATAAAGGGGTGGTACAGGGTGTGGGGTGGGAAGGAAAAGAAGCAATATGAAAGGCGGATGGGTGGGAGGGAATAGAAGCTACATGGATGAGTATATGGGAGAATGACTGAAAACTCAAGAACTCATATGGAGTGCTTCAATACATAGAAAAAAGTAGCTCCAAAAATTGGAGCAGTGGATGGACACAAGTACTTGGTCCATGCTCCAGGGGAGTGCCAAACTCAAGAAGAGGATAAGATGCTCACATGCTGTGAAAAAAAAGAACGAAGGAAATTAGAGCGATGCTGAAGCTAACAAATCGTAAGCTATGGGTGGGCTGTAGGCCCACTGTATGTAAACATCTCACCGAGACAGTGTATGCGCTACCTAGGTGAAATCTAAAAACCAGAAATGTATTCACTGGGCCAAAGGCAGAACTCATACTGGGATTCTGCAATGTTCGTTTGCAGAATTATAGCGAACAAGTTCTGTACTTATTCAGTCACTGTGCCCAGGAAAATGGAGCAGTTTGATCTGCTGAGCATGGCACCACAAACAAAGAAGATGGCAACCACGTAAAAAACAGCGGGACGTGGAACATTTGGTACAGCCAGTATTAACCACTGACCATGAGGCAGAGTGTGTCTTACCCCAGCAAGACATGCAAATCTGGTGAGTACTGTGGGTCATCACCACACCTACAACAGACACGCTGGTACAACAGTATCAATCTTCACATTTTTAGTTGGGTTGAGAAAAGTTGTGAATTGTGGTAAGCCGCAACTTCTTTTCTTTTTCTAATCATTGTATGCTTTGCCAAGTGCAAAGTTATTTTTTTTACAGAGGGCATTGTCAGCCAGCCAAGTCAGCATGATCAAAGCACTGGATGGTGAGGAAATCAGTAGTTACCAGGCACGGTTCCTCCGTTTGAGCGGAGGATCGTTGTCCCGCCACCAGCAGCAGTAGCTGCAAACCTTTTACTACAAATCAATAATAAACTAAGTTCATTATTGTTTTGTAGTAAAGTGGTGGGCCATTGGGGATGACGAGCTCTGTTCGGCACTCCCCCTCATTGCGTATGTATGTTTGGCCGGCTGTCTCAGGCTGGCGAAACACACATGCAAGCTGTGCTGTCTTCAGCCCGGCACTGTGTTGCCGTGCTGGAGAGAAAAGGCACAGGCTCCCAGTATGCCTGGGACTGCCCTGGCTGGGCACTCCCAGCCAATCCTAATGCTCCTCTGAGCAGCACCACGATTGGCCGCAGGGCCGGCTGGGAGCCTGTGCCTGCAGCAGAGGAGTGGCGTGGTGGTGGCGGCAGTGGCAGCGACAATCCAGGTAAGAGTTTTTTTTTAAATAATCCCCCCCGCGCTGCACAGCCCCCTCCCTAAGAAGTACCGCCAGCCGCTCCTGGTAGTTACGCCATACTATGGGGGTCATTCTGACCCTGGCGGTCACCGACCGCCAGGGCCAACGACCGCGGAAGCACCGCCAACAGGCTGGCGGTGCTTCCTGGGCCATTCTGACCGCGGCGGTAAAACCGCGGTCAGAAAAGGGGAACCAGCGGTTTCCCGCCGGTTTACCCCTGGCCCAGGGAATCCTCCATGGCGGTCTTATGTTCTGTATATCCCATAGGTGAACAATCAAACTATTTTGAACCATTGTATTCGCTGGCTGGGAGATTCAAACTTGGCGGAGGATCGTTGTCCCGCCACCAGCAGCAGTAGCTGCAAACCTTTTACTACAAAACAATAATAAACTAAGTTCATTATTGTTTTGTAGTAAAGTGGTGGGCCATTGGGAATGACGAGCTCTGTTCGGCACTCCCCCTCATTGCGTATGTATGTTTGGCCGGCTGTCTCAGGCTGGCGAAACACACATGCAAGCTGTGCTGTCTTCAGCCCGGCACTGTGTTGCCGTGCTGGAGAGAAAAGGCACAGGCTCCCAGTATGCCTGGGACTGCCCTGGCTGGGCACTCCCAGCCAATCCTAATGCTCCTCTGAGCAGCACCACGATTGGCCGCAGGGCCGGCTGGGAGCCTGTGCCTGCAGCAGAGGAGTGGCGTGGTGGTGGCGGCAGTGGCAGCGACAATCCAGGTAAGAGTTTTTTTTTAAATAATCCCCCCCGCGCTGCACAGCCCCCTCCCTAAGAAGTACCGCCAGCCGCTCCTGGTAGTTACGCCATACTATGGGGGTCATTCTGACCCTGGCGGTCACCGACCGCCAGGGCCAACAACCGCGGAAGCACCGCCAACAGGCTGGCGGTGCTTCCTGGGCCATTCTGACCGCGGCGGTAAAACCGCGGTCAGAAAAGGGGAACCAGCGGTTTCCCGCCGGTTTACCCCTGGCCCAGGGAATCCTCAATGGCGGCGCTGCTTGCAGCGCCGCCATGGGGATTCCGACCCCCTTCCCGCCATCCTGTTCCTGGCGGTTTTTACCGCCAGGAACAGGATGGCGGGAACGGGTGTCGTGGGGCCCCTGGGGGCCCCTGCACTGCCCATGCCGCTGGCATGGGCAGTGCAGGGGCCCCCTAACAGGGCCCCACAAAGATTTTCAGTGTCTGCTTTGCAGACACTGAAAATCGCGACGGGTGCCACTGCACCCGTCGCACCCCTGCAAATCCGCCGGCTCCATTCGGAGCCGGCTTCCTCTTTGCAGGGGCTTTCCCGCTGGGCCGGCGGGCGATCTTTTGGAGATCGCCCGCCGGCCCAGCGGGAAAGTTAGAATGACCGCCGCGGTCATTTGACCGCGGTGCGGTCTTTTGGCGGTCTCCGCCCGGCGGGGTCGGAATGACCCCCTATGTGTGAGTACAGATTTTCTTATTGTGATTTTAAAGGACCGCAAGACCTGGTGCATTTCAAGTTTCTAACCAAGTTATTCTGGCCACTTGATTCTCCAGTAACAGTGGAATCGAGCAGTCATATCTTAACTCTAGGGGGGTGAACGTGGGTTAGATACTCGGATATAGCACATCACAGTAAACAACTCACAATCAACTCAATGTTACGTGAAAGGTTTTATGTAGAACGCAAAACAGATCTACATTAACAAGTATACCGGTTATAATTATTATAGACAATAAGATCGGAAATCCCTCCTCTTTCTGGGGCAGAGATATAGATCCAAGCAAGGACCTGTGATCTTATGTTCTGTATATCCCATAGGTGAACAATCAAACTATTTTGAACCATTGTATTCGCTGGCTGGGAGATTCAAACTTGGCTCCTCGACATCTTACTATTTTTGAAGTTTAATAATTGCTGATGAAAGGGCGGAGATGGCAGTGATAGAGATAAAATGTATTTAGATTGCCTCTCTTCTGCCCTAGTTTCTCAGCAGTCCTGAGTGCAAGCCTAGACTACCCAGTGTACGTCAGGCTTTGTCACTAAATTCCCAAGGAAATAGTCCAAAACTACATCTAACTAGAACAGGTATTTCACTGTGTGTCCAAAATGCTTACAGGGGTGCCAAAGGCCATCTTATACACCGTTCTCTGTGCCTAGTTCATGGGACTGCCAGTCCGATATACTCAGCCAGTTCCTTATAAACAAAACAAGGCTCAGTTCATAAACATAGCAGGGCCACGTTGAGTGGTATCCAGGATAAATAGCTTGGGATCCAGTCTCCCCCCAGGACTAACCTCAAGTGGTGCAACATTAACATGGCTAATATCTTGGGCCCCTTCCACAAATATGTGTGTAGCCAACTGGACACAAGTTACAGTCCTGGCAGTGCTAGCTCACCATTTCATCCTTAAAAGTAGGCAGAAAGACTGATGGACAGAAAGAAATATATCTAGACGGATAGTATCTATGAATGCAGACAGATGAAATGATGGATTAACAGATGGAGCATTTATGTAACTAACTCTTTGGTGGGACCTAACCCTAGGCACTAGCCTAGATGCCCAAAGTTTAAAAGGAACAGAGGAAAGATTAAACCGCCAATCATGCATTAACAAAGCCGAAACGTTCTAAGGGTCATATGTATTTTCCATGGCTGCCATCTAATTACAACTGTTGAAGAAGGATGAAGTGGTCAACCCTGTGAAAAGGTATTCTTAAGCCAAGAAGCTTCAATAAAAACTTAAATTGTAAGTATATTAAATTCCTGAGTAAAAGGTGATACGTTTGAACCTCCTTATGGTTTGACTTTCAATCTAATAGTTTATGTTTTGTTTTGGAGGTAATCTGAGATTTCGGCGCATACAGAATTATACAGGGAATGTACCACTTGTGGCATTGGAGCGCAGTTGAGGGTTTTAGATTGTTTTGAATTTTTTAATAGTTGACAAATGAGTTCTGCTGAACTGGATGATATTAGAACCACTGATCGTTATAAACCATTCGATGTGTATCTTGTGAAATAGCAATGACTAATACAATATTATTTTTTAATTTACACCACTTTTACCCAAAGTGCTTTAACGGGGACCATTTTACTATAGAGTCGATATGGCCCAACTGAAAAAAATACTCATAAAAATTTACCAAGCTGCCACCACTAGAAATTAGGAGTGGCAGAGAGCTCTAAGCAATTCCCTTTGTAGTTTAATTCTATTTTTTATTTTGATTACTGTTTTGCACCAACCTGCCCCACGAGGCTTAAGAGAACTGCTGACGCAGTTGAATGGTCCAATATGAATGAAAAGTCAATTTTCCCTTTATCTTTTCTCAGGACATCCGAAGCCTTGTGTCCCAAAGCACACAAAGGGCACTCACGTGGCAAACGAGTTGACAGAACTGATGTCTTACCTTGTCTCCGGGTTGGGGGCGCATCACAGACACACGGTCATAGCCCTTCCGCAGCAATACCCACAGGGCGTCCAGCTTCCCCTGCAATCGAGGGAGAATGAGACAGGGATTGAGAGAATGGTTGTCAGTGAGTGTGAGTACATATTCTCAATGGCTCTAGTTTCAATGAACATAGATATTCGATTTTCTTCCCGTTCACAGGTTCTGTGAATATCAAATCCCAGAATATCGTGGTACAAGAGTATCGCGGACAGAACATCAAGGGACAAAGTTAAGTGCGTACAGGGAAGTATAAATGTACTATTCTTAACTCCACATCTACTTACCTTGAAGATACATGTACCTTTGTTGGTACATCTATGTGAAGTTAGGTATAGAAAATCTAGACTTAATTACCTCTTGATAGTTTATTTTAAATATTTTGTTCTTGATATTGAGTCCCACTGATATTTCTGATGCATGCATGAGTGCAGTGATCATGAATTTCCCTTCTCCTGTATTCAGTGAGGTGTCAGTGTGGTGATAACAAACTATTCTCCATCTGGTTTCATTAAAGGCAGTGATTACAAGCACCATGCTCCTGGTTTTGATGTACCTGAAATGCCATTACCCGGAAATAATGATATGCACTGCCCTTCAACCACTCTTAACAAAGTAATGTGATATTGTTTAGCTTTGCATGAAGAAATGGCAGACAGTATACAAAGGAGCATGGGGTTAGAGAGTGTATTGAACAGAAGTAAATGGGGAATAAGAAGTAAATGAAACAGACGTAGATTGGGCCAAATGATGGAGACTTTACAGCACATGATATAAATTAAAATACCTCCAGTAAACACACTGAAAGGTGCAACTGCTAAGAACATTAGCCTTGACAGCCAGGTGCTTTAGGAAGGGTATTTTGCATGTGCAGTCCTATAAGATGTTTTGGGCTCTGTTCACTCCACAGATCCTACACTTGGGCAGGGTGGGGGAGGTACTCATTTGGGATGTATTTCAGGGTGAATAATTGTGACATATCCTTCAGAAGAACAAGTTTTGTGCCTTAGGTAATGCTTTTTTAGGTTGATACTCTATCTAAGTGTAGATTCCTGACTGCCCTCCCACCACTCTGTTCTGCCGAGTGGCCTATTTGTAATATCTATAAAGGTCCCAACAAAGAATCCAGCATACCGTTAACAACAAATATTCTAGTTCTGTGTCTGAGAGAATGGAAAGGGAAAAGACAAGAAGCTTACATAAGCAAGCATTGGTGTTTCTTATATGTGGCTTCTCTCCGTCCCCCTAGGGGCAGTAGGCAGTCATCAAAGACCTGCATAGGTCACCTAGTGGCACATGGGTGCACTGCTGTGTAGAACGTTCTTCCTGATCCATTCTGGCACCTGGAGAGTATTCTAAGGCGAGGAGCCTCTGATTAAATAGAGTATCCATCAGAAAGATCATTCCTAAATGTAAGTAACTTATTATTTAGTGTAAGACTCATTAACCTGACCAGTGTATATTTTGCTAGCCGGCTCTATTAAAAACACAATGTGTTTATTAAGCTCCCGAAAGACAATGAACCCTAAATGTTAAACTGTAAATAGATGGAGATAATTACTTAGTGGCTGCGTTGCAGAACATGCAACCAGAAGACCTGGGCTCAAATCCCGGTGTTTACATTTGACCAACTTTAAATGACTTTAGGCAAAACACTTTACTTCACAGTACCTAATATTCCTTAACTGTCAAAACCTGAGAGCTCTAGAAGTAATGAAGTATGCTGTTCAGGACGTCTGCTTTACAAAAAAAGTCACTTGCATGTCATTTAATAAAGTATAATGTTGCTTCATATGAAATAATATTACCATATATAAATTTCACATGACAAATGAGTCTGTTCTCTCGTGGCAACATTGTCAGGTGGTGGTGGGCATTCTTCAACTTAGTGTAATCTTTAGAAACTGTTTTACTTTGAATCAATAACGCCCAATACAGTGATGCAACCTAATGTACCAGAGTGAAAAAGTAAAAAGCTCTCCTTTGGATTTTAAAGAATCTTTATCAGATGTTTACATGGCGTTTGTTGTGTGGCATGCCAAATCTTTGACTGGCTTTGCTGGTCTCTGAGGGCCTGGCTAGACCCCTGGCTCGGCTCCGGCTCTATCTATGGATTTACTGGCTCGCAGACCTTTAAACCCTGAAAGATAAAGCATTTTAGGATAGTGTTTTAGACTGTTAGTTGTGCCCCAGCTGATTGAAACACAGCAGAATCCATGGTGACATGTTTTTGCTATGTGATCGATTGTACTGCGATTAGAAAAATTAACTTGTGCATGCGAATTAAAAGTGTATGAAAACCACGTCAGAAATCCAGCTGCCATAGGCATGATCAGTACCGGCTTCGGAGTGAGTGAACATCATGCGCCACATCTGGACACACTCAATCACTCGCGTGCCGAACTGTGACAACCCTAATGTTGTGAAACGGGTGAGAGGAGGGGCAATGGGGCAGGGATAAGGCCTTGCAATTGGCTGCAAGAGTTCCCAACCGATTCTGTAATGGGTACACAGTATTTTCAAAAGAACAAAATATTCTAGCTGGTCGGGTTGCGATGTTCGGAATGCAAATGTGTAGTAGTAGACACAATTTTTTAGAAGTCCATTTTGTGCAAACTTAAGCCAATCGATGACTACCGGTCTAGACATATGATCTCGTTATCAGTTGCCAGCGCAGTATCCTGGCAGAAGTGGAAGAAACAACTCTGAGCAACAATTGTCCTTGTTTTTGCGGATCTGACAATCCCAAATTTTGGAAACACTAAACTTGGTTTTAGCAGTTGCCATTCCACGCCCAGGGAAACTGTGGCAATTCTGAGCAGGGGCTGCAGATAGAACAGTCCGGGCCACTCCCACGCCCCTCCTGCACCACAGGGGAGCAGATAATGCTCTGCCCACCACTGTCTTGCTGTGACTTTCCCTCTGCTCTCCTGACCCCAAACCTACAGCATGTAACGCCGCGCTCAGACGCGGCGTCTCTTTCTGTCCTCGCGGATGGAACACGCTACCGATACTCGGAGCGCCGTTCCCCGTGTTTTTTTACTACACATTCTGGGAAGCATATATTTCGCTCCCGGTCGCGCTACACTTTACTGTAGCCCTTTTTTCTTCTTTTTGTTTTTGGTGGGTTTGTCTGGTCTTTTTACCTGTCTCTGTCCATGTTGTGTCCATCTTGTCTTCTTCGTGTTTTTGTCCCAGCATGCTCTGTTTTTCTTTTATACTACTTTCTTTTTCCTATACTGATTTATGGGCTCTTCCCAATTCAAGATGGTGTCCTTTCCTTTTCCTGTGATGTCACTTCCCTTTTCTCAGTATATAAGTCAGTCAGTCTTGTTCCACCTTGCGTTGCAAACACTTCCTTCTGGATGTGCTGTTCGCTCCAGTTCTTTGTTCCTGCTTTTTGCCTTGGGAGATTTTTGCCTGTTCTTTGTTCCTGCTTTTTGCCTTGGAAGATTTTTGCCTGTTCTTTGTTCCTGCTCTTGCCTTGGGAGATTTTTGCCTATATTTGTTTCCTGTTGTTTAGTCCTGTTTTTTCTTGTTTTTCTTCAGGAGTTCCTGTTTGAGGTTTTTTCCCCAGTGTTGGGGTTTTTTCCCTCTGGGACTCCTACTGGAGGGTACGGTCTGCTTTGGCGTAGCCTGTCAAGCGGCATCGTGGCTACCAGAAGGGGTCGCCCTTATCTGGGAGTATCCAGAACCTGTAGAAGACTTGGTGTATTTGCCAACCCGGTATCCAGAGGTGAGAAGTCCAGCGCAGTACGTAACACAGCAACAGTCCCAAAGTTATTTACCAAATCAGTCGGTAAATGGCAGTGGTAAAAAGTCCTGTACTGGACCAAAAAAGCCAGCACGAAATGACCAGGTCAGATATGATTCCTAATGCTGGTGTCCATAAGTTCTCTGTTTTTGCACAACATTATTCGGTGTGCGGATACAGGCTGGAATGGGAGATTCCGAGTGAGGTTCCCAGGTTCAGTATGTTACAGTTTGAGGACCTCAACAAAAATTCCACCCTATTTTTAAAGTGCCAGCCCTTGTGTCTAGGTATGAATTGGCTGTAGAAACTGTGAATATCCTGGTGTCCGGCCCAAGAAGAATGTTTTATGGAAGTGTAGTTTGGTTGGGTGGGGATCTGGAAGAACAGGAGCATGGTGAGTTCCACCGCATACATGTCAACAGACCTGATTCAAGCAGAAGACTCCTGATTTTTAAAGCCCAAAATGGCTTTATTTTAGGTGCCCCTGCCTATATGTGTCTATATTACAATATTAGTCAATGGGGAAAATAAATACCCCTGAATTGTTTTTATTTCACTAACTCCCTCTTCGTTGTTAGGAATTGTTGACATGTATGTCACTGTTCTCTCCTAAGTGGTGGTTAGCAGGATGGCTTCCACATGTCAGTCTGTGGCACACGACCAGTATAGCTCACTTCTGCACCACAGTCGTGAAGGACCTCAGTATCCTCTACCACAGTCGATACGACAGCTGAAGGGTGTCGAGGAGTTGATGTTTACACCTAGGTCAATATGAAACGTACACTGTGCTACTCGTGTCTGAACCTATACATGCTGCTCAGTAGTAAATCCTATAGCAGAATAATTAGATTATCTTTCATTCTCTTTTTGTTTATTGTACTCCTATTGAGTATGAAAGAAACAATAGGTGATATCTAGGAGGTCTGAGACTTTGATGGCAAGGGAGGAAAGACTGCTACAAATTTGGTAAAATGCGGTGATTGTTTGATGGCAATGACCAACATTCTGTGGATGGTATTACATGGTAGTGAAGCATCTTTGAGTGAGCCTCGAGCTGTTATTGATGCACGAATACTTGATATGTGCTCGTTTTGCCTACAATGACTGTTTTTCTGTTCAAGTACATTCTTCTGGCCTCTTTGATTTGAGAGGAAGTGCTATGAAGCAATTCTACCCAATTGGTGCATCTGGACTCAAAGGCAAGGGTTCACAACAAGGGCCAACAACAGTTATCTCTATAACATGCTGGCTGGGAGCAGGAGTGGTTTATAACAGCTTCTCAGGAGGGTTCGTTTTGAAAAAGACTAGCACGACTGGTTGCTGTTCCCAAATCTATTAAATAGAAAATGTTGGTTGGCAGGCATGTTGGTGCCATCATATTGAGTAACACTTTAAATAAGCTAAGAAGCAACAGTTAAAGAAGTGTGAGCGTCACATTCTATTGGATTATTTAACATCACAAGCTTCAAAGTTATGTCAAACAGGAATATATCACCAGTTAAAGCTCTCTCTTTAAGTGTTCTGATTGGTTAGTACATGTACTGCATGTTCTAATAAACGTGAATTAGGCTTCACCATACCGTGTTTCTCCATTACACAATTAGATTGCCTGCCCCAAAGGAAATATTAATAATATTCTTGCAGGTAATTATGTCAAGATGCATGCCCAGAAAAGTTGACAAGATGGAAAACATTTTGACAATCTTTCTGGTAATTTTTAATAGGTTCTGTTGTACCTGCCTGAAAGGGGGGGCTAACTAGGCCCAGAAGCATTAGCATGTATGAATAAACCGCACACACAACTGCATAGTTATACTTTTGTGAAGTGACCACAAGCAATCACTCTACCCTTTTACTTATAGCCCCAGACTGCACCCCGCCCTTGGGTATGGAGATAATAGAATGTATAGTAGAGGCTGGATGGTACTCTACATCCTTTCCAACTTTTATTATAACAGAAGAATTTAGAGCCCACTTATTGGGACACAACACACATAGGACCTCATTACAACCTTCCGCCCGCCAAGGTTGTACCGCCGAGCGGCCGCCAATGCGGCTGCACTTCCGCTGGCCCCATTTTGACATCTCCGCTTGGCCGGCCGCCGGCCCAATGGGGATGTTGGCCGCAACATGGGAGCCAGCTCCTAATGGAGCCGGCGGTGTTGCGGCCGTGCGACGGGTGCAGCTGCACCCGTTGTGCTTTTCACTGTCTGCTGTGCAGACAGTGAAAAGCAGGGTGGGGCTGTGCCTGGGTGCCCCTGCACTGCCCATTCTAAGTGCATGGGCAGTGCAGGGGCCCCCAGGGGCCCCGCAACTCCCCTTCCTGCCAGCCTTTCCATGGCCACAGGCTGGTGGGAAGGGGACTCGTAATCCCCTGGGCAGCGCTGCAAGCAGCGCTGCCCTGGAGGATTAAAACCGCCGGGACAACCATGGCGGTAAACTGCCGGGACAATCATGGCGGTAAAACGCCGGTCCCAGCGATGCGACTGCGGCGCTTCCGCTGCGGTCATAATTCATAAGATTGTACCGCCAGCCTGTTGGCGGTACAATCGCCAAAACAGCCCTAGCGGTCTTTGACCGCCAGGGTTGTAATGAGGCCCATAGTCTCTCAGTCTCTGGCTCAGTACAGGGTTGGGCCAGAGTCACAATTCTGGCTTCGGCCACTCGATTCCTGACTCTGCGAGGTGTCTGCTCCCTTAGTTCCAGCCCAGGAGCATGTCCAGGGCTTGAAGTGCTTGGCTCTGTTTCAGCACATCCTTGCTCCACTTTCACTTAGCCCCTGTAGAAGGTTGAAACACCTCTTCTACCAATGATATTCCAAAGTTCAAGTGCTTGTACTGGTGGAGCCCCACATGTGTTGAGAAAGTGGATATGTATCAGCTAGATGAGTAGAGCTCGAGTTGGTGATAGCTCACATTGAGGTCTAGCTCTGAGAACCACTTGGCACCATTGAGAGCTGCCACTATGTCATCAACAGTTGGAGTTACGTGCCGCTCCCAGCGTATGCCCTTGCTTGGGAGCCTTGTGTCAACACATAGGCCCTCATTCCGACATTGGCCGGCGGCGGTCGCTGCCGGCCTGTCGGGGGCCGCCAGAATACCGTTCCGCGGTCGAAAGACCGCGGCGGGGATTCTGACTTTCCCGCTGGGCTGGCGGGCGGCCGCCTTCAGGCCGCCCGCCAGCCCAGCGGGAAAGAGGCTTCCACGATGAAGCCGGCTCGGAATCGAGCCGGCGGAGTGGAAGCTGTGCGACGGGTGCAGTTGCACCCGTCGCGTATTTCACTGTCTGCGAAGCAGACAGTGAAATACATTTAGGGGCCCTCTTACGGGGGCCCCTGCAGTGCCCATGCCAGTGGCATGGTCACTGCGGGGGCCCCCAGGGGCCCGCGACCCCCCCTACCGCCATCCGGTTCCCGGCGGGAGAACCGCCGGGAACTGGATAGCAGTGGGGGGGTCGGAATCCCCTCGGCGGCGCAGCTAGCTGCGCCGCCTTGGAGGATTCCTATGGGCGGCGGTACACTGGCGGGAGACCGCCAGTGTTGCCGGTCCGACCGCGGCTTTACCGCCGCGGTCGGAATGCCCATTGGAGCACCGCCGGTCTGTCGGCGGTGCTCCCGCGGTCCTCCACCCTGGCGGTTTGAAACCACCAGGGTCGGAATGAGGGCCATAGTCTGATGGCTCCAAGTTGTTTGGGCTTGGGAGCTATCATGAGAGGTACGACCAAAGGAGTGGGCCCCATGACCAGCTTGATTACCCCTTGTCACTTGAGTTGATCCACTTCTGAGTTCCATGGGCCTCACAGTCCTATCGATATGTAGCTTTACCCTTAGGTCTTTCAAGAACCCCAGTTACTTTAATAGCTGGGAGAGCTTTTGCAAAATGTCCGCCGCATTGAAGTCATGCAACTGCCGAGTAAAGATAACGAGCTTCAACTCTTCTGCCATATGTCACCAAAGGAAGGTGCCTGTGTTGCCTCTGGTTGCGTGAAAATGGGCTTGTGTTGATTTTCCTTCATTATTCACCACAACCTCTATGACGCCTCTCAACAGCAGTGGCTCCATTCCCCCATTTGTGTAGATTAAAGCTTTGGTCAGTGCTAACCTTGGTCATGGCATGATCTTGTCAAATTTGGCTGAGTCCATGATGTTGACATAGTCCCCAGTATCGATTAGTACTTTGTTCTGGGTGCCCCCGATGTCCACTGTATACATAGATGGTGGCCTCTTGTGGTTACCATCTCTGCCAGTGAATGAGATGGTGGACACTTCTTCATCATCATCATTGTCTGGGTGACTGACGGGGTCAGGCTGATTTGCGGGCTTTCCCGTGTCATCCTCTTCAATTGACAACTGTTGCAGGGTTGACTTTCCTCATCCCCCAACTAATGCGCCCGCTCTGGCACACTTTACAGAAGTGGCCCATGCGCCCGAACCTCAAGCACACTTTCCCCTGCGCCGAGCATACATTAGACGTCCGGTGCATCAGCCTGCAGTTGCTGTATCCTTTCTTGGGCATCTTGGGTGAGCCTGTCGCACAATATCAAGAGGGGGGGTCTCTGGATGGCATCCATGTGCTCCTCTTTCACTTTTACCATTTGGGTTGGGCTCCTTGGGGCCAAACCTCTCTCCAATACTACCTCCATGTCCTCCTCTCCAGTGTCTACCAGCTCATGTGACCTCACCAATATAAGGATGAGGCATAGGGAGATGCCTGGCTATCACAGTATGAGCTTCCTGAGGACCGATGACCTTCAGCCCTGAATCAGCTGGGCCGTGATCTTGTCCTGCTGGTTGATGTCCAGGCAATTGTTCTCCAGTTTCCGAAGCCATACATAGAAAATGCCCAGGGACTCATCTTCCACCTGCCGGGCTTGTCTCAGTTTGAATCTTTCATAGTCAGGAGTAAGCTGGGGTGAAAGTGATGGTTCAGTGCTGCTACTGCAGCATCAAAGTCATCTTCCGCCCTGTGTTAGGGAGGTGTTCAAACAGGTCATATAGCTCAGCACCGCTGACATGGAGCACCATTGACCTCTTCACTGCTCCATCGATTTTGTGAGTGGTGCAAAAAGTGTTGCATGCTCCCGATCCACTGGCACCAACGTGGGGCGGCTGTGGCCAGGTCTACTAGCTGGCTGATCTGTGGCATCACTGTGATTGATGAATGGACACTGTGCAGGGGCATGGTTCTGCTGCTGGGACATTGTGCGTGTCTTCCTAGTTCTCTTTACTGTAGAGGGCACATGTCACACAAGTGTTAACTTACAGCATGACCTGTGCTTTTGATGTAAATATGGGGGTTTCTGCATGTCCTTGTTTCCCCCCGTTTGCAGTTTACAAAAATCATGCTGGGAATTTACACGGCTTATGCCCCAATGCTAGGTGTGTCCATTGCCCAGAGTCTCTTACTAATTCCTCTTTTACTGTCCAGGCCACAGCTCAGTATTTGTGCAGTGCCCAATCAATGCTGCTCCAACTTGTCGGTATAATTACTCTCCCACAGTCTATGCACATGCATTCTCCCTTGTCCCTGTTGTCTTTATTACTTTTTCTTCTTAACTTTCACTTATTTTCAGACATAGGGCACTTTACGTGGGGCACCTAAAGTACTTGAGGTAACTGGGCTGTGGTGTAGTTCAATATTGCTCCTCCGCAGACCTCACTGCCACATGGCAGCTTCTCCCCGACATTAGATTGGGTGCTGTGTGTTACTGCAGCGCCAGGTGGAGCTGTTGCTGCCATATACACAGCGTCTGGCCGTGATGTTGGGCCGATGAGCGGCATCCACCACCTGCAGCTCACTGATGTGGTGTTGGAGGCGCGCCTTGCCTCGTGGAGTGGAAGCGGCCCGCCGGCCAGGAGCGCAGTTTCCTCTCTCGCACGGGCGCAGTGTGTTCGTTCGTACAGACCTGTGGTTCCTAGCCTCACCTACAGTCAGCTGTGCAGCCGTGACATCATGGGGCTGCTCAGAGTGGCTGAACATGGCATGACCAGCACGCACAGGCTGCTACCGTCCTCCGTCACCAGCATTGGTACCTACAAGTAATTAGACTAAATAGGCTCAGGGGGATCAGCAGCTATGAATAAAGCACACACACAACTACTTAGTTATACTATCATGGAGTGACCATGGGTCATCACTCCATGGCTTACTTATACCATCAGACCGTGCCCGGCCCTCAGAGTGTGGAATTTATACAATGTATAGTAGAGGCCCAGTGGCACTCTAGAGGTTCGTCGATAAACAAAAAGCTAAATAGAACTTGTTTGCACCTTCAAGTGCTAAAATACACTTATCCTAATCTATCATCAAAACCTAATTTACTGATTACTGTAGTCAACTTTAAATTGTTGTGGTTGCTGTGCTATCTTACAAACCAAATAGAAGTAAAGGTGCTATTAATGTATCAAACTAAGAACATGAGGTTCAGAGCCTTGCCCAGGGGCTGGACATAGATCCCGTGAGCCCCTTGACATCCACCGTTTTAGCTTTTTAAATTTTTGTCTAGACTTGAGCTGATAGAGTGGCACTCTTCGTGCTGTCACTCAATATCTCATCTATGTTCATTAAGTATAAAATATAACCATAGAAGAGGTACTGCAATTCAGTTTGAGGCCTGGCTTGCAGTTACACCAGCAAATCTGAAGGGTGGTGATGGTGCACATGGAGGTGATGTGGCATTAGCGAGCTATATAACGTTTAATATTACCCCTCCCTCAATCTGAGCTTCTTCTGGGACTTGTAGTGCTAAAGAGCGGACGTCACAAGCTTTTATGTTCCTTTAAAGAGTATTTCAATATCTCTGACTCCTTCAGGGATTCTTCTCATGGCTTGGACTCAGGCTTTGTTGTAATGGTGCAGGGGACACCTGGTATACAGAGTTATAGTGTTGTGTGTGCTATCTAGCAACACAGTCTGTTTTTTTCTGACGTCACTCAACAATACTCTCATATTATATTTCCGCATCGTATACAATCGTTGTTTTTGACTTTTCCTCGGTGTGGCACTTTGTGCTGTTGCATCAGTAAGAAGTGCCCTTGCATACATACCACATACAGTAAGTGTAACTTCTCAGCAGCTTGAACGCACCAGCCTGCTGTGATGGCAGCAGGCCACGGTGCCATTTCCAGTAAGCTGGGTTGCAATTCCAGGATGCACATGCTTCTGATTGCCCGGACACCGAGGAAATTGATGCCTGAAATTTCATGAGAGCCACAAGCACTAGCAGTGACTGCTTCTCCGTACCTGGAGCCCGAGCCCCAGAAGGTACATGTTCAAGTCATTATCATCACTTGTACAATTACTTTTATTTGGCGCCCACAAAATGGGTCGCTTGGGGCCCATATTTGCATATGAAATGTTTTAAAAAAGAAGCTTGACCAATCAACCCTTGGCTCTAAGCTCACCCGCACTAGCTGGCTGTCAGGAATTTTAAAACTTTTTTGGATAAACTGGCAGTTTTACTTTTATTTAGGTTTCTTTTTGTTGGAATGCTCTACACCCTCGCATAATCAACTATCTGAATGTTATTAGAATGGGGAAGAAGGTAGTTGTGTACAGTTTCCTGGCGGTACAGGGCTTTTTTTCCCCAAACGTGGGGGGACCTTACTCGCAACCTAAGATGGTGTGAAATACTGGGAGCTTTAACATACCTCATTGTGGCAGCAAAATTACCACATTCTACTTGAGGGTTCTTCCTTCTTTTTATCTCCTGTTATGACCTGATTTGTCATCAGAGAATAGGTACATGATGCTTCCTTAACTATTCAGGTGGCGTGAAATAGAACGTATGTTCGGCAAAAAAACTTAAATGCCATTCTGATGGTCGTTCTTGCTTTCTGAAAACTCAGCATGTAATGATGCAGGACAGTGAGAGAATCTGAGTACAAATTGGAAGATCTTCATTTGTATATCATATCAATATTTTGTCTTTATTTTTCAGATAGCTATAGGCACCTTCCGGGCCGGCCTTTAGCATGGTTAACGTGGGCTCACCTAGAGGGTTTCAACCTTCAGAGTGTCATGCAGGTGCACATGGTTAACACTCCCTCAAACCCCATCCTACTCTCCCCATGTCCTCCTCCTCCTCACCATTTTCTCACATCCCCTAAAGCCCCCACCCGCCCTCACCAACAACTTGGCATTAGTGTTAAGCAACAAGCTGTGGGTGATTCAGGTGAAGGAGGGGGTAGGTAGATATGCTCACGTTTAGAGGCCAGTTGCTGTGTAATGTAACGAGACCAGGATTGACCTGTAAACACATATTGGTCCTAATGATGCTCATGAACACTGTCTGCAGCGATGGAACCAAATTGGTTCTGTCCAGGACACTCTATGAGCAGAGGGCCGGGCTTGGACACCACAGCACGAAGCCTCTAGTGCAAGACAGCTTTTGTATTGTGAATCTTGGTTTGTAATGGAAGGACATTGGGTTGCTCCATTTGTCATTGTGCACCGACCCAGCCTTGCACATGGAAAGATAAATAAAATGACTACTGCTAGGGAGTGTGTGGCGAACACAGTCGAGATGGTGGAAGTACCTTAACAGCGCTCCCGCAACCTCCTCTACCACCCCGTTGCATCCTGTGCCCTGGTCCTCCTTTAATGTTCCATATGCCTCTCCTGCCCCCCCTCCTGCCCCCTCTATGACTGTGGGCAGCTGTCCTGTGACATCCACTTGTGAGGGCACCGAAGGAGTGAGAATGACCGGGGCTTTGCCAGGAGCCTGATTCCAACATGGCAGAAGCAAATTCAATCCAGAGCTAAGCCCGCGACCGGTTGCCTGGATGAGCCTTGGCTGGGGACCACCAGTTATTAGAGTGCAGCAGACTCCGCCTGGAGAGCAGCAAACACGAACCTGGCCGGTGGCCTCTCCCTCAGTAACTTGCACCAGGGCTGCTGCTGTTGGTGAGGGGCTGCGACAGTAGCAGGAAGATCGGCCGTTGCAGAACGAGCCTGGGCTACATATACGAGCCGCATTTTCACACTCTAGTACTCCCTTATATTACCTGGCCTGACCAATCCCTGTATCCTAATAGCGCTGAGTGGCCTTGAGTGTCAGAGCTGAGGCCTAATGTGGAGGTGCTGCATTTGGAGCCCCAGTGAATACATTTGTTGTCTCGCTCTGCCGAAGTAGACTGGGCGCCCCGGCCTCCTTGGAAACTCCTGATTTCAGGCCCTCAAGGCTGGATTGTTGCTGGGGGGGCTTGAATTCTTTGGGAGGAGAGGGTTTTTCCCCACCTTCCCCCCTGTGTGTGACTTACACTACCCCCAGATGTAGAGAGGCACCAGCCTGCCTGCTCATGTATGGGACCCCTGAGTGGAGTTGGTGGAAGTTGCGACTGGACCCCCAATGGCTGGACTTTAACCCAGACCTTGGCTCTGCCTGGGGTGGCCTGCTATTTCCTACCTTCCCCTGGGTCCTGAGACTATTGGAGCTCGTCTTCTGCTTCTACAAAACCTCAGACTTCCCCTTGGTTCTTGGCAGTCTGCCGACGCTGGACAATTGCCTCTTGCCTATTTACATGTGGAGTGGCTGTTATCTACGCTTTTTGGGGCAGCACAGACTTGGTGGTGTGAGGGATTTTTGGGAAGAATCCATGTTTGGGCGCATTTTAGTGGATGCCTGCTGTGCCTTACTTTGGCTGCATGTGCTGCCCTGTGATTCATGGGATAAGCGGGCCAACGGTAGGGGGGACTGACACCTCTATCACTATGACTCATACACTGAGAGAGAACTCCCTTCCCCTTCGCCTAGAGGGACTCACTCCATTGGGGTGATGGAAGGCTGCAAAATAATCTGCTACCAAGATTATTCTGAGGGCGCTGTGATGGGGAAGGAAAAACTCCATGTGCTGTGCTCCCAATCAAAAATGGACAAATACATGTCTGCCTCTGACAGGAGACTCACTGGTGGTGATCCTGCCACTCCGGGGCCCTCTGCATCTTTAGATGCGTACCAGATCTTTAAGGCCATTGAGGCATCGCGGGAAGCCTTTGAATCCAGAATTGGGTAGGTTGGTGTCGGTGTCGCCTTGCTCAACAGGACCTCTGCAACATGGGGTGGCGAGTGACAGAGGTGGAGGGTTGAGTCTCCACTCTTGAAGGTGATTCATCTGACATGAAGACAAAGGTGGCTGTGCTGTGCTCGACTGTCCGCACCCTTGAGGCAAGGACTGAAGATGCTGTGAACAACTTTTGCCGGACTAATATTTGGCTTCCCAAAGTGAGCAGAGACTGCTCGCCGTGCAACCTTCATAGAGGACTGGCATGGTCGTGGTTATCTGAGGGTTCACTGTCTCCGTTATTTGTGGTAGAGCAGGCGCATTGCTTGCTGGCACAGAGCCCTCCCGCAGGGACCCCTCCCTAATCGCTCATCATAAAGATTCTAAATTTCTGTGACTGAGATGCTATCCTTCGGGAGGCCCACATCTGTGGTAAGCTCTGTTTTAATTCCTGTCACATTATGATGTTCCTGGACTATACAAAAACTACTCACCTGCAACACAAAACCTTTGACGCAGTGAAACAAACACATAGCAATGTCCTTACAACAAATGTTGCTTTTTCCTGCACAGCTATGGGTCATTCATAACTCCTGCTCTAAATTTTTTGACACTCCGGACACAGCTTGGAAGTGGGCCATAGAGCACAGAGCCTTGTGTAGATATGAACCCCTGGGGGATACCTCCCAGTTGGACCCAGGTCCCTCATGCTCGGCTTCCACCCGCTCTCAGACTCGATTTTGCCCAAAATCCAAGGGCAAACAAGGTTGTTGTAGAAGATCCCCGACATCCTCTGAACCTAACCCAGTCGTACCCTGGCTGGAGACTGAAAATCCTTTATCTCCTCTGTTGTCCTCTGGGGAGCTTGTAGCCTCCACTAATGTAGATCATCTGTTGGACACAAACTAACTCCTAGTCACGTTGTTTCTGGATGTTCATTGGCTCTTGACCCAGGGTGCTCTGTTCACAATCTGACCACTACATCTAGATCCTGCACAAGAGGAGGTTCACCCCGAAGACCCTGCTGTGTTCCTTGTTTGTTTATGGGAAATGTTGGGTGACATCTGCTTATGGGGTAGAAGTGTGAGATTGGGGGTTGTTGGGTATTGTTGAAATAGGGCTTATATTTACTGTTTTGTATTTTTGTTGCTCAGTTTGCTCCAGCTGATGCTTGGTCTTTCGTGCTGCATCCCAGATGACCAACTCACCCAGGACCCCTTACATGCCTAGACCATACTCCATATGGAGTTCCACCTTATCTCTAGGAATATTAACAGTCCGCTAGACCGAATCAAGCTCACTGTGGTCCTTAAGTTCCTCCTTCGCCATCAGCCAGGTGTGGCTCTTCTATAGGAAATGTGTCTCCTGGGCAATCTCTGTCCCTTCCTGCGTAGGCTTGGTTATGACCAAGTTTATCATTCTGGCTTCGCTAGAGGGCCCAGAGGGGCTGCAATCCTCCTCCACAAGACTTTTTGCCTTGGTGGTCCCCTTGAGTAGATATGTGGTCATAAATGGAATACTGGAGGGAAAGCCATATGATCTGTGGAGTATCTATCCCCCCTCAACTGCAGGGCCAGACACTTAATGACCTCCTGAACTTGATCCCTACCTTTCCATATGGGGTGCTGCTCCTCGGGGGGACTTCAATGCTGTTGTCAATCCTGATCTAGATGTCTATGGCCCTGTCACACAAGACCACTGGGCTCTCTCCAAGCCTCTCACCTCCCGGGCTGATTCCCTCAGACTTTGTGATGCCCGAAGGATATGGAACCCATAGACACCTTCATACACACACCTCAGCATCCACCAAACATATGCCCCACACTGACTACCTTTTCCTCCCAACTGTTGACATCATAAACACAATGGGGGCCATCGTGCTTCCCCGGAGTATCTTGCACTACTTTACCCGACTACTCAGAGTTGGAACCCCACAGCGTCATAAGCGACCCATGTGGTGACTAAATGCCTTGCTCTTAATTGATGAAGCATTATTGGATCACTTATTAGAGGAGCTCAGCTCCTACCTCGAGACCAACGTGGGAACGGTTTGGAGGGTTGGCACACTTTGGGCGACAAGTAAACAGATGATCCGAGGAGTTGCTAAGGCCTACCTCAAACGTATAGATCAAAGCAAACAGAGAGACATAGTTGACCTTGAAACTCGCATACTGTAGTGTGAGACTGCGGAGGCGAGTCAGACCACTGAGGCGCTGACTCGACAATTAGACCTCGATAGGACCTCCCTACGCAAACTGGTCTTTCGGGAGGCCTGTCAATATTTGTGTGCCATTTGTCAGCATGTCTACGAACACAGTGACAAGAATAGTGTGCTTCTATATCGACTGGCCAACAGAGTATTAGTTCAAGGCTTGTCCCAGCCTTTATAGATAACATGGGACCCGTAGTCACCACATCTGAGAACATTGCAGCCACATTTGCGGATCACTGAAGACTTCTCTTTGTCCCTTAGCCACGGCCTCCCCCGAACTTGCTCATCTGTTACTATCCGATGTTCCTGTCCCTCGTCTGACATGGCTCCAACGACAAACCCTTGAGCAACCAGTTACTGAAGATGAGGTCCTAGCAACCACCAGCGACTTACAAACCAGGAAAAAGCCAGACCTAGATGGCTTTCCTCTTGAATATTACTCTAAATTGAGAGACACTGTGACCTCCCATCGTCTCAGTTCTACTCAGAAGTTGCAAAACAGGGTTCTTTACCTCCGGAACTTGATCTGGCCACTATTGTTGTCATCCTCAAGACAAATCAGTTGTCATCGGATTGCGTGTCCTATTGGTCCATTTCTTTAATTAATTCAATTTAATTGACGTTGGGGCAGAGGACCACAATCACCAGCACTGCTCAGATCCTATGAAATTTGTGGTTATACTGAATTCACTGGTGGCAATATACTCCTGGTTATTGGCTATGTAAATATTCACATGTAAATTCAAAAATGAATGCAAATAATCTCAAGGGAAACAAATTCAGTCATAATTCAGAAAACTATTTTGTTACAAACGGATAATATTATGTGACCAAAGTAGGGAAACAGGGTGTAAACACCAGAAAAAAAAGACAGATTGCGACACAAATTTCAGGTGAAACTTGTTGGGAAAACCTTTTCATGCCTTACGTCAGTAAGGAAAACACAACCCTATTTTAAGCAAAAATACCAATGTAATATAATGGAGTTTTTGACAATCTGTGGGGTAGGGAAAGCGTTTGAACAGGAGGCACGCAGGGTACTATAAAAAGGAAGGGATGAGTGTCTGCGCCTTTCGCATAGCAGTAGTGTTGGGCACCATCAACTTCCTGGTTGTGTGAGATCGTTTTGTTACATTTGATGGGTCAGTGCCCTAAAAATACCAGATTAGTACAGTGCAGTAGCCTCAGGCAATAGTTTTATATGCAACCCTCAGCCAATCAAAATTAATCCTCAATTATCAGTGACTTTTCCCCAAAAATACATACTCCAGGAGACAGAAAGATGTCCTGGATTTGTCTCCCATGCAGTCTCTCCTCCTATTAAATAAGTTTGCTGAAAACCTTTACAATCTCAACCTGAGTGCAAATATTCTATTGAACAAATCTATGATTTGTACAATACCTTACTAACAATAAAAAAAACTGCACACATTTACACTAAAACCTTTTTTTCTTGTTATTCCCCTAAAGTAAAATGTGTGTTGAGGTTTCGTATTAGGAATTTCTATACATTTCTTCCTTAGAGCAAAATTTCTCAGTGCGCAGGTACGTGAAAATATTTTTACACAATTACATTCCTTTCAAATTAATTAACTTGCAAGAGCGAAACATTCTTATGTGCCTAAACGTTTTTCTCCCAATGTTTACCATGTACATACAGGTGAAGTTTAAAAACGATTTATCGTCTTATATAAATATATGTCCCTTTGAATGTTGTCTAGATCTGGTTCCGAATGAGAGGACGTGTAGTACTTTTTCACTAACTTCCAGGTGCATGTTTTGCAATGTTATTTAAAAAAAATATTTGCTACAGACCCTGTTGAAGTGTACTATGAGTTTCAGCTCATAATGGGAATCACAAATTATGTTGAAAAATGATGGGGAGAGATAAGACTGCAATGGAGAAGTGTGTGGTTCATAAATCTTATGATTAATGATCATTAATCTTCTTAAGGTACCACTCTTGCCTTTCCAATCCAATTTGCATGAGTCACAGTTTCTTCAGAAGCTCTCCAATAAGAAATATGACATTTGCAAACAATTTCCCTATAATTGGGATGCCGGCCATCTACTGGAAGAAAGTCCATTTCTAAAACCAGTAGGGAAGAGCGATTGAACGCCAGGAAACACTCCAAGTGTTGCAATTGGAGTTTGTTTATTCTGTACTCTCCGAGATTCCAGGGGAGCTGTACTAGTACTTTATCAACATGCCCCCTCTTGTGTTCTCAGTAAATGCAGAGACAACTTCACTTTCCATAGAGGTTGCGTGCACCCTGTCTGTAGGTTTTGCGTTACAATGATATGTTGGCCATGCAACAGATCTCCGTTGGCTAAACAATGCTGTAACATCCGCCTGGCATTAGAGTTGGGTTACACTGGCAGTTCTTGGCTTTAATAACATGTGCAACAAGGATATATGTATGCACTGCTATTTATGTAGTGCAAACATAGCGACATAGCAACAGAGCACCGTACATCAGTTGGGGATGTACACATTAGCAGTGCACATTAATATCACATTATAGGCACAGGGCAATTAATTGATTTGCCCAGATTTACATCATTTCCAGTCAAGTAGTAGAGGTGAGTTTGTAATCCTGCCACCAAAGTCATAGCTTAGCCATTAGACCACACGTGCATGGATGGCCTTTGGAAAATCTTTGTCAACTTTGCATTATGTTGAGCATACCAAAATGTTAGTTTTCAACTACAATTCAATGTGGCCACGAGGCTAATCTGTATCAAATGAGTTGTGAGAACAGGATAAGAAATGTGATGCTTATTTTGGCAAATATACTACATGAAAGAAATTTGTCAGGAACCGTTGGCCAATCCCATGAACGACTCATATGTACAAGGAAGTGGTGGTTGTAGCTAATGGAAGGTTTAGTGGCAAAAAAATGTGATTTAAAGTTGATTGAATTCTGCTCAGTGGGTAGAAGGGATTCTTGCAAATTTCTTTTCTGAACTGGGGTATTATATTCAGCTGTTGGGTGACATCAATGATCACCCTTCAACAAAGTGTGTTTGATCAACTTTATCAATCAAACATAGCTGCATTGCGCATGTATGCTGAATCCAAGCCTGTACTGTGCCTCATGCAGAAACTGATTAATGATTAATGAACCATCAAGGAAATAACACACATAACATGAGTTGGAGGTAACAAAAGAAACATGTTACAGATTCCTCATTGATTGTACTGAACATCCACTTGATAGTTTGTAAATATTTTGAAGGCAAATGTATTGCACAGTTGGGTCTTTTTACTGAAAACCCTAACATTTAAATGAGTCGCTGGGGATCATAATAAGTGATTCACTGTAATTTTGTATTAAAACTTAAGGATTAATACCCTACCTGGACATATCAGATAGAGCTACAAGTCAGCGTTCACTTGCATTAAATACCTAGGTATCCAGACAGCAAATAGCGAGGAAGTGGTTTCAGCAGGAAACATTCAACTGCTGCTAAACCAAGTCCAGAGGGGCACCCTAGATTGGCCATCTCTCCCATTGTCTACGTTGGGGACTAAGGCTTTAATAAAAATGATTATCCTTATCAAAAATCTCTACATCCTACATAACCGTTCACTTCTGCTCCCTAAACGGCTTCTGAAAAATTCATCGTCCTTTATGAGACCCTTCCTTTGGTAGAACAGGCATCCATGAGTGTGATGATCAAATGCTGCAAACCAATGTACAAGGGAAGACTGAATATGATTAACCCTTTGAAATATTGTACAGCAGCACACGTGAGTAGCAAATTATTGGATACTTAGTTCAACAACAGACCTGCATCCTTGATGGAACTATGGGCAGTGGGAAATCACTCTCTTATTCCTACATATATAGAGACAGTCCAATGACATACTTCCAGCAACTAAGGTAGTCCCGAAGACATGTAAGGCCCCCCTTACATCAATAAAATAAGAGAGGAATCACCAGGCTGGATGGGCACACTTCTTCCTTGAGTTAACTCCCTGGAGGGAGTCAAGGGTTGGATCTGCTTTGGCATCTTTAAATTAGGTGATGTTGTTTCTTCAGGCACAATTAAGTCCTTTGCAAAGTTGAGGTGGGAGTTTGGACTCATGCAATCCCAGTTTTATCAATAACCTGCAGCTAGGATGTGTTATCATATCAGACCAAGCTTACCTGAATGATAATACAGAGTTCAGTCTACAAGAAGCAAAATTGTACATACGAAGAATATATTTAACCACAGAAAAGCTCTGGTGCATGTAACAAAGTCTAAACCCTAAACCCAGATTTAAGAGGACGTAGCGCCTCCTTGCCCCACATTAGCATCATTTTGTTTATGCTAATGTGGCTCAACAAAGCCAAATTTACCACACCATATTTACAAAGTGGTACAATGCATACATTGCGCCATTTTGTAACCCCTTGTGCCACATTATGCCTGTGCCTTTAGGGGGACCTCAAAAATGGTGCCGTGGAATCGAAGAGATTCCATTGTGTCATTTTTGCCAGCTATTTTTAATGCCTGCACAGAAGAAAAGTGGTGCTGCGTTGGATGCAGCACCACTTTTCTTAAATCAGGCTCTAAATATCTTAGGTACTGAAGTGGGAGATCTCTTTCATGCAGTGTCGACATGCAGAATTGTCAGACCTTTTTAGGAGGGGGTATCTAACACATTCCAAGCTGTACTTCGCTGCACTTTTGAAATTTACCCCAAGAGAGCCCTAATAAATACTTTAAAGGGTGATGGGTTTTCGCACACTGAAAGATCTTGTTAAGAATAGATTTGGTCCTGAGTGAGACATCACTTAAAATTGAAGAAAGTCAACTTCCTCCAGCATCATGAAGTAGAAAACAGATTTGGACTCTTGCCACATCCTCTGATTTACAAGGCAATATTGTGTGCCCAGAAACATCAGAAGGTCTGGGAAAAGTCGGTTAGGAATAGGGATGGTGAAAATGATTCCTAATAAATAAATACATACCTCAAAAAGGTTTTAGTGCAGACTAGCATCAGTGAATCATAATGATGTGCCATATGTGGTGACAAGGTGAAAGGTGTGAGGAGACTGTAAAGCTGGAAGGGCAAATAAAGCACTCAAACAATTATAATAATATTACAAATTATGATGTTGGTTTTATCATTTTGATGCATTGAATTAAATGACACCAATAAAGAGATTTATAAGGATTAAAAAGTAAGGAGGGATGATATGCTCTACATGAAAGAGTATAAGTTTCATTATCATAAAATTGCATATCGTGTCAGGGTGTTACCATCATACCACTAGGTGGTGCTCCCGAAGGCCCTCTAGAGGCCTTCATTTATCCCTGAATTACACTATGTACACTTATACCCCTTGCATTCCCAGAGCTACTTCATATTCCAGTAAGGCTTGTGCACTAATTCCTTGATTTATCATGACCCCTGTAGTAATTTCTGTCTCAAAACCCTCCCTGATCACATCCTGGTGGTTGCTCTCTGTTTACTTGCTTGGTTCCTAGATCTTAAGGTTATCCAGACCCTTTTCTTTCTGCACGTTGGACCTTTCTCTCTCTGGGCTCCAATCTGTACTTATTCCTCATTTTCCTGTTTCCTGTCTTGTGCCTTCTGGTTTTGCTGGTCTTCCACTTTCCAAGTCCCAGCTCACCCCTCCCGTCATTGACGGTTTCCTGATTCCTTGTACCTGGCTCTCATCCTGCATCTGTGCTCCTCCCCTGAGCCTCCAGCTATATTACATCTGTGGACCCATAGTACAGTGGCTCGCAACTGACTTTTGCTGAGCCTCCTTGTGCTCTGCAGTTTTCCTGCTGTTGCCATTCCAGGCTTGTTTTTGATTCTGTTTTACTTACTTCCTTAACCCACATTCCTGTTTTTGAATATTTTGTAGTATCTGTTTCTGTCCTTTGTTCTCCTGCATCTCTGTTCCTGTGTTAGCCATTGCTCATATTCTCCAGTCTACATTTATCTTGAAATGCCATGTTATATGCACACTCCTATGTTCTCTGTTTGTCTGCATATTTCTGTCTTGCCTTGTTAGATTGTAAATCTTTCCTAGTCTTGTTTTCAGCATTTCAGTTCTGTGTATTCTAGCCCTGTTCCTGATTCTGATTCCAGTCCGGCTTTTTCCTGAGCCCAATTTCTGTTTTGTTGTTCCTTATTCTGTTCCCTGTAGTCTTTTCTTGTATATATTTTACAATCTTGATTATCATTGACACCAAGGGAGACAGTGTGTGTCCGAGGCCTTGTGCCTCTCACACAGAGATCCACTCAGTAATCTTTTTTCCATGGGAGCTGTTTGGTGTCTCCCAATACTCTGTAAGATTAATCTGCTCCTCGGTGCTCAATTTGTGCCAGTGTTTGCCGGTGCTTAGCACCAGCACTTATTTATGACAATCTACCACATGGTGGTGCTGTCTGTATATTCTTTGAGCAGAGCCTGTGGGCAACAAATTCAATATGCTTACAAAAACGTAGATGCAAGGCGCCCTGGTCATATTTACACTGCTAGCTGACCTGCAATAGTCAACGTCACATTTGTGTGTGATGGTTATTATTTGGCAGCGCTGGCAGAGATAGTGGAAACCCCAGAGACCTCATCAGAAATAGCTCTGGTCCTGGCACGTACATTTTTACAAATTAAGCACTACTACTCCTTGCCTTCTTTTAAGATCTTTCTCACCTCTCAGAGAAATCACTGCTGAGGAGCAGACAAACTATCACTTATGATACTTTGTCTATTGTTTCCCTACTTTACCTTCCTGTTGCTTTTGGGTTATCATCATAGTTTTCCTTGTAGACTTCCAGGTCCCTATTCATTGCCTGTTCCAACCTGCTTTAATCCCAGCTTCTGTCCTGCTTCCCTCCCAGCCTTCAGGTACTTTCTTGTTTATATTACACCCTTTCTCAGGGAATCCCTTTCCCTGCAAAAAACACACACAGTCATGTCTCGATCTCATCCATTTAAACTTCTGACTTATTGTTCCTTATAGCCACCTTTTAGATATATCCATATAAATGAAAATATAAATGTATTCTTATAAATTTAACATCAAAACTAATCACATTAATGATGACTTTCAAAAAAACAATTTTGAGGTATTACAGGCAGGAACAATAATATTATAAGGCCTATGTTCTGTAGCAAAACAACCCAAATTAAGCACATTTATTTAGGATATTTAAAAATAAATATTAAACTTGCCTGAGGATTGTAGGCACCTTCATTGCAGAGTGCCACTTCCTGGGGTGGATTTTCTGTATTATAATTTTCTTTTTGACACCTGAGCTTACTTTTACCAGAGTTTACTGTTTCATTCAGACAGATGTCTCATGAATCACTATTCTTAGTTGGTTCATGCCTTTATCTAAATATACCATTATTTCGAAGATTATGCTGTGGCATACCTTTATTGGACTGTACCACTTCTTGGGTGAGGATTTCTGCATGTGGTTGTTCAGAGTCCTGGGAGAGGGGAACTCAAATTCTTGCTCTGGCATTTTGACACGCGCGTTCTTGGCCTTTTCAAGTTTGGCACCTTCCTCAGTGGAGCCTTTCTCTCCCCAACGAACCTGAAAATATATCACACACACATATTCATTGCTGTCACCAAATGATATTCTATGCAAGTTCAGAAAGGGAACATTGGGCAGAAAGGACTGTAATAATGTCAATTCTGAGTGACATTCTTGTCTTAGGCGAGGAATACATTTCGCATTTAGGGACACTAAATTGCACTACATAAAGATGCTCCTTTCATGATTAATACATTTGGAGCTTACAAACATTTCAACATTTGATACACATAATTTGAGGAGCTAGTGACATGTTCAAGCTTTTATTTTGCCTTTGGAAATTCAAATTATTTGTCTGTCTTTTTTTTACATACCAGCATGACTGCATGCATCTATATACAGAGGGACTACTCGGACAGTTAAAGACTACTAGATCTACATATATAAGTATAGCACAGCACAACAGTGTAGGAACAGAATATTATTAGTGTAGAGGTACCGAGTAGGACTCTATAGATAGACACGAAGCAGCAGCACAAACATTGATACAAAGCAAGACCGCTCTATAAATCTACTGATTTATAGAAAAGATCAGGATCACAAACTATACATGGGGACAGACGACAAAAAAATAGAAGCCAGTTTCCAAGATCTCACTGACTAACTTCTTTTTGAACCATGGTGCGATTTAGCATACATGAAAAGCACATTGGTATTATTTAGAATATCCAGTGCTGGTTCCAGCTAGATGGACACATAGCGATTTGGCTATTATCACCTCCATTCTCTTAATGCCTCCAACTCCTCGGCCGCCATAGTACGATGCATCGACTGTTGGCCATTTCTTCTTCGGCAAGCCATCATCATCTTCCTCCTGTGTGCGATAAGTATAGTCTTAAAGCTGAGCCCCAGAAGAATTTCTCTTTCAAAAATGGGTAAAAGAAATAACAGATCAAAATGTTCTAACATTTCTATAGTATTCCGGAAAGAAGGAGTCTTTCTCAAAGTTATTTAACATTTTGACACTTTAGCAAACATCATCTCCCATCAGAGTGCCTTCTGGGCGAATATTTGATGTGAAAAACGAGAAGAGTTTCAAAGAGATACGAAAGTGGGATATAGTGTTAATCATGCACAGTAAACTTGCAGCTTGGCTATTGCCCTGTTTACAATATCCTTCTTTTCAATATGTGTCTCGTAAGGTTTTATTGTATCATAAATGTATCTAGACTATTGCACAGGTGTAGCCCATTTGATGGTCTAAGTTCAAGAATAACTTAACCACCTTATGTTGATCATGGTGGGTTTAATATGTAGGCTGATCAAATTTAGAAGATGGCAGCATACTCCTCCTTGAGCCACCTAGAAGCTATCGGTTGATAAATATGTCACAACTGACTCTCATGTTATGGGTCTTATTTGTGTCTGGCTTCTAGCTGATAGGAATCTTGTGCCACTGGTTTTCTGTCACATTTTTCACCTGGTCTGATCTTGCCTTAGTCTCTTGTGCATTCAGTTAGCTTGGTGGGGAAATCAGTGTAAGGTAAGTAATCAAATGCTGTCAGGAAGCCGGACTGCAGGAAATACACCACTAAAACGTTAAAACTTTTCTCTGTGACATCTTTCAGACACCACAATCTTAAATTCGAGAATGAAGCAACGACCAGTGTGGATGAGTGGCCTAAACCAGTGGTTCTCAACCTTTCGACTTCTATGGGCTCCCACTTTATCATTTTTGGAACCCAGGGACCCCCACTGAGTCATTCCTAGAAGCGGGAGACCCCGACCTAAACATTGCTAATGATTTGAACCCCAAAACAATACACAAAAATACGAAAACAAGCATGTCATCAAACACAAATAATAACACATATTATATAATTTGCAAATAAATATAAATAAAACATAACAATGATTTTCATAGGAAGGTTGGAGCTTTTCTAAATTCAATTGAAGCCACACATCGTCCACACTATATTCTGTCTGATGCACCTAATTTAGAGCCTGATTTAGATATTGGTGGACTGGTTACTCCGTTACAATAGTGACGGATATCCTGTCCGCTAAAATATAAATCCCATAGGAAATAAAGGGATTTAGATTTTGGTGGACGGGATATCCCTCACCGTTGTGATGAAGTAACTCATCCGCCAATATCTAAATCAGGCCCTTAATTTTTAGCCTCCAACTTCAAATTCCTTGACATTTACAGTACGTTTCAAAATTTTCAATATTACATTTAGCCACTTTATTTATATACACTTTATTAATCTGTTAATATTACTTAATTTTCTAAGAAGTCATAGACTCCCTGAGGAGGCTTTGTGAACCACCAGGGGGTTCCCAGACCACAGGTTGGATACAACTAGGCTAAACTATATGATTACAGCCTAATCAGGATTTGCCACAAAAAAAGGGTCCTTCAAAGAGGTTGTAGCAGGAGATAGGACATCCACTGCAGCTCAGGTACTCAAAAACCTCCCAAAATGTCAGAAGTCCCAATGTGCTACTGACAAAGAAGTTGTGTACTGCTAAGCAGACAAATAAATCAGCTTAATCCCTGTATTGCACCTCTTTTTTTAATTTAACCCATTGGGTGCAGAGGACGAGGTGGTTGTGTCCGGTGGCGTGGCGCTCAGGTGCCACGGATGTAGCCACCTCGTCCTGGACCCTGCCCCCCTCCCATGGGCAGGGATGGAAGGGGAATCGCTTTCCCTTCCACCCCGCCCCCTCCACCCCCCAATGACGTCTGATGATGTCAGCACGCGATCGCATGCTGACCTCATCCCTGGTCACCTCCCATCGCGCTGAAAGCATGCTTCCAGCATGCTTCCAGCATGATGCGGAAGAGAAATGCCAAACATTTTTCTTCTGCTCGGGAGGAGGTGGCAGACAGAGACATCACAATAAAGGAAAGCCTTTTCTTTTCTTTTGATGTCATTCTGAGCATTTCTATCGCGATCGGGCTGCAGAAATGCCCACTAGACACCAGGATTTTTTAGATATCTTTTATTTGTTTGATAAGGGGAGCGGCCCCTTGGGCATGGGCCGCTCCCAAGGGGGCAATTAATAATTAGGCTTTTTCTGCCCCCTCGGGGGGGGGATATAGGCCTATATTGATTAGGCCGGTCTGCCCCCCGGGGGTGCAGAATCCACTAGACACCAGGGATTTTTTTTTTTTTCTTTTCTTTTCTTTGTGTCATAAGGGGAGCGACCCCTTAGGCAAGGGTCGCTCCCCTAGGGGCAATAATTTTATTAGGCCTATTCTGCACCCCCCCCCCCCCTCCGGTGGCAGATTGGCCTATATTGATTAGGCCGATCTGCCCCCGGGGGGCAGAAGCCACTAGACACCAGGGATTTTTTTGGTAGTTATGAAATCGTCAAAAGGGGAGCGACCCTTAGGCAAGGGTCGCTCCTAGGCGGGGGCAATTCTTTTATCAGGCCTTTTCTGTCCCCTCTTGGTGCATAGCGGCCTATATTAATTAGGCTGATCTGCCCCCAGGGGGACAGAATCCACTAGACACCAGGGATTTTTTTAAATTTTATTTATATTGATAAGTGGTGCGACCCCTTAGGCAAGGGTCTCTCCCCGGGGGGCAATTTTTTAATTAGACCTTTTCTGCCCCCCAGGGGTAGATTAACCTATATTAATTAAGCCGATCTGCCCCCGGGGGGCAGAAGCCACTAGACACCAGGAATTTCTTATTTTTATTTATATTGATAAGGGGAGCGGCCCCTTAGGCAAGGGTCGCTCCCGGTGGGGGGGGGGGAATTGTTTTTAGGCCATTGCTGCCCCCTTTGGGGGCAGATCGGCCTATTTCTATTAGGCCGATCTGCCCCCGGGGGGCAGAAACCACTTAGGCACCAGGGACTGGTGTGTGCGTATGTGTGTGTTTTGTTTGGGGAGGCAGCCCCTTAGGCAAGGGTCGCTCCCCATGGGGGCACATTACTGTTGGCCATATCTGCCCCCTTGAAAGCAGATAGGCCTATTTTTGGAAGGCCCATCTGCCCACTACAGATCAGGGAATGTTTTTTTTCAAAATAAAAGGGTGGGGGTATGGCCATACCTCCACCCCAAATAAATAGGGCCAAAGTTGTTCTGGGCAGATGGGGCAATTACCCCCATTCCACATCTCGGGGGGGAGGGGCAGAAAGTCTACTAGATGCCAGGGAATTAAAAACAAAAATAGTGGGGTGGTGGCTACCAACCAGTATGGGCCTGGTTTTGTCCCCACCCCAACTGAAGGGGTAACAGTTTTCAGCTCCCCCCCCACACTAAAACAACTTATCCCACGGCAAGCAAGAGGACATTTGATTATTTTGGGTTTTGGTTTTACATTTGGGCCATGAGAGCTTGGCTAACTCTCAAAATCGTCCTACTTGGAATGGTGAGGACTGCACTTTTTGGACTTTGGGACGCTGCCATGTAGAAAAATCCACAAGACCTAGACACATCTGAAATCTAAACATCTGGGTCAGTCCAGGGTGGTGTGCTTCACATGCACCCCTCACCATTTTCTTACCCACAATACCCTGCAAACCTCCAACTTTGCTGGAAATCACACATTTTTTCCACATTTTTGTGATGGAACCTTCCGGAATCTGTAGGAATCCACAAAATTCCTACCACCCAGCATTGTCTCATCTATACCGATAAAAAGTCTGCCCCACTTGTCAGCCTAAAAATGTTTTTTTTCAAACTGCCCTTTTGGACCAGCTTTGGTTCCCCCTCAATTTCGACATGTTTGTGGCTCTTCCCTGTCACAGGCACTTGGCCCGCCTACACAAGTGAGGTATCATTTTTACTGGGAGACTGAGGGGAATGTTGGGTGGTAGGAAATTTGTTCCGGTGCGGTGATCCCACACAGAAATGTGGGAAAAATATGATTTTTTAGCTAAATTTGAGGTTTGCTGAGTATTCTGGGTAAACAAACACTGGGAGATCCACACAAGTCACACCTCTCTGGACTCCCTCAGGTGTCTAGTTTTCAGAAAAGTCTGGGTTTGGTAGGTTTCCCTGTATGGCTGCTGAGCCCAGGACCAAAAACACAGTTGCCCCCCGCAAAAACAGGTAGTTTTGTATTTGATAATTTTGGTGTGTTCAGATAGTGTTTTGGGGCATTTTCTTTTGAGGGCACTATGCCTACCCACACAAGTGAAGTACCATTTTTATCGGGAGACGTGGGGGAACGCAGGGTGGAAGAAAATTTGTGGCTCCTCTCAGATTCCAGAACTTCCTGTCACCAAAATGTGAGAAAAAAGTGTTTTTTTGGCAATATTTTCAGGTTTCCAAACACAAGTCACCCCATCTTAAATTCCCCTAGGTGTCTAGTTTTAGAAAATGCACAGATCTGGTAGGTTTCCTTAGGTGCCGGCTGAGCTAGAGGCCAAAATCTACAGGTAGGCACTTTGCAAAAAACAGCTCTGTTTTCTTTGGGAAAATGTGATGTGTCCACGTTGTGTTTTGGGGCATTTCCTGTCGTGGGCACTAGGCCTACCCACACAAGTGAGGTACCATTTTATCAGGACACTTGGGGGAATGCTGGGTGGAAGGAAATTTGTGGAAATTCCAGAACTTTCTGTCACCAAAATGTGAGGAAAACGTGTTTTTTTGGCCATATTTTGAGGTTTGCAAAGGATTCTGGATAACAGAACCTGGTGAGAGCTCCACTAGTCACCCCATCCTGGATTCCCCTAGGTGTATAGTTTTCAAACATGCACAGGTTTGGTAGGTTTCCCTAGGTGCCGGCTGAGCTAGAGGCCAAAATCTACAGCTAGGCACTTTGCAAAAAACACGTCAGATTTCAATATAAAAATGTGATGTGTCCATGTTGTGTTTCCTGTCGTGAGCATTAGGCCTACCCACGCAAGTGAGGTACCATTTTTATTGAGAGGCTTGGGGGAACACAGAATAGCAAAACAAGTGTTATTGCCCCTTGTCTTTCTCTACATTTTTTCCTTCCAAATGTAAGACAGTGTGTAAAAAAGACATCTATTTGAGAAATGCCCTGTAATTCACATGCTAGTATGGGCACCCCGGATTTCAGAGATGTGAAAATAACCACTGCTTCTCAACACCTTATCTTGTGCCCATTTTTGAAATACAAAGGTTTTCTTGATACCTATTTTTCACTCTTTATATTTCAGCAAATGAATTGCTGTGTACCCGATGTAGAATGAAAACCCATTGCAAGGTGCAGCTCATTTATTGGCTCTGAGTACCTAGGGTTCTTCATAAACCTACAAGCCCTATATATCCCCACAACTAGAAGAGTCCACCAGATGTAACGGTATATTGCTTTCAAAAATCTGACATCGCAGGAAAAAGTTACAGAATAAAACGTGGAGAAAAATGGCTGTTCTTTTCACCTCAATTTCAATATTTCTTTATTTCAGCTGTTATGCTCTGCAGGAAAACCTTGTAGGATCTACACAAATTACCCCTTGCTGAATTTAGAATTTTGTCTACTTTTCAGAAATGTTTTGCTTTCTAGGATCCAGCTTTGGTTTCACACCCACTTCTGTCACTAACTGGAAGGAGGCTGAAAGCACAACAAATAGTAAAAATGGGATATGTCCCAGTAAAATGACAGAATTGTGCTGAAAAATTGGGTTTTCTGATTCAAGTCTGCCTGTTCCTGAAAGCTGGGAAGATGGTGATTGTAGCACAGCAAACCCTTTGTTGATGCTATTTTCAGGGAAAAAACCACAAGTCTTCTTCTGCAGCCCTTTATTTCCAATTTTTTGTAAACAAACGAAACTTTTGCTGTATTTTGGCTAATTTCTTGGTCTGCTTCAGGGGAACCCACAAACTCTGGGTACCTCTAGAATCCCTAGGATGTTGGAAAAAAAGGTCACAAATTTGGCATGGGTAGCTCATGTGGACAAAAAGTTATGAGGGCCTAATCGTGAACTGCCCCAAATAGCCAAAAACAGGACTGGCACCCGAGGGGGAAAAGGCCTGGCAGCGAAGGGGTTAAAGCATGTTTTATCAGGATTTTATACAATAGAAAAAGTAAGTAACATAAATGAAAAGAAACATTACATTGTATGGTACCATCAAATCAAGTGGGAAAAGTAATTTAGGATACAGCATAAGGAGTCGGTTCACCTTTATAAAAGTAGAACGTAGAGATAAGTGTATTAGTTTGCAATGGTGAGCTGAGGTTAATCAGTGTATAAGTTTATGACGGAGCGGTTTTTGATGTTGTGGTTAATGATTAAGGTACCTCAGATGTAGGTGAATGAGACATAGTAAAAGAGAGGAGGCAAGAGAAGGGAAGAAGAAGGTGATATGGGTGAAAAATAGGGAGTTCATGGGGAAAGGAGGGGGTGGGAGAGTGGAGCGTGGAGAGAGAGGGTGGGAGAATGAGTGTGTGAATGCATGAATGATCGAGTGATTAGATGATCATAGTTACATACATGAGTGAGACATGAAAGTGTCTAGTTTGCACCAGAGTTTGCCATTCTTCATTGGTGTTGTCTTCAAGTATGTTTAGTGAGTTATAGGCAGTTCTGGTGAATTGGACCCATTCCCACCATGTGGGGGGTATAGTTTGGATGAGTCTTTCCATTCATTGAGGATAACTTTAAAGTCAGTTGGGACCAGAATGTCCCATAGGAGACGGTCCTTCTTGTTTAATGCCTGTTTAATGTCAGTGGGGAGGATGCCCATTGTAACAGAGGCTATGTATGAGTCCATTTTGTATGAAGTATTTGAGATATTGTATTTCTGATGTCCTGCCAGAACGTTTTGGTGGAGGTGCACTCCATTAGCATGTGTTTTAAGTCTCCTGTTTCCTTCTCACAGCTCCAGCATGTATCGGAGGACCTGATGCCTAGTTGATACAGTTCGGCTGGAGTCCAGTGGGCCATATTGGCAATCCAGTATCTGCTTTGTGCTAATGATGGGGGTATTATGTTGGAAGTGAGGTTACTCCAGGTCGATGACCCATCCAGTGGGACCTTTGGAGTGTTGTTGGAGTCTGATAGTAGAGTTTCACACTTGCCTTGTGTTAGTTTATTTAGCAAGGGATTTGTGGGGGGTAAGAGGAAGTACAGTTTGGAAGCTGGGTGACTGCCTTTGGTAAATTTGTCTAATGTGTTGGGTTGATCAGGTGGGGTTGGAGGTTTATGTTTGTCCATAAGTGATTTTATTTTAAGGAAATGGTAATGGTTTAGGTAGTTTAGGTCAAATTTGAATTTAAATTGAGAGAACGGTATGGGTTCTGAGGGGTGCTGATATCTCTCACCAGGGGAATATCTTTCTCTGCCCATTTCTCTATATACATTGTTCTCCTATCTAGTTGTAAGTTTTCACTGTGCCACAGTGAGGCTAGACATAAGTGTTTAATTTTGTTGGGCAGTCTGTTGTCAGTTTTTCAGAGTGCCTGTGCTATGCTGGATAGAATGCTTATAGAGTGGTGTGTTTTAATGTTTTTGACGGTTAGAAATGAAGTGAGTGATAAGAGTTTAGCGCGGCAGGTGTCAATTGAGAGCCATTGTGGTGGTTAGGAGCCAGTGGCTCCCCTATTTGACTAGCATGTTGGTATCTCCGGTAGTCAGGTTACTTTAGGCTACCAAGTTTTTTTAAGAAATCTCAGTTTCTTTAGGGCAATTATGGGATTTTTAGACTTCCCGATGAACTTGGTAAATAACGCTTCTATTTTAGTAAAAAAGGTGTCTGAGAGGCATATGGGGGACATGCTGATTAAAAATTGAATGAGGGGATAATCATCATCTTGATAGATTCTATTCTACGCCACCAAGTAATGAACCTGGTTGACCATTTGTCTAAGCTATCTTTGATGTAACCTAGCGTCTTTTTCTCATTGAGATCGATGGAGTCTTTAAGGTTATGAGTGAACCATATACCCAGGTATTTTATCTTATCTGGGGCCCATTTGAGTCCATAGGGGCTGATGTGTGAGCTGCTGCAGTACACATTGAGAGGAAGAACCTTTGTCTTTTCCTTGTTGAGGCAGTAGCCTGACATCCGAGTAGTCGTTGATGGTGGATACGATGTGTGTCAAGGCTAAGTCTTCCTGGGTGTTAAAGAGGAGAATGTCATCTGCGTAGGCGGCTCATTTTTGTGGGGCTGATAAGAAAGAAATACAGCAGATGAATTGATTTTCTCTGATCAATGTAAGTAATGGTTCTAGCATTAGTAGTAATGGTAGGGGGGAGAGAGGGCATCCTTGTCTGGTTCCTTGTTGGTGGTAAAAGGGATTAGTCAATTTTCCATTGATGTTTATTCTAGCTTTCTTTGTACAGAGCAAGGATCATTTTTGAGAGAGCTGGGCCAAAGTTGAAGGAGGTGAGTGAGGCTTGGTGGAAGGTCCACAATACCTTATCAAAGGCCGTCTACGCATCTAATGCTATTGCTCAGGTTGGTTTCGGCAGGAGTTTGCCTATTTCAGTTGCATGGCTGAAAAGTCTGATATTATCCATGTGGAATCTTCTTTTGATAAATCCTGATTAAGAGGGATGTATTATTTTTTTGAGAATGGGCTTTATTCTGAGGGCTAGGATCTCTGCGTACATTTTGCAGTCTGTGTTAATGAGGGATATGGGTAGGTAGTTCTTGGGATTGGATGGGACTTTCCCTTCTTTGGGTATAACAATTATGGTTGCCTCTGCGGCTGAGCTCAATGGAAGCAGTGGAGGAGAAGTAGGTGAATAAGTCATTTTTTGATGGAGTGATTATGAAGGTACCCCAAGTTTGATAGAATGACATCGGGAAGCCGTCTTGGCCCAGAGCCTTACTGGCTTTCCTTGTTTTGATCACATTTATGATTTCTTTATGAGAAATCAGTTGTTCTAGTGATTCTTTTGTTGATTCATCTGTCTTAGTTACATTATTAGGTTGAGATAGTTTAAGCATATGCCATAAGATGTGTTATTACTTTTAGAATAGAGAGTATGGTAATATTTTGTTAAGGTATTTAGGATGTCCTTCTCGTTTGTCGATGTGCTGCCATGTTTGTTGGTTATAAAGGTTATTCTTGTCTGCTGACGGGTCTGTTTTAAATAAGACGCAAGTATGTTGCAAGCTTTATTACGTCCACAGAAATTGATGACTTTGTATTTTTGGACCATTTGGTGGGCTTTGTTACTCAGAATCTTGTTGTATTCATGCTTTAGTTTGATTGTTTAATTGAGTTTTGTCTTTGGTGTGTTTGAGATCTTTCTCTAATGCTTTTATTTTTAGTTATAGTTGGTCTAAGGTTTTGTTGTCTAGTTTGTTTTTCTTTGACATAAGTTTAATAATGTGCCTGCAGGTAGTGTATTTCAGGGCGTCCCAGACAATTTGTGCATTTCGACCAAAAGGCCTTTTGAGTTCTATGTATTTGTCAATCTCTTTTTTGATTATTTCCTTGAAGGAGGATTCCTCCATGAGGAGATCATTCTTTCTCCATGTTTTTGTTCCTGATGTATTGCAAGCCATATCGTAGAGTAATGAAATACAGCCATAGTTCAATGGTTGGGGAAAAGGTGGCTGGGATGTGACTTTTGTCAATTAATTTATAATCAATGCAAGAGAATGTATTGTGCGGATGGGAAAAAAATGAGTACTCCTTTCCTGTGGGATTGAATAGTCTCCATATGTCTTTAAGTTTAAGAGAATTGCACGTTTAGTATTTGTTTATGGGATTTGTTGGGTTTAAATTGACATGCAGAATTCCTTTCAAGAGTGGCGTCCCAGGGTAAATTAAAATCTACTCTTAGAATCATTCTGCAGATGGGAGGTAATGTTGAGAGTTTTATATTGAGATTAATCCAAAAGGTAGGGTTGTCGTTTTTGGGGGCATAGATGTTCTAGACTATAATTTCAGTGTTGTCCCTCTGTAATTTAGTAAGAAGACATCTGCTTTTGGTGTCTGCTTCTGAGGACAGTGAGGCCAGAGGCTTTCGAGATAAGGGTGATCAGCCCATTTTTCTTGTTCGTGGCTGGGGCACAAGAAAAGTCACTAACCCATGTTTTTTTTAGGAGAATTGCCTCTTTCATGGCCACCTTGGTTTCTTGAAGGAGAATGAGGTGTATATAGTCTAGGACAGTGGTTCCCAACCTTTTGCCTTCTGTGGACCCCCATTTTATCATTACTGTAACCCAGGGACCCCCACTGAATCATTATTGGAATCCGGGGACCCCCCTACTGCGTTATTACTGGAAGCTGGGGTCCTAATCTGTTAATATTATTTCATTTTTAAAGTAGTCGCGGGCCCCCTGAGGAGGCTTTGGGATCCCCAGGGCTCCCCGGACCACAGTTTGGGAACCACTGGTCTAGGATTTTCTGTTGTTTGTTTGGTTGAGTGAGTCAGACCCCTGACATTAAGGGAGATTATTTTTATGTTCTGCATTGTTGTGGGAGGTGAGTCTTCCCAGCTATGTACCAGCTAAATGCCAGTTATTGTTTGCCGGTGATTTGGGGATAGGAGATGGGGTGGGTGGGTGAGTTTGAAGGGACAGCATTGGTTAGAGGAAACATAATGGGTCAGAGTGGAAGGGGAGGGAGTACAAAGGAGGGAAAGGAGATAGTAGAGTAGGACAATTGAGGACAGGAGGAAAGATTTGAAAGTTTAAAAAAAATGGAGAATAAAATGATAATATAGTGATTGATTTAATATTTGTGATGAGAATCTAGATACCATGGAGAGGTATCTGACAAAATCTAACTGAAGAGAGGTGATGGAGGCCACAAGTGGTCAAGCCTAGGTCCAGAGTGCAGTCTTGTCGTGCCCTGTATAGAATTGGGTGTGTATTAAGAGTCACAGCAGTGCCTAAGTATGATATGTTTACCTATACTGTATGGTGGCTGGAGTGGCTGGCGTTGTTTTCATAGTGGTGTCTAGTGAGTTAGTTGCCATTTAGTGGATAATAATGTGTATTCTGTTCTTTACGTTAATGTATTTGCAGGTATAGTAGTTGTAGTTATAGTATACATAGAAAGTGTAATATTTGTAGTGAGTGAGGTGGCTATTTGTGGGATGGGTGTTAGTTGGTGACACATGTCATTATTTCTGCTGAATTAAGTTTTTATGTCAACAGTTAGGGTGTGAAAAATGGTACCCGATGTATTTCATAATTATGGTGTACAATGTACAGTTTGCAGTAAATTCTCAACTTACTGTCATTTTAGTGCTAACATAATATCAACACAGTGTCAATGTAGAGCCAACAGAGTTTCAATGAGTTATCAGTAAGGTGTCTACCTAGAACCAACATATGATTAACTAGTATCAGCATAATGTTCACATAGTGGCAGCATATTCTCAACATAGATTCAACATATTGAAGTGAGTTGGTCAAGTGAACCCAGGTTACTGTATTGTAGGCAGTGCTGGGAAACATTAGTGATTTTTGTATTGTCCAACCTGTGGGTCAAAACGCAGTGTCGATAACAATTGGACAACAACTAAGGACCCACTGGATGGCACTAGATTTGAATGATATTATTATCAATATGAGGCTGGTACCCATATTAACTAATGTCAGAATGAGATTTGATCATTCTAAATTATGTTGAAAGTGAGAGGATGAAACACTTTAATAAATTCATCATTGCTTTGAAGGCAATTATAAAACATCCAATTTAACTAGAGCAGGTTGAAGGTCGTTATAGACACACAGTACCAGTCATTGAAGAAGAGAAGATAAATCTTACCATTGGTTAGGGTCAACAGTAGGATGTGAGGTTTATTGTTAGATTATTAGTAGGTTAGTAGGTGCCAGTTAGTTAGTTTAGTTAAGGTTGTGTAGGTTGCTGACTTTATGTACTCTGTCTTGGTGTTAAGAAGTGGAAACAACTCAAACAAACATTTTGGCCTGTTATAGTTATTAAGGAAGAATGAGCTTCTATGCCCATGTATCGATCCCAAGGGTCGATCAGAGTTCTGCATTGTTATAGAAAGAACGTGAATTGGGTTTTGTTTAGGCCGTTTGTAGGCAGCCTTGATTATTATATGTTACTAAGTGAGTAGAAAGTTATTAAAAGTTAGAGGGAAGGATTCAGGTTAACTGTTAGCCATCCATTCCGCGTTTTTTAGAAGTAATTTTCAGGTCTTGTTTTTTCACCATGTAGGAGTCCAGTTCCTTAGGGTCTTCAAAAATTATGGTTTTGTCATTTTAAGTTGTTTTTATTCATGCAGAACCAATAAACTAAAATTGTATTGACAGATCTTTCAGAGCTTTCCTTTGGGAAAAGGAACGCCTTTCATTTCTTGACAGAGTCTTTCAAGTAATCTTGAGGGATCCGAATGGAGGCGCCTTGGCAATTAATTCCCTGTATTTTCTTCATCTGTTTGAGGATGGCTTAAGTATGTGAGTAGTGGAAGGTCCTGAAAATGAGGGCTCTTGGAGGTTCACTGTTTGCGGGCTTATGTGAGGGCACTCTGTGCACTCAGGTTATTTCAAAGTCCTTGTCTAAGTTTATATTGAGCACTTGGGGGATCCATTTTTCAATGAAGGTTGCACAGGAAGGAGCTTGGTTTTCGCTACCTTCAGGAAATCTAAAATTAATTAGGCCTAGAGTTGCAGAATTCTCTGATTTCGATTTTATAGGGGAGTCTGGGGGTGAGGGGGTCCTGCTTTTGTCTCCTTTGTGCTGGTTTGGTGTCTTTCAGACCTCTCCTCACTTCTTTGGGGTCATGCAGCTTAGAGTCTGCCATTTTGAGAGTGGACCATGCTGTATACTTCGTGTTGGGTGCACCTAGTGGGATTTCAGTAGTCCTTGAGATGTGTGACAGAGGCGCCAAATGTTGGAAGGTAGGGTGAGGTGCAGAAGTTAGTACCCTTTCTGCGTTAGTAACACATAAATAATTTTATGGTGCTGCAATGCAGATTGTTGAATAGCAAGGTACAGCACTTTGGAGTGTAAGGGATTATTCTCAGCCCCCTCCTGTCTGAAATTTGGTTGCTGTTGAGGTGGAGAAATTCAGGCTCCCATGTTTGTAGTTTAAGAGCAAGAAAGCTCTGGAGCATGCTTTAGAGAGAACTGTATTATATAGAGTTGGCCATCTTTGGGTCAGGCATAGGATGGGAGGGCCTGTGCCATGTTTGCTCTAGTTAGTAGGTTGGTTTTGTAGGTTAGTTTTGTATAATATAGGTTCCTACCCTTATAGAGCATTGCAGAGTAGTGCCACTAAGTGCTCACCTCCAGGGTTAAGATGTTAGTAATGACGCTGGAGTAGTCGAGTAGAGATTCATCCATGTGGAATCCTGGTGTTGGCCATTTTAGGGACAGGTATGGTGAGGCAGCGTTTGAACACTTGATTATATATACAAGGTGTTTCTCTCAAAGTTTTCTCGCCAAAAGTGGGTCACTGAAAGCATCACACCTTCCTATATGCTGGGCACTGTTTAAAGTTTCCGTGGAGGTGGTGTATCAGCAGAGCGGGACGTTTTTGTCCCTCCGCATGGCAGAGCTCTCAGATGAGGTGCCATTTTCCATGCGCGGTACTGCACCTCTGATGTTCTAATAACAGGAAGCCACTCCAAATAATTATTTAGAGTACTTTGGGAGCTGACATCTGCTGAGTCACCATTACTTTCCTAAGGGCCCATACCCTGAGCTATCTGCAGAGACAATACAAGATACTTTGGTATGTAAATCTAGTACTGCAGGACTGTTGTCCATCACCTTCTCCGAGTTCAGGGTTTTATTTCCCTGCTAGCCACCTGCTAATCTTCTCCATTGAGGAAATATTGGTGACTGAGAAAAGAAAAGCTATTGAGAAGTATGAACCTATGCAATACCCAGGTAATCCATGCTCATCTATACCTGTGAAAGAATTTAAGTATGTAGTGGCTTCCGGGATTACAAGGGTCAATAATGGTTTTGAAGGATGGTGTCATACTGCTTGAAACATTCATGGATTTTATCAGATAAAAGAAATTCCAGCAGACCCAGCAAGCAACACACACACACAGATGAAACCCATCCCTCACAGGGGTCTTGGAGAAGGTGTTTTCACAATATTTATTTAAATTTCAAGACACAAATTAACCCCCTTGGTGGTCGATAAGACAGGATTGTTGAATTTCTGGGAGAGCCTGCTTAAAAGGGCAGACTTTGTTCTGCAGCCTTTGCTGTTGCTTGAGCTCTGGGTTATCTTTGTTATCACATTTTCATTCAGACCAAACCACTCAAATGGTGAAATATGGATCATCCCCTCCAGTTGTGGCATTTAGATGTGGAATCCTGCAGGCCTTCCTCGTGTCCTCCGTGTTTTTAATGAGTATATGAGACTCTTGCATGATTTACTGGTTGCTTCAGTGATAGGCTTTCATATCTATGGGATGATGCTTCTTTTGGAGGGTGATTTTGAGTAAGACTCCTAGGCATTCAGCTTTTTGGTAGGGGAATTTCAGGTTTGGATGATTGGTATTCTGCAGAAATATGAGGCCCAAAAATATAATGCTAACAAAAATACTGTAGCCAGAATATCTACTACAAAAATACCTTGAAGGTAAGCATGGAAACCCAAGTATAGATGAATTGTACATAGCTCAACTTATATGTACCTTGACAATATGATTTTGTTGATTGTTGGTATAGGTGGAGCTACGAATTGTAAATCTACACTTACCTAAATACACTTACCTTCATAATATTTTGATACTCGATATTGCAATGACGTAATGGAACTGGAAGGGCCACCTCTGCAAAGAACATGTAAGGGTCTCTCCTGGACCCACTCACGCCTCCTGGGCCCCCTGCAGCTTGGGTCCCCCCAACCACAGGGGCTGCAGGGCTTTTGTTACACTCCTGCGATATTGCTCGCTACAATATTTTCGTAGGACAGTATTTTGAGGCTCATCATTCTGTCAAACAGCTGGATGAACGATAGTTGACTCTGCCTTAATACAAGTAAGGCAGAGTTTTTTATATTGGGCTTAGCGTATTCTTAGGTCAGCAGAGTGAGGTATATTAATCTGCCCTCTTACAGTTGCCCCAGAAATCCTGGAGAAATATTAGCAGCTTACTGTGCAGTCCATCCCTTGCAAAATCAAACACAGTACTCCAGTACTAGTTGAACTTGAGTCTGTGCCAGTCTGAGAACATTGGTGTCTCTGGAACAGTCTGCTTGGGAACCTAGACCAAATATTACATTGCCAAATACCAAGGACAGGCCTCACTAGCTCCAGACAGTGCTTGGAGAAGCTTTCAACTTTTTTGGACAGCTCCTCCATGGAGCAGATGCTTCTGTCCTCCTAGTAACCAAAGCATCTAGGAAGATGAGTGGGTCATCAGATCTCCATCGTCCAACTCCCTCTTCAGCCATGATCACACAAGTAAATTAATCCTTTAGGGAGATGCTTGCATGAGAGCAGGGCTGGCTTTAGTGGTGGTGGCACCCAATATAACAATCATTTTTGACACCCCCTCTCTCCATGACCGCCTGCTCAGAGTCCCTCACTACAACCAGGCAAAAGTGCCCCTCATCTCTCGATAGCCCCTTTTCCACATTCTTTTTGTATGTTTTAAAACACTGGCAAAGACTGGCTTTACTAATAAGAATATATATCTACCCAAAACAACCCGTTTTAGCAAAAGTAGGAATAGATAATAAAAGACTGAGGAAAAAAAACATAACATCCTAACCTATTTTATGCAGTCTGCATGCAGCTCTTTGATGACAGTTCGTGAAAGTGACTGTTCTATATTAGGGTTGTATCTTATTAACTGCAGTAACAAAAGCAGTAATCCATTCAGCTGTCCACATAAGATACCGATCTGTGATCTGCATGGTAAATATTCCTTGCAGCAGCATATTAACCCTCTGGGTGTTACAGTAGCTGTTCCCATGTAACCCCCTTGGCATTTGACACATTTCCAGATTTACAAGATTTCGTAAATCTGGGAATGCGTTAAAGCCTATGCCTCCCCAGGGGTGCGTAAGGGAGGCACAGTAAGATTAAATAAAATGATTTCTCTTTGTTTTGTCCTCTTTCTTTGTGTGCTACATACTGCAGCACACATGGAAAGAGGGAAAAGCCTTGGTTGATTGTTTTTGTTCAGGAAGGTGTTCCTTCCTGCACAAAAACAAACATCCATACAACGCAGACACCCTTGCACCATGGTGCAAGGGTGTCTGTGTTGGCACATGGCAGACCACTGTGTGCCAGCGCAGAGGTAAAGAAGGACAGGATAGATACAGCACATTCCTGCACTTTCCTTTTGACGCAGGGCAACGCAGCAAGAATCCTTGCGGTGCTGCCCCGCGCCAAAACCTTGTAAATGAGGCCCTTTGTTTTTTGGCACTGACTTGATAATTTCAAGCACCAAGTTCACCTAACCCTCATAGTCCTTCCTGACCTTGTAAAGCCACGCTATCACCAGTCATAAAAACGTGGAAATGGTGGGTTACACCTATTTTATTTGGGATACCAGAAAGTATAAAAAGATTGTTACACTAATTTCTCCGGAACCAAGACATGAAAAGCTACTCAAGTTACTAGAACATTCAGTTGCCATGGGCTCTGGAACTAAAGCAGTCAAACAAAAATGTGTTCACAAAATACAAGACTGGCCTCCATTAAATGCAGGCCGCTCCAATCACATCCAGAACTAACAGAAAATACAGGGCTTGGTGAACTCACAAGCTGCCAGTGTCTGCATAGAGTTAGACGTCTCCCAGAATCTTAAAAATTATGTTGTGCTGCCTGTGAACGGCTGTTGCAGTTCTTACCCACTCAAGATTTCAGCCTGGCAGGTTAGTACTGAACTACATTTATGAAGTACCATTCTGCTGTGCAACGTGCAATCCAGCCAGGATTGTGTTAACCAAATGTCTGAGACTTCAGCCCTAACAGTGCAAAATGTATTAAAATCATAAGCCAGGATGACTCAATGTTTCATCCTTTTATGGGTGGAATCTTAATAAAAACAAGAACTAATTGCACTTGGGCAACAAGAATTACTATACATGACTTTCACGAGTGTAGCCCATATTTCGGATGATTTTAGGGGAACCATGCTACACATTGCCCCCCTGTTTTTTTTGCTATTTACTGATACTTCCAAACAGGAGAGCGAACAAGACCCCTTTCCTTTGTGGAGGAACTTGCTGAGCCATTCTGCATTATGTGCTGCTGTACCTCTAGCCAACTGTGCCTTTTATTTATTTTAAAGTGCTTTAACCCTGCTGTTGGATTGCAATGATCCTGCACAGACTCTCCCTAAAGTTAAATAGATGAACTCAAAATAATGTTCCCATACGCCAGTGGAGTTATTAAATATGACATATTATGATCACAATAACTTTGGAATACTTCCATTGTTGTCTGTGGCCCGTGTGCACGGTCTGGTTCCCTATCCAATCTGAAGGGAACCGTGACATAAACCCCATCACCCTGAGCTAGGATTAGGGTCAGCATACCTGACCCAACTCGCCACGCTTGATTGAGCCACAGTCCTTACCACACTTCCATCAGGCCCATCTAAAGTAATGAACCTGGGTCTCATCTTCAATCCAGAGCTCTTGTTCAAGAGTCATTACAGTGATTAAGGGAAATAATTTGCAGCTCCCTCTTCTTTGAAAAACCCTCTAACTATTCCAGGCGAACTAGTGATGAAAATCATCAGAGCATTGGTCATGACATGCATTGATTACTACAATGTCACCTTTATTAATCTTCCTACCAACTCCATTGACAAGCTGCAAAGATTACAGTAACAAGCAACCAGAATGTGTCTCAACCTAGGGAAACACAACAACACTTACCATGCTTTTTGAGTCACCTCACTGACTCTGAATTACTGGCATCAATTTGAAGGTTCGCTCCAAGCCTTCTAGGTGTGAGGCCTAAAGTACTTGTGAACGCTAGCCTCCAAATTACAAACATACCGGGTACCTAGGGTCACCTTCTGCACACCTAACCAACTAAAGAAACGTCCAACATTTTAACATGGTTGTAGATGCCAGTGGAACCAAACAACATGCGGTTCAGGATACACCTTTCACACTTGCCCACAGTTGAACTCCAGACAGAAAATGGGTTGCGACTTAAGAGAGGGTGACGAGCTTCAGACCCCACTATTCAGAATCTATCATCCCATGGCCTGTTTGAAGAAGACTTTACTGACCAGAATACCAGTTCGCTGAAATAACTAAAATGGGACATGCTGCTCTTTTCCCAAATTACTACTGAAATATATGTATAACCTGTAATAGACTGTCACAGGGAAAATTGTTTCGAGGACAGCCCGTGAATGGTGGCGATGAAACTCAATCCCTCACTCTATCTAGGCCAGCAGGTAAACATATAAACCTTTATATAATGTTCGAATTAAAAGGTTGTCTTTTCAGACCTACACTCAAATCCATTTTTATCAGAAAGTTTGAACCCTCGGGAGGAGTGACACTTTTCTGGTGTGTGAGAGGTCTGCTGAGATTCCAAGGCAAGCTTAAAATAAATTGTGACACAATATTAACCAGAGAGCAGATTTTGCGAATATCTGGGCTTGGTGGTGGACGGAATAGGAGGTTTTGGTGGGAGCGTAGACTTCGGAAATCTCAAACTGCATCCCTGGTTCCTATGTACAAAAAAAATATCTCATGTAGGTGATACCAGAATTCATTTTTCCCCTCTTTCTCTCCTACTCTGCCTTTTTCCGTTTCTCCCAGTCTTCTTTCTCTCTCCTTCCTTGCAACTTCCCCTTCCTCTTTCTGTGTCTCTAGTGCCGCCTCTCTCGCTCCCTGTTTTGTCCCCCTTCTCCTGTCCTCTTCCCACTAACTTCACTATCCTCATAATTGCCCTTCTCCGTTTGTCTGTCTTATTTTCTCTCTTTTCCTCTATCTTTTCCCAGCTCTCTCTTCATTTCCTCTCTCTCCCCCCTCTTTATTTCTTACTTTATCGTCGCCATCCCTATGTGCTCCTTCTCTCTCCCCCCTTTCTTTGTCACCCCCCTCTTTCTCGCTCGTCCATCTCCCTCGGCCCTACATCTTTCTCTCTCCTTGTTTCTCTCGTTCAGTGTCTGGAGCTCTCACAACAGGAAATGCCATGGTTTAGGAACCTTTCTCGCAGCCCAGCCGGCCTCAGTCCTCCTGTTCGGCGCCCTCTGTGCCAGAACGGCGAGCCATCCGAGTGGGTCTGAAAAACAAGCCCGCGGGCCGTCCTCCGAGCGTTTACACCTCTTATGAGTGTGCGGAAGTGTTGCAATGTCTACATATGGAAAAGAATGAAATAACAAGCCGACCTCAGATGCTGTTCAAGGTTCAACAGAAGCCAAAACAAGGTCATTCATTTTGAAAGAGCTGCGGGAAGGAGGCAGGCCCTCAATATTTTTCACCAACTAAATATCTTCCCCAAACCATGAACCTCAAAGAAGACAAAAATTGTGTCTATTTACTGCGCAGACCACAACCAGTGCATAGCTGTGCGAATCCCTAAATCTTCATCAGCTCTGCACCTCTCAATCCCACGGCCACCCTCAAATTCCCTTGATAGTTTTTTAAAAATAAATGTAATTTCTCCCTTACCCTTTTGTTGTGCTGCTCCTTCTGTACACTAATTTTTCTCTTTTCCTAACTTTCCCCCCTCTACTTTTATCTGCATACATCCTTTATCCACTTTAATATAGAATCTGTGGGCCAGATTTACAAGAAACTGGCGCGTCAGTACTGATGCTGTCATATTCCACTAGAACTCAATACATAAAACCATGACCACAACGGTTACCACCTAAAGCGAAGCTGGTCACTGTGATCACTTAGTCATAAAAGACAAATGATTTGTCTTGGCCTTTCTCTGTCCTCTTTGGACTTTCGTGCAGGTGGACATCACATTATCTTCCCTGGGGGGGGGGACACATTTGGAAGTATGTGCAATTCAATCATTCTGAAACATATTTTCAAAAAACAGAATGTAGAGTTCATATTATTGGAGAGCAGAACAAGAACTTCCAGGCCTCCAGCTAAACTAGAAGCAGGGGAGCTTCGCGTCCTTAGCACTGGATTGCTGACTGCGGATCCAGAGTCCACAGCTATTCCTCTTTTCGACAGAGAGAGTGTGGCATGGCCCAGTTCACACCAGGTGCAGGGCAGCTGAGGAGGGACCTTCTCCCAGCCCTCCGAACCTGCTAGTGTTGGCTGCTCGCTGCTGCTCCCTTGGCTAGGGTCTTTAAACCAGCAGGAGACAGTTTTTCTCCGCGAGCCTTTGACGTTTCCATTTAAATATTTCTTCCACACCTCACCAGAGAAATAAAATCGTGCTTTCCCCTGTTTCTAATTATCCAAATGCATTTGGACACCCTCCCTCATTCCTCCTTGGATTGATTTTCCATATTCTGTGGAAATATCATCGGCCTATTTTTGAATGTCATGCTTAACAGTGAGCCAGGCAGAGATATCTCGATGCTGCAACACAGAGATGCACTCTCTTAAACTGTTCAGAACTGCAGAGTTAGACAAGACTATTGGGGTCATCATCCCCACCTTCCTGCTGCTGTAGAGGTCACACTTCTAGATCTGTGACATCATGTCAAGTCCTTTGACTCTTCGTCCACTCCGACCCACTCTCCTTTCAAGGGCTGGACCCAGGAACTAAAACCGTCCTGGCATAAATGATCCAGCCCACTTCAATTCTCTTCCCGCTCTATCTTTAGTTTTCCATCCATCACCTCTCTCCTACTCTCTGCTCCCTCTCCGATTGCTTTCTCTCTACCCTCTCCCTCCCTCTTGTTCTTGAAGTTTAATCCGGCCCTCCTCCTCCCACAGGATCTAATTTCCACCTGAAGCTATGGTGTAGAAGCTGCTGCTGCAATAATCCCCAAGAACCCAGTGGATCTTTGCATTAGATCATTTGTACAGCACCCAATACCCCGACCAGGACTCTGAGCCCTTTCAGTGGTCGAGTGAGGGGCTACTCAGTTATGTGTGGTTGGTAGGGGAAAGGACTATAGAGCAGCCTTGTGTGAAGAACATGTTTGAAGCATCACTTAAGCATGAAGTGAAGGACAGAAGTGTGAAAGAAAAGCAGTACACGTTGCATATTCTTACTGGTCCTAATTCACAAAGAGAAGTGGCAAATCGGCACCTGTAGTAGTACTCCTACTAAAAGACAAATTTATTACTTTTGGGAATTCACAAATATTCCTAGAAATATGCTTGTAAAGCTGGGCCAGGTGGGCCAGTTGCAGATTTCAAGACACACTATTGGAAATGTCATGTGACCTGTTCCCCGGGCTCCCATTTATTTCATCAGTGCAGAATTTTACATTTCCTCTAAATTTTGTGGGGCTCAGCACTGCAGATGTGTATGTGGTCATGGTGGTACAATTTGCATAAGTAAAGCCAGTGCTTCATTTGTTTGGGAAAAAAAAGTAAGTGCAAGGGCCCTTCTCTGGAGACAAACGCAGCCTGCACCACCCATCACCCCTGCCAGCACTGCCAGTGACAGTACCAGCACAAGTACTAACCATCACACTCCTACAAGTGATACAATTCAGACTATTGTATGTATTTTGACTTATCAAACACTCTTTTGCTCACCTCGAACTTAAAAAGAAAGTGCCACCATGTGTTGGACTGTCACTAGAGCCAGTGCTGACAATTAAGTGCAGGTGTTGAGCACCAGAAACCACGAGCCCAAATTAAGCACAGAGTAAAACACTTTATGCCTGGTACAAATCCTTCTGTGGATACTTGGCAGACAAAAAATAAGCCATTTTCAGCCACAAACATACGTTTATGGCTAAGAATAGCTTTGTTAATTGGGCCCACCATTTTTAGTACAAAGCTAACCAGCCTGTTTGGGTCGTTGCAAAGTTGCAGGTGTATAAAGAGGCCTATGTGAGAAGCGTTTTGGGACCGCATTTACTAATTTGTCATTCAGTGCAGTGCAGTATCCAAATTGTTTGTGCTACTTGCTCAAGGTGAAAAGACAGTGCAGAACCACATCTGATTAGATTGGCCTGCTGGTGTCACAGTCTCCACTGGCCCACATGCAAGCTGCCTTTCTTGATGCACAGCCTCACCCCATGGTGGGTAGGTGTACCTACCGGTTGTTCTACTTGAGGTTTGGTGGAGTGCTTTAAATGTGTGTTTGGGGAACTTGATGCTACATTCACCCATGAACTGATTTACACAGATGTTGGAAGGGTGGGAATGAGCATAATTACCATTGCCGATGGATGGGTGGGTAGCTATCCTGATGCGGGCATTTGGCTGGTGTGGTATGCATTTGTACTACCTAGTCCACAGCGATATATCTACATCCGCTTAAGAGATAGGAAAGCCTTACTGTTCTGTTAGCGTGGTAACGGCTGAATCCTAATATCTCGATATGGAGCAGGAACATATCCATACTCAAGTTTATTTAGCTGCCTTGAAAGCATTAGCTGGTGATAGCATTCCACTTCACAAAGTTGGAGATGTTGGGAAAAAGGTTGTTTATGAAAGGTACTTGGATGAATCAGCATCTGAATATGTAATAATTTGGACCATACAGAAACAATTTCCGGTCCAATGTCCTGCTCAGCATTCCCACACCGTTTTCAGATAGTGAGAAGTGCCAATCTCCAAGGTATGCTGTTTGCAAATACTTCTTTCCCGATTGTTTCTAGGAGTGTTTTCAGACCTTTTTTCAAGTAGTCAGATTGGGTAAATTCTTCAGTTTTGGACACAGAAAATTCCAAAGCTAGACTCCCAGAATGTAGGTGACTTATTGTAGTGGGTCTTTCAATCGAATCTGGCTCAGACAAGTCGGTTTACATTATTAGATCTCAAGCTGTAATTCAGGCTACATTTCAGTAACAATGACTGAAAATATTTTGCCAGTTAGAGGATTTAAAAGTAATCCTTTGTGCCACTCGGAACCTACATATTTTTTCAGGGACTTGCATAATGTGGGATGATTCCTATAAAATGAAAAAACGCTATTTCTGCTTGCTTTTGTAGTATCTTGTGCTGTGAGATCTCTTTATTTGGTGTCCCAGTGAAATTGCCTTGTAGTAGTTGAGTCATGGTAGCACCAAGACTCTGATCAATTCAGTTTGATGAGTAGCTAGTACAAAAGGAGTATACTTCTCAGCAACATGAATTGCACAGTGATGTTTTTAAGTAACACTTAGTAAGTTCAGTGAATACCAAAGATAAAGTTACAATTGTCGCAAAGTGGTAGGTCTTTTGCGCAAACTATCATCATGTGGGAAGACAGTAGAAACATGGGGTTGATATGATCCCACTGCCAAAATACAGTTTCAGACTGCATTTTGGTACTGGCTGTGGACATTCTCTTTGGTAGTCTCTGACCCTCTGTCAGTAAGCCAAAGGCCAACTAAGCCAAATTGTGAAACTCCCTCAACAGAAATACAGTCAATTGAAATGGTATCTTCCTGCTGTGTTTCAACATCGTGTGTGTTCCGTACTAAGCGGAGAGATGCTCAGTGGGTTCTGCACTTGCTGCAATGTCTGCAGATTGTTGCAGTAATTGAAACGTCAGAGCTCTAATCACTCCACAGAGCAACCTATAATGCTTGTTCATCTTTGTTCTTACGTGCCCCTTCGGGGGTTGAAGATGCAATAACTGTCCCTACAGCATCAAAGACATTTTCACTCATGCTTGACAAAGGATGCAGTATGATATATCTGCGACTAGTTCTCAGAGCTCATACTCATTGACAACAAGAAACCAAAAGCACATTTACATTCATCTTATATACATTCAACCGGTCTTGTGATACCAGCTCACCAAAAGAGTACATACTTGACACAAGGATGAAAGTTTCTATAGAGACAAAAGGTGCTATAGGTGCTTGCTCCCCAGTGTCCCTGTAACCAAAATAAATAGACAGAAAAGTCAGAATAAGTTTAGTGCTTGAAACACACCGAACTTGCAGACAGTAGGGAACCCCCATTCAGGCAGATAAAATAGTCCTGGTGTGTCCTATCCACACATCAAAAACAATCCCAAAAGCCCTATCCCTGGGAGCAATAGGAGGGAAAAAGTGAATACAAACAGGCAATATAAAGCGTACATGGCATTTAAAATATAGCAAATACAATTCCACAACTAAATAAAAAAAAATCACCTCAACTTCCTCCTGCCACCCTCTTCTTGTAACCAGAACATCCACCCATGGTTACAACCGGAGACCTCCCCAGGTGCTAGGTGTCCGGAACCAAGTGTAAGCACCCAACTGCCTGTGACTTGGTCGAGTGAATCACAAGGTTGATGGAGGGGGTGAGTGACAGCAGGGGAGTACACAGCACTCCCCACAATTACAGAAGCACAACCAACTTCCCCTATTGGCCAATATGTCACTCATCAAACTCCTTGTATATCAAAATTCAACTAACTAGTATACAACCAAGATATGTACATACCCTTGCCTGGGTTAGCCCCTGGTGCATAGCACAAACAATACACAGAAGAACCAACCTTCAATACATAATGAAATACTTAACTGTCAGCCCAAGCCCCAGTACACGGTAACACACTCAACCGGCAGGCGTCAAGCCTAGGGTGCTATTGGCCCACAGTCAATCACCTGGGATACCCCACCAGCACAAAATCAAAAACCCTAGTCAATCTGCTGGGATAGCCCAGCTGTGCATCATCGAAAACACCAGCCTCTGAGGGCCTGAGGCAAACCCACTGTCCAAACCGACACATTAACCACCCAGGCACCCAAGTGAAGGCCCTTCGACCATTGGGAACTATCTTGGTACGAGGTGTGTCATATGGTCCATAAACCAAGTGAGGGAACACCCAACCATCAGATACCTTCTCAGTTTGCATCACACAGTGCATGGAGGTCAGTATGTAATGGGGTGACAGATAGAATGAAAGAAACATCAGTGAAACCACAACAAGGAAATAACCAACAAACAAAAACATTAAAACATTACATTTAACAGGATATCCTGAAACAAAGCTGCGTATAAAACCTGAAATGCTACAATATAATAGAAAAAGCAAAAATGTGCAAGAGCAGGAAACTGCTAGGTAGGGGGCAGTGCAGACACTGATACTCACAATTGCTCGCTGTGGAGAGTGGAGAGACACAAAAGACAGTAATCTCACACCACATGGATAGGAAGAGCAGAGCTGTCATGTCAGAGGTTTCACACTGTCCATTTACTGATCCAGAGCAGAGTCAAGTTTGGAAATAACGTGTTTAATTTGGAGAAGTTCTATCAGATCTTTTATGCATGAAAACCACAAAGGCATGTGATGGCCAAATAAGAGTCCAGAGCCAACCCACTCTTTAAAGTTTTTAACTGCGTGAGGGCCTGATTTAAAGTTTGGTGGACAGATTACTCTGTCGCAAACGTGACGGATATCCCGTTCGCTGTATTGCTACTTCCATAGGATATGATGGAATCGTAATACGCCAGACGGGTATCAGTCATGTTCGTCAAACTCTAAATCAGGCTCTTAGTTGAGATCAGCAGAGCCCCTAAATTCTCCAGCCAATCAAAACGATGGCTGATGCCAGGAGGATTACAAAGTCTGAGGATTTCGTTATTTGTCCTGTTAAATCAGAGATAGGTTTCTGCATCCTTCGATCAATGTGTTTGAAATAAGTAGTGATTGTTTATGGGATGTTCCTTGCTACTGCCCATGTGTGCTTGTAGTTGTATACTATCCACATACACTTGAAAATACAACTGGTCTTACAAGGTTCAGGTCCAACCACGGTCTCATGCCTATATAAAATAAAAGGAACAGCAAATGTGACCGGATGAGATGGATTTCACTGATGATTATGAAGAACCAACTTTTACTGGTATAGTTTCTCTATGTGTCCCAGACATACTTTATGATCCACTCTGTTGTAGGCTGCAGATAGGTCAATAAGAACTAGAATTTCTGAGCAGCCTGCGTGCGGGGAAGTCTCAGTCTCTCTTCTGTCTGAAGCCAGACTGTCTGTCATGAAGGTCTGAATTAGATCTGACGGATATTTGCATCTGTCTAGTAACCTTTCCTTCCATGATTTGCAAATAATAAGGAGGTTTAGCAATGAATCTATTATTTGCTGATTCCACACACCCGGTCAATGCTTTCTTAAGCAATTAAGTTATTACAGTAAGTTATGACAGTATTTTTGACAATGTGTTGTTGCAATCCATATTCCAAAGAGCCATTTCTGATATTTTTTAACTCCAGGCTGTGTGTGGCACTTTTTTATTGCCTTGTCTGGACTGGGATGAACTGGGATGTTCGGGACTCATATTTTGCCAGCTCTAGCTAGACTCCTCTCATGCTAGAACCACCCCATAGCATCAATGCCAGACTTCAGCAGAACCCTTCATTGGAATAATGTACAAGGACCCCAAGGTACATCATGGCCAACATTTTTCTACAGGCGACTTTATAGTTTTATAAGTACAATAAAATAAGGGAGTTAACCATAGGACTCAGACAAGCTACAAAATATATACAGGCTTATGGGAAACATATCGTCTGTGAAAATAATTGAATGGTGAGGCTCACTGAACCCTCACTATTTAGTGGTTATAACATATCTTTCAACAGATCTTCTACTGAAAGATCTAATTCTCCTTAAATATTAGTTGGCAGCTCCGTGACTTGCTCCTTTACAGATTCATTGTCATGACTTCAATGCTCCACCATATCTTTATCTTTATTCCCGGCGAATCTCTAAAACTCACTCCAACTGCAATGCATTTTAATGGAATGTGATTGTGGGACATGGTCAATGGCTTTAGTCATAACTTTGATGAGTTGATATCTGCCCTTGGGAACGCCTATTAAACAGCGAGCGAATGACAGGGTTTTTTTTTTAACATCTGTCACTTTCTGCTACCCATTGCATTTTGGTGAATTGACGTCCATAGGACTATGAAGCTTAACCCGACCTCTATGATATTAGTCTGCATCCCTGAACTCCTTCCACAGGCCCTAAATCTTACCCACATTACACGGACTCCCACAGGTCCGATTTCTTATATGTGTAAATGTGCGTAATATGTTCCTGACTCTGTCTCCAAAGGCACAAGGCTGTCAGATTTTCTCAATGGAGGGTATTGCTCTACTTTATTCATCATGTGCTCCTTCCAATCCGTTCATCACCAAAGGCATCAAATCTCTGTCTCTTTCTTGCAGGGTTGTTCTTTACCTTTCCTCTCTTTGTAACCGCTCCCTCAAACCTGATACCTATCCACAGTATTTCTAATATGCATTGGTGCTGCCTTTCCTGCCTTTCCGGACGCCCCTTCCTCTGTTTCTATTGCCTGTATCCCACCTCCAGTTCTTCTCCATGATACTGGATTACACGTGGGTCATTGTTTTCAGACCCCTGAGTTTGTGCAGGGGTTGGAATTATGGGTTTGCTTTTATGTATCACATCTGATAATCATCAAATGAGTTAAATGCCTCAAACGTCATTACACTTCGGCAGGTCAAAACTGTCCAAATGTAACAGCAGAAAAGCATACTGCATTTACGTAATGTGCGAAAGTTGGCGTAGTAAACACCAAAATCCACGTTATTCCTCAAAAACTCGTAATAGGTGCTAATTACTGCACCTGATAACTAACATACCCCGTGGTAATGTTATTTATCAGATGCGACAAACAGCACCTATACTCGTAATCCAGGTCCTAGTCCACACCTTCCCATGTGTCTCCTCTTCCAATTGGCTTAATGGCCCCCGTTGCATTTCAGTGCCTTGTACTCAATAGAAACAGCACGTTGATTCATCCAACTGTTTCATCAGCTGATCACCCTCACCCACTGATCAGTCTGCAGAAATCAAAACTGTTGATTACTCTTCTTTTACTATTGTCTGCTAATACTGTAGGCATCACTTGGTCAGCCTTAAAATTATACCCCTATTAGCTCCATGGCTGCGCTTTTTCGGTTGTATGGGATTCTAAAATTTTCTCTCCCACCCATTGCTAGTTGTTGCCTCCAAGGCTCAGTTCTGGGCATAGTCCTTTTCTCTCTCTACCTCACCTCCCTTGAAAACATTCTCTCCTATTGGTTTCACCTGCCATCTCCTACTGCCTTTATGCTGATGAAACCTAAATTCTTTGTCTCATTTTCAAACTTTTCTCCCCTTCTACAATCATGTAATTCCGGGTGTCTCACTGTTATTTGTATCTGGATGACTCTATAGTCCTACTACTCGTCTGGATCTGAGGTCTTCTGCTTTCAGTCTTCTTCTGTCTGTATCTTCTCACCTGACTAAACCTTATTCCCTTCGGACACTCAGACCATTGCTGGAAACCTGAGGAATCAATCATTATTTTCAGTGCAGCACGGTCTTACATACTAATCACACAAGTGAGTCTCCCATTTTTCCTGCTGCACTCAGCCAAAGCATACATCAATGTGTTAACATTTAGTAAACTGGATTACTGCAATAATTTGCTAATAGGCAAATTTGTATCATTCATTGGCCCCAGTGTTTAAAGGGCTGAACTTTGCACTAGAACTTTAAACAATTGTCCTAGACATTCCTCAGCTTATCCTGCCACCACCACCACCACCACCAAGCTACCTGGCCCTTAGGAAAAAATAGGGTCCATTGAGAATGATTAACACTAGACTGTCCATGGCCTGGCCCCAGGCTAATAACCTAACACATTAAAAGATAACACTCCCACTATGTGCAACATACAGGTTCTGATACTTCAGCCTTTTAGGACCACCACACCTAAATTCACTACTCTCTGTTGTCCATGCATGTCGCTGGAGTTTAAACGAGCCCTAATGAACCATCTCCTGCCACTTGAAAGCCAGGTGTAAACACTCACCCATACTGATCGTATTGATGTAAATATGTACATTTTCGCTAGTGTTTCTTGCCTGGTTTATTTTTACATTAAGATTACCAGTTTTATATGTCAGATGATCACACATCAGTGTCTGTGTGGCACAGCTTGATCACCGACTTTAGTATGTTAACAAACAAAAAAAAGCCTAGCACAATATGTACCATTTACTATCCTTTAGTAGAACATTTCTGTTTGAAATCATACTGAAGCTAAATACATCAATAAAGAAATAAATAGCATGGTATTGGCACTGGTGGCTAGGATGGCATGTAGACGGGAACTCGAATCAAGGCTCAGCTACAGAACTTCACCGGAGATAAATCTTCAAACCTGGTTCTATCTCACTGTGTCTGTAACTACAAAACCCCAAACCTTCCTCGTCACAACTCAATTCCTACTCACAGAACATGTGTTGCAGATCTGATGATTCTTGGCTGAAGTAGGCAGCAACTGTTTCTTTCTAGTCAAACATTATGTTCGGGTTCACAGAGAGGTAATCCCAAAATTATAATTCTGACCTAAGGCATTCCTAAAAATAACAAAAGTTGAATTTATGTTTTGGCCCATATTGTGCAGGAAGAGCTTCTTCACAGTTGGGGCAGTCCATGAACGTCTTGCCAGACCTCTTCTAGGATCTTCTGGTGTGTTCTGGGGTTTTGAATAACGGTGCCAGAGTTGCGAATCTCTTGTTGGCCGCGTTAGCTTTGTGGTTCAGACTCTGTGGATCTTGTACGTATTGGCCTTGGCCTGCTGGCGAGCGTGCAAAAGGAAGGGAAACCCGGGGTTGCATGTGGCCTCGGAAGGAGAATGTCAGTCAAGTAGATCAAACACGGTTTTGCTTGCCAGTGAAGTAGTTATTTCAATGAAACTTAGTTCTATTCAGATTTTTGGTGGCTTATTACATTTCTTTGATTTGTGAAGCATAGCTTTGTGAATTTGGTCAATTCTAGGTGAGTCTTACCATGATTACCACCCTTCAGGATTAGTGCTTGGAACCTTTCTGGCCTGAGTCCTGGTTTTCACCAGATCTTACAGTGATGGATAGATGATTGCTCCAAGAGTTGGGAGGATGTGTGGAATCTTCCTCATCTTTCCAAGTGTAGATTGGTAGGTAGAGCTCTTTGTGAGGAAGTCAAGCTAGAAGTGTTTCGTACTAGAAAGATGGATTCTTGTTTCCTGTTCCTCAATGGCCAAACCCTTTGCAGCTGGAAGGCTTGTTTTAAGGATCTCCAGGCATGAATCTGGACGTGATACAGGATGACTAGTCGTACGCAAAAGGACGGCAACCCTATTGTGACTTTACAAGGATGGCAGAGACTGAGGCAAATTTAGGAAAGCCAACAATTAATTTGGGTGCTGTATACTGAAAAGGTTGCAGTCTAAAAAACAGGTATGTAGGCAACCCAGGTTTAAAGGAGTTGAAATAGATGTGGCATTGTGAAGTGATGCAAGTTATCACCAATGATGTCGACTTCACATGCTGCTTTCCAGGTGCCAGGTGGGCAGGTTGGGGTTACATCCAAGTACGTTACTCCTGGTGCCCCTGCTCTGGATGGGTTCCACTGCATTTCGTTTGATGGTTTTTATGCCCCATGCTACAAAGTTCGGCACAATAACTCTATGCCCCCTTGTACTTCTGTTGAAAAGGTTTGTTTTCCATTTCTCTGCATAGTAGCAGTACTTCAATTTCCATGGCAACATGCCACTTTAGTTCTTTCTTGGATCATTTACTAAAAGTTTTGCTTCAAGGGATTGCTGCACGGCATCATACAGGCCAAACCTTAAAATACACTACTAGGTAAGTAGACGTTTCCTGGCGCTACAATCTCTGACAGTGATGTCCTGTGCCACAGCATATTCCTTCTGCTCCCGCCTTGTGCCCCATCACTACATCATCATGTTTATTAGGCAAATTAACAACAGGTTACAAGAAAAAACAGAAGAAAGTTGGCTCCAGCTGTTTGGTTAAGGCCGGAGAAAGAAACGGGCCTGAGGGTAAATTAAATAACAGAAAAGACGTGCAAGGTGTAAAGACAATGTAGATGTAAGAGTAAAGCCCTTTAGGCGCCTAGGAGTAGTTCCATTTACAGTATCACTATGAAACAAACTCCCTGACAGAAAGTAGGTCGGACTGAAACAGATGGAGGTCTCTTCCTTTTCTAATATGAACACATTTTCTTATCCATTAAAATATTAACTGAAAGTCTTGCATGTCTATTCTGCTCAAGGAGACATACAGTTTAAGGCTTCCCAGAATGCGTATCAAGAGGTGATGTGTTTATTGTTTTGAAAACAGCTGGTGACTGCTAAAAGTTGAGCCAATGAAGGTTTGTAAATCATCATTGGGTGATTGAAATGAATACATCACAGATTGCTTAGCATTCTGGAAACGCTATTTAGGTCACATAGCCTGCCTCGTGCCTTTAAAAAGTTCTTTAGTGATGCGCCAGCCCTATCACTACTTGCATACAGTGTTAGACTGAGTTCTAAGATCGATATTGCAATATGTCAGATCTTCCTAGGCACTCCATGTCAACTCCTGTCAAATTCTTACAGCTCAGAAATTTCTCTGCATATTTATATTTGTGAACGAGTGATTAAGTCACCATATTCGATCTGGCACAGACTGCTTAGCATTCATGAAAGAGGTCTTTGGCAGTATTTTCTGCTGCTGTCACTATCAATCATCCTTCTAAAAAACATTAAAAAACACTTTGGCCACAGTGTGGGCAGTGCCTCTGTTTACATAGGATCAGTGCTTTAAATGGTCCGGTACTGTCCGGTACGGAGTACCAGCACTTTTTTATTTGGAGTGGGAGAGTACCTGCACTTCTCAAGAAAAACGTAATACTTTTAATTGGAGAGTGCCGGCACTTCTCAGAAACAAGCAGGTACTCTGTTTACAGAGTACCTGCACTTTTATTTTTCCATTTCAAGCACCGCATAGGATTCTTTGAGAATGCCTCGAAATACTGATGTGAACTCTGACACCCAACCACATTATGCAGAAGTGAACAAGCTCCTTTGCCTTCCAAGACGACACTGCCATAAGTGTCGGAAGTTAGGAGGGGGACGCTCGTGACCAGATCCCCCCAGCCACACGCTCGACGTCCACAGAGGCTACGCTGGAAGGCCGACGGCGCCTCCCGTCTGGGAAAATAAACCCAGGCCAGGTTGGTCACTTATCCGATCGGGCATTTCCCCACTGGGGGTTGAAGATAGTGAAGGCCGGTTCTGTCGGCCGAAATCTTTGTTTCCAGCTCCCTGGGGTTTATGGCAGCAGGAACAGCAGAGGCAAAAGTAGAGACTTTGCACACGTACGAGAGAGAGACACGGTCGGACTGGGACAGAAAATAAGTCTACGCACCAACTAAATTTAAAGTGCCCCTCCATAAAGGAATCGTGTAGCTAACAAAGTGGCCCACGCTTTCAAATCAAGGCAGGTTTAAACCTGTAGAGAGGCACTGTACATGTGTTTTGCAAGGTATGGGAGACTGCTGCAGGCAATGTTTGTGGTAACATTAAAGAAATCACCAGTAAAAACCGTCCAGCAGACGTAAACCAGGCCCACAAACATTCAAAAACCATTTCCAATGCAATAGGTCTCGCATATTTCGAACAAGTTAATTGTAATCTTTTGACAATAGCGCCACGAGCAAACGCAAAAAAAAAAAAACATGAGTGGAAACTGAGAAAAGACGACTTAACAAAATACAATAAAGTTAGCTTTAAAAAAATAAAACGGCAATTTTGTTTGTCCTGCCGGGCACGTTTTTGCTAGTCACAAGCCTTCTGTTTGCAGGGCACTGGAAGTTAGAACAAAATAGTATCTCGATCAAGTCGGGAGCAGCGGACGGGCACTAATTAGGTTGATATCAATTAGTGCTTGATCCCGTCTCCATACTGAAGAACAGAAATTATACCAGACATGCCTTTACAAGGCTGTAAAGAAGAGTGCCAAGCAAATAAACAAATGGTGAGCGACAGGCGGACTCCAAGCTCATGTACAAGCGCATGCACTCGCAGGCTCGACCCTAAAAACACAGCCCACACATTGACCTTTCAGACAATCCCATCAGTCACTGTCTGCTTGCCCTATGGGTCAGCCCAACTCTAGAGAGAGAAAACAAATGAATAGAAAGACAAAGGAAGAGAGTGGAACTGGTTTGAAAATGTTTGCCAAGGCTACCTCTAGTTCTGAGCCCATCCCTGAACAATACACGCATTCTAAACCACCTACCAACACCAATGTAGTTTGGGATCAAAGTCCTCTAGTGCAGAACCCACTCTGCATAAATCTCAGTTTTGCTCACACAAAAAAATCTTTCTCTCCTTCATAGGTACATTTTGGGTGAGCTGATTATCACAGCTCCCGGAGGCATTCTGGGCTTAGCTATGTAAACAAAGAGTTCTGCATATTGTTGCACACACAAGAATTGAGCAGGAACTTCGCACAAGTGAGCAACTCGGTCTGCCAGACTGAGTCAGTTGGAAAGCTCGATGTGAAAAGCTCAAGGCCAGCCTCCCGGGAGGAAGCCAGGTTCTCATCTGTGACCCAGGAGCAACTGAGTATGATGACACATCGCCAAATGGAGCGGGGTGATGGAGAAATGGTGCCTTAAGCGCCGGGTCTGCCTAGCAGGCTGACCCGCCTCCCTTGGCACTGGAAGCCGAGTATTGTGGACAGGCATTTCCCCATGCTGCCCAGGACACTTTCCAAGAACAATTTCATATACATTTCAGTACTATCAAGCACATCTGCTCTAGTTGCGAGAACTCAGGCGAAAGGGTCAACACCCTCCAAGAGGGAATGATGGTGTTGCAGCTGCTCTGACAGGTCACTCCATGGACCAAAGTGAGATCTGCAGCATGCCAGTCGGTATTGATTTGCCAATATTTATTTGCTGGAAGTATTGGATTTGCCAGTACTTGTAGAACTGGGAAGCAAGCATTGGCAGAGCCAATGGCAGTGGTTGGCCCTCCTGGATTGTTATTATGTATACTGGCAAGATGGCCATTGCACTGCAACTAGCTTGAGAGCGAGGAGTGATGGGTATCATATTATGCATCCTTGGGGGGAGCAGAGTGAGGCAGAGGTTGATGGGGACTGGAAACCAAAAGAGGTCCTGTAAAAGCTCATACCAGACAGCTCCCTATTAGTGTCTTTCTTTAACCCCTCCATCCCTCAATTTGCCTGCTGTGTATGCAAAAAGACATCAGGAGTGGGTGACAAAAACAAGCAGGGTGAAAACTGAATGCTTCAGGGGCAGTGCAAGCACAACAGTATGGAGGAAAGCCATCAAATCAGGAGTAGGAAATTAACATAGACAAGAACGCCTTCTGATCATGAGCACTGGACAGACTCAAAGCCCCACAGTATATGATGGAAAATAACTGGTTACAATGTTGTCTTCAAACTATCTGCAGTGAAACTGCTAAAACGCTACATTGCTCCCAGTAAAAGCCAGAGTCACATTTAAGAACTCAGCCCTAATACACTGTTTCATCTATTAGAATGTACCTGAATACCGGAAGAAAAAGTTGCAAATATACCACCTAAAAACAGTCCAGATATAATGGGAAGTACTTTATCACTTCATCTGCCTCAAGAAGTGCTAGAATGGATTGTTGCCCAGATAGTATGCTACTCAATAAACATTTAATGTCATTCAGGAAGTCCAGGTGTGGGAATGCCAGGCCAGTTATATATGGGTTACTCCACCCGCGAATACTACACCGCCAACTTAGTGGCCTTAGATGCGAAAAGAGATTTCTAATTCAAGATGCATAGAAACAGTGAGCCTGTCTCACTTTTAGGCTCATGGCTATTCACATTGAATATGCTCCAGGACTGCAAATCTTCACCAGTGATGCATGCTAAATCTTTCCCTGGATTTCTGTCACATAGTGACAATGAATTCTTTTAAGGATGGTGATGATTCCAGTAGGATCACAGTAGCATCTGTGACTGCCCATGACAAGAAGTTCCAGGAGATGGGCATAAACTGTAGTACAGCTGCCCCATTACAACTCCTTTAACAGCAATTGCCCAGTTTGATCTGTCCCCTACATACTGTTTGAAGCCAGGCTTGTGCCTATTCTGACATCATCAAGCAGTCTATCCTTCTGAGGAGCTAGTTTGCCCTATCTAGAAATGTACACTGAAGTGAGGAAACGTTACATACAAGAAACTGTGGTAGTTGGGATTGTAAGGCTCTTTTTTACAGCCAGCATTGGCCATCTATTCTCGACTCAATTTTGGTTACAGGTTACCTAACCAGCAAGTTACAAAGCATGGTACCCAGGACACACAACTAGGGCAAGATTGCAGTTGTGTGCTGGAAGGATATCTATGCGCAGCTTTCTGAAATAATACCCTAAGAAAGATTTATGGGGTAGTTAAGATCCTCACCACCAGGTGGTGACATTTCCAAAAGTTATTTATATGCAAGCAGCATTTGGACATGAAGGACAGAAGCGATTTCATTGTTTTGCTTGCTTGAGTATAATATCCAGCCCTACCTAGGACAGGAGTTCCTGATCATGATAATGGCTTAGTAACCGGATTCTGCTTGTGTTGTTGAGGAAAAAAAACAGGAGACAAGTGGACAGATAGTCATAGTTGCTCAACAAGTATGAGAAATGGCTCCTTAATTGCACAGCTGACTTTCTGATAACTTTGCCATTCTCCATGCCTACTTATTCTAAGCAGCATAGCTCTTGCCCTTGAAACATACACATATTTCTTCCTCTTGTCAACGGAGCCCAATTGGTTTGTTGCCTCCTTTGCTCAAGGCAAACCTGAACATTGTTCTGTTAAACTTTCCTTAAATTAGATCACAGTGCAGGCTATAATGGTGTCAGTTTTAACTGTGAGCTAAAATCACTTACAGAGATGTGTTTGCTAGGTTTAAGAAAATCAGTACCTTAATGCGTGCGGAGAAGATGTATTGCCAAGGCTTTTCTTGCTATAGTTACAGCTACATTTCTTACAATTTCCCAGAGAATAGCAAAGTAGTCAGCCTTCAGAGCCTTATCTGTTGCAGATCTCACTGACAAACTCAACACCCTCAAAGTCTTATTAAGATGATGTCTTACCCTCATCCATAATACAAGCTCTTTCTAGGGATGCTCTGTCACTCATAGTCACCACTGTCAAAGCCTCCTTCACTAAAGCCATCTTTCCAAAAGCTCTTGAGAGGTCAGATTCTCTAACGAAATCTACACTAAAGCATGTCACCTGCCATTTACTGGCAATTCCATTGAAAAAACAGTCTATGTTCAACTCCAAAACTAGATCAATGATAAACATCTGCACCATGACTACCATTCTGTCTTCAGATCATGCTAAAGCACAGAGCCCACTACTTTACACATTGTAGAGTATGCGCTCCTGACCACAGATGAAGATGGCCACTGCCTCTTGGTATTGCTGGACCTCTCAGCTGCCTTGGACATAGTCGATCTTCCCACTCTCATACTCACCCTAGAGTCTTGAATGGGATTCACCGGCAATGTCCTTCATAGCTCTACTCTTACCTTTTCAACCAACATTAGTTTGATCCTGTGGGCATCTCCATGTCCCAAGAAATCCCTATCACCTGCTGACTCCCACCAGAGTTTCATACAATCTCCAGCATCTTCTACCTCTACATGGAGCTGCTTGGTCTCTCCTCACAGTCAATACATACAGATTCACCAGAATGCTGATGATGCACAATTCCATTTGAAAGTGCCCTCTGCTGCAGACATCCAATGACTCAAACACTGCCTGCACATCATTAGAACTGGATGTCTAGTGCCTATCTGAAGCTTAACTCAACCAAAGGAGAATTCCTGTTATTTCTTAAGAACAACAAACAAGAAACAGTATAAACCTGTCTCAACCTTGATCACTTTGAACCGACTTTAACTGAATGCCAAAGCACTTGGATTCACCCTGGGCACCAAACTCATCCTCAAGGAACATTTTGCGAAAAAATAAATAAAAAAGACAGCCTAGTACAGGCATTCTCCACAAAAGAAAGTGAAACTGTTTCTTCCAAAAAGCGACTTCAGAACCCGTCTGGATGGTGGTAATGCCCTGATCCATGGCCTTCTAACCTTCACACTGGCACCCCTTAAGGGTATCCTACTCACTATAGCACATTTCATCCAGGGTCTAATGAAATATGATCACATCAACCCCATCCTGATGGAACTCCATTGGCCTCCCTTGTCGGTCTGCACCAGCTTCAAAACCAGCAGCATCATTTACAGATTAACCCCCCCCACTAACTTGTAGACAGACAGGCTCACCATTTCTGGTGGGTTTTTGACTCCTCAGACAACAGACTAAGAGGTGCAAAAAAGAATAAAACAAGACTGCAGATCTTTTCCATCTATGCACCCAGAATCTGGAACAACTCCTCTGTGTCCATCAAGACTGCCGCAATGCTGCTCAAATTTAGGAAACAGTTAAAGACTCACCTACTTACAGAACACTAGACCACAGTCCATCAACTATCCATAACCCATCTGTCTTTCTTATCACTTGCTGATTTTATGTAGTCTTTCACCGTGTACAGTGCCCCTCTGCCTTTTGGATAGGTTTGTGCCATAGAAATACTATATGCATTCATAAGATCTAAAATTCTCCTCCCCATGCAGATAGGCTGATATGGCTAGCTGGCTAGCTCCCTGTCTTCTGTTCTTTAGGACGTAACTGAACCCTTCCCCCCCTCCAGCAACACCACATTTTTGTGCAAGCTTCCTGATAATGGAACCCATCTGGTACCACCTCTAAAAGACAGGTACAGCTTGGTCAAAGCTAAGTTGTATGTCAGGTATTAGCTTGACATGTGCCTTTCTCAGTGCTTAATTTGTAAATAAAAAACGTGCAGGTGCCCAAAGCCCTCCTCTTAAACATGCGACTGTTGCAATTTAATGTACGAACACGGAGTACTGAGGCTGCGTAATTCAGAAGCCATCTAGGGCCTCTTCAATCCATTTAAAGCCACTGCCTGCCCCTTCAGCTCACCATTTCAGCTTTCTGTTTTCACCCATTGTGACACTTTTTTTGTTTTTCTCTTCCTCTGTCTTTCTCATGTGTGACTTTTTCTCGCAGTAAATGCTTGAGGCAGAAAATGAAGCGCCGGCCCTCAAAAATAAGTGCCGGTGCTCCACACTGGAAACAACAAGCATAAATTAAGCACTGGCCTGCCTCTGTCCCATTTCGACCAGACCACAGGTCTCACTCATTGTGAGTGTAGGAGTCTGGCCCTCTATGTAGTGTGTAAAACATTGTACACTGTGCAGAGGGTCCAGGAAACCACACGTTGGTTTACAAAGGTAAAAACTAGACCACCTAATGTTCTAATTTTTATGGTAGCTTGGATGAGCAGATAGGCTAATCTTGGAGAATTGCAAAGCATTTGTTGTGCCCACAGTATCAATAAATGAGGACACACACACTCAAAAGAATAACTCAAGACCAATTTATAAACATACTTCAGATTTTAATAACATTTTTAAAACCAAGAACATCAAAATTGGGTAAGTACTTTTTGAGTTATGAATTTTTAAAGTTTAGAAAATGTCTCAGTTCTGTACGTAACTACGCACCATGGGAATCAATGGAGAAATACTTTAAAAATGCATATAAAATCAGGCAATATGTTTACCAACATCTCCACTTGGTTGTAGGTCGATGTCGTTGGTGGGCCCCGTTGGAGAAGTTCGGGCAGATCCTAGTTTTATCGGAAAAAGGTGCAGGAAAGTCTTTGAAGCCAGTGCAAGGCCACGGCGGGGGGGGGCACTTGGAAAAGCACTGCACAGGTGGAATTCAAGGTGAGTCTGGTGGGTTCCCTTGGAGCGGTGAGGTCACAATTGGTGGGGGACCCTTAGGGCACAGCTGGATATTTGGTGCAGGGCAGAGGGCAGCCAGGTGCAGAGTGAATCAGTGAGCCAGGAGCTATTCGCAAAGGTGCTCTTGGAAACAGGAGGTAGATCATTTTGAGGTTCACTTGCAGCTCAGCAGAGGCAACCCGGTGGGAGGTACTGGTGTTTTCTGAAGTCTCTTGACTATGGCTTCCTTCTGGTTGTTTTTCAGTCCAGAGTGGACTGTCCTTCTGGGTGTCCAACATTGAGTACCAGTACCGGGGCTATTGTACTGTTCAGCAACTGGAGGTCAAAGTGGAACCAAACATGGCACACTAGTAGGTTTTGTCCTTGTGGTCCAGCATGTGAAATGTGGTCTGGCTGTGGCATCTGGTTCCTTGGTCAGCAGCCAGTCAGCAAACTGGACTTCACTGGTCTTTTGGTCTTTGTTGCAGGAGAGTATGCCTTAACGCTGGATGGTGATCTTCAGTGATTTTTAGAAGAGTGAAGGTCCAGTGGGGGTTTGTAGATTCCATCCATATCCTAGAAAACACTCAGCTGTGATTGTAGAGTTCCAGGTGCAGCAGGCAGGGTTTGACACCTACGTCTTGGGGCAACAGAACTTCAGTTCTCGAGCCTTGGATCTTCTTTGTTGCTGGTCTACTTTTGTCCTTGGAATCTGAATCTCTGGTCTAGGGGTGCCCACTAAAGGATGTACTTAGTGGATGTTTAGGAGAGTACCTGGTAGTGACCAATGGGTCATCTACAGTAGGGTGGCTACACCCGCTAAGTGACCACATCCTGTGGGCAGTGATCACTTCCTTACCCCTGATTGTCTATTTTCCTTCCATGCAAGATGGAGGAAAATTAAATGGAGGGGTCACCTTGCAGGCAAGACCTTCGAGTTGGTGCAAGCTGGGGCTGACCACTCCTCCTGTCCTTTGTGTGTTTTCCCGCCATTGCTCCCATCAAAAGTAGGGGTTTTCAGTGGGGGTGGCCATCTGCTGCCAGCAGCAGGCCAGGGGGGTTGAGTTTCAAAGGCGATAAGTCCTTTGAAGCTTGCTAACAGGGTAGTGCACATTCCTGAGGAGGGAGGTGTGACACCTCCACCCAGTAAGGGCTTTGTTCTTGGACCCAGAGAGCAGGAGCTCAATCCCAGGGTTCTGAATCTTGTCTGATAGTGGCAGGCTGGTTGTGACCGGCCAGCAACCATGCCAGTGTTAGTTAGCTTTGCAGGACTCACTTCTAGCTGGGCCCCTGGGTACATTTTGCAATAAATCCACTTCCGGTACCAGTTTGAATTTACCATTCTGTGTTGTTTGATACCAAACAACCCAGGGTTCTGAGTGGCCATCATGTAGCTGTTAAACTCATACTGACAGTGTCAGTGGCAATGTTCAGTAAATGAATTTAAAATGCCTGCTCTGTTCACTTACTATGTCCTATGTTTGGCAAGGACACAGTAGGGACATATTGCTCATGTATCTATGCCCACACAGAAAGTACAGTGCACCCTCTCTCAGGGTTAGAAGGCCCGCTGGAGTGAGGACTTATCTATATTGCATGCAGTGTGTAGTGGACAGGGCACACAGACAGAGTGTCCGGTTGAGTTTGCGTTTTAGGATTGTACCAGGACACTCAGGCCCATATTTATACGTTTTTAGCGCCGCAGTTGCGTCATTTTTTTGATGCAAAAACAGCGCAAACGTACAAAATACAAGCGTCAAAAAGAGGCACAAATGTGGCGCTAAAAAAGTATAAATATGGGCCTCAGTCTGCAATGGCAGTGCTGGGTGCATCTGAATGCATAGGCCTTGAGGGTGGCACAATCTGTGCTGCTGCCCTCAGGGACCTACCCTCAGTAACCCATGCCATGGATACCTAGGTACCATCTACCAGGAACTCATAGTGGCAGCTAAGGGTGTTGCCAGTTGTGCCAATGACTTGAAAAAGAGATCTGGCCTAGGGAACCTGGTTAGGAGGGGCCCAAGGCCCTAACAACTTTGAGACCACATCAAGTACCAAGCAAAAAGGGGTCTAACAACAACAAAAGATGCCTTTTCTCACAGTGAGTGACACAATGTAAAGTCAGGTTGAGTACTCCCTCACTGCACACTCAATGTCACACCTGGTGGACAGAGTTAGAATCTGATTTCTAAATGCACCTTTTCAGAGCTGGGAAATGTGCATCAAATGGTGAGCCTCCCTACTGACCCCTTCATTTGATGGGGTGAGCGTTTTGGGCCAGTGCTGCACCACTATTTTTGACACTATCCAAGCTTTTCAAAGTTATTGTCTGGCGAACCAATATTCCCATTTCCATGTAGGCCTCTCTGCCTGTTGACAAAGGTTGGCATGCTTTTCTTTTATGCATGTGTGTGGTTTGCGTGCAAATGAAGCCTGAAATTACTGCAAAATAAGGAAAAGCTAAAGTTATCATCATGCCTCATTTCCCTTTTGACTTTTGGATGTGTCTGTAAAAACAAGTTTGTTTTTTCTACTATCTAAATCGAAAAAACACATTGCTCTGCATTGCAAGTATATATTTTGATATCCATCGGTATTTCAAACTACTTTCCTAAGTCTCCCACGATGATATCTTCTCTGTAAACAAGTCATCGTACGCGTCCATGCCTGGTCACAGTCAGGGACCTCAGTTCTGCCCGTCACCGACACGCACATTTCCCAGGCGCACCCACTGCCCCCTGGCGGTGAAGGAACAACAATAGCTGCCAAGCTACCTTTAGACGCAGATGAAAGTGATAGACGTTGCGTGGTGTAACGCGAAAATATCGGTAAGTATTTAATAGCTAAATGAGTTCCAAAAACCGGGTCTGGAGGAATCATCAGTGTCCCCTATGGTCTGAAAACTGCATCAACGAAACCACTTCCTGTAAAGTTAACCATCGCTGAATTTTATTTGCAACTTATTTTACTGGTCGATTAATAAATGTACTTCTAGCCGTATTTCCTAGGCTCTCTGTTTTTTTGCTACTATATCGCTTTACTTCCATTTAAAAATTAAAACAAGAGGGAAAGTCGCACTTAATGCTGTAAGGTGAAAGTCTGAAGAGCAGGAAGTTTATAAAACTAAGCAGGGGGGTGCGAGAAAATATCCGCAATAAGCTTTTGCATTACTTAACACGCATAGTCCAGGGATCCTTGTAAGTGAACATTTTCCCACTAAAATTTCTACATGACCATTTAAAGTCACACAAAGTGATGCTAAGTACTTTAAAGTTTTGATAAGGTATTTACTTTCCAAAGCATAACTACTTTTGCGCTGGAAAAGTGTTCTTTTCGTCAGTGCAAATAGCACTTTGCACTGCTTTATACCATCATGCTCAAACCTCTGCACTATGGTGCAACAGTGCGTGCTTGGCTCTAAGACAGAGGTCTTCAAACGTTTTTGTTCTGAGCCCCACCTCAGCAAAATGTTTTGAAGTCGTGCCTCCCCCTCCATAGGTTTATGCAAAGGCGGGGCGAGGGATACGCATGATCGCAGGGGGCGGAATTATGAGATCATTCGAAGTGTGCTTTTTTTGTAGATTATATTCCAAACTAAATGTGAGCCATAAAAGAACAAATGCATCAAACAAAAAACGAATTTACTAAAAACAGTACTTCCCATAACTGGGGTGCTGTGAGTCCAGGCCCCAATCATCTGCCCCTGCTGCACCAGTGAGAGCTGCCATCCTGAGAAGCAGGATATTCCTCCTTCTTCTTTCACCCCTTCTGCACCATGCCGAACCACCAATAAAATCTCGAAATAAGATGTCTGTTCCTATTAAAAAAAATGTGCTCCCGCATGTGCCTCCCCCCTGCTTTTGGGGGACAAGGGTGCTCTCTGCTGACATGCTAGCAAGGAAAATGAGCCACCCTGCCTCCTTTTTTTTAAAGTAAGACATTCGTAATTGTGGCACAGAGGGCTCCTCAGGCCCCTGGGCCCCACTTCCAAAGCATCTGCTTCACTAATGATGGCTACTGCTTTGTGAAACTGCCTGGCTCTTCTGACCATGGTTAATAATATGGGCTCTTGTCTGATGCCATCCCACACCCTCCCATCACCCTGATTCCCAAACGTAGGCTTCTGTTTCAATTTTACTCTGCCCCAGCATGAATGTCAGTTCACTAAAGTGCCAGGGGTACTTAAAGTGACATCACACGTCATTTGTACTTTACTTACACTCACACACATGTGTACACATACACACACATACATACTCTCCCTCAGATCAACAGGCTCTCACCAGCAAACATGCACACAACATACATTTAAAAGTAGTTTTACTTACCTCAGCTGCCAGTGAGGGTCATATTATAGTTAATTATACTCCATATATATTACACTGTTAGTGAAAAATATATTATTCACTATCAGTGTAAGAAAACATTGTTAAAAAACAAGGACAATGAAGTCCCAACTGACGTCCATAAGAACAAGCTGCCCTGTCTTCCTGGTACTGATTTTGCCCGGGGTCGTAAAGGCAGTGCCAAGGTTTGCAAGGGGCATGGCAAAGGTTGCATCTGCCACCCTTGACGACAAATATATGATGACGGTGTGCCATTGCTTCCAGTCCAAAATCAATACTTGTGAGAGAGCGTATTTAATATTACATATTATAGACGTGAAATGCTTATGTCTAACAATGCTGTACTAAATAAAACATTCATTAAAGCGTATTCACAAATATGGAGAATCGTTAATATGTATAAACTAATGTCAACTGTAAGAAATAATCGTTTATAGTTTGCCTAACTGAGTACATTAAAACGTATAGAACTGCATTCATTAGAACTCGTATATCTTAAGTTAGCATGAGCCAAGCAGAAGCTGTGTAGCTCTCATATTAAAAGCGTATTTTTCCTGTCTCTTCAGTGTGCGGACTTGCAAACGACAATGACCCAGCTATTGTTCTTTCTGTATTAGTTTGAAACATGGGGACATTTTCCCATCCGCATGCTAGCATCTTTTAGTATAAAATGATGTGCTTCGAAACATTTGTAGATACTTCCAAGGACAATGGGACGAGGGAAAGAGAACTTTTAACCTGAGACGTGTGCCAAGATGATGAAGTAACCCCGGATATGCCACCTACGGAAAGCCGATTATGAAGACCAATCAGAAGACCAAACAATATCGAGAGATGACAAATGCATTACTTAATGTATAATTTGATAGGTTAACAATGATGGGGTGTATTGACTAACCAATAGAATTTTGGGGGAATGAATTACTAGAAAGGGATAAAAACCCATGACACAGGAAATAATCATCATTAGGTAGGCAATGATATTGATTGCATCCCGAAACTCTGTCACACTATTTTGTGACTCGAGGTTTAGACAGACCATCCTTGCCCATATTACTGTCCCTTACACTCTTCTCTTTACGAGGAGAGTGTCTTGCCTCTAACTTAGATAGACTGATGGCGATCTGAGTGATGTCCTGAAGACGAAGACTGATCCTGAATGCTGACTTAATCAGAGGATGGTAATTATAAAATTGCTAATGAAAACTCATTTGCCTTTCTTTCTAGGTACCAACTGCTGTATGTTTTTATTAGAGACCGTAGTTAGATGTTTTCCAAATTGGTGTTCAAAATTGTTTTGCATGACGCCCAACATGCTAATGCTAATTAGAGGTTAGACGAGGTATTCATTCTGACTGACAAACTGACGTGACTGACATGGTGCTATGCTGAACTAGTATCTTAGAAAGTTCGATGTGTTATAATCTGTTTATATCTATCTGATTGTCTATGCTACTGATCTTTGCATTATTGAAACTTATTGTGGTTGTCATCTTGTAATCGTGCTTATATGCTTATTGACTTTGAGATTAAGGCCTTTGCTACTAGATTGTAATCAATAGGGAATAAAACTTATAAACTTCATTAAGGTGTGGTTATTCATGACTGAAAGGTCATGGTTGCGCCAAATGTTTATTAATGTCTAAAGTAAGATATATTTTGGTGTTAAATGTTGACAATGTTATTGACATATTGATTGATATTTTGATCAGTTATCTCGTCCTACGGTGTCTCACCACTGGGCCCAAAGATTCATTGGCCTAAAACGAGTCCTGATGTGTATAAATTGACATAGACGGACGCGTTAACAGTTCTGGTAGCAGAGTACGGTTTGGCCCTTGGGGGCCCTAGGACGGAGTTTTCACTGTTCAATTGTTTTCTTGTGATAATGCAAATTGGAAAGATGATGAGTTGCTAGATCTGCCATGGGCTTTCCCGGGATCTCGGAGCCTGCCTAAATGAGTTGGGAATGTTCTCGGCGCCATAGTATGTGTGGTTAGGGACTTTTGCGCTTATTAAATCTTATGCACTTTTGCAGGTGATTGTGAATATTTGAGTATGATTAGGCCAAATTAAGTGTTGTTTAGAAGGAGTGGGCGTACTCCACAGCATGAGAGTAGGGAAGTCGGCGTACTTCATGTGAATGCAGCGCTTGTTGCTCAAAATTATCCACGTGGTTGGTTGTTGTATACGGGCCTATTGAGGTCTAAGACTCCGGAGTATGATGTTAAAATGGTTTATGTTGTAATCTGTGCGGTTTAATAGGTCAATCGGGCGTGGTTGACAGGTCGAGTTTCGAGTTATGATGCATGCGTGTAACCTTCGATGGAGATTTGACAAGTTCTAAAGTGCACTAGAAGGAGTCATTGACAAGTCGAGAGTAGGATTTGCAGGTCGAATTCTGCTTGCGTATGAGGGAACTGAGAAGGAGAGAGTAGCGGCCGAGGCTTCAAGTGAAATCTCTGTAAAGTTCTGACGCAAATGTGTTACCCTTCCTGTAGTAAACCGGCAGATTTGTGTTGTCATTTAAGTGCTAGCAATAATTTGCATTAGTTTGTATGAGTTGTAAGGAGTTAGCGAGGTGTGGACAAGCCGCAAGACTTTGTCAGCTGCAGTGTGTGTGAGTGTGACGTCAGTGGTGCCGCGCTGGGATAGGTCAGATGTCAAGAGGGGTCGCGCACGGATTGGCTGCCGTCCGTGAGAGGCAATAGGTTGAGCAAAGGGTAGGTGAAGAGTGTCCTGGGAACTAAGCCGTTTTTCTGAGTAAAAATAAAATAAAATGAATTTTGTTAAGGCATTCAAAAGTGCTTTGAAAGGAGATGTATATATCGTTGCAACTGATGGGGAACCTACACCACCTGAGGCTACACCAGCTTACACGGTTATGGAGGAAAAGGGTGTCGCACCGTGTTTATGGATAAAACAATGGTGTAAACTAACAGAGAAAGAAGGGTGTCTAGCGTTTCCCGAACATGGAACGTTTAATCAAAAGGTGTTAGAAAATCTGAGGTGGATGTTAAGTACGCAGAAACCACCTCCTCGACCAGCACAATATGAGGCTTTGGCAATTTGGGACCTGATGGCTCTTAAACATAGACAAGAAAGATTTCACAGGAGATTGACAAGAGCAGAAAAATCCTATGCAGAGGCTAGATGGGACAATGAGAACAAAATGTGGAGACGAGGAATAGTGGATGGGTTGAAGCTGTTTCCGGCAATAACCCAGGGAGAGGAAATACAGGGAAAGAAAGCTTCTTGCAAAACTGACAAAGAACCAGGCAAAAACAAAGAGAATAAAAGATCTTGGGAAGAAGAGGACGACTCAGATGATGAGGCGTTTATGGATAGATTGGAACCAGACGAAAGAGAAGGGTGTTACTGATACAGTGCAGACTAGCGATACAGCTTTGATACAGAATGGTGTCAGTGTACCCACTGCTCCAGACCCGCCGATACAGTTACAGCCTCCACCACAGATAAAAAGAATTTATCCCGATGTTCCAGTGCTTGAGACTACTACGAACTTGGTGGTGCAGCCAGACCCGATATATACGAAGCCAAGGTTAATGCAGATTGAGTCAACTCCGCAGTTAGTGTCACAACCGCCAAGACTGATACCTGGGTATAACCCAGTAGCGGGTCCTTTAAAAGAACCTGCACCAGGATTATTAGATCAGACCTATGGTGTTGAAGCTCCAAGAAGCTTGGGAGCAGGCCAGACACCTGCCGCTAAATCACTACCCATTACAGTTGGTCCACCGGTGCCGTTGTATGCACAGGAGAAAACAAGGATGTGTGAACAGGGAGTCATAACTCATGAAATGATAAGAGGAGGGCCTATTATAACCCCACAAATAATGGCACAGAGAGGACAGGCTTGTGAACAATCAAGACCCTTAATGGACCTTAGTCCAATAGGGTCACCTCTTGAGGCAATGCGACAAGCAGGATTAGGAGTCCTGACTCCCCAAACTATGAGTACAAATACCTCATATACTCCAATGATACATGCAGGGAACATTTCACTGCAGGGTTTTACAGTACAACAGTTAAATGAGTGGTTAGAGAAAACTTGCACATCACAAAAGGCTACAGCAACTGCAATCGAACCTGAGAAAGAGAAACGCGATGAATACCTAAATCTAGTACGACTAGGAGCAGAAGCGGCTGAATTGGTGGATGGAACAATGGGAGTAAATAGGTTGGAGTCTTACACTGAGACAGAATTAAGGTACTTATGCCCTAAAATCACCAAAGAGATAGGCAAAGTACACCAGAAATTAACGAATTTGGCAGACAAATACAATATCGACATTGGAAACACGAAACATTTGAAACGGAGTTACAGATTAGATTTTGACTCAAAAGATTTTGAGCACATGAGATCTGCAGGCATGAAGACACATTTGAAAGAGCTGCTGCAAAGCGCACAAATTTGGGGAGCACTAGAGAAATAGGAAGGCCGATGGATGAAGAAAAGAGATAAGGGGAAAAGAGATAGTCCAGTATCTAATGAAACAACAGTCACACCAAACCTAGAGACAGTGAAAATCCTACCTATGAGAGAAACAGCTGGTGGTGTTTTGGTGCATGTGCCTTGGTCCAGGGGAGACATTTTGTCCTTTACGAATGATTATCCCAGGTTAAGAGAAAAACCGATCGAGTGGTACCAACAGACAGATAGATTCGTGAAGCTTGCGAAGTGTCTCTGGGAAGACTTAAATACCTTGTTTGAGATTATTGTTCCGCCAGACTTGTGGCTTGAGTGTAAGAGAGGGGTAGATTGGCCCACAAAGGAACCAGCAAGGGATAAAGTGACTGGAGCGCCTTCTGAAGAGGTGATGAAATATTATCATAAAGTAATTGAGTTTTTGAAACAAAAGGTGTCGCCGAAGGTGACTGATTGGCAGAAAATCGACCGGACCTCTCAAGAGGTTAAAGAGTCAATACATGCATATTATGAAAGGTTGTTGAAGGCATTCAAACATTACAGTGGTACTGAAACAATTGAACCGAAGGACATGAATCATCTTATGTTCAGATTCGTCGAAGGGCTGAGACCGGAGGTCAGCCAAATGATTAAAAATCATTTGATTTGTTGGCAAGCTAAACCGATTGATGAAGTATTACAGTACGCGAAATACTGTAGTGACGAAATTGAGTTAAAGCAGAAAAAGTTGAAGGAGAAGGTGATGGTGATGCAGATAAGGGCTGCACAGGCTGGAATACAGGGAAATGGTGTTCAGCAAATGATACAGCAACAACCACAATTGAATGGTGTGTTTCAGGCACAGCCAAGAGGTAGAGGTCGAGGGTTTGTGAACCGTGGTTCGGACATGAATAATGTTGTTGTTCAAGGTGATGGTCAAGGAGTGAAAAAGATGTCACCATGCCATGCATGCGGGGGCGTGGGACATTGGAAACGGGATTGTCCAAATATAATACAGGATGGTACAGTTCAGCAGAGTATCAATGCCGGTACATTGCAAAATTCACGAGGTTCAAGAATGAGACACCCGAATCAGAACTATCAAAATAATTTGGTGCAAATGTCAGGGGTGCAACCTATGCAGCAAATGCAAATGCCGCGTTTCCAAACAGTGTCAGTACAACCAATGCAACAGCAGATCCCTATGGTGCCTAGACAGCAAATGCAGTTACCCCTAGCTCCGATGGGACAGCAACAGGTGATGCTTCCTCAACAGGTCACAGGTCAAGTAACAAATCAAAACAACACTGTACAACAATTCCCATTACGAGGTGAAAATGAGATGAATGAGGACTGGTCAGATGATAGCTCAGACAGTGAAGAGTGCAGACTTGCCGCATCCTTAGAGGTAGACCAGAGAGGCCCATATGTGGAGGGAAAAGTAATGGGCTACAAAGTCTCATTTTTAGTCGATACAGGAGCTACACGCTCTACTGTTCGCAGTGCAGAGGTACCAAGATTACCTCTCTCAGGGCGCACCATACGAGTGGTTGGTGTGGCTAATCAGTACCTGACTAATCCAATCACTGACCCAGTGCAGGTTGAAATTGGAAATTTCCAGGGCCTGCATAGATTTCTTGTATGCAATTCAAGTCCAGTATCCTTGTTAGGAAGAGACTTATTGTGCAAAACCAAATGTTCAATTACCTGTTCCAATGGTGGAATAGAGGTTCAGACAAACAGTGATGATGAGGCAGATGAGGGTCAACTCATGGAAGAAGGAGGAGAGATGAATGAAGATTACCCTCTAATTACCCTTTTCCCAGTGTTCACCTTGATCGATCTACCTGCTGATCTGCAAGGATCAGTGATAGAGAAGGTGTGGGATTTGACTGGAAAGGAGGTTGGATTAATAAAGGGAGTGAAACCAGTCAAGGTGCAGATAAAGCCGAACGCAGTGTTCCCACAAGTGTCACAATTTCACATGACTCAGGATGTCCTTATTGAAGTAACACAGATAATTGCAGATTTTCTCAGACAGGGAGTTTTGAAAGAGGTCCTGAGCAGTCCGTGTAACTCTCCAATTATGGGTTTGAGAAAGCCCTGTGGGAAAGTTCGAATTGTGCAGGATTTGAGAAAAATAAACAAAATTGTGGTAAAACGCTGCCCTGTGGTTCCCAACCCAGCAGTAATAATGTACAAGGTTCCTTGTGATGCTGAGTGGTTTACCGTAGTAGACCTATCACAAGCGTTTTTCTCGATACCACTTCACGAAGACAGCCAGTTTTTGTTCAGTTTCAAATTCCTGGATAAGGTATACAGTTGGTGCAGAATTCCTCAGGGGTTTTCTGAGTCACCATCCATCTTCAATCAGATATTGAAGAAGGATTTGGAACCTCTTGTGCTGCCTTACAATTCGACTCTTGTGCAGTACATTGATGATTTGTTGATTGCATCCAAAACCAAAGACAGCTGCAAATATGATACCACTGCCTTATTGAATCATTTAGGGAAAAACGGACATAAGGTGTCACCTAAAATGCTGCAGTACTGCCAAAAAGAAGTAAAATATTTGGGGCATCTGATTGAAAAAGGGTCTCGAAGAATATCAAAAGAGAGAATAACAGTTGTTTTACAAATGAATCCGCCAACAAAAAAGAGAGATGTCAGAATGTTCTTGGGAATGGTGGGCTACTGTCGCCAGTGGATACCCAACTTCTTGATCATTTCAAAACCATTAACAAAACTGACAGGAAAAGAAGTTAAGGATGAACCATACACAATCACATTGACAAAAGAAGAGCTTGAGTCATTTCTAGAGCTGAAAGAATGCATGTGCAGGGCTCCAGGATTAGGAATGTCTGATTATGAGAAACCATTTTTGTTGTTCTGTCATGAACGTGATGCTTGTTCTTTGTCTGTTTTAACACAGGTCCATGGAGATGCAAATCGCCCTGTAGCATATTTTTCAGCTACTTTGGACCCTGTCGCAGCAGCCTTACCGGGTTGTTTGCGAGCAGTCGCAGCAGTTGGTCAAAGCCTTTCACAATGTGAAGGCATAGTCATGGGATACCCCTTGACAGTATTGGTTCCACATTCTGTTGAAATTCTGCTGACACGAACTAAGACACAACACATGACAAATGCCCGACTTACCAAATATGAGACAATTATTCTGGGGTCACCAAATGTCACATTGAAAAGGTGCACTGTACTGAACCCGGCAACTCTACTTCCCATTGAAAATACAGAAATAAAGGATGGGGAAGAGTTTGAGCATGATTGTCTGGAGGTTACTGAGCTCAGTACCAAACCTCGCTCAGATATAAAAGATACCCAGTTAAAGGAAAACGATTACATTATGTTCGTTGATGGGTCCTGTCTAAGAGATTCATCAGGAACCTTGAGAGCTGGTTATGCAGTATGTACCATATCCGGTATAGTCGAGGCCTCCTGGCTCGAGAAAGTGTTTTCTGCACAAGTGGCAGAATTGATAGCTCTCACAAAAGCCTGCCAGGCTGCTGTAAATCTGAAAGTCACAATCTATACAGACAGCAGATACGGATTTGGAATTGTACATGATTTTGGTCAACTCTGGTCACAAAGAGGGTTCATGACATCCTCTGGTTCACCAGTGAAAAATGGAGAACAGATAAGAGATTTGTTACATGCGATTCAGTTGCCTCTCGAAATTGCTGTGGTGAAGTGCAGTGCTCACACCAGATCACAAGATTTTGTGTCAATGGGGAATGGTTATGCAGACCAAGTTGCCAGATTTTGTGCATTGAACTGTATATCTTTTAAAGAGCAGTGGGAACTGTTACCACAACCTGAGAATGACACAGCCTTAAGTCTAGCATTATGAGTGGTTGATACTTTAGATGAATTAAAGACACTACAAAGCCACGTTCGTAAGGAAGAAAAACGTTCCTGGCAGAAAATGCAGTGTGTACAGAGAGCAGACGATATTTGGGTATCAGGAGAGGGAAAACTAGTTTTGCCAAACAGTCTTCTGTCACAATTTGCCCGATTGTATCATGGGCAGGCACATTTGGGAAGAGATGCCATGATCAGATCATTTAAGATTGATTGGTTCAATCCAAAATTCAGACATGCCGCAGAGATTACTTGTCACAGATGCGTCATTTGTCAACAGATGAACGCTGGAAAAGGAACTGTGGTAACTTTGAGCCACATTGGGAGAGCTGGTGGTCCATTTAATAAGATACAAATGGATTTCATTGAAATGCCTGTTTGTGGAGGTCTGAGATACGTGCTGGTGATTGTGTGTGTTTTTAGCCATTGGATTGAGGCATATCCCACACGTAGGAATGACAGTCTTACAGTTGCAAAACTACTACTCAGAGAATTAATACCCAGGTTCGGGTTTCCGGTTTCTATAGAATCGGATAGGGGAAGACACTTCGACAATGAGGTGATTAAACTTCTGTGTGCCGCACTCAACATTGAACAAAAGCTGCATTGTAGCTATCGCCCTGAAGCATCAGGACTAGTCGAGCAGATGAATGGTACTTTGAAATCAAGAATAGCAAAAATGTGTGCAGCAACAAACATGAAGTGGCCAGATGCATTACCTCTAGTGCTGATGTCTATGAGAAACACGCCAGATAAGAAAACGGGATTGTCCCCACATGAAATCCTCATGGGCAGAGCAATGAGGTTACCGGCGGTACCTGCAAATGCACTAGTGAATATTACAGATGATATGGTGTTGGATTACTGCAAAAGTTTGGCTGACGTGATTCGCTCTTTCTCTCACCAGGTGGAAGCTAACACGTTACCACCAATCGGCGAACCAGGACACTCTCTGCAAGCTGGAGATTGGGTGGTTGTCAAGAAGCACGTAAGAAAATTGTGTCTTGAGCCGCGTTGGAAAGGGCCATATCAAGTGATATTGACGACCACCACTGCTGGGAAGTGTGCCGGGGTTCCCAACTGGATACATGCCAGTCATACAAAAAGGGTAGCGTGTCCTGTTGAAGAGGAACTTGAAAATTCCGGTACAGCAACTTCAAGAGGAGAAGTCTCAGAGTCAGAGATCAGTCAAGAAGGATCTGAGACTACAGGAGAGCCCGCTGAGAACAGCCGTTTTCCCTCAAACTATCAGTGAGTTCGAGAGAGGTGACGAAGTGCCAATCTCAGTGGAGGCAGCAGGAGAACAAAGTCAAGGAGAGGTTCTCCCAGAAGCAGACGAATACAATTCAGAATCTGAATACAGTGTCGAACAAGGAGAGAGAGACGAAGAAGTGGCAAATTTAGATCAGAACGAATCAAGATCTGCCGAACGAGTTCCAAGCCTATCAGGAGAAAACACCATATTATCAGAAGAGGGTGCTGTCCTAGGTACTGAAGGAAAACGCCGAAGTAAGACGAACAGAGGTGACAATTGGCCAGACAAATCACACTTTAGAATAAGAGAAATAGCAAATGAAACAATAATAGAGGAAAGCGATACCTCACGAGCAGACGATCTGAGTGAAGGAGAACAGCAAGGTGAACGAAGAATAAAAAGAAAAAGAATAGCAAACAGAAGATATACCGGTCCTGAATGGGCATACGCTACAACCTCTGAATGGCAACAAGAATTCTTAGCATTCTGTTTTGATCGAGAAATACCAGGACAGTACAACGGTACCTGAAGAAAATACAACAAGAAAACTGAAGATAAAAACATCGAAAATTGTGAAAGCTGAAAAATAATAAACAAGAATCTTAGAGAAGAAATAAAACTACCGGAAAGTGACATTAAACCTGGATTTGACTTATAGAAACCTGATTACGACAAGCTGCTAACCTGAATTGACGAAAAGGGTCCTGGAGTGAGTGAAGACGCTGTAAATTACGCAGAAAGAGTTTGCTACTCAGAGTTGATTGTTAATCCGCTATTTGATTCTATACAAACATGGCTTATAGTAACAAAGGAAGTAAAGTGTGTGGTTGGTTAGGACTTATGATAGGCGCTGTATGCGCAATAATGATTGTGGGAGTGATTGTGGGAATGCCATGGAGAGAGAGTGAAACTACTAATGAAATTTCAAAACCTGAGACTACTACTACAACTAATAAACTATCACCATGGGAGAAATTTGAGCAAGACACAAGACATCTGCATGAGGGAACTAATGCAAAAGGGGAGCTTTCTACTAATGTTTTCTATCGCCTATTAAATGAGTATGTGGAAACTATGAATGCGAAAGACTGTTATGTGTGCACTAAAATTCCTTCATCTGTGCAGGAGGGAGTTACTTATCATAGCCTCCCTCTTACGTATGGGATCAGTTGTAGCTTGCTACTAACAAGATTTTATGATCAAGAGCATGTGCAATATTTTTATTCAAATTTAGACGTTGTGTTTTCTTTTGTGCCTGTTATTGAATTCTTAAATAAGTTAGCTAAAGAGCATGATATAAAATTAGTTAGAGGATTCTTTGAGCCAACACTAACATTTGGAACTGCTTATGCACATCGCAATAACTTAACACGACAAGCCTGTAGAGAAAAGCTTTTTAGATCACACAGATGATAGACGAAAAGCATTAAAGGAAAGATTAGAAAAAGGTTTAGAAAAACGCACTTATGCAAATGATTATGCTTATACTGAAATTAAAACACAAGGCAAGTTAGCTATAGATGCATTACACGTAGGTAGACTCTGCATATATAGACCAAAATCTGATCAAGATAATTTGTTTGTGGGAACGAGTGAATGTAGGCATGTGTTTTTGTTTCAGAGCAAATGGACCTTTATGTTAAATGGACAAGACCCAGCGATTCCTGGAATCTATTACATCTGTGGGTTAAATGCATATTACCGTCTCCCTAAGGGATGGTATGGGACATGTTATTTGGGAATAATATTCCCAAAGATTTACCAGATTGATGACTTAAAACAACTACCTAAAACGTCTGAATTACAACATACCAGACAAAAACGAGAATCAGTGGCGGCTGTCATTGGTGACATATTTGGAGGTATAATCCCTTCAGTGGAGGTTATTCTAAACTGTTTGAAAATTCAAAAGTTGTCTACTATTGTGGATAACATGCTGACAAACTTTACAGGAGCTATACTTCTGATGGATACTGAACTTGCTGCAGAAAGAGCTATGACTCTTCAAAACCGGCTTGCTTTAGACATTCTTTTAGCAAAGAGTGGAGGTGTGTGCAAAATGCTTAATGAACGACATTGCTGCTCGTATATACCTGACAATAGTAAGAAAATTAGAAACATGCTTACTAACCTGACTAGAGATAGTATAGATTTGAAGGATCTAAAAGAACTTGGGGGCTCATTCTTACTTTGGCGGGCGGCGGAGGCCGCCCGCCAAAGTAACCCCATCAGAACACCGCACCGCGGTCGAAAGACCGCTGCGGTGATTCTGAGATTTGTCCTGGGCTGGCGGGCGGCCGCCAAAAGGCCGCCCGCCAGCCCAGGGCAAATCAACCTTCCCACGAGGACGCCGGCTCAGAATTGAGCCGGCGTAGTGGGAAGGTGCGACGGGTGCAGTGGCACCCGTCGCGTATTTCAGTGTCTGCATAGCAGACACTGAAATACTTTGCGGGGCCCTCTTACAGGGGCCCCTGCAGTGCCCATGCCATTGGCATGGGCACTGCAGGGGCCCCCGGGGGCCCCGCGGCACCCCCTACCGCCATCCTGTTCATGGCGGGTTTCCCGCCATGAACAGGATGGCGGTAGGGGGTGTCTGAATCCCCATGGTGGCGGAGCGTGCTCCGCCGCCATGGAGGATTCCCCCGAGCTGCGCAAAGTCGGCGGGAGACCGCCGACTTTCCGCTTCTGACCGCGGCTGAACCGCCGCGGTCAGAATGCTCGAGGGAGCACCGCCAGCCTGTCGGCGGTGCTCCCGTGGTCGGTGACCCTGGCGGTCACCGGCCGCCAGGGTCAGAATGACCCCCTTGGTGTTTGGGAGAAATTTGGAAAGGGAATTGCCCGAGTGGGAAGCTGGTTTACCAACATTTGGAATGGGGTACTTGCAAAAATTATGATGGGATTATTAATTGTTCTGATTTGTTTACTGGGATTTTGGGGAGCATGCAAAATGAATAATAAAGTGAACAAAAATTTGGCTAACAGAACAAAAAGAAACGAAGAAAGTGAAAGAGAGAAAATGTTTAATGAAATATGGGAAAGCTCACATAAGGGAAAAGATGTTGAAATGCACATTATGCGTAAAGTGAAGAATTAAAACCTGGAAGATTTGTGATGACGAGCGTCATCAGAGGAGGGACTGAGAGAGCGTATTTAATATTACATATTATAGACGTGAAATGCTTATGTCTAACAATGCTGTACTAAATAAAACATTCATTAAAGCGTATTCACAAATATGGAGAATCGTTAATATGTATAAACTAATGTCAACTGTAAGAAATAATCGTTTATAGTTTGCCTAACTGAGTACATTAAAACGTATAGAACTGCATTCATTAGAACTCGTATATCTTAAGTTAGCATGAGCCAAGCAGAAGCTGTGTAGCTCTCATATTAAAAGCGTATTTTTCCTGTCTCTTCAGTGTGCGGACTTGCAAACGACCATGACCCAGCTATTGTTCTTTCTGTATTAGTTTGAAACATGGGGACATTTTCCCATCCGCATGCTAGCATCTTTTAGTATAAAATGATGTGCTTCGAAACATTTGTAGATACTTCCAAGGACAATGGGACGAGGGAAAGAGAACTTTTAACCTGAGACGTGTGCCAAGATGATGAAGTAACCCCGGATATGCCACCTACGGAAAGCCGATTATGAAGACCAATCAGAAGACCAAACAATATCGAGAGATGACAAATGCATTACTTAATGTAAAATTCGATAGGTTAACAATGATGGGGTGTATTGACTAACCAATAGAATTTTGGGGGAATGAATTACTAGAAAGGGATAAAAACCCATGACACAGGAAATACTCATCATTAGGTAGGGAATGATATTGATTGCATCCCGAAACTCTGTCACACTATTTTGTGACTCGAGGTTTAGACAAACCATCCTTGCCCATATTACTGTCCCTTACACTCTTCTCTTTACGAGGAGAGTGTCTTGCCTCTAACTTAGATAGACTGATGGCGATCTGACTGATGTCCTGAAGACGAAGACTGATCCTGAATGCTGACTTAATCAGAGGAGGGTAATTATAAAATTGCTAATGAAAACTCATTTGCCTTTCTTTCTAGGTACCAACTGCTGTATGTTTTTATTAGAGACCGTAGTTAGATGTTTTCCAAATTGGTGTTCAAAATTGTTTTGCATGACGCCCAACATGCTAATGCTAATTAGAGGTTAGACGAGGTATTCATTCTGACTGACAAACTGACGTGACTGACATGGTGCTATGCTGAACTAGTATCTTAGAAAGTTCGATGTGTTATAATCTGCTTATATCTATCTGATTGTCTATGCTACTGATCTTTGCATTATTGAAACTTATTGTGGTTGTCATCTTGTAATCGTGCTTATATGCTTATTGACTTTGAGATTAATGCCTTTGCTACTAGATTGTAATCAATAGGGAATAAAACTTATAAACTTCATTAAGGTGTGGTTATTCATGACTGAAAGGTCATGGTTGTGCCAAATGTTTATTAATGTCTAAAGTAAGATATATTTTGGTGTTAAATGTTGACAATGTTATTGACATATTGATTGATATTTTGATCAGTTATCTCGTCCTCCGGTGTCTCACCACTGGGCCCAAAGATTCATTGGCCTAAAACGAGTCCTGGTGTGTATAAATTGACATAGACGGACGCGTTAACACTTGCACAGCAAGTATGCACTGCTCTCCTAATGCAAGAAAGAAAATATAGTAAAACAGCCATAATTCTGCCGCACTAATAATACCTCCTGCTCTGCAAAGGATGCTGTTTACTCTGCCCATCCCCTTGTGTTATCAATCCTAGGCTCAGAGCAGGCTTTATGCTGCTTTGTATTAAAATATCTCTCTATTTCTCGCCCTCTCCTTCCCTCCCCCCCCCATCCCACCTCTTTCCCACCCCGTTACTTGGGCCCTGTTCAATGTGCAGCAAGGGTGACCTGGACGCTAATGCTAACAAGAAAAATGGGCACCACACTTCTTTACATAGTGAGTCGGTGGAGGGGCTCATGTGCCATGAAGAGATCTCTTCCAGACAGCTTTCTACTGTAATATAATCTATTCTGTCTTTCTGCTAACCTTATTGTCACGTTTAAAACTCTTCAGAACCAAGCAACCAGATTGCACCTTAACCTTTGAAAGTGATCAAACCTACATTTAAAGACTCCTATGACTTCCAGTTGACAGGATTACATTCAAAGGTTTGTGTACCTACAGAAAGCATATGGGGGCAAAAGTACTACATCGGAAAGAACTATAGATTCACACTTTTTGAGTGCAGTTTTCAACTGCATGTGTGGTCTACAACTGATGGGAAATAATGAAAGTCCAGCATTCATCAAGTCTTATTTCCTGTTAGTCTGATTCACAGTTTTGATTTTTTTAAAGTTTTTCCTTACAACTATCGTAATTGGATAAGTATTTTGCTCTGTATTACCAACGTAAATGGTGATTCTCAAAGGACGTTGAAACTCCTTTCCTAATTCTCCCATGAAGATTTGATCACTGTGAATGAGTCAGTGAACGCTTTAGTGCCTGGTCACCCTGATGGTCTTTGGGTCTGTCTGTCACTGGCATGCGGATTTACCAGGTGCACTCTGTACCCCTAGCGGCAGAAGAATAACAATGGCTACTGTACCACCTTTGCAATTTTTTATGTTGCATGCCGTAAGGCAGGTCTGTTGGCGACAGAAGGATTTGCCCTCAGTACATTGGGTTGTTTGAGGAAGACTGGGGAGGGCATGGAGGTGCATTATGACTACAACCGTATGGATGCCGTATTCTGCCTTTGCATGTGCATGAGGCATTTTTCAATTCCTCGCCTGAATTTAACAGCTCCAGGACGACTGTAGAAGGAGGAGATGTTGCTAGGGTGGCACAAGATAGCTTGGGCTCTCAACCACAAGTGCCATGGGTCTTGGGTAAAAAAAGCAGAAGTACAAGAGCAGCATTAGCAGGGAGGACCATGGAGGCAAGCCCCAGAAACACAGAGTGACGATGGGGCACAAGGAGCAAGAAGAGTGTCTGAGGCTACATCATTGACCATAGCAAGTCAGACCAGTGGTGTGCTAACAACAGCAAGTAGTGGTGGACAGGACCAAGGAGCGCGCAGCTCCAGGGGAGAGTAACCCATGTTTAGGTCCAGGATCCTGATAGGAGCCGTCACAGGGGTGGGCAACCAGACCAGAAATGTGTCATTCAGGGACTGCTAGGAATTCAGCAATCAAGCTTTTTTTTTTTTTAGATCACCATGCAAGTTCCAACACAAATGCTCAAAATGCAATGGAAAGCACGATTGCAAAGTGTTGGTGAGCAAGGGACAGGAGGAGAATCCTAAGGCAGGGTTATGGAACAGGGACAATGGGCAAAGGCCAGTACATCAGTTAGGCTGGAGGGAATGGGGCCGTGGTTAGCAGGAATGGCCGCTCAAACACAGAAAAAATGCTTTAGGTTAGGATTTTGGATACCATACTTTGTGCTTCCGCATAGCCTCTACATGAAAAATGTATGTTCTGTAAGATACATGGCTGAGAATGCTCCTGAAAATCTAATGAAAGATGTTCAGACAGGGATTATAGTGGGAACTTTTGGGGAAAACCCATTCTTATACTTCATCAGATTTCCTTTAGTTCTTGTCCCAAATAAGAGGAGAATTTGGGCTGATACACTACATAAAGGTGAGTCAGTGAATGACTATTTTGAACAGAGTGAATGTTCGGTCTCCCATGACAGCATCAACAAGGCCATTTCTTTGGTCCTATAATGCGGGGAGTGTGCTGAGATGAATCGACTGACTTGAAACCAGCATTACCATTACTACTGGTGCACCCAGACAACTTTCCCTTTCTAGTAACTTATTCTGACGATCAGCTCTTCATTGACAAGGCAATGCTAATGGATAACTCAGTGGCATGCACAGTTTTCAAAAACTTCAGTTTGTTTCTAGAGTGTATGTTAAAGGTAGTGGAAGGGTCTTAGTAGGTGCTGCACTACCTTAATACGGTGTTGCTTGTTGGAAGAAGAAAAGGGCATGTAGAATACATCCAACTGATGGAGGGATTGAAAGAGAGTATTGGAAGTGTTTGAAGTGCCACTGGCCCCTGAAAAGATTGAAGGGCCAGCCACAACCATAAAGTTCTTAGGAACTTAAATGGATTCCGTGGCCAGGGTGTGAAACTCGCCAGCTGCCAAGGTGGAGATGTAGAGAGACGTGCTGTGGAAGGTGGTGCAGAATAAGAGGTGCGATGTGAGGACGTTGCCGCAGGTTTTGGGTAACCTGAACTTTGTGTGTAAAATAGTGGCTTAGGGCACAACAGTGTTTTGCAAAAGCGTGGCTTTCAACATGGGAGGGACATTGTAAGTGTACCGCAGGATTAGGTTCACAGAGGGGAGAAGGCAGGATATGGTGACTTGGATTGAATGTTCGGACAGTTACAACGAAGTGGCGATGTAGTTGATAATGGACTCAGTTTCCTGGGTGGTGAAAATCTTTTCAAAAGCATCACCTGCGGGTGGTTTCAGTCTTTAACGGAAAAGGCCGTTGTGTGCAGAGAAGTGGCCTGAAAACTGGAAGAAATGCAAACACAGCATTGTCTTTTTAGAGTTCTTCCTCTTGGTATTGGCTGTGATATTGTGGTACAGCAGATAGAAGATGTGAGGATCCCAGTTGTTATTGACAATACACTGGTGGCAGTGACAACAAACAACCAGCCAATGACCGATGGGTGATGTAATTGGTGAGAGACTTGCTATAGAGGTGTTTGTGATGGAATGTATTGTTTTAAGCAAGGCATATTCCTAGGCCATTCCGTAACATTGCTGATGCACTGTCTCCATATCAGTTTTCGAGGTTCCGTGGGCTGGCTCCAGGAGCAGGCAGGCATGGGGAAGCAGGACTGATGATGTGGAATGAGGGCGTTGAGATCAGCAGAAAGCTCATTGGCATTGTTCATGAAGAAAACTTGTTGGCAATCATGGAAGGAGTTTCTGATGATTAGAGTAAAGAGAAGGCATAAGGACACAGCAGGTTTGGAATTGAGGAAGGCAAATGCGGTGAATATTTTGATGCTGCACCTTGAGAGGCATTGTCCCCGATGGCCAAAGAGAGGAAGGTGTTGGGTATTTTGCTGAGTACAAAATTATTCTGGGGTTAGGGATCCTGAGGTAGTGAATTTGTAAAGCAAAAAGTGGTGGGGGTACTAGAGAGAGGGGTAGGAGGACAAAACCAGGGCAAGAAAAGTGTATTTTGGGGAAAAGACTATGCTGCAGGCATGAAACACATGCTCTTCCTCCTCAAACTCCCGATATACTGAAACAGTTTTGCTCTTTTTTTTTGGACGATTGAGGGTGTCTGAAGTAGTAGGGTCGAGGCACGGTGATAGGATTAGCATGGGCAACCTGGAGATAGACGGCCGTGACCTGGGGATTAAATTAGGTAACAGCAAGACAGAGCAGAGGGGGAAAGGAATGTAGGTGTTGTTGGTGAGACTGGGAAAGGGGAGAAATGTTCAGTGGCATTGCATAGTGAATAAGAGAGGTTGAAGAGTGAGGGTTGAGTGAGAACGTCATGCATGAAGATGGAAGAGGGGTGGCTGACAGGCAGGTGCTCGGGGTGCTGAATGAATACTTACAGGATATGGGGCGGTGGCTGGGTGACATTGAGACTCAATCCTTCAAGACTGGGTCTGCTACGGAATGGCATGGCCTGGGGTGAGGAAGGGCTGAAAATGTTGGGGCGCTGGAAGTCATATAAGGTATGGGGTTATGTGAGCCTATGAGGTGAGAGTAAGTGGGGATAGCTAATAGAGGTATTGTTTCTTGACAGAGAAGAGGACAGATAGCATTAAGAAAAAGGTGATACAGATTTGGGGTCAATCCACAGTTAAATGGGCTGAGGATCATGGACAGCGACAGTCATGTTGACAGCAGGTTGGATTAGAGTGTATTGGATGAGGAAATTGTATCAGATTTGTGTCATGGAGTTTAGCGGAATGCGTTGGGACCCTCTGCTACCCACATTATTGGAGAAGGGTGAGAAGGGGCCTCGGCTCCTTATGGGTAAATTCACTTAAGAAATAATGACTTCTGGCAATTGCTTAGAGTTACCGAAGATGGTGAAGAGAGACTTGAAGGTAGGGCAGAACAAATGGAAGAGCACTGAGATTTGTGGGACATAGCTGCTGTCCAGGAGGGTATGTAGAAGGTCTGGTAAACTATTGGCTATTAACAGGGCACTTAAACAGGTCAACAGACAGATATAATGGTTTTCCACAATTCGTAATATAGTGGTAGTGAACCACACAGAAATTGAGAACACATAGCTGATGCTGTTCCAGGAGGATGTGGTCTATTTGTCGTCCCTCAGGAAAAGGATGCAGTTGATAAAAACAATGGAAGTCCTGGAAGAATTGTGGGGAAAGAACTCTTCAACGTGGGGTGAGGCATAAAGAACACCTCAATTAAGGGTATTTCTGGGGGTGGCAATAGAGAGCTTAGATTAAGACCGGGGAGAACAGATAAGGCGAAAGAGCAGAATCGTGGGAGAAAATAACTTTAAGCAGGGAGAAAGCATAGAAAACTTAGGCCTGCAAGAAGTCTGAAAAGATGTAGATTGAAACTTATAACTAAGGTATAGAAATAGGAGTTATTATGTAATATATAGGATGGTCTGGTATTAAAGGAAGGGACGTTTGGTGCTTTAAAAGGGAGGGTATTTTGTAGGGGAGGGGCTTTGGCTAAAGTTCGGGACGTGTAGAATAAAAGTTTACGCTGAAGGATGCTATGTTGTGAGCTCTGCTTGCTTCCAGTAGCACAGCCTTTTTTAAACAAAATTCAAAGTTTCTGGAGTCCTTCTTCCCCAAAGCGTGGATCTAGTACTAGTCTAGGGCTGACCGATTTCCAAAATCGAGTCTGGAGAAATCATCAGTTGGTCCTGTGGTCTGAAAATGGCATCAACTTGACCATTTAGTGTACACTTAGCCAGCACTGAAACAAGCGTGCTACTTTTTTGGGAGCATAATAATGAACAAACTAACTCTATTCCATTTTCTCCTGCCATAAACCATGCAAAAATGAGTTACTTTCAATTTAAATAATAAACAAGAGGGAAGGTCACACTCGCACTTACTGCTCCAAACTTTTTGAGGGAAAAAAACTCTCAAAAAGAGGATTGTCTCAAAATCACCAGCGGAAAAATGTCACTCATGCTCAGCTGGAGTGCTATGTTATAACATGGGTACCCCATACGTGGTATAGGGCAATTTGCGTTTTCAGTGTTTGGTTTTGATTCTGATTGTAGTGCATTCCACAAATGAGGCACAGTTGGCCATAGTTTACGTGCTAAGAATTGGTGCGGATGCTCATGTCCCGTGAGTCACACGTCGTATATAAAATGGCAGCCATGTTGGTTGGAGACACTTTTATGCAAAGTCTGTGAAAATAAAGCCTAGTTATCCACATGGCAACAATTTTGCGCACAGTTATTTTATGCCTTCAACCAATCATACATGGCTGCACGTTTATATCAAGAGCTCCTCTTCTTTGGCCATTAGAAGTGGCCTTTTTATCTGGGCCATGTAAATTTCTTTCGCAGGCTCACCTCAAATGGCCACTGTGTGTCCTCACCATGCCATGGCCATGGGCCATGCTTTATGACAGCAATGTGTCATGTCTGTGTCTACTGCTACCATGGCTGTGTCATGTGACTCATCTATCCTACTAATGTTTCTTCATGGATGACGTTTCTGGCATGTGACTTCATCCTTCTGTGGTCTGGATACCTGCTCATTATGGGATCTGCGACACAACAGAAGGCACTGCATGGGCACCAGTATTCCTGTGGTCAGACTGCAACAAAAAATACACCCAGATACCAAAATGAAAGTGCCCCCATTACTGAATCAGACAGCTAAAGAATTGGCCCACATTTTGCAAATCGTTCAGCTTTCATCTTGTAAAAGACAAGCTGTATTTGTGTTTTGTAAGGGTTGTGAAATGTGCGCAATTCCATGAAATTTCAGCAAAATTATGCAGACTTTTACATAGTTAAGTGAAATGTAAAGCTGCAATTTTGCACTATATTTTAGGGCGCAGTGCATCCATTTTTTGAGCTAGAATTAATATAAGCAAAAGCACCATGAACAACAGCCGCTCGCATTCAGTTGTTCTATGTATTCACAGTAAATCTGTGAATTGCGTGAAATTATGCTGAGTGGCATAATGGTGTCCTTTTTTAAATTTCATGTAATGCAAGCGTGAAGCTAAATTTCCCAGAACTACCTGAATTCACGCAGGCTTAACTTAAATTACATAGTGTTTTTCAAGATATTGGAGCCTATATTATGTGTGCTTGCGGTAATCTAAGGGAAAATAACTGTAAAAACGGACCCACCAGACCATAAAAATGTACCACAAACAGCCAAGAAAACGGCCCGCACACTGACCTGTAGAACACCTTTCTTGCACTGCCAGATTGCCCTACAGGCCAATTTCGCGCTGGGCTGGGGTTGTTTGTGTCCTGACTCGGCTTTCCTCGCCCATGCTGTCGCATGCCCTCCACCCCCGCACACACTTACAGTGCACTGACAAAGAGCGCGTGACTCTCGGTGCACATTTTCACTTGCTTTGACTTGTAATTGAACGCAGCCCTCGCGATCGGGTCTCGAGCCCGTGCACCACCTCTGGGCGCGTGGTATAGAGTGTATGAGTTTTGAAGGGGGGCGGGAGGGGGGCATGCAGCTGTTTAATTGTCTGGCCGGGGCCCAGGCGAGGTCGTGTGAGGCAGCATTATATTTAATTATCTGACTCACTCTGACAAGGTGCGCCCTGTGCTGACCCTGAGTCCATAACTGACTGGGAGTTGCGCCAGGTAGTGGTTTGGGCAATACTTGTTTGATTTAATCCCCTTTCTTCTCAACGTGCTTCACTGACCCCATAACCTTACTACAAGTCTCACGCATTTCCGATTCCACTGGCCTCAAACGCCTCTGTTCTAAGACACTAGCCTTGCAAACGCCTACGTATTCATTCATCATATTTTTGTGTGCGTTATGTAACCCCTGGGTGGACAGTCTAATCCTCCATTACAGGGACTTCCGATGAATTCATCGACGTCAGTGCAATCACACTTACTGGCGCGTCACTGGCGTCATGCACTTCCATGGTGCATCCCTCATTCACACATCATTGGCCTACCTAGCTTGTGAAAATAATTGCAGCCTTGCCCCACACCACCCAGCCCGACCACTTGCACCGAACCTCACCACACCTCATTGGCCTCATATGCATCAGAGAAGACTCACTCATCACCACGTCACACCTCACACACCTCACTGCAGTCTCTATCATTTTACAAACTACTGACGCCATGGGTTTCAAAGAAGTCTCCCTCATTCCATGTGCCAGTGGCCTTGTAGGAATACCAGTACATTTTCTATATCAAGAGCCTCATAAACAAAGGCTTTCGATATATGTGCATCTGTGATAACATCTCACCAGATAATGTACTGCCTTAATATCAAGACATGCCAATGGCTGAATAACGTCAATAGGATCACAACATTTGTCACACCATGGACCTCACGTATTTTCATGAAATTACTCGTGGACTTCATTGGACCCTCACTCAATCTCGCATCACTGAGTCTGTATAGTTCAACAGTGCCTTCCTCAATTCCCCAGAATTGGCTTTGAATTACAGTATTTCTTCAAACCACTTGCCTCGTACACCTAGGTCATCATTACAAATGGCCAAGAAAATCAGCCAAGTTTCTCCAAGACCCACCACCAGTGTTACAGTTACAGGAGGTAGGGGTAACTCAGATGGTGGTGAAAATCCGCCTCCTTATGAGTTGGACATTGAGAGTCCAATATGAAATGAAGAATTACTGTCGGAATCAGTAGTACTACCAGGAAAATTGGAAAGTACTGGTCTAATTCCCTCATTGTCAATTGTCCCAAGACTTTCACATAGAGATTTCAACTTCTATCAGCAGCCAAAACTGTGTTATTCTTGCCTCCACAGTAAATGCATCAGGAGAACAGATTTGCTCCATTAATATGCCCTGTGGAACATGGTTGTGTGTATATCTTCGGAATGTGTGCTTCTGGGTGCTGTAGTCGTGACTGCCTTTATGCTCCATCTCTGCAGCTCCTCTCTTCTCCCACTTTGAGGGGAATCCACTTGATTTCCCAACCAGGGAATTACTTCTCCAAACAGTGTAGGATGAAGCACTCAAAAATCTGAGACGCTTGAGTCTTGTTGGACTTTCTGCAGGGTTGTCCCCAAGCTTTTGCCCTTCTGAGTTCTGAACCCATTTTTGTTGGATTTTAGAACTTAGCACTCTTTACCACTGCTACCCAGTGCTAAACTGGCATGTGCTCTCTCCTTTAAACATAGTAAAAGTGGCTTGCACACAATTGGCACATTTAATATACTTGTAAGTGAAAGTGAAAGCATGGGAAAGAATTGAGTATGGTACTAAAACTCAATCCAAGCAAATATAAATTCTTTATAATGGACTCCTGTTCAAAGCCTTGAACTCAGTTATAAATCTCAGCTAAACTTCAGCTTGAGCAAAAGCAGCATCAACCTGACGTGCATGGATCTGTGATGCTTTTTGGCATCAAGCTATGTCTCCAAGAGGCTGTGAGCAAATTGGAATGTCACTGGCCTCTTGGCCTTCCTCTCTTTCTAGGGATTATTGGCTAAAAGCCCTAGACAGTTGAAGTAGCCTGGTTTAACTGGCAGCTTTACAGTAACCATCTCATCTGACAAAGAGGTGTGGTAATCAGCAAAGGCCAAGTGCAGATTATATGATCGTGTAGCAGTGACTCTGCATGGCTAGAACACTCCCCCACTCCAACATGAAACGCTCTATTGGGGTCCTTCCTTGTAATCCCCAGCACGCTTTAACCTTTGTCTGGATTAGCATCAAACTTTAGTCACGCTCCTCGGCACAGATACTGGGGAGCATCTCTGAGCTTCGTCTGGGGATCCTCTGACTCTGCTGAGTTATGCAGAGTTCTAACATGTAGCTGCCCCCTGTTCCCCTGATCCAGAGCTACCTATAGGACAGTGAGGTCCAGTTTTGACTGTTTGAGATATCTGGATCAGAACTACAAATCTCTCTTCGGGGTTATAGAGGCCTCTCACCCCTTTCAGCTGAATGAGGGACTTCATGGGTACTGGGGACCTTTGTGCCCACAGCACTGTTGGCTGCCTACAGTTCCAAATATACAGCAGCCCAGTGGTTTAGGGATCAATTGCATAGCCTGAACAGCTAGATATTATTTGAAACTGAGCATGTGTGGTTGGTTTTGAGCTGACCTGTGATTTTTCTTTTAGTATGGGATAGGCTTGACTTGCATATTTCATACTTTCCACACTAACATGTTAGAGGATTTCACTTGAGAGATTATAGTTGGAGGGATGCTCTTGATAACGGTGTGAGAGCCAGGGTTTCAATTAATTTCTTTCAGGTCTGTAAGAAAGGCGTTAAGTTTTGATGTGTTGGGTTTCAGAAGGTGGTGGGCATAAATCCTTTTTTGTAAATCAGGCAGGATTTTTTGCCTATGTCTTGGTTTTCGGCTAATTATGTCCTGGAAGGAGGTCTGATGTGCAAAAGAAAAAAGAGGTCTGATTTGTAATTGGACTTTCACAGGGATTCATGTGCATGTAAGAGCATGGGAGCATGAGAGCAATACGACCCTTGTAGTCTGCCATAGAACAAGCACAGTGCAATTACACTGATATTTTTATTTGAATGAATAGGAATTGGTTGAGAAAAAATGTGAAACCCCACTTTAAAGATTTTCCTTTCACATCTTAATGCATGCTTCCCGCTTCCAATCTTTAGCGAAAATTGATGTAGGGCAGGCTTAGTAATTCACTTATGACACGAGTCCATCATGTGGAGTATTGCCATTTATATCCTGCAAAGATTGGGAAAGCCTTTTTGGGAGAACACTCCTTTTTCCCATGACTGTCATTGAAGAAGCCTGTAGCTTAATGCATCCTTTTCTGTTGATTACGTTGTCTTTACAGAACTTTAGAGTTATGGCTGCTTGATGTCTTTTTGTAGCTAGATAGGTTCCTATGTGTCAGTGATGTCTTTTTGGAAAAAGCAAGTCTTTGTTTTCCATTTGAAGGGTAGGAGATCACGGTGGGTGTGTAGAAGAACTGAAAATTATTTTGTAATGCTGTGTCCGCTCCCAAAGAAGGATTGCACTAGGGCTTTGCTTTTGTGATTGTAGATTTTCTTCAAAAAGAGGAAAGCGCTTACAAATTGCATCCCTGATTCAGTTTGTTGGCTTGGTCCTTTGTTCACAGGGTTTGTGCTTCAAGAGGCGAGAAGTGAAGTGATTTCAAGTACAGTAGTGATGTAGGGAATGAGTCTGACTCCTGTTACAGTCCGTGCTGCTTTTGTGAACACTGTAGGTGTGGGTGGGTGAACAGCAGGTGGTCTAAGGAGTTGTGTGTTGCTGTAGTAAAGCATAGCCATTACAATGACATTAACCACAGTTCTGTAGTTGATGACTGTGATGAGTGCTCTCATTTCAGAGGAGTAAATGAGATTGGAATTGGGTAAATTCTATTGTGGATGAGGTTGATTGGCATATGAATTGAAGAGTTTAGGGGCACGCCCCTGACAGTGTTCTGAAAGCCAGGTGTGAAGAGAGAGAATTTTGTTTTTCAAGACTTAGAGTAAGGGATTGAGTGTAGATGGGGTCAGTTTCAGAACATCTAAGTTTTGATTGCCATCAGCCAGGATTTCAGGTGGATTATGTTTGGTAGGGAGGGGGCACTGTTGTAAGGCTGTCTCTTGCGTTTTGATGCCCAGGAATGCCATGATTCCCATGAAGGTCTCCAGAAGCCTCATGCGTAGGCTGAAAATCACAAGAAAGAGTTGCACGTCTTAGCTGACTCTGCAGAGTATGTAGAGATTAGAGGGTTCCAATATTTTGATTGGAATGTGTTGCAAAGAAGAAATCAATTCAGAGCATACATAATGTATAAAAAGGTGGTGATAAAAAAAAAGATTGGTCTTGCTATTGCCCAATTGGTGGAAATCATGTTTCACCACCCGGAGGGTTAACTTTTGTGTGCCATACCAGAGCCATGGCTTGAGCTGTTGTAAACTACAATAAGAATAGTAAATCTGTACTTCCCTATATGCATTTGTTTTCTCGATATTCTGTTTTTCGGTATTTTGGCCATTGCACATTTCTGTTGTCAATATCTCAGCATAAAGCCTATTTTGTGAGTAGTTCGTGTGGTATGTGTTTTATTTCTCTTTTTCCTTTTTGTTCCTGTTTGCTTGTTCCTGTTTATTCCATTACGAATGCAGGATGACAAGTGCCCAAAAAAACAATCTGAACTGGATGAGATACGTAGAGGTTGGCCTGCGACGTTTGGAGGTCTCTGGAGTCTTTGGTACATACGTTTGTTTTTAGGGAAGTACAAGACTTCATGCGTGTAAGAAACTTCTCGAACGTCTTGTTGCCAGGAAGTACTTGATAATGGCGAGCACTTCTTCGCTGAAGATTTTACTTGGTATAGTGTTGCAGGCCTTCTTTTCTGTTAGGACTCAAGCAGGTTCTGCCACAGGGTGGCTGTAGTTCACAGGCCGGGTTGAAAGGATTCCAGATGAGTCCGACTATCTTTCGGTTCTCTGACTGCGGATGGGAAAAGGGGAAGACGGTGGCCTCTCGTATTCGCCAGTTCGCGTGCACCGGCGGAAGGGAGCATTACGCCGCTCCTTCGCACGCGCATTCTGCTAATCCACTCCCCTCAGCTCCGTCTTTCGAGGCCCAGGCTGGCTTTCCAGGAAAAGACCTTGAAACAATTTTGTTCGTTCCGGGGCGTGAGTCCAGGAACAGGCTGGCTTTCCATAACGACGAGGGGTGGCACTCATTTTGGGAACAGATGTGAAGGAGTACTCGCAAGGGGGGACTGACCATTCTGTCGGGCGCAGGCGGCAGGCCACGGGGCTGCTTTAAGAGCAGGACCTGCTGTTACGACCCAGTCATGGCCCCATTCTTGTCACAGACTTGGGTCAACGTCTCAAAGAGCACATATTTCACAGGTCTTAATTTTCATTCCAGTCTGGCCCTACTTAAAGATGGATTCGCCTAAAGGCGAACATTACTCACTACGACCATAGCATCTAGCATCTTCCCAGGGCAAAAGGTAGAGTCTACGCCCAGAAGCAGGATGGACAACTGGAACACCAGGAGACTTCCCGACAGCCTGGATTCTCTGAAAGGCTGGTAGGCCTCAGCAAGAGTCAGTCGGATTTAACAGCTAAGACTGACTGAGTGAAGGGACTGAGGCTCAGAACCAATTGTTAGGTTCAATTCTGATAGGCAGGCAGGGCAGGGGTAAAGTCAGTTGCATGACATTCACACATAGGAATGAAAGTCTGGTCAGGATAGACCTCTAGGAGGCGCTGATATGCCCTGAAATCTTCCACTTCACAGGTAAGGCTAGCGTGACTCTACTCCTGTCTTTCCTACTCACTGAATAAAGCATAAATACGAACAAGTACCTCTAAGTCCATCTTACTGGACCGATTCTTTACCCTTTGTTACAGCCCATGGACAGGACTCTGCCTTTTTCACTCCAATACTTTTTCACCATCCATCAGTCTATAGGCCTTCCTTCCATTTTTATTTGGCCCTCACCAAGCACTACCTATTAAAAACACTAAGGGGCATATTTAAGAGGGCCTAGCGCCTCCTTGTGCCACATTAGCGTATTTTTTTTATGCTAATGTGGCCCAACAAGGCTAAAATCGCCGTGCCAGATTCACAAAGTGGCTCAATACTAGCATTGTGCAACATTATAGCCCCTTGGTCTACATTATGTCTGCGCCAGGCATAATGTATGCAAAGGGGGAGGGGGGGGGGAGAAATGATTTCTTTGCACCTTTTTTTCAGCATTTTTAATACCTACTCAAAGCAGGCGTTAAACGGGGGCATGCAATTGTTTTCAATGGGACCCTATGTAATGTTGGCGCTAACCCTGACCAGTACATAAATAGCATCAGAAATTAAGATGCTATTGCTCCCTACCCTGTGACATGGTGGCGGTAAGGAGGGCGCAAAGGGCTGCGAGAAAAGTGGAGCTACATGTAATGTACCTCCATGTTTCGTAAATCTGGCCCTAAATATGTTATCTTCCAGAATAAAGCTGTTGTAGTTGCTATCAAGTCTGAGCCCAAAGACTTGTTTCTACTAAACAAAGCTACGGCTTGACAAAGCCTTTTACCATTTTCAAGCATATTGTTTTAAGCATAGAATTAGCAAGTGTCCATGGTCATGTGGCAAAATGGTATTTTAAGAAATACTATCTAACATAAATATAGTGTTCTACATATTGTTTATGAAAATATTTTCCCACTGGATGTATATTTTCTACAGTTAATTTCAATTGATCGATATTCAGGACACAATACTCATGTCAGGGATACAGATAATGATTTTCTGGTACCACACCACAGTCCACACCAAGCTGAAAAATGCGAACGGTATTCCAGGCATAATAATACAGACGAGGATTACTATAATCCCATCCGAGACAAAGTGGAATAAGTGAAAATGTGGTCACTTTTTTAGCTGGACATCCATAGCAACTGATATAAGATTTAGGGTGTGAGGAATCTGAATGTTGGTGTTGTAGATGTGTTTCCTGTAAAGGGGCAGCTCTCTCATATAAAGCCAGTGAACTACCCAGGGTTTCCTAAATGACGATGCGTCCAATATTTCAGAACATGCTCTATAGATAGAGAATTTTAGAAATGACCTCCAGAATTTGACAGAGAATTCAAGACAGTGCCTCCAAAACATGACACAACATGCAAGATGTGGCTTCTAGAGATAGACAAAGTACTTCCGATGTGACTGCTAGAACTGAATAGAATATTTCAAATATGGTATCTAAAATTGGACATAATGTTCCATATGCAATCTCTAGAACTGTACATGGCACTCTGTGTGGGGTTTCAGTAAAGTATGTAGTCTCGACCTGCCAACTTTTATCCGGGGGATGTGGATATTATCACACCAAGAAGTTATCCGCTATGATAAAATCCCCACAACTCATAATTTTTGATATGCAAGTTAAATTAGTTACTGCATTGGACTTGAATTATATGGGGCACTCATAATCAGGTCCTATGTGGCTACATCAGACTGACTGGGATTACGCACTCTTACAATATATCTAACTATTAAGGAAAGTACTGGTAGATGCCAAAACTGCCTTATTAGACACATAGAAATAAAGTAGGTTAACTTTTAAGTTTAAGAAAATGGCAAAACAGTAAACATTCTTTCCAAAATTTCTAGTTTGTGACTGCTGGAATTAACATAGCACTCAATTTAAGGATATTACATACCAAATAACTCTAAACGTATATATCTTGTACACCTGTAAACATGTGGCTATTACACCTCACCTAGTTCTCTTTGTGTGGAAAAAAACACATCACCAAACACTACACTTGTTGATGTAGCAAATCAAGTAGCCGTAAACTTGTGGATACCACAATACCTAGTCTTATGGATATCAGAAAATCACTTAGGGCCTGATTTAGATCTTGGTGGATGGAATACTCTGTCACAAACCTGACGAATATCCAGTCCGCCATATTATGATCTCCATAGGATATAATGGGATCATAATACGGCGGATGGGATATTCGTCACTTTTGTGACAGTGTATTTCTCTCCACCAAGATCTAAATGAGGCCCTTACATCTGCACTTGCAGATATTGACTCTCACACAGCCCTAATCTTGTGAATATCACTTATTTTCCAGATCTAGACTAGTGGATATAACATATCAGCAAGCCCTCTACTTGAGTACATTTTATATGACACAACTCTAAACTTGTGGATATCATATTTCGTATTGCCCTAAATTTGTGGCTACACCTATCACCTATCCCAACTTGTGGATATCATGTATTACAGAGTTGTGTGCTTATTTCAATATCACTTAGCCTAACACTTTGTTAATAGCACGGTCACTACATTCTCCTCTTGAAACATGGCTAATTTATCTACTGAGGCCTGCTGTAACTCACTGTCACTTAGTCAAGCAAGCAGCTGATTTCAAAATCCGTTTATTAGTCCATAAGGCTTTCTATGAAAATCCCACAAAATCTTCAGGTTTTTGGAACACTTGTTGCCAACAGGACAGCGAAGGGCTGCTTCCCAACTTAGGCCCGCCACCTGTATGGTGTGATACTCATACATATACAAGGGACTTTCCTACTGCCCTCTCTCTTACTGCTCCATCACTCCCCATGATGTGAAGCATCTCACTAACTCAAAATGCACAGGTTTAACTTCCATATATCGGAAATAGCATAACAATTTTGCATGAGAGGCCTATAGAAAAATATGTAACAGGGTTTGAAAACAGGATGAAATACTGTGATTCTTATACATGACTAATGGGCATATTTAGAGTTTTGTGGGCAGGATAGCAGAGGACATTGCCTCCACTATCCTGAGGAACCTCCGCCCACCAGCCCCATGGACAATATTTCTACATTGGCAGGAACTGCAATCATGGCAGTCCCTGCTAATGTAGGATAAGGTTGACTAACAGTACCATCAGCCACGATGGATGTCCGTCAAACATTTTAAAGTCTCAAAGTGGGAGTTTGTTTTTGAAAACCCCAAAAAAACTAATGACCCCCACCTTGGGAGTTTTCTCCCAGAGATTGGGGGTAAGTGTTTTTTTTTACTGTCCCTCATTGCCAGGTTTTTACTGGCGGTGAAGGACAAGGGAAAAATGCATTACACAGTTCACCCTAAAAAATAGTGGATAGTATAATGCAACTCCTCTGCTCTATTTGTGCTTAATCCACCGGGCTTCTGAGGGAGTATTCTGTCAATGGAATTCTTAAGATCTGCCCTTCTCTCTGTAAAGTTTGTGATAGAGTACCTTGTCTGACAACTCTTATTCAGGCCCTGACTCCCTAACATTGGGCTCCAGTGGAGTAGCATGCTTTAGTGCCTCGTCAGGGATAGTAAACACTATAAAAATATTTATTCATAACATACCTTATCATACCTTGAGGCAGACCTTGTGGCATTCCAGAAAGTACTGAAATCTCTCTTGTTTCACAAGGCATTTGCACCGCAGTGTAGCAAATTGCGTTGCCAGTCTTCAACCGATAAAGAGAGCATCCATTCATGCTTATGCAGCCTCTGCATTCCTTCAAACAAATATCACAAGGTGATTTTATGGATCTGGTTGAGGCAAACAGGCCTTACTGCTGGCCTTCTGACCCTTGTCCACCACAAATCTTCAAGAACCTTCTTCTAACTACCTCTGCTGCCACACCAGTAAGAAGAATTATCAACAATTCTTTAACAACAGGAATCTTCCCTGAAGACCTCAAAAAGCCATTTAGACACTTATTAGTAAAGAAAACAAACCTGGACCTTTATGACCTCAACAACTACAGACCGATTTCAAATGGAACTTTCCTGGGAAAACTGATAGAAAGAGCAGCATTCACCCAGATGTTACAATTTATTGAAGATAACCTCATACTTTCAGATTTCCAGACAGGATTCTACCCATGAAGAGGCACAGAATCTGTCATTATTGCCATCTGGGGTGACCTTAAAAACAGTAGACCAGAACGAGGTTGATGCCCTACTTCCCTTGGAACTCTCAGCTACGTAACCACCGTACTCAAACATTAATGTACATCATATTCCTGTGTATATAAACATTTATAATTCGATTATATGTATGCATCTAGATATGTATATTTCTCTTTACAAATAAGTATAAAAGTTATGGTTTTTAAAATATATAGATACTCTTTAGGACTGCTTAACACATGTATATATTACTTAAAGTTAAATATGTATATTTTTGTATGTGTGTGTATGTATATATATATATATATAAACAATGAAGAAGCTTCCAAGGAAGAACGCACACTCGGGAAATCCCAGAACTCAAATAGAGTAATTTATTTCACACACTACGCGTTTCGGCTGTCTAGCAGCCTTGATCACGGCTTCTTCATTGTTTCTATTTTTAACCGGAGTGCTCTGCCGGTTCTCTACGCACCACCTCTCTCGGGCCTCCAGGAGCCCAGCTGTGAGCATTGCTATAGTGAATATATATATATATATATATATATATGTATATGTTATGTGGATGTATGTGTGTGTGTGTGTATATATATATATATACATATATATATATATATATATACACACACATATATATATAAATATATATATATATAATTTTATACTTAATATTTATATAAGTCACTGCATAGTTTTCTTATATGTTATTTGAATAGATGCTTATGGGTTGCTGTTTTATTTATATATCACAATATGTAAATAGTATCATACCTATTTTTTCTAAAAGTATATCACTACTTATATACTAAGGAAAATATTAAATTAATAAATATTAGTAATACAAATTCAGAAATAAATTAGCTTAAAGAACAGCAACACTTGAAAGCCTGAGTTAAAAAAAAAAATACTTTAAATATCAATATATTCTCTTCCTTATACATGTACACCCTCTCTATGTACTTATGTATCTATTTATTTCTTTACCTTTCTGTAGAAGAAGAAAAAAAGCTTTGACTGTATCCAACGCACTACTCTATGTCTCACCCAATACCTCTCTCAATATATCCTCTGCCTCCACTCTCTGACTCATCCCAAATCTCAATCTACTACAATGATCTGCAAAATAGACTCTTCCATCCTCTATCCCTCCTTGGATCACCCCAGACTGTGATCTCCTAGACAACCCTTTCTAAATTCTTCCCTCATGTGTTCCTATTTTGACTCACACCAAACCTAATTTTAGTAGTATGATCTCCCCAATCCATTTCTAGAGATTCTTCCCTCCTTCATATCCCCTTTTACTCATCCGAAACCTCATCTTACGCCTGTGATCTCCCAAATACTACTTCTATCCTTCCCTCCTCTATCCCCCCTTTATTCTTCAAACCAACCAGCAGGCAGTGCTCAAAATAAATCATATTTCCCTATACTAATCCACGATAAATCCATTTTCAGGTCCAGATTAGCTTGCTCCTCGCCGAAAATTGCTTTGACGCCTCATCAGTGGTAGTAAGCGCTATATAAATACAATTACATTTATTTTAAAAGGGTCCCCCTGCCTCTCTTTGTGTACCTTTCCTTCTACCGCTCAGAGTGGTCCTTATTATCACGGGTGCTATGCAAAAAACCCAAATAAATGAAATACACGTGTTCATGTTGCATACCACTTAGGAATATGATATCACTGCACAGTTGGGACAATCAAAACTGCATAGCGTTATTTCTCTACATGTTGTATATCACACAGTCATAACTGTAAACTTGCAGATATTACACAGTTATATAATTATTGCGCTGGGTCCGTGCCATGTAATCACTTTCTGCAGTTCACTACTGGTTAACAGTACGACGATAAGTTAGAAACATAGCTTAATTATTAGCCCCTTGTCAGTGGGAGTATGTTGAAAAAACAGAGAGAGCCACCTAGTGGTGACAGGAGGTGCATGCTCTTACCTCACTCTCTTCCTCAGGTGGTGGCGGTGGTGGTTTAATCACCTAGAAAAATTAAACAGTCATAAGTTTATTCTTCAGAACAGTCAATTCTTTTCACTTCCTAAGAGAAGAGTAAGTTAATTGAAAAGATCCCTTTTTTCTCTGTACTATTTGTATTATGTACTTCATGCAGCCAGTGGCACACCCTGAAAATGCTGAATTATGTGTATTACATTACACCCTTAGGCCTCTGTTATATGAACGCTTGCCTTCCGGGGCTTCCTGTCACATGACAAAGGCCCTTCCTGGGAGTCCATACTTCCTTCTTATACCCTCAGCGGATCGGTATGAGAATAGCAATTATAGCCCAGACTTAATAAATAATTTTGTCAAAGGAAGCTTTTTTGCTATCCTAGAGCCTCCAAGGACATGATGTAAGGGTGAAAGCGTATTTTTCGTTCCTGCAGTATTTGACTAATAAATAAAAAATGTTGGCTAATATTTTATCCTTGGCTTTCAAGAAGACCACTGCTGGCTTACTAAAAGGCAAATTTCGCAAAGCTCAGAGTGCGACTGGTGTTCCAAAACCTTTCCACAGCCCTCATATCTGGAAGAAAACTATCATGCAACCTACCTCACAAATAGTGTTTTGGCACTGGACTTCCTTCCCCTGTTTACTACCCGGAAGCTGGATTATTCTTTTATTTTAGATAGTCTTTACTACTGGTGTTTGCTATGTTTTTAACCATTCTTATTCTTGTCAGACATGCGAAGTAAGGCACATGATACATTCTGATGCTCAGGATAACACAATTCAAGCCATTTTTGGCCCTCATTGTTGGAACTCAAATAATCTGACTAAACACTGTAACAAGCATTGGCAAAGCCAATTGGTCTCATCTATGGGAGAGCTACTGGCTTTGTCAGTTTCTGTGAGCCATGTTCTATAACAGCCACCTGCTGCGCACCATGGCTGAAAGTTAGAAAAAAAAGTGCCATGATGCTGCTAGTGCTGACCACAAGGGGCAGTGATCTGTTTTCATAGAAAGGGATTATTCTCTGCCTCCAGAAAAAAATCTTTAATGATTTTACATCTGAGATGAAGTTCATTGTGTTGGCCCAAAATTAAGACAGCGCCAAAAAGGAGCACAGGGCCATCTGCATCTTTGTAGCATTTTGAAATCCACTGGCACAACTTTTGGATGCTTTTTTTCTGGCAGAACAGGAGGGGAAAAGCAAGAAGGGAAAGTGGTGAATGGTACAAGAATCAATGGGAGAGGGTCAGACCAGACAAGCAACAGCGCAGGAGGATGGTGAGGGGGTGTTGTAGCAGAGCAAGCAACAATGGAGGAGGACTGGGTGGGGGTGTATGTAAAAGGAAAAAAGTACCACTGAAATGGCGAGCAGTGGAAGGACACTGGGAAAGGGAAGCAATACTTGAGCCATACTCCAGGGTAGAGGGAAACACATGAAGAGGAAGTGAAACTGGCAGTCACTGATCAAAGTGAAGGCAAGGGAGTGTTTAATGAAGGGATGGGGATGTGTCCTGCCTGAGAAGAAATAGCCTTTGTCATGCAGCCTTTACAATTCCGGACCTTTACCTCACTGGTAAGTGCCACAAAGGTAGGTAGTTGTGCCTTTTTAACACACCGATTTAACACGCAGGTAAGTCTTTTTTCGAAATGTCATACCTTTTATGTTATTTAAACAAAACATAATGTTAGGGTTTAGAGATGGGTAGAGGCAAAGGGAGGTATAGGTGACTTCAGATTTCAAGGGTGGGTAGCGGTAAAGGGAGGTGAGTGTGACGTGATGGTTCAGGGATGGGTAGATGAAAAAGGGAGGTCAGGGTAACTTGAGGGTTATGGGATGGTTAGTAATAATGGGAGGTGAGGGTGACTTGAGGATTCAGGCGTAAATGAGGTAAAGGGCGGTGAGGGTGACTTGAGCATTTAGGGCTGGGTGGAGGTAAAGAGAGGTGAGGCTGACATCAAGGCTCGTGGGTGGGTAGAGGTAAAAAGAGGTGAAGGTGGCTTGTGTGGTCCAGGGTGGTTAGAGGTGAAGGGAGGCGAGGGTGACTTCCGGGCTGAGAGGTGGGTAGAAGTAAAGGGAGGTGAGGGTTTGTGTTATCCAGGGTGATTGAAGGTAAAGGGAGGTGACAGAGACCTCAGGGCTCAGGGATGGGTAGAGTTAAAAAGGAGGTGACAACGACTTGAGGGTTCAGGTGGTGATATAGGTTGGGTAGGTGAGGGTGATGTTGGGGCTCAAGGGCCGGTAGACATAAAAGGAGGTGAAGGTGGCCTGAGGGCTCAGGGGTGAGTAAAGGTAAATGAAGCTGAAGGTGGCATGAGGGCTCAGGAATGGATAGAGGCTTGATGTTTCAGGGATGAGTAGAGGTAAATGGCAGTGAGGGTGGCTTGAGGTCCCAGGGATGGATGGAAGTAAAGGGAGGTAAGGGTGACTCGATTGCTCCGGTGTGGTTGGAGATAAAGGGAGGTGAGGACTTCTTGACTGCTTAGGGATGGGTGGAGGTAAAGGGAGGTAAGGGTGACTTGAGGAATCCGGGGTAAGTAGAGGTGAAAGGAAGTGAGAGTGACTTGAAGGTTCAGGTTTGGGTAGAGGTAAGGCCAGTAAGGGTGATTTTAGGGGTTAGGGGTGAATAGAGGTAAAGGTGAAACAAATATTTTAAAATCACTGCATGATTGATGATGAATAAAACATCCTCTAAATTATAAAAGAGGCAACCAACACATAAATAAATGTGACATTGATTCAGAAAACACATACTATATGGCAATAGTCTTAAATGAAGGGAGTATGTTTAAAGTTCAGTTTCATCATCAATAAAAGAGACCAATAACAAAATCTATGTTTCAGAAATAGGTCACATGCCACAAAGTTTCGTTATTGCTAGTTGTTTGCAATCAGCTCTTGGAAATACCAGGAAGCACGAGCTTTAACTATGATGGTTTCAACTAGTCTTGCAAGCAAAAAACACAAAAGGACCATCACAATCTGAGTGCAAGCAGTCAGAAAAACATTAGCCTGGAAATCAATCAGTCCTTGGCCATGCTCCATGGAAGAAAACAGACACATGGAGACAGAGTGAAGCCCAAGTAAAGCCAACACAAGCTGACACATGCTCAGAAATGCAAAGGAAGAAAATAAGATTTAAAATGAAGCCAACCAATGGCAAATAATAGTGGAATAAAAGCCGCTTTTTAGAGTTTTTGTTTTTTTAGAAACAATACATTATCACAGCTCGTGACAGTGCATGCGTTGTCTCAGGTGAGGCCTAAAAATGAACCACCTCCCTGTTTTAGGTCAAGCGCGCAAGCGCTCTGGCCTGTAGTAATCTATCTGTGGGCTTTTAACCACACCCACCACACGCCCATCACTATCACTCGTTTTTGGCCTTGCCTTTCAAAAATCCTTTGTTATCATTGGTAAATGCTTTACATTTGTCCCTCCTTGGGGTGGTTTTGTAACCACCTTGGCCTTCGACCCTGTTAAATGGATAATTGCACTTTTGCTGATATGTTTAACTGCGAGTGAACTTCTTTTTCCTTTTTTGTCTCTCCTTCGCGCTCATGCTCATAGCGGCCATGGTACTTTGAATCAGCTTGCTTTTGTCAACTGTTTTACTTTTCATTTTCAATTTATGTGTCAAGCAAAGTCCACTTAGGAATTTAAAATGCTAATAGCTCTACCTCGTTCCTCTTTGCCAATACTTGTTTTGTTACAGTCGCTGATGCAGCCTTATAGACTTCAAGTACAAAATAAACTGGCTCATTCATTGTCTCGGAAAGAATAGCAATGAGCCAGCGAGCATGCTTTGATGTAGGCATTAAAAATCCTCTTCTTTGGTGCTACTGGTCCTCACTGGTCCTCACAAAAGCTCGTGTGAGACACCATTCACAATATGCAGAGTTAAAGGAGCCGACATTACGACTTGAGCAGAGAAACTATTGTGGTGCAGTCTTTCCTGTCACGTGACCTATGACTAAATTTACATACCCATAATTCTGTGTCACCTCTGAGTCCTCCTGTTGTTTCTTTTTGGGGCAACGTGTTTTATCAATGTACCAGATTACAACAACTTTTATAAATTGGTGGTATTTTAAAGAGTTTTCTAAGATGAACTTACTAAACTAAATCACCCTGACAGTCTGAGGAACCGTGTTTCCTGGCGCCACAGACTGCGGCCTTGAAATGTATACTTTGGTTTCTCTTTAGACTGAATAGATCTTTCACCTTTTGCTAAAGATTTCCATGGAGAGGAACATTTAAGAGTTTCACTCAATCTTTGAAAACCCTGCCAAGTGCAGGGTTACCCTCATTTAATAAACCAAAGTATAACTATATAGTAGACAGATTGATTATTTGCAATTTCCTCAAGTGCAACAACATTCTTTTGTTGTCTGTTTTGGGGAGTGATTCTTACTGTGACAAAAAACTCCATATCATCCAAAAGGACCCACTACCATGTGGGAAGCAGCGATATATAATGACAAGTAAGGAAGGATCAATTAGTAAATAAAACATGTAACTGTATCCAATCTGGTTTTTATTTCTGGCTCAGCTCTTGCTTCTCCTTTCTTACTGATTATTGAGATTTTATTAAAATACCCTCTGTGACTTAACTGTAAAGATGTTTTAAGTATAGATTTACAATGTACGTATATTTCTATCATGCCATGGTCTAAAGACCGACTTTGAAACTGGTGAATAAAATTTGAATCCAGCACAATTAACCTCCTGCAATCCTGGGAAAATCACTTGATCATCCAATGCCTAAAAATCGCAGGCACTAGCAAATACAATAGGTCTTACTTCTGCAAGTTCTATTGGCTTTGTCTATGCTACTTCTTAGCCGTGTACAGCAGCATGGCTGCTATGCAACATGGCTGAAAGTAAAAAAAAAAAAAAAAAGTGGTATGGCGCGGTCAACACTTGCTCCATCATAGCGCTTTTTAATTTTTATTTTGAACCACGCCGCGACTCTGTAAAACATGGCAAAAAAGATTGACAAAGACAAAAGGTCTCGCCTAGGTGAGACCTATTGGCTTTATCAATGCTTTTGGAAAAAAGCGATATGATGAGGGTAGTGCTGGAGAGTCTAACTTATTCATTAGGTCGAGCACGCCAGTGCTTTGACCTGTTGTAATCTAACTGTGGGCCTTTAAACACACCCACGGCAAGCCCATCACTATCACTCGTTCATGAGCTTGACTTTCAAAAATCCTTTGTTATCATTGGTGCTTTACGTTTGTCCCTCCCTGTAGAGGTTTTGTTACCACCTTGGACACTGACCCTCTTACATGGATAATTGCACGTTTGCCGATACTTTTGACTGTGGGCAAACTTCTTTTTCCTTTTGTGTCTCTCCTTCGGACTCATACTGTCTGTGAAGCTTTGAATCGACTCGCTTATGTCAACTGTTTTACTTTTCATTTTCAATTTATGTGGCAAGAAAAGTCCAGTTAGGAATTTACAACGCTAATAGCTCTAACTCGAGCAAACGCGAGACCTATTGCATTGCAAATGCTTGTTATGTCCTTGATTTCTTTTGGGAGAGACATGGATGGATGGCAATGGTTTGACCATATTGTTGACTGTGAATTTGAATGAGTGCCACTGTCTGTTCCACAAAAAAACTGTTTCAATTCCCCGATGAGTTATAAACTACAGAGTTCCTCAGTCACAGCACTGGGCTTGCCATAAAATATTGTTGATAAAATTCAGTGAATGAGGAGCCTTCGAGGACGAAAAGCAATAACAGTTCTGCCTGATGACCTCATCCTCCTCACGTGGCTGCAATGCTACTTGAAAAATATGCTGTATTTTCAAAACAATTCCACTGATAAGAACATACTGTTTCCTCACAAAAATAAAACCAGGTTGCACAAGAGTTATTAATGAGCGAGCTCATTAAACTCCGAATACTTCTGAGCTGGTTTCTAAGAAACGCAAACTGTTGTTGTTTCTTCATCTGGTTTGAAATTGCAAGAGGGAGCTGGTGGGTGGTGTTCGAGTCCTGGCTCGGCGCCACTAGTTTCCGTGGTTTCCATCTATTTCTTTCTTTGCCATGGCCTCCAAAAACGTGTCCCGAGACATTGGTATTTCATTGAGTACAACACAATGAGCAGATCCGAACATACCTTTCATCTCCCTGGCATTTTCCCGGTAGGCCGGGGCCCTTGAAGGCTGCCTTTGAAAAACAAAGTCACCACTGGTGCCTTTGTCACCTTCCACAGCTCTCAGAAGCAGGCATGGGGAGGCTTAGAGAGAGAGAAAGAGGGTCAGAGGGGGAAGGAAGAGAGAAAGGGATCAGAGAGAGGAGAGAGGAAGAATGGATGGATGGAAAGAGAGAGAGTGTGCGGGAAGACGGAGGGAGCACGGCAGGTTTGAGCGTGTTTGCCATGGGTTACTTTTGGTTCCTCAGTCTGGCCTTGACAGTAAGCAAGGATGCAGGAAGGCAGCTCCCCACACCTTTGAGTAAGCCGCAGCAAGAGGAGTTTTAGGAAGAAAGATGCTAGGACACTGCCTAAAGTGGTGTGGATGTCACTCACGGAAGCCACTGGTTCGGTTCGGTAATTCGGTTACTTTCTTCCATCATGTCACTCAGAGAAAACAATCACTTCAGCCTTCACTTATGATACAGCAGTACATCATTTTAAGCATCTCAATTTCAGACGACAATGATCCCCTCCTTTGTGTAGAACAAGTATCAGGTTACTAAGTACAATAACAATCTAGAATTTCCTTGCTGCATAAAAGCAGTCACCAAGAGCAAACAATGACTCAGTGCTTCACCCGGGCAGAAAATATATTACCAGTAATAATGTGGTACCTAAGCTGCAGAGTCCAGAATTATGCTGCTTGTCTTCTATACAGCCTCAGTCACTTTCCCCTATTGCAGGTGTCTCCAACAAGTAGCTGTTAGCTTGCCAGCTGCCTAGAAGTAGGTCTCCTGTGTGTAGCCTCATCTACTAAATTAGCAACTTTTGATTGGTTAAATTAGTATATGTATACCTACATTGAAAAGTGAGTATTCAAGATGAAAATGTGTATATTTCCAGTCCCCATAAGCTGATGATTGGAGAAAAATGGCTAAATTTAAAAAAATGTATTTACAGTTGATATTTGAGTGATAAATCACATGGCGTTAGGGAGACTTATTAGTAATATTATTACCTTTTTTAACATTATTGCTGGCAACTGTGCCTAATTCACTGCGGTGATCACTTCTGGTAATTCTTGCATATAGTGTACATTATTGTATTCTTGTCTGATTTGGTCATTATTACAATACTTGTGATATTAGTAGCACAGAATGATTTTCATTGAACATAAGTAACTCTTTTTACAGAAAAGGTTGGAGACCACTGCTTTATTGGCTCCCTAAAAAAAAAGAAAAACCTTCAAATCCCTTTGTATCAGTCAGTAAAATGTTATATGAACAGCGCTGATGACTGAGATGTTTAACCCTATACCACCCACCTTGAAGACTATGGTCTGCAGATCTCAACCCACAGTTTATTGTGCCATTCTGAAACAAGAAACTTGGTCGAAGAATCCTCCATGCAGATGCATCATCTGTGTGCAACTGTCTTCCTGTGCAGCTTTAAGCAAGCATTGAAAATGACTTTCTCGTTCTAATGCTCCTGAAAACCTACTTCTTCAAGCAGACATAAAAAATAACTTTCTCAGACTGAGAAGGCTTTTTAAAACCCACTTGTTCATGCAGTCGGATCCTGAAAATCCCTCTCTTGAAGCAGAAATATGGTTAGCTTTTCCTATGCAGTACGGATGCTGTTTACTTCTACAGTGCAGACCACTAGTTTTACGCCTAGAAAAACAGCCACCACAATCCATGTAGCTATTCAATATTACCCTACGCTTCTGAGCTGGAAGGCCTTCTCCCTCACAACGTACAGCAATACCACAACCTACATGAATGCTTCCATTCTACCACCACAGCGTGGACAAATGCCTCAGAAATAATAGTGTGAATTAGTTAATGCGTCTGTTACATCGGTAGTGAGGGTGTGGACAGCAGGACCTTTACACATTCACACCACAATCAACAAAAACTCAGCTCACTCTAGGTCATTAACGGCAGACATCAAAATTACAAGTCAATGGCCTCTTCTGAACGCAATTTCAGTAGGGAACATCTGGACAGTAGTAAAACTATACCTGGGTATTAAAATCTCCAGGATTGCCTCAGCATGGTCCACTGTGAGGAAAAGGATACATTGTAACAAGATGTCACTGACACTACAGGGGAATAGGTGATTCTTAACCCAGGTTAGCTGAAGGGGAAGGGTTTCAGCTTGTTGGACCGTGTCATAGATGCAGGGAACATCTCAGCTGCAGGGTTCACTTTACAATGAGAACCTATTCTAACTGTACTCCTCACTGCAGCTATTGTTGAAGAAGAGAAAAAATATCTGTTTGTGGGTTAGGACGGGATACGATACTCGACTGAACTAGCCTCCGGCTGTAGAGGCACGATGCGGGCGACTGAAACTGTACATCGCAATAGCTGTCAGATTTACTTCATCTCACAGTGACGCCATATTTAACACATGAAAGGCCACCGCCCTGTGGACTTGCCAAACACCCCTCGCTCCTGCCAACAGCTGGATTTTATCCGGGCCTCCATTCTGGAGTGAGAATATTTAACACTGGAGGTGGACCGGCCAAAGAAAACTGCTGCTGGAGAGTGAGAGGCGTCTTTGGACTGTTTCCCCGTGAACTCGAGTCCAAGATGCAGGCAACACCCCAAGGCAACATGGCTCCTCTGGCTGAGACCTGTGCTTTCACAGCTTCTCTCTATCGCTAGATCAAAGGCAGGAGGGCAAACATACATCCTGGTAAGCAGGCACCACCCAAAAGCCATTGGGGCTTGCAGAAAACACCAGTTTTCAAGGATAGTCATTCAAATGCCAGAAACAACAGAGGCATAGAGGCCACAGTCTTGTCCGCAACATCCTTATTCAGATTTTTTTAGGACATTTTCAGCATCACAGACTAGTGTTTGGAGAGATATATGATTTGCTTCCCCAGTATTGTAATGTTCCTGAAACGACTGACAGGACCATCTACTGAGCAATCAGCTGGTTCTGATTAATCAAGACATTTCGATCCACTGTAATATGTGTGTGGGATTCTACTCAGCTAGACGATGTTCTCCTTCTCTTCTGTCTTCAGCTATAACCGCCACTCGTTTGCTCCATGTGGTAAAGCAGCTTAATGAGTGGAACACTCAGCTCCGAAAAAAATCTATGCATAACCTATAATTCTCTGGCTTAAATCCCAGTGGTAATGGTTCATGTCGATAAGCAGGTAATATTGACGAATGTGACATAATTGTATTTATTCTGCAATTAGCAAAAACAATTTAGTTTGTGGAGTGTGCTATGTTTCTTAAGCAATATTGTCCTCGGCTCAGAGTTTATATAGCATTATAATCCGTGGCAGAGAGCTATAATGCATGTTAAAGGCCCTGAAAATCGAATTTTAGGAGTGTGGCACGGGTGAGGGGCTATGAAGAGGGGAAGGACCTTTAACAACTGGTAAAGCCCGAGCCACAAGGGTTAAAATGCTATTAGAACGTTCTACCTAAAGCAGGTTAAAAGGTTTTAAATTAGAAAGGGAGAAGCAGAAAGGCAAATATTGGGGTTCTGGAGTAGAAATTCTGCACCACCAGCCATTACTGACCCCAAGCCACTACATTGTCTTCAAAGGACCTCCTAGCATTCCAGTGTTCTAGTAGTGGTTAATACCGCATCATGAAACTGTTAATCCTTGAAAGCATGTTTCCAATACATTCAATTATAGATGAGGAACTAAATAACAGGGATGTTTCTCACTTAGGGACTCTGAGTGACAGCAAATAGATAATGAGTGTGAAGCTCTAGTTGTCTTTAATGTCACTCAGAAGCCTGACCTGAAAAGCACCTCCTTTTACCCACAGCTGTGCATCTATATTTTTTGCTATTTATACTATGTATGGCACTTCATTACATCTGCCCCTGTGTAGGGGTAGAGTCGTCATTGGGAACCAACATAAAATGGTTTCCCTTGAGCTGCCCCTACCAGTATTACACCTGGTGCCCTGCCGTCAGGCCCCCACCACTCTCTGGCCATGCCTTCCCTCTCCCACCTCTTACAAAATACATTTTGACTACAAAACCCTTTCATTCCACTTTCAGCATTACTCTCTTTTCCATTCATTTGCACTGAAAGTATGTGTGCTGGGGTGCTTCAGCACTCCTAAAACTACCATCATGGAGTCCTCAAAGTGAACGAGCAATAGAGGTGCCTTTAAATGTTGTTTTCGTTTTGTCACATTTGCTGTGCCTTCAAAGAAAGTGATCAAATGTGAGGCTATTTCAAATGTCAGTAGGTTATTCTTTTAACTTGGAGATTGGCCTTCACATTTCTTTCACATACTGCAAAGATAGAGGATTTTGTAACACCAGCTATTTGGCAATCTTACTGGGGGCCGGGAGTATGAAAGGAAAGGCTGTCAGATATCAGTGTTTTTCTAACACAATATCCTTTTAATACATTTAAAGAATTGTACACATATATAAAACTATATGAACAGTTATAAAAGCACAAATTAAGCACTTTCTTTTGTAATTCTGATGTGTGATGGAAAAAAAAAGATTTTAATAGGCTCATAACAAATCAAGACACGTCACTTAGTGACGTGCAAATGATAAACATTTGCTAAAAACCCAATTACCACACATTAACGTTCGTTGGGTATATAGTTTTATCAGTAAAACTGCATGTCACTGCCACTTTTGTGGCCATGTTAAAGGGAAATGAGTTGCCTGTAAATGGACAGTGCTCTATCACACCATGCTTAAGTAATATATTTTGCTAGAGTGTGCTCCAAAAGGCCCTAGTTGCTAGATACCACACCCTTAGCACTCTCCTGCTGAATGGGTGTGGTTTATTTGCTGTACTTGTTCTTTGTGTGAGGCTTGGATATTTGACAATCCCTATGATATCAGTGATGTAAAATTGATGGCAGCACCCCCACTCTGAAAACTGTTCCAGTAACACTGTCTCCCTCTCAGAATTAAAAAAAAAAAACCTTTACCCCTGCTCAATTAAAGTATAACATTTTTTAAAAACACTGTTGTCCTGCCCTCTATCATTTGGACTCTCAGTATAATTCCTGTCCCTCCCAATGGGCAATATTTTCCCACCCATGAGGTCATAGCTGTAGAAAATATGTTTTGTGTTCCACTGTTATGAATAATCAACTTCAGAACCCAATCGTCAGACTACCTTCTATGAGAGGCATTCAGAACAAAAGTATTAGAGCTCATGCGCATCATTTCCCCAAAAGCACACAAATGGACAAGCTCACTGTTCCATTTAACTTCGTTAGTGCTTATGTGAAAGTTGCCAAATTAGGGGCTCTGTAGACTAAAGTCCTTCACAACAGTGAGAATAACTGCAAATATCCCATCCAAACGTTAGGATGGCGAGAAACTGCCTTTGGGGGGTGAAAAGGCTGTTAAGAAGTTGCAACTAATGCATCTTCACATGTATTACTCATGAAGGTACACTGACATGTTGATGTGTATTAATCAATCAATCAAAACATTTATATAGCGCGCTACTTACCCGTGAGGGTCTCAAGGTGCTCGGGGGGAGGAGTGTTACTGTTCGAACAGCCACGTCTTGAGGTTTTTTCTGAAGAGCAGGAGGTCCTGGGTCTTGTGGAGGTTGGTGGCGAGGGAGTTCCAGGCCTTGGAGGCGAGGTAGGAGAAGGATCTGCTTCCTATGGTGGCGCATTGGATGCGGGGGACTGTGGGGAATGCGAGGTCGGCAAAGCGGAGGTGGCGAGTGGGAGTGTGGAAGTTCACTCTTTCGTTGAGGTAGGTTGGTCCGGTGTTGTGGAGGGATTTGGGTGCGTGGATGAGGATTTTGAAGGTGATCCTCTTGTCGATGGGGACCCAGTGAAGGGATTTCAGGTATGAGGAGATGTGTTCATGGCGAGGGAGGTCCAGGATGAGGTGGGCGGCTGTGTTCTGGATTCTCTGGAGTTTGCGTTTGAGTGTGGTGCCGGCGTAGAGGGCGTTTCCGTAGTCCAGCCTGCTGCTGATGAGTGCATGGGTGATGGTCTTTTTGGTCTCTATGGGAATCCATTTGAAGGTTTTTCGCAGCATGCGGAGTGTGTTAAAAAAGGAGGAGGTGACGGCGTTGATTTGCTGGGTCATGGAGAGGGAGGGTTCCAGGATGATGCCGAGGTTGCGTGCGTTGTTTGCGGGGGTAGGTGCGGGGCCTAAGGCGGTGAGCCACCAGGAGTCGTCCCATATGGTTTTGTTGGGGCCGAAAATTATTATTTCGGTTTTGTTGGAGTTGAGCTTGAGGTGGTTTGCTGTCATCCATGTGGCGGTGTCAAGGAGTGCAGCGTGGAGGTTGGTTTTGGTGGTGGTAGGGTTACAGGTGAGGGAGATGATGAGTTGGGTGTCGTCTGCGTAGGATATGATGGTGATTCCGTGTGGTCGGAGGATGTTGGCGAGTGGGGTCATGTAAATGTTGATAAGGGTAGGGCTGAGGGAGGACCCTTGGGGGACTCCGCAGATGATTTTGGTGGCTGTGGAGTGGAAGGGAGGGAGGCAGACTTTTGGGGTTCTTTCAGTGAGGAAGGAGGTGAGCCAGTCGAGGGCTTTGTGTCGAATCCCTGCATTGTGGAGACGTGTGTGGAGTGTATGATGGCAGACAGTGTCAAAGGCAAAAGAGAGGTCCAGGAGGATGAGTGCAACGGTCTCGTATTAGGTATCAGTGTTCGAGACAGGGCTGTCACAAGGGGAGGACAACTGTGGATCTGAGGTTTGCATTTTTAAGGGCAGCACGCCTGCTACAAAATTAATTTACTCATAATAAAGAAAAGCAGGCGCTCCCTGCTCATTCATGTTGAGCAGCTAACACAGACTCACCACTAGGTGGCAACAAGTGTTTTTTTCTTTAACCCCTTCTGTGCCCTGGATGAGGTGGTCTTGTCCTCGAGACCACCTCATCCTGCTATAGGCCCCCGATAGCCAGGCACCCCCCGTCCCCTGCGCAAGGATGGAAGGGGAATCGCTTCCGCTTCCACCCCCTCGCCCCGTGACTCCCCCGTGGCATCTAATGATGATTGCGCACTGACCTCATCAGAGGCCTTCCCCTAGGCGCTGGAAGCTCAGCTTCCAGCGCCGATCGGAGGAGACATGCAAAAGCATGTCTCCTCCGATCACGTGCTGGGGGCAGAGAAGCCTGAAAGGAGAGGAAAGGCCTTTTTTTTTTCTTGGGCAAGGGCTGCTCCCCAGGGGGGCAATTTATTTCTAGGCCATTTCTGCCCCCCCTAGGGCAGATCGGCCAAATATTATTAGGCTGATCTGCCCCAGGGGGGCCAGAAATCCACTAGACACCAGAGATATTTGAATTTTTTGTTTTTTTTCCATTTTTTAATGTTTGGGGAGCAACCCCTTGGGGAAGGGTCGCTCCCGGGGGAGATTATTATTAGGCCACTTCTGCCCCCCCTGGGGGCAGATCGGCCTTGCGATCTGCCCGCGGGGGGGGGCAGAAACCACTAGACACCAGGGATTTTTTTGGGGGGGGCTATTTCAAATAAGGGGAGTGCTCCTCAGGGGGGCAAATTATTTCTAGGCCATTTCTGCCCCCCCGGGTGCAGATCGGCCTAATATTATTAAGCCGATCTGCCCCCAGGGGGGGCAGAAACCACTAGACACCAGGGATTTTTTTTCGTACTTACGCATAAGGGGAGCAGCCCCTTGGGCAAGGGCCGTTCCCCAGGGGGGCAAATGATTTTTAGGCTATTTCTGCCCCCCTGGGGGCAGATCGGCCTAAAATGATTAGGTCGATCTGCCCCCAGGGGGCGCAGAAAACCACTAGGCACCAGGGATAATTTGTTTTTTGTTTACTTTTATGTTTTTATGTTTGGGGAGCGATCCCCTAGGCAAGGGTCGCTCCCGGGAGAGGGGGGGCAAAATATTATTAGGCCATTTCTGCCCCCTCATGGGCGGGGAAATATTGCCCATTGGGTGCAGATCAGCCTATTTTTGATCGCCCAATCCGCCCTAAAGGGGGCAGAAACCCCTAGACACCATGGATTGGTGTTTCTGTGTGTGTTTTGTTTGGAGGGGGCAGCCCCTTGGGCAAGGGTCGCTCCCCATGGGGGCACATTACTGTTGGCCATAACTGCCCCCCTTGGGAGCAGATTGGCCTATTTTTGGAAGGCCCATCTGCCCCCAAGGGGGCAGAAAGCCCACCAGAGACCAGGGAAGATTTCTTTCCAAAATAAGAGGTGGCCATACCCCCACCCTGAATAAATGGGGCCAAAGTTGTTCTGCCCACCAGTGGCAGATTGGACAATTACCCCTGATCCACACCCCGGGGGACAGAAAGTCAACTAGATGCCAGGGGACAAAAAAAAAAGAAGAAAATAGTGGGGTGGTGGCTACCAACCAGCATGGGGCTGGTTATGCCCCCACCCGAACTGAAGGGGATAACAGTCTTTCAGCTCTCCCACGCACACTAAAACATCTTATCCCATGGCAAGCAAGAGGACATTTGATTATTTTTGGTTTTTGTTTTACATTTGGGCCATGGGAGCTTGGTAACTCTCAAAATCATCCCACTTGGTATGGTGAGGGCTGCACTTTTTTTAACTTTGGGACGCTGCCATGTAGAAAAATCCACAAGACCTCGACACATCTGAAAACTAAACATCTAGTTGATTCCAGGGTGGTGTGCTTCACATGCACCCGCACCATTTCCTTACCCACAATGCCCTGCAAACCTGCAACTTTGCTGGAAAGCACACATTTGTCCCACATTTTTCTGATGGAACCTTCCGGAATCTGCAGGAATCCACAAAATTCCTACCACCCAACATTGTCTCATCTATACCGATAAAATTTATGCTGCACTTGTTAGCCTAAAAATGTTTTATTTCAAACTGCCCTTTTGGACCCGCTTTGGTTCCTCCTCAATTTCGACGTGTTTTTGGCTCTTCCCTGTCACAAACACTTGGCCCACCTACACAAGTGAGGTATCATTTTTACCGGGAGACTGAGGGGAACGTTGGGTGGTAGGAAATTTGTCCCGGTGCAGTGACCCTACACATAAATGTGGGAAAATTTGATTTTTTATCTAAATGAGGTTTGCTGCGGATTCTGGGAAAGAAAACATTGGGGGATCCACGCAAGTCACACCTCTCTGGACTACCTCAGGTGTCTAGTTTTCAGAAATGTCTGGGTTTGGTAGGTTTCCCTAGATGGCTGCTGAGCCCAGGACCAAAAACGCAGGTGCCCCACGCAAAAACAGGTAGTTTTCTAATTGACAATTTTGATGTGTCCAGATAGTGTCTTGGGGCATTTCCTGTTGCGGGCACAAGGCCTACCCACACAAGTGAGGTACCATTTTTATCGAGAGATTTGGGGGAACGCTGGGTGGAAGGAAATTTGTGGTTCCTCTCAGATTCCAGAACTTTCTGTCACCGAAATGTGAGGAAAAAGTGTTGTTTTAGCCAAAATTTGAGGTTTGCAAAGGATTCTGGGTTACAGAATCTGGTGAGAGCCCCACAAGTCACCCCGTCTTGGATTTCCCTAGGTTTCTAGTTTTCAGAAATGCACAGGTTTGGTAGGTTTCCCTAGGTGCCGGCTGAGCTAGAGGCCAAAATCCACAGGTAGGCACTTTGCAAAAAACAGCTCTGTTTTCTTTGGGAAAATGTGATGTGTCCACTTTGTGTTTTGGGGCATTTCCTGTTGTGGGCACTAGGCCTACCCACACAAGTGAGGTACCATTTTTATCGGGAGACTTGGGGGAACGCTTGGTGGAAAATTTGTGGCTTCTCTCAGATTCCAGAACTTTCTGTCACCGAAATGTGAGAAAAAAGGGTTTTTTTAGCCAAATTTTGAGGTTTGCTACGGATTCTGGGTAACAGAACCTGGTGAGAGCCCCACAAGTCACCCCGTCTTGGATTCACCTAGGTTTCTAGTTTTCAAAAATGCACAGGTTTGGTAGGTTTCCCTAGGTGCCGGCTGAGCTAGAGGCCAAAATCCACAGGTAGGCACTTTGCAAAAAACAGCTCTGTTTTCTTTGGGAAAATGTGATGTGTCCACTTTGTGTTTTGGGGCATTTCCTGTCGTGGGCGCTAGGCCTACCTACACAAGTGAGGTACCAATTTTATCAGGAAACTTGGGGGAACATAGAATAGCAAAACAAGTGTTATTGCCCCTTGTCTTTCTCTACAATTTTTCCTTCCAAATATAAGACAGTGTGTAAAAAGACATCTATTTGGAAAATGCCCTGTAGTTCACATGCTAATATGGGCACTCCAGAATTCAGAGATGTGCAAATAACCACTGCTCCTCAACACCTTATCTTGTGCCCATTTTGGAAATACAAAGGTTTTCTTGATACCTATTTTTCACTCTTTATACTTCAGCAAATGAATTGCTGTATACACGTTATAGAAAGAAAACCCACAGCAAGGTGCAGCTCATTTATTTGCTCTGGGTACCTAGGGTTCTTGAGGAACCTACAAGGCCTATATATCCCCGCAATCAGAAGAGTCCAGCAGACGTAACAGTATATTGCTTTCAAAAATCTGACATAGCAGGAAAAAGTTACAGAGTAAAATGTAGAGAAAAATTGCTGTTTTTTTACCTCAATTTCAATATTTTTTTATTTCAGTTGTTATTTTCTGTAGGAAACCCTTGTAGGATCTACACAAATTACCCATCGCTGAATTCAGAATTCTGTCTACGTTTCAGAAATGTTTAGGTTTCTGGGATCCAGCATTGGTTTCACACCCATTTCTGTCACTGGCTGGAAGGAGGCTGAAAGCACAAAAAATCGTAAAAATGGGGTATGTCCCAGTAAAATGCCAAAATTGTGTTGAAAAATTGGGTTTTCTGATTCAAGTCTGCCTGTTCCTGAAAGCTGGGAAGCTGGTGATTTTAGCACTGCAAACCCTTTGTTGATGCCAATTTCAGGAAAAAAAACACAAGCCTTCTTCTGCAGCCCTTTTTTCCTATTGTTTTTTAAAAAAACGAAATTTCCACTGTATTTTGGCTATTTTCTTGGCCTCCTTTAGGGGAACCCACAAAGTCTGGGTACCTCTAGAATCCCTAGGATGTTGGAAAAATAGGACGCAAAGTTGGTGTGGGTAGCTTATGTGAACAAAAAGTTATGAGGGCCTAAGCACGCCCTGCCCCAAATAGCCCAAAAAAAGGCCTGGCACCTGGGGAGGAAAAGGCCTGGCAACGAAGGGGTTAAAGGAGAGCATGTTTTTTCTTTTTACGTATGGAAATCCAGAGTGGAGCCCCAAAAATATTTTGATCTGGGCCCCACAAAAAAAAAGTCTGACATGCGTGGCTATAAGCAAAGGAATTCAGCACAGTTCTTTAAGTTTCTTACAGCAATTTCACCCATTTAACTCTCCATGCGTCCAATCTGCACAGCCATTGGGCTGCAGTTATGACTGCACGAGTGACTCTACATAGGCCTAATTTCAATTTTTTATGTGTTTAAAATTAAAAAATGATGAAATACTGATGCACACAGATTGTTTTCTGGGTGTATGTTTGTAAAATCAGTCAAAACAAAAACATGGGAGCTTTAGTTATAAGAAAGAACAAACCGGAAGTGCATGCTTTATGTAAACAAACAAGCTTAACTCTACTCTAATTTGCAAACACCAAAATGGAGGCTTCCTGCTTAGGAGTGATATCGGTAATCAGGATCTAGGATTAAATGACAAGAGTATTTGAATGACTGCAGAACCAGGCTTCCAAGAAGGACATTCACATTTTTTACACATTGCATGCCACCAGTCAGCACAGCCATTGGCCTGAAAGGTTAGTGACAGATCCAGTGGATTGACCGATTGTTCACGTTTTCCATTTTATAAATAAGTACCGACAGAGAAATAGACAGTTTTGCTTCCAAGTGGTTTAAAAACATTGACAAAGGAAAACTGAGAACCTTTACTATAATGTAACTCAAATCCATAAAATATTATAGTTATGTAATAATGAAATATTTATTGAACTATAAACCAATGTGAAAGGACATCCCTCTCAATAGGAACCATCATGAATTGCCCAATAAATAGCACATTTTCTGGCTTTGAGGTACATTTATGACCATGTAAGCCTATGAGGTATAGAATAGAACAGTCCAGAACACTTACATCGTGCATTGGCAAGGTATAATGAACAAAAGTGGAAAACAGCCCTCCTCAAATCTTTCCTACTAATTTAGATATATTCAGCTTAGTAAACCTCTGCACACATGCATGATGGCATCTCTGATACCACAGGAAGCAGACACACTTCTGAGCAGGACTTATATATAAGTTTGGTGATTCGAGTAGCAGTGCAGATCATACCAGTGTCGTTAGATTGGCATGAGCTAGAATTAGACTTACCACAGTGCAGCACAGAGGCCAAAACCACCAGAGGAGCGCCAGAATCAGCAGCAGGAAGAGGATTAGGAGGGAGATGGCCAGGATGGTTCCATCAGACTGTAAGAGGAAGTATAGATCAGTTATCCATTACAGAGAGCTCAGGTATCTATATAAAGTCCAATTCTTGAAGAGGTTGTATATCTGTTAGACCTAAAAATAAAATTAGATTAAAAAACAAACAAAAAACGCAAAACCCATACATTTTTAGGTAAAAAAACTAAGGAAAATGTGGATTTTGTGATAAGGAAAATCACATTCCTACCTCAAGATGAACTGAAGGGAATTCTTTGCAGAATTCTAAGTAGTTCTTCACAGATGTTGATTAAAAAAATATGAAGAAATTTATCAAGCATTGCTTCCTAGCTCAAAACTGATCTGGATTTCAGAAATGTGGTTTATGTTCAGCCATCTAAATAAACTTTGTGATTTTATGTTATTATTTTTTTCAAAGTTTGGTTTGGCCCAATGTGACCAATCAGAAAGTTGCTGTTCCAGAAATCATGGTCAAACCTGATCTAGTGTTACTCATCATGCCGTTATATGATAGTAATCATGTTCTTACGAGTCAATATTGGTGACCGAGACCAATCCCCCGTCATGTGGCAACAGTGAGAGTAATCTTATCTAACCTGGACTCTTTTATTGGCCATTAATCATGACATAAATGATTACTAATTGCCACAGCTAAACCCAGGGCCACTGGAAGTATGGGGTTTTGGGACCATGGCATTTTCTGCATAAGTATAGATTTTACACATTTGCCACCTCTCCATCATCTGCTGTATAATTTTCAGACAGTAACAAATATAAAAAGTGTCTAGCTCAAACGGATCAAAAGTTACTAAAAAGGCAGCAACATGTGTTGCTGTGTAGTGAAAGGCACTTTGCAAAAGTTCACTGGTCCCATTTATGTTGCTTATTTTGTATTTGATTGTTAAACTCGTACTAATGAGGTTAAACATTTTCCCAATGTTAACTTAAAAAACAAGCAAGTACTACTCTCTCGAAGTGTGGAGCATTACATCGCATATTTTGCCTTTGCAGAGGCATTTGTGTGCATAATTTATATGAATTAGATTATTTGAATAAACTTTACACATGATTTGAAGGGGCCAAGACCTGGGTCGGGTCCTTTTAAATTCTAACAGTTTTTCTTTCTTGCCAGTTTGCTTTTTTAAAGAATGTTTAGTTTGTCTCAGCTTGCATAGACTTATTTCCCTTTCTATTGATCTGTGGTATGATTGCATGGACTTCCGTCCAGCATTTTGGCATGCAAGAAATCGTTTAAAGGAAAGCCTTCCATAGCAGCATTCCTGGGTCAGATCGAGGTGTCTGGCACACTTTAGCTTATAGGGGACTTTTCTGTGACTGGGAACCAAAAAGTAGCCCTGGCAAAATGGTCAAACCAGCCCATTCCCTTTGTCCCCTTGTGCAATCTCTCTCATTCCATCTATTCATTCTCTCCCCTTCTCTCCTCTGTCTTCTCCCTCACTTACCTCCCTCTCGGATCGCTTTCTCTCTACTTGTTCCCTCCCCCTCTTTTTCTCTTTCTTATGAAGACACCCTATGCTTGCTGCAGTTAGCCTAAGAGAGCTGGGAAAGTGACAGAGGCTCCAGGAGCGGCCCCAGGATTTCGAAATCGGCCTCCAAGGGCTCTGGCCCACAGGGTAATGGAATAAAAGGCCTGTTCTGCTTTCAACACCTAAGCAGCATCGGGCTAAGCCACTCTATGCTCTGACAAGCTCTAGAAAATGAGTGACTGGGGATACCCTGAAGTTCAAATCATGCACCCGTTCAGCTTTCGATTCTTTTTAGCTATGAGGTGATGGCAGGAATTACCCCATTAGAATGTTTTTTTGTATACATTTCTACTTTTTTGCTCAGTTAGACAAGGCCGGGAGCGCCAGGAATATTCTTGCCTCAGAAAAATTATCCTGGATTTTGCAGTAACCACATTTTATTTTTATTCCGGGACCTGCAACGTATCTGCACGCTATACATATTCCAAAAAACGTCCGGGAATTTATGTGAACGTATAATTTGGCGTCAGAAATCCCTCTTTCCATTTTCTAAGTGGCTGCTCCAAAGTTTAGTAGTGAGGGAGGAAAATACTGTTACAGATCAGGGGATCTGTTTGTCTGAATACTTGAAGCCACAGCTTTTGAGAAGCAGGCCTAAATCTCCTGGCTATCATGGTTCGGCATACCATTAGACTTACCACAAAACCACCACACAAATTCAGGATACTACCACATGAACATGAGAAGAAGCAAGGCGTTGGTTTCCCGCTCACAAAGGTCAAATGTCTCAAAATGTTACATTATAGTTGAAGTAGAGTTAGACTGTTCTCTACCATTGCTGTGCATCGCTTGAGAATTAGAAAAAAAATCTCAGGGGCGTCATTTAATGAGGAAGGACGATCTCTTAAGAAATCCAAAAGAAAATGGTTCACTCCTTGAAGTATTAAATGAAAGTATGGAGCGCATTGCTCTATTGGCTTCAAATGTAGGCATTTTCTAGGATTTTTGAAAGACATTCATCTGGAACAAACTATTACAAAGGGCTGCTAAATAAATGAAAGGATGGCTAAAAATAAGAATACAATCTAGATTTGTTTCAAAAAGATGATCTAACGACTATTTACTGATACCTGCAGCTCACACCTGTAACTAAGGCTGGATGTTATCAAAATAAGAATTACCACAAGGACACTGAGTTCTCAATTTTCTTCTTAAGGCAAAGATATTGAGTCGGCTAGCTGAGACATGGGTAGAATTGCGGTACAATCACCTTGCCAGCTGCAATGTTTAGCAGATACATTTGAAGACGGAATGGATTTTAATTCAGAATGGATTTTAATGTAATCTGCAGATCTCATTAAATAATAGAAAGATATTATGAATAATGTTGGAGGAGATGCCATTGGGTAAAGCACCGGAGGGTGATGGCTCACCGTTGTAATGCTACAAGTGAGCCTAAGGCTGCCACATTCTTGAAGAAAGTGTTCCAAAACATACTAGAGAAAGAGGAGAAAATCCCCTAATTTAACTGAGATTTGGTCATAATCATTCTGTAGGAAAGTGCCCCTTGTTGATATGGTCACCCCCATTTTTCGCCTGGTATTCCATACAATTTTGATTGAAAGTATACTGGGTTCCTGCTAACCAGGTCCCAGTGCAGATCTCTTTCCCTAAAACTGTGCAATTCTTTCCCAATTGGCAATACTTTTGGTCCCTCTGGAAGTCCTTACTAAATGCTACCCCTGGTACCTAGGGCACAGGTACCTAAGAGAGTCCCCAGGGCCCGCAGCATGTATTCTGCCACACTCAGGGACCCCTCACCTAACACATGCAGACTGCTATTACAGGTTGCATGTCTTGGTGCAGCTATAAGTGTAAGCACAACATGCACACAGCCTGTGTGCCATGTCCCCCAACACTGCAAGCAATATATGTAATTCACCCCTAGAGCAGGCCTTACAGTCTTAAGGTAGAATGCATTATATTACATATGAGGACATATATGTAAGAGCAGATATTCCCTTGCTATGGCTTTGCCGATTCTTAGACATACTGAGTGGATAGGGGAGCCATTTTAAGTACATGTGCTGGACACTGTTCAATACGAGTTCCCCAGCTACATAAATGCTTCATTGAAAATAGGGATGTTGGTATCAAACATCTTGTATTAATAAACCCTCACTGGTGCCAGTGATGGATTCATTATTACATACACCCAGAGCGCTCCTTAGAGGGGCCCCTTAAAACCTACCAACTACCAGCTTGCAGACAGACTAGTTTTAGCCAGCCTGCCACCACCAGACATGATTTTGATCCCCTAGGGTGAGAACCTTTGCTATTGGACGATGAGAAACAAAGCCTACTTTGGGAGAGGTGTTTACACACCCCACCCAATAGGATGATATGCAAATCTGCATTCAAAGGCAGGGGACTTCAAAGTAGTGCTTCGCCCTTGGTATGCTTATCTGGCTTCACTCAAAGGAGAGATGCTGACCCCTCCTGCTCCAGGGCCCATTTGGTACCAGGACAAGTTGGAAATTTAGTATTCAGGGAGGTGTGTCCACTCCTCAGGTCAGACCCACCCATAAGGTGATCTGTCTGATGTGGACACAACATTTAGAAATCTGCCATCTTGGTGTTTGCAGAATTAAGAGCTCTGCAACAGGGTTATGCCCACTTCCCACAGGAAGTGGTCATATATGGGGTGTAATGACCCCAGGAGTAAGTAGCCAATTGGCTATATCCTACACACCCTGAAATGCCCCTAAATTCATTATTTAGGAGAGTTCCTGGCACCAGAAAATGAGATTCCTGCTGACCTACGAAGAAGGATACCCAAGAGACGCAAAATCAAATCCCAAGGAAGAAGCACCTGACTTGTCCCAGGCCCTGCTGGCCTATCTTGTGTTCCCACATATTTGCACCAAAGTCGACTGCAAGCTGCTGCGTCTCTGAATGTCTGGGAGGAATGCCTGCCTGTAACAAAGACACAGGAACTCACATTGAGCAGTGGAGCTGCTTCCCTGCATCTGCACCCGACATCAAAAAGCACCACTGCACCTGTATCATGTAGCCTGAGTTGAAGTGGGCCAACCATGACAATGTGGTCCCCCAGCCCTCCAGGAACAGAGCCCCTCTTGGACTTGCCCACTGTGAACTCCCCGACACCACCTGCAGCCTCTGTCCTCAGGTCCCCTCTACCACGAGTGCTCTGGGGGAGAAAACCCAGTGCCTCAGGACACCTATGCACCCATCACACCAGGCCCATGGAGAAGACGACCCCAGGAATCCTCACGTCCCCGAGCATCTCGACTTGAACCAACCTCCTGAATATCATCGACTGGACTACCTGACCAAACCTGCAGCCTCTTATCAACCGGACCAATCTCCACCGACTAACATTGGGTACCAGATGCTGTAAAGCACCTGTGCCACCGGCCTCTCCAGTACCGCCCAAGATGACCTGTTGGTGCTGCCTTGGACCTCCCCTATACTCACCTTAAGTCCAGGAGAACGGTCCTGTAAGCCACTGTGAAGTGTCCGAATGCAGTAAAAAAAAAATCATCATAGTATAACATTGGGCACCCGACACTGAAGAGCACCTCTGCACCGAGCTGCCCCAGTGGCGCACAAGTTGACCTTTTGGTGCTGCCTTGGACCTTGCCCCATACTTTCCTTAAGTCCAGGAGATTGGTACCAGAAATTGCTGTGAAGTGCCCGAATTCAGTACATGTTTTTCCCCCGCAGAATAACACTGGGCACCCAATGTTGATAAGCACCTCTGCACGTGGCCATCCCAGTGCCACCGAGGTGACCTGTTGGTGCTGCCTTGGACATAACCTCATACTTACCTTAAGTCCAGGAGATTGGTCCAATAAGTTGCTGTACTATACCTGTAAGCACCTTGGGATTGCCAGAGCAAGCCCCTGTCCACTAATAAGGGAACCCCTGGACTCTGCACGATATATCTAATTTTGATATATCATATAAAGAGCCAGTTACCTACACATTCCACAACGTGTCAGGGATCCCACAAACTGCAGCAATTAATGGCCTCTATCTCTACCTGACGTGGATTCAAAACAAGTAGATCAATTACTGGCCAATAGGCCTGATCCAGCCATTTCACTTGCAATATATGAAATACAATACATTTTTATCTCAGGGAAGCCAGCAATAGTTGGCATAAGCACTTTCACAATTTACTATGTCAAGAATGGAGTCATTGGGAACCAAATTTGCTCTGTTGATAAATCATTGGAAAGGTGTTTTATAGGGGAGACTGGAGTTAAGTACAGCCCATAGTCCATCACTATTGCTACATAAATAGCACTAGAACAGGATTTTTGCAGTGATTTCTTTTTCAAACTTACATTAGGTACCATGCAAGGCTTGTCCATTGCCATTTGTATTACACGTAGAACCATTCTATACTGACAAAAGCATAGTAGGCATGTATCCCATGGGCTCCTAGGGAAATATGAATTTATTATGGGTTATACTAAATAATGGTTGGGAGCATGGTGACAATTGATAGACACCTTTAGTGACAGTATGGCAATTTGGATTTTACTAAATGTGATAAATTAAGTATGTTGCTTTGGAGGAGAACACAAGGTATCCTGATTGTGGTAACTTCTAGGCTTAATTATAGAGTTACCGTTTTAATGCTTGAGTATATTCCAGATTTATGGACACAATCATAGTGGTTTAAGTAAAAAGGACCTTTATTAAGACACTCTTCTAGCAACTCAACTAATAACTTGATGGTTTGTCTATAGACGGTTTATGTCCCTCAGTGTTGTTTTTGTCCAAACCAAACAACAGTTAGATCAATTATGTAAATTTGAGATATTGATATTTCTTCATTCTTAACAAGTTTTTCCGCATCTTAACTATCGAGTAAGAGTCACATTTGATTTTTTGAAAAAAATAAACTTTTATGAAAAGAAAACCAGACTACAGAGTATTGCATTCAGAGTATTACAATAAAAGTGCTTGAAGAATAAAGGAAAGAAGCATGCTTAACCTATGGCATTGCTATTGGGACAGCGTGGTGATAATAGGACGCATTACAGTTTTAACTCACACAATGTAAGGTGGTGATGATAACAGAGCTGGAGATGAAGCTGAGGCCATCATTCATGCTGACCTGGAGCGCTGCTTCCCTGGAACACAAGAACACAATAAAGGACTCAGTATGCAATACCAGTGAGGCTCCTCCTTGTGTGTAATGGCTTTATAGCTCATAGGCACATTCTACATACGCTATTGGTCACCTCAATATATGGACTAGATCTTGCACATTTGACCCACAACAACCCCTTCACAGTAAGACTCCTTCATACATTGTAGGTTATTGGAACTTATGAGCAAAGACTATGACATCACCAGTGAGGGTCCTCTATATGTGACCCTGGGCCACCTGCTAGTAGTCCCAGGGAACATATCCAAAATATGGACCACCTCCTGTATAATTTGACCCAATACTCTCCAACTCTAGTTAACTGAGATGGACTTGTAGATACTGAAAGCTCGTCTTCTATGTACTATGAAGCATCTTTGGGAAGGAAGGAAGGAAAGGAAAACAGATGGCAATACAGAATAGAAGCCACAATATTACATCAACAATATCAGAGGTTCACCAAAACAACAGGTAACTATTAAAGAATAACGTCATTATACTTACATGCCAACATCATTAAGCAGAGGTGCTGGGCAGAGCAGGTAGGTATCCTCCACCACTAAAGGCTTCGCTGCTGAAAGAAGGAACATGTGTTACATGGCATGCAACAGTGGATACAGTGTTGTACATACTTGGCGTGCAAGTTAGAGTTAACTTGATAGAGTTAGTATAGGGGAATCGTACACTTTCATGTGATCCAAGGAACTTTTCTGCCTTGGTGACTTTAATGGTGACGTTCAAACTTTTTTCTGTTTTTAAGACATCTATAGTTTTTAAGACACCTATAGTATAGTATAGTCTCATTATCAATCATTGCTTTCAATCAACTCTCTTGCTATAGGGTATATCATGGATTCGTCCTCCTTTGTCTAAAGATGACCTTTAATTGAAGTTAAACTTTAATTGATTTTCCAGTCATTGCATGCAGTAATGTGGCCGTATTTTCATCTCATTGTAGGATTGTAGGTAGTAAGACCTCCGCGGATTTTATATTCATTCCAAATACTTTCCATCAATTTCCAGACAGCGGGCTCGAAGCATGCCCTTTGCTTGACATTGTTTGACTTTAATGTCACTTTTATTTGTTTGCTTCTTAAATCGCTTGCCTTACTCTTCTAGTGTTTGTCTCATTGAGCATAGTGTCTTAATCAGGCTATTGATAGCCTAACTTGTATCCTTTCACTGCTCACATTTAGGGAACAACTGTTTTCTTTTTCATTAAGCACTCCAGGACAGTGCATATGTTTTCTTGCTCTCTCTGTTGTGTTGTTTCCTCCCCCCTTCCACTCACTTCCACTAACTTCCACTCCCCGTTGCTTCTCCTTCACCCAGCCCCACCCACTTCTCCACTGCTCTGCTCCACCACTCATGTCCATTTAAAAATGCTTTCATTTGAATTTTCTGGACAGCCTGGCACTGCTATTACATAATCCACTCGACAATCTAGAGAATGCTTTTGTGCGCTTCTATTACTTCCTCGTTCACTACCCACAACCCGTGGTTTACCCATCCACTCTCCCTTGCGGTCTTTCATATTTTATTTTTATTTTTTAGTGTATTTATATTTGGCAGGCCCAATAGCTGCTGTTTACTGCCTGCCTGCTCTCTGCTTTCGTACTCATAATAATTTATTTTGTTTAATTTACTGATCCAGGTGTTTGCATGTTACATTTCTTCAAATAGGGTAAAGATGTAACCCTAGAAATTGCTGCCAGTAAGGTTTGCCTCCCCTCAGGCAACAATATCGGAACATATAATAGGAGATCTTAATGGGGAACACCTGAAAGAAAGTACCTTATTATGGAAACCAGGAGTGGTTCTCTAAATACGTACATCATCTCAAACTCACCATGAGTCTATTTATACATTTGACGCTACACTAGATGATGAACCAGTGAGTAAACAAGCTATTCTTCAATGTCAGTCTATGATCAACTAAGAATTTGCTGTGGTAGGCTAATGTCTAATAGAGATGCTGGCATTGTGAAAACAGTAAACATGGGGGCTCCCAGGGGCCAGTACTGTGGATTTTTGTATTTCTATAAATAGTGAGCGAAAATACAGTTTTATTAGTAGATTTGGTTGTTGAAGTAATTAATGCTGAGCTATGCAGTAAACAACCCAGAAAGTGGATAATACAAAATCACCTTTCCACAGGACCGCTAGGTTGAGCGATCCGTAGGTACTAACTTGCGTATGTGCAGGACAAGGAGTCAATATCTACCTATCTTTTTATTGGCCTGGTGGTCCCTGCTGTTGAGAAGATCCACTGTCTTCACCTACTAAGTAGCAGAAACTGCTATTAACACACTCAAGATACCTAACTTCAAATGGTGCAACAGCCTTACATCTTGGAAGTAAAAGACAAACTGGTGTGGAACCCCCATCCCAATTATGAAAAAATATCACTTTCATCAAGTGCGAATATGAGATAGAGAGATTATACATTTTGTCTTTGTCCATGTTGCTTGGCGTATGTTATTTTGATTGTGAGATTGTGTATGCACGGAACTTTTTAACATCGTAAAGGAGCTCTCCAGCCCAAGCGCCACCGTCAACGACATCACCCCCTCCCAAGAACTATGCGACGCCCTAGCCACCGCCTTCCACTGAAAAATCACAGACATCCACGACAGCACCAACACCCCTCACACCTCAGACACACCTACCCCGCCCTACACAAACTCCACCCGCTCCTGCTGCCTGACCTCCTGGACCAGCATCAACGACGACGAAACTCGCAAGATCATGAATTCCATCCACTCTGGATCACCATCAGACCCCCACCACACCACATATTGAACAAAGCAGACGCAGCCATCGCACCACACCTACGGAAGGTCATCAACATCTCCTTTGAAACAGCAAGATTCCCGGAAAGTTGGAAACATGCTGAAATCAACGCTCTACTTAAAAAACCTAAGGTGGACCCCAAAGACCTGAAGAACTTCCGACCCATATCCCTGCTCCCATTCCCGGCAAAGGTCATTGAGAAAATCGTCAACGCACAGCTCACCCGGTACCTCGAAGACAACAACATCCTCGACCCCTCCCAGTCCGGATTCAGACGAAACCACAGCACCGAGACCGCCCTCCTCGCTGCCACAGATGACATCAGAACACATCTCGACAATGGAGAAACATCAGCCCTCATCCTCCTAGACCTGTCGGCCGCCTTCGACACTGTCTGCCACCACACTCTGAAAATCCGCCTACGCGAAGCTGGGATCCAAGACCAGGCCTTCGACTGGACCACATTCTTCCTCTCTGGCAGAATCCAGAGAGTCCGCCTCCCCCATTCCAATCCAAAGCCACCAACATCATCTGCGGCGTACCCCAAGGCTCATCCCTCAGCCTGACCCTGTTCAACATTTACATGGCCCCCCTCGCACAAGTGGCCCGTCAACACAACCTCAACATCATCTCCTACGCCGACGACACCCAACTCCTCATCCTCTCCCTCACCAAGGACCCACACACCGCTAAAACCAACCTCCACGAGGGCTTGAATGCCGTCGCCGACTGGATGAGAAGCAACTGGCTGAAACTAAACTCAGACAAAACAGAGGTTCTCATCCTCAGGCCCACCCCCTCCGCTTGGGACGACTCGTGGTGGCCAGCCTCGCTGGGCACCCCACCGACACCAACCAACCACGCACGAAACCTCGGCTTCATCCTCGACTCATCCCCCTCCATGTCAAAACAAGTCAACGCTGTCTCCTCTTCCTACTACAACACCCTCTGCATGCTTCGTAGAATCTACGAATGGAACCCATCTGAAACAAGAAAAAGAGTAACTCAGGCCCTCGTCAGCAGCAGGCTCGACTACGGCAACGTACTCTACGCAGGCATCCAGTCCAAACACCTGCAACGCCTCCAACGCATCCAAAATGCCTCAGCCCGACTCATCCTCAACATCCCTCGCCACAGTCACATCACCCCCCACCTAAGAGACCTCCACTGGCTCCCCGTCGATAAGAGGATCACCTTCAAGCTCCTCACCCACGCACACAAAGCACTTCACAACACCTAACCAACCTACCTGAACAGCAGACTCAGCTTCTACACCCCCACCTGGCAACTCTGCTCCGCCAACCTCGCCCTCGCCTCCATCCCCCGCATCCGGCACAGATCCTCCGGTTGCAGATCTTTCTCTTACCTCGCCGCCAAGACCTGGAACACCCTCCCGTCTGACCTAAGACAGATCCAGGACCTGCTCACCTTCAGAAGACACCTCAAGACCTGGCTCTTCGAGCAGTAGCAGCACCCCCTGCCCCCTCGCCTTGAAACCCTCACGGGTAAGTAGTGCGCTTTAGAAATAGACTGATTGATTGATTGATTGATATGATTCTGTGTGATTACCGCTTTGTAAGGAATAGTGCATATTTTGGTTTGAGTATATATGATTTACTACACTGTGTTTGCGCTACATAACTGTACTTACGTTTTTTGAAAGTATGTGCCTGTGAAATTTAATTTGTTCATGTATATATCAGTGCTGTTTTGTAGCATGTTTGTGTGGGTGCGACTGTATGGGTAATTGAGTGGGAATAATTTTACATGTCTGTGCAATTTTTTATGTCTCTTTGTGCATGTGTGAACGTGTTCATCAATTTCTGTTAGACTAAAGATGAAGTCTTGGCTACTTTCAGAAGTCCTAGAGTTTTGGGTGGGTGGGAAGTGGCATTGTTTTAGTCCCTAGGAGCAAAGCTGATTAAGTCTATGTTCTAGTCTTTTTCATTATTTCTTGGTGAAGCAGGCTCTGAAGGAAAGCTATTTTTGATCAATCCAAGTGATTTTACATCTGTTGAGAGTCGAGATGTGAACCCTTCTAGTCTCATGTTGTCAAGCCTTTCCTGGCTCAAGGGTTTGCTTTGAGAACTTGGTGAAAATGTTTAAAGCATTTTTCATTGGGCTCAGCTTGAGGAGGTCACAAGACATCTAGAATTGGATGAGGACAAATCAAAGATCAGAACAAAGGACAGGCCTTACCAAGTCCAATATTGGGTATATATTCAATAAGAAATATCTGCCAGAAATTGATCTCAGAACTCATATATATTAATTATTGTTTCATCAAGGGTTCATGTTCACAGCAATTTCAAACTCTTTAAACTACTCTCATAATTTACATCAAACAACTTAATTGAGGGTAATATTGGATTAATGCATTTTAGAGCTACAAATATCCTTCTTGAGGATCATCCCATACGAAATGTGTACCTTCATATGATTTGGAGATCAAACAACAGAAATTTATTTGTGGAATGCTTTCAAAATTGGACCAACTTATCATTCACAGATTTTGCTATGGTCGATAACACCATCAGTTCTTTATTATGACCTTTGATTTGTTCTGTTATCATCAAATATGATTGAATGGACAAGATCAAGTGTATTGAACTAAATGGATTCACAACTGAGACTGTTGTGGTTGGAGGTGCATGAATGCTGAGTTTGGGTGTACTGAGTGTGTAGGATGGATGGGAATTGTCTGTGGTCCTCAGAATCGAGCAAACATAGGTAATTTATCTGATGTGCAGAAGGAAGACTTTCTTGCCTTAAATGCTTACAGGACCAAGCACGAGTAGCTACTGAGGTTGTCCTTGTCTTCTTCCATCCTTTTATTTGGATGCCCTGGCAAAGACATCAGAGGAGTACTGAAAAATAAGGGGAAACTTGGATGCCGGAGACTACATGACTTTCTGTGGACTAGGGAAAGCCCAACTGGATGCTTCAAGCGCTTAGGCATAAATTGCTTGATTTTAAAAAATAAGCATTGACAAAGCCAAGAGACCTAGGTTTAAAGTGCTAACGGATGCTGCATTAGCACATTAGAGCGAGACACACAGGAAACAGCCAGGAGAAGAAGATAAAGAGGGCTGTTGTTGTAAAGTAGGCCCTCATGCAGTTCGATGCAAGCACTCAAGTGGATGGTAAAAGATACACCTGAACAGCCAATAAATTAGATATGAGATGAATACTTCACTCGGCTAAGCAAGACAATATTGACAAAGTCTCAAGCCAAAGGCTGAAATAGGCTGACCAAAGAAAGCATGTAGTGAAAGAGGTGGACCTAACCCCACTCGATGTTCATTGTAAGGTCCATTTAGCATAAGCACTGTCAAAATCCTGATGTTATAAGTTGCTCACGACTGTGCCTGGAACAGCGTACACAAGACTAGTTGTAAGTATTCAAACAGACAGATAATTCCATACGCCTGGAGGGAAGGAACAGTGCTATTGTGGTCACTAGTAAGTGTGTCTACATAATACCCACTACGAATATGTGCTTTAGAGTATTCTGCTTGCCTGTGTGATAAATTGTGTACGACTCTATGTGTGATTGTCTTTACACATTTGTGATTGTGCAGTTCTGTGCCTGTATCAGTGACTGTTTATGTCTGATTGTCTTTGTATAGATGCGATTATTCATGCCTGTGATTGTGCGTGTGTGTGTCTTTATATGTGTGTATTTATGAATATGTATTGTTGTTAATCTGCCATTAGATTGGCCTCAGACCATCTTTTAGTAGTCTGGTTTGACTTTCTAAATATGTGCACTGCAGAACAAAGCCTGGTTCAATTTTCAGTGGTGTGCAGTTAATAAGGTGAGTAGCAGTTTTAATGAGTTGTGCTTTTTGGTGGGTGACACGATGGTCTGGGTTTTCTAAGACTTTGCGCCTTTGCAAAGCAATGCATTCTTTTCTTGTTTACATAGCAAAAAACTATTTGGGCTGCCTAAAGGCGGTTTGCATTAAGGAAGTGTTACAAGACTCTGGCCTCCATAGTACTAAATGTGAATTTCGGCGACCAACACTCCATTTCTTTGGGTATGTGTTCTCTTCCAAGTTTGTCACCCTTGATCCCACCAAGGTCCAGGACATCAAGGACCCACCACCCTTAAGGACAGTAACAGACGCCAGCAGCTTCTTAGGGATGGCCACTACTGTGGAAGGTTCAACAAGGATCTCTCACTGTTGACACAACTGACCTCACCAAGGCACCAGTGCCATGGACATAGGGGCCAGAACAAGAAGCTGCATTCCAAGCCTCAAAGGATGCTCTGTTCATGGACATGACCCGCCGATATTTTGATCCACAGAAGGAAACCACCGTAGCAGTGGGCGCAGGCCCAAAGGGGCTACGGGTTGTGTTAATGCAACGGCAAGAAGGGGAAGAGTGGACAATAATTGCATACACCAGCACGTCCCTCACAGAAACCCAGCAGAGGTACTCAAAAATAGAAAAAGAAGCAATTGCAATCCATTAGGGGTGCAAATGCTTCAAACTGTATGTGCATGGCCACCCTTTTACCATCATGACAGACCATAAACCCCTGATATCTCTCTTCAGAGGGGACTGCCTCCAAGAATTGAGAAATGGATACTCTAGGAGTATAACTGCCAAGACGAATATCGCCTCGGGTCCAACAACCCCGCAGATGAATTGTCTCACAACTCACAGGAAGCTACCACAGAAGAAGAGGATGAAGCTCAGGAGACTGAAGAGATTGTGAGATATGTATCTGAACAGTCTCGACCTCTGCCTCTTTGCACAGAGACCATTCACCAAGCCACCAACCAAGAGGACTGCCTCCAGAAAATGCTAGGTGCGGTGCAAAACAACCAATAGCATGTGCTCAAGAAACAGTGGCACCACCTCACCCCAGAGGCCAGGCGCATAATGGAAAGCCTTTGCCACATTCATCAAGAGCTGACAGCGACCCTAACGGATGCCTCCTCAGAGTACACCACCTGGTCATCCCGTCCAGTCTTGCTGATCAAGCAGTCCAACTCGCCCATGTCGGACACCAAAGCATGGTAAAAACAAAAGGGAGGCTGAGGACCAAAGTGTGGTTTCCTTTGATAGGCGAGAAAGTAGAAGCCCTAGTGAGATCACGCCCCTGGTGCCAAGCATCTGGAGAACCCAGCCCCCCTGCTCTAGTTGAAAATGAAAGAGGACCATGACAGCCGTGGATCTCTGCCAGCCTGGATTTCGGGAGCCTTCCCGATGGCAGACACACCATGATGATGATCAATGACTATACAAAATATCCTGAAGTAGCAATTCTCTCATCCCTGGCCGCCAGTGAGGTAATTCCCAAGAATGAAAAAATCATAGCCACTCATATACAGATAAAAGAGTTAAGGACCGGCAACAGACCTCCGTTTCAAGTTCAGTAGATAGTCTCATACCTGACCTCGATAGGAATCTCCCACAAGAAGATAATGCCATGTTGGCTCAAGCACATGGGGAAGTTGAGAGATTTATAAGGACTCTGAACAAAGATTTCTGAATAGCCACTGCCTGCCAGCAAGCTCCCGAGCTAGCCATCTATGCATTCCTATGCAACTATTTTCAGACTCCCCACATCACTATGGGGCATGTACCTGGGCATGAATCGATGGGATGGGTAGTGGGGGAGTCAATTCCTCATCACCCAGCCTGGGCTCCCAGTCCTGTCAACGACTGAGAGGTATATGAAGGAAGGAGGCGATCGAATGACAACTCAAAAGACTTTATTTCGGCCACGAGGGAAATTACAGCACATAGCAAAACACACAATAAATAAATAAATAAATAAAAATATAAAATATAAAAATGCAGTAGTTATGATACATTTATAAAAGAATAAAACCTGAGTGCTCTTCCTGGGCAGTTTCAGTACATAATTGCTAAAACCCATAATGTAGATGCAGATAAAGCTTTTGCTCTAAAAACCCAACTTGCCCCAGAAACTTGGTGACAGCGATAACCAATGCTGAGCGAGTGTGTGATCTGAGAATTCGAAGAGCAACAAGTGACCTGTGAACTCCCAGCAATCTGCAGGCAGGAGTGAAACATTTCCTGAGAGGGGTTGTATAGGCAGGACAAACACATAAAACATGAGGAAGATTTTTGATAGGGGCATTACAAGCTGGACAAATGGTTGTTCCCTCAGATGACCAATGACCGGTAAATGATCCTAATGGCAAGGTTCCTACACAAAACTGTAAGTACAATTTCCTGTCGCTGGGGACCAAAATTACATCCCAATAAGCCTTGTATTTGCGTATATCTTTCAAATCAACAAAGTCACATGACAGTGTGGAGTGGGGTGCTACCCCCAGTTCCTCAGAGTCTACCACCCTCCAGTACTGTTTTTTAAGGTTGAGTTTTGACAGAAAGGAGGTAGTAGTTGGAGAGTCCCACAGCTGATTGAGCCCAAGCATATAAAATGACTCTTTGATGTATCTGAGCCAAGGAATGCTAGGAAAGCAATCAGTATCTAAAATGACCTGCAGGGCTGCAGTATAGGAGGCAAGCTCTGGAGTAGTCCAAAGCCACCACCAATACAAAAGAGAACATAGGGGAGCCATAAAGCCTATGCTCTTAATGCCCAAGTCCTTAAAGAGAGGGAACAATAGGGTGCTTGACACGAGAGAAAAGAGCTTCATTAAGAAATTATATTCCAGAGTTGATAGTTCTTGAGCTTTGGCATGACCCCATAATTCAGCACCATAAAGAGCAGCCTTAGCTTCATAGATCTGGAGTGCTGGGCCTAGCAGTTTAGTGTATGAAAGATTAAAATTCTTAATTAAAACCCCTGTGGTTTGCTTTAGTTTCAACACCTGCTTCGCAAAGTGTGGCTTCCAGGACATATTCTATGTTAACATTAAACCAAGATAGTTAAACGTGTTCACCTTTGCAACTAGAGTACCGTCAAGCATGAACTTCCCTTTGAAGGATCTATGAGGATTAAACATCATCAATTTAGTTTTGGAAGTAATAATTTCCGGACCCTGAGCGGTACAGAACTCCTCTAAACACGTAAGGAGTTTCCATAAGCCGCTTGGGGTCTTAGATATCAAAAGGGTATCGTCCGCAAATAGCAAGACTGGAATTTTGTGTGTGCATCATGCTGGTGCATCTGCCTCCACCCCGAGTAAAAAGGAAACAATATCATTAATATATAAAGAAAACTAAGTTGGAGCAAGGACACAGCGTTGGCGTACTTCCCTTGACACTGGAATTTTGTCAGTGAGCTGCCCCTTGTCGCCCCACCTAACACATGCATAGTTGCCCTTAGGGAGCCGTATTAATAGTGGAAGAATGTGCGCGGAGATTGCCACCCCAGAGAGAACTTTCCACAGCTTATTGCGAGGCGCTAGGCTGAACTTGGATTTCAAATCAACAAAAGCAACATACAAATTCCCCTTACTAATAAAAACTGCCTTCCAATAGAAAAGCAGAAACCTTTAGGCTTGTTCAACAGTGGAAGTTTTCTTGCGAAAACCAGCCTGTAGTGGACTAAGTATATCACACTCAGACAACCAATCTTGAATCTTCCCCAAAAGACAGTAGCAGAAGAATGTCCAATAGGCTAATTGCCCTATAATTACAAGGTAGGGCTCTATCGCCCTTTTTGAAAATCGGGACTACAATGGCACCCTTCCATGACTCAGGGATTGGTGCTCCTGCCACTATTGCATTTGATATGATAATAATGTATCTTGACCATACTTCAATATCAGTTAGAAACAGGTCTGCGGGAACTCCGTCCGGACCAGACGCCTTCCCACGCTTTAAAGTACCTAATGAGTGCACTACATCTGAAAGAGTAAATACTTGCATTGGTGGAGGGCTAAGAGTTAGGCCGATAATGTGCACAAAAGTCCTTATCATGTTTGCATACCCTACTAAGATGATCAGCAGAGTACATTCAACTAAAGTGGGCTACCCACTCGGCTGCAGCAATGTTCCTTGTAATATTCAATACACTGTACTCAGGGCCACATGCCGCCAAAGACCAGCATTTGATACAATTCTTCTCACGCGAAGCATCATTGAGTGCAGCCCACCACTTATCATCTTGTCCACGTTTAGCTTTACAGACAGCTAATTTATAAGACTTCCTAGCTGAATGAATAGCAACTACATCCTTACATTTAATGGCTTGGATTAAATGTTTGTTTGATGTTCGACATTCCTTATTAAACCAGTGATGTTTACCCTTGGGCCTTCCACCACCAGAGTCAATCCCTGCAGTAAAATGGGCCACAATACCCTTGAAACATAAAGCATGATATATACTTATTTGCTCACTAGAAATTGCAGAGCCCACCTCTAAATGCATCAATGAGGTTTTCAAAAAACCATTGGCAGCACTAATGCTATTTGGTCAGGCCGTTACCTTGGTCCACTTTAAGTGGCGTTTATCATTGGCCAATCTGATTCCCAAAGAAGATATAGCTGGCGTGTTGATCGTGAACATTTGGTTACACAGGGCAAGCATGTGGACTGAGAGTGGATTATGATTGCTCTCAGTTCTCTCAATAACCGTCATGTCAATAACTAAAGGCCACAGTCTAATATCAACTAAACAATAATCAATTCTGCTTGTATGGTTGACCTTATTGTAAGTATGACAGCCCTTTATATCCGATTTTGTCCTGCCATTGAGTGCTCTGAGCCCAAATTCAATAGTCAGGTTTTTTGCCCGGACTGCAACTTGCGACCACCTTTTAATGGGTGGAATGTCCAAGGCGGGAACAGACCATACCCAATTCTTCTCATGAGTAAACCCAAGATCATACTAGTCAAGAGGTTCGAGCGTGACATTGAAATCACCAGCTACAATGATTATATCCTACCGGGGACATTTCTGAAGGAATGTCTCCAAAACACGAAGAGTTTCAGAAGCCCGACCCCGACAACCCCTTTTGCATAGATGTTAAGGATAATCACACCTGCATTTACCTCAAATGATAGCTGGATGCCTAATATGTCAGGGGAATCAATAGATAGCTGAAATATACGGCAGTTTAATGATGTTCTGACCCATATAGTTAAGCCGCCGGAAGGTCTGCCCCTACTACTGGAGAGAGCTGTACTGTAAAAATTTGAATAAGCAGACTGGAAGACTGGATCGATTGACCATGTTTCCTAAAAGAGGCATAGTTTATGTTCCTCAATAAAAGAAGTAAAAGCTGGAAGGGGGGAGAACAAGTCTTAAACCTTTCACATCCCAGGAAAGATATCGCATCCCAGTACGATGGGAGTCCCTTAAATATATCCTCAGACTTCTTCACTTCTTTTACTTGTCTATTTATGAGGAGATCAAATCTAATTTTAAAATACCATTCCTCCTCATATACCAGGTCACCAATCAATTCCAATGCACTCTTCATTGACGTGTGAGCCTTCAGAAGACTGAGTGTTCACAAAGCAAAAGTGTGAACGCTCAGTCTCCTGTACTAGTCCTGAAGAAGACCCATTGTGGAGCTGGGATTTGGCCCAAGATATAGAGGGGTCGAAACGTCGACGGATATATCATAGTCTGTATTGGTTTCTGCATAGTATCTTTAGAGGATTGAAACAATTGATTTAGACTCTCTGAGGACTTGGAGTGGATTTAATGCAGCAAACAGAAAAGACCAACCAACTGTTTTTAATGTTTCTTGTATAGGTTTTTGATCCATTGGAATATGTATTATTCTTCTTTCTATCTATCACAAGCACTTTTTCTCACACTACCTCTCCTTTGGTGTGTTGTTTTATCAGATGGGCTGTCCATATAGGATGAATATATTAAATTGCTATTTATGCATGAGTAAATAAATGAATATTATATTTGTATGAATAAATAGTTTGTTTGTTTTCACCTAGGTTGTTTTATGATATATAAACAATTTGTTTCCCCCCGTTAGGGCATTGTCGTAGGTAATGATTATCTTCTACCCAGCCCGATCAGGTTTTTGGGTTACCCTCTGTGGTTTACTAGATATCTGAACCAGAGCCTTCAATGGGAGGCGGGAATGCATCCCCCGCGCATCTCCTGTTGCCTAGTCATTCAACAGTCCAGTTGCCCCGTCTGAGGACTCTACAACTGATTTCCACGTCATGCCACCCTAAGCTCGGGCAGATCGCACCACGAGCACCAGGTATGGCCTGTGAAGAAGTCCCATGCTATCCACCCATTTGAAGGACTACTTAGTGTGAAGCGGGCAAGTAACCTTGCCATGTTTCAATTGTCTGTTCAGTGATCTCATTGACTCTGCTCCGATAATAATTGACCCCCTGTTGCGAAGTGGCACAGCAATCCCTTATTGGCACCATGTATATTTCCAGTCTTGCCAGAAGCCACAGTAATTTGCTGTGGTAGTGTTTTGCTATATTGTGCTTTGTTCAATTTGGGGAGGAAAGTAGTGTTGTAACTGTGGTGCGTGCACTACTGCTAGGGGAAATCAGGACAAACACCCCGAATTGTCCCATGTGGGAAAAGCCAAGAACACCATGTGACGATTGTCAGTGCTTGAAATGGAAAAACAGAAGTGCAGGTACTCTGTACTAGAGTACCTGCTTGTTTCTGAGAAGTGCTGGTATTCTCCAATGAAAATAATTACGTTTTTCTTGAGAAGTGTAGGTGCTCCCCCCCCCTCAAAATAAAAAAGTGTTGTTACTCAGTACCGGACAGTGCCGGCCCATTTAAAGCACTGACAATAGTAATAAATTCTGGTGGCTGCCATGCGTGTTCAGAGAGGAGTAGTGCGACCCATCTGTACAGATCACCAGCAACACCACTCCCAGGGCCACATGTACAAATGTTTGGTTTTGCGATTCGCTATTTACGAGTCGCAAAACCGAATGTTGTATAGTGTCAATGACACCTTGGGAATGGTGGCCCTCACAGGGATGGTGGCCTGGTGGAGACAGCAGACCACCATGTCTGTGACTGCTTTTAAATAAAGCAGTTTTTTTTTTAAATGCAGCCCGTTTTCCTAAAGGAAAACGAGATGCATTTCAAAATCAAACAAGCATTTGCAATGCAATAGGGTCTCGCATTTCTCCGAGTTACAGCTATTAGCAGTTGCAGACTCCCAACCGGACTATTCTTGCCACATTAAATGGAAAAAACAGCGCGATCGTGCTGATACAGTTCACTCGTACGGACAGTTGAAGACGGCATGCAGGTAGAAAAAAAGAAATGCAAAAAAATGCAAAAAAAGAGCGCAATCGCACTGTTACAGTTCACCAGTAGTGAAACCTATCGGCAAAAGTGCAATTATGTACGTAACCAACAGAAGTGTAATTAACTATGTAACAGGGTCGATGTTATGCAAAGTGCTGGACTTCTTCCAAGCAAGATCATACTGCGAAAAAACAGATAAAAAGGAGTCCACAAACCTGATGGGAAACAGCAAGCCTCGCATGTTTTCAGTACTTGGTCGCTGCGCCAGAGGAGGGCTAACCACCGGAAAAGGCATGATGTATGTGTGTCTTCCACTAATGAAAGCAAGAAGATTTTGAAAGGCAAGCCCACGAACCAATGAAAGACACTGACGTAACATGGACTTGGCTCCGAGCCCTTTTGTATCTACTAAAGTGTCTTGCATGCGAAATGCATGCGCAAGCGCATGCAACGCAGGCTCGACCTTAAAAATTAAACGTTTTTGTTTCATTTTTTCAGAGCCTTTTCTGAAAAAATGTTTTCACTGACATTCACAAAGGGGAAAGGGTACCATGGGGACCCCTTCCCTTTGCAAATGGGTTAGCACCAGTGTGGCACTGGTGCTAACTTTGATTGTTTTGCGACCGCATTCACGGTCACAAAACAATCATACATGGGACTACGAGTCGCAATTAGGAAGGGAACACTCCTTCCTAATTGCGAGTCGCAATCCCTTATTGCATTTTGGTAAATAGTTTACCGAATCGCAAAAATGAGTTGGTTGATGGGGAAGTGCATTTTGCACTTCGCAAACAGCCCTATTCGCTGTTTGCGACGTGCAAAAGCCTTCGTACATGTGGGCCCCAGTGTCCGAGTGTTTATTGCAATGCGCCAGGTCCACGCAAGCGTGAGCGCCCACCACCCTTAAAGCGATACAACAGGCTGGACAGGCCTTTTATTCCACTGGGAATTTCCCCAAGGGCACTGGAGTCTTTGGGGGGCAATTTTGATAGCCCATGGATGCTTCTGGTTACTCCATCTTTTGTCCAACTCCTCTGCAATAATTGCAGCAGGCATTTGAAGGTTTCAAAAGAAAGAGAGATTGCGAGAAAGAGAGAGGAGGGGAGGGTGAGAGAAGGTAGAGATAAAGGATCAAAAACGGAGAAGGGGGGGGGAGAAAAGGGGGAGAGGGGTAATGGATGGCTGTAAAGAAAGAGATTCCGGGAGCCCAGGGAAGGGGTGAGGTTAGTTTGAGTTTTTTGCCAGGGCTGCTTTTGTGTTCCTCTGTGCGACCCTGGTCTCTGCGGTGCTCTGTAGGGGGTTTGTGTGTGCAAGAAGCCTGCCAGTAAAATCCCTCTTCTCCCCGCAGCACGTTTCCGACAGACCATTAGCATTCTCTGTCTGATTTTCGGACTAATAAATTCTGTTTGCAATTTAGCAAAAACATAAAGAGCCGCAGACAGTTTCCAGGAACATCCCGTTTTGCTTCTTGCAAAACCCCGACTCCTAGGCGTCTCCACGGAGCTGGAGGAATCGGCGTCAGCCGGTGGCCCCAGGCCTTCTCCAGATTGCCTTGCTGGAGCATGTTTTCATCGTGCCAGAGACATGACACATCTATTCGGTTACATAACTCTCAATTTGTTTTTTTGGCTAAATTTTCGCAGTTCGGAAAAGTTGGAGAGTTCTTCTTCTGATGGCACACAATCTGCAATCCCGGGCTCTAGCTCGGAATCAATCTATATATAACAAGTATGGACAACAAGTCTAGCCCTTTCTTTAACTTGCCCTCGCGTGGACACCGTGAACACATACTTAAAACAAAGGCACCGCGGCCTCCATTTCAATACACTTTTGTTGCTGAAGAGTTAAGCAATCTGTGACATAACAAATACATCTGTCTACAAAATTGGTTTCCGTTCTTTGGATGATTTGTTTTCGATATTGTGCTGATAACCAACCCATCATAGTCTTCAGAAAATCAGTTACACCAGGGTAACAAAAAATTCAAAAAGACAAAAAACATTTGAACTTTAACACTTCAGTGGCACCAACTAGTGTATGTCTACAAGAGAAAGCTGAAAATGTCGTTTGAATTGTAAAAGGTAGGACTTGATCGTCTGGAGCACTGCCACCTGATAACCATGCCTATGATGTCACAGCCTACTCAGCAGTCTAGAAAGAGGTCTTAAGTCATCACACAGCTTGCACAACATTCTAAAAATAAAGCTTATACCATGGCGCCTACTATACCATAGCCTGCCTTGCATTCTTGAAAGTGCTCCCAGGCCCCTGCACCATGCGTGTTCTAGGCTGCTCAGTATTTTAGAATAAGGTCTCAGATCACCATGCATGCTGTGTCATAGACGGTGAGTCCCTTGCTCAATGTGCCACTAGAAGCAAGCTACACTGAACTGACTAGCCCCAGTCAGGGCAAAACCAGTCTTGGGTAGCTCCCTGGTTTAGGGAGGACTGGCCTGCCATTTCGGGCTGGACTGTTCCTGTTGGAGCAGGGTGAAGACTGGTTTGCTTATGGCTGGGTTTAAACTGACGTGGCATAGTGGACAAAAGACCGATGGTTGGAATGCTACCCCAAACAATTTCCAGTGGTTAGACTTATTGCAAACATCCTCCCATCACCGTTTGTAAATCTGCAGTAGAACATAGCAGTGGAATTTCCTTCAAAGGATAGTACAGTAAGGGAAATACCACTAGTGGATTTTCCACTGGTTTTAACACTTCCTCCAGAAATAGGTGGTTTCTCCATTACCACCCAACTCTAAATCAGGCTGTTGGTCTGTCCACTTGATGGAGAATACAGCCTATCCACTTCCCTGAATCATATTTGGAATTATGAGGAACTCAAAGCACTCACAAAGACACCAATTCATTGAATTTCCACGGAGAATGGTCTGCAAATGTCAAGGACTGCTAAAGCAAACAGCTACTGACTACAACAAGACAATAAACAAAACACAATCAAATATAACACTAGATGTAGTACAGGACACAAACGATTTCAAGGGATGGATGGGGTAATGAGTGTTAATGACACGAAAAAACACAACTGAAGAAAGGGAGATTTTTAAAGATAAAAAAGAAGACTGATATAACTCTCACAGGGAAGACCAGAATAGAGAAATTAGAGAATAAGGACATGGGAGGTAAAAAACAGAATGAAAGAGAGCTTATATGAGAGGCAGCGGATTAAGAGAGAAGAGGAAATTAATAGGCAGATTGGAAAAAAGGCAGAGAGAGAGAGAGAGAATGAGAGATCGGGGTGAGGGAAATATAGAAAAGGAATGATAATAACTGGGAGAGAGAAACCAGGAAAAGGATGGAAAACGAGAGAGGGTAAAGAGTGAAAGGAAGAATGATAAAGGGGAGAATATATTGGATGCAAGGCAACAAAAGCAATGCTGAGTGAAGGAGAAAGAGAGTAGAATGTTGATATGATAGCTGCAGAGATATAGGAACATAGAAAATACATTAGATGCATTGGGTGAGAACGTGAGAGTGGAGGTAAAATGAGGAAATAGAGAACGGAGAGATGACTGTTCACATGTGTGGGTGACCTAAAGCAAAGGCAAAGATAATGTACAGAAAATGAAATGAAAGGCTGCAGTTGGAATGATTTCTTGTAGCATGTCAATCAGATTCAGATCGTTACTTCTTACAACATAAGTTATCAAATACCAAGCTGTCTCACACCACCAAGATATCACATGTAGAAAGGTTTCTGTGGATCCATGAAAGACTTAAATGTGTACAGCCATTAATGCCTTAGGTTTATTATGCAGTTTTCCAACCACCTAAGGGTGGGCAGAAGCCTCAATGTGACCAGGAAAGTTACTGATCCGGTAATCAAGAGCTTTTGGTATGGGAAATTGAGTTTTAATGGCCTTAAGCCAGCCTGAAAATGAGCAGGAACCACAGGGACCTAAAGTGAGCAGGAGCTTTGATGATCACTGTCCTTGTAAATAAACGTCTTGTCACCTTGTTGGGGCAGGGAGGCACAATTAAATAACCGTGTGAAGGAGACTTGGGCAGCACATGTTAAGCAGGAGCTCTGGTGATCAATGTCCTTGAGAAGAAACTTCTGGGCACCTGATCAGGGGAACCCGAAGTAAATGATGGTAAATAGAAGCCTTATGGGCAAGCAGGAGACTCCAAGATGAGAGAGCAATTAAAGATTTGAGTAAGTAAGAATGAGCACAAACCTCAGGAACCTGAGGGTGAGCTGCAGGCTCAGGAACCTAAATGAAGCACTGCCCCTGAAGCCAGTGTTATTACCCATAACATGCTAGGAGGAATAAGGGTAAGCAGTAGCTTCAGAAATCAGGCAGGGACTGTGAGCATCGTACTGTTAGGGTGAGAATAGCAGAAAGGGAACAAGACAGAAATATAAGCTGTGCAAAATCTCATGGTGAACACTTTTTTCAGGGAACGGGGGGGACCCTGAAGTTTCTAGCTAAGAGTGAGCAAGAGCTACTAAGCCTGATGGTAAACAGGGAAATTGGATAGCCAGAACATTTGCTGGGATCCAAAGGCACTTGAGAGTCAGCAGGAGTCTTAGAATCTGAGCAGGGTCCTCAGGAGACCGAAGGGCGGAAATGGACTTAAGGGTGCTATTAGTAAGTGGCTAATTGAGGGACCAATTCATGATAAAAGTTTCAAGGCCTTAGGATGAATGTCACATATGGATCTATGAGAGAGAACAAAAACTTACAGACTTGAGGATGAGTGTGAACCTTTATCTGTTATCCCCCTAAAGATGACCAGTGGTTTAGGACCTGACATGGAATTCAGAGATCTGTGGGTGAGCTAGGGTCTAAGAGCGAGGAACAGATTCAAGGACCGGAGGGTGGAAGATTTATTAACCTGAAGAAATGGGTCAGTTTCAGTGAGCTACAATGGAACCATAGATAATGTGACTGGCCCCAAAGCCTTTAAAAAGCTTATGTTACCACAGACTAGTCCCTACATTAATGACCGATATTAACTAAGCCATGCTTCATGAAGGTTGGTGATTTCCAAATGTGGGACACTTTTTTGGAGTGCCTGGGCCAATTTTTTGTCTCAATACGACTCTGCATGTAAATGCAATTACAATACAGTACCTACAAAATAGAGATCACTGTGAGAGAAACGTGGCAAATGTATCCACAAATCTATGTAGTAGGACTTAGCTTAGATCTATCATACAGACAAGAGAGGCAAAGATAGGCAGATCAACAAAAGAAAGGTAATATATTTCCTTTAGAGTACAGTCATATGCATAGGTGAGAACAGCTCGTTTAAAAAGACATAGCCTGATTTGCAGCAACAGTGTGTGTAAGAAATTGGGTTGCTGGTTGAGGGAGGTGAAACTCTATTGAAGCAGCAACCACAATCCTTGTCAGGGTGAAGTCACATGCAACCCCTAACTTAACTTGTACTCAACCCTCAGGTAGCTTGGCAAAGAGCAGTTAGACTTAACATGCAATGTGTAAAGTAAACACAACACAGGAAAAATCCCATACCAATTAAGAAAAATAGAGTTGTAATAAATATTTTAACACTAAAATGACAAAAATCTGATCAGTAGAACCGGAGATATGCAATAAAAATAAGTGAAAATAGTACCAAAAGGCACAAAGTGCCAAATGTGGTTACCTAGTCGCACCAAATGTGGTTGGTCCCGCTAGACCGGAAAAAAGTCACAAGGTGAGGCTGACTGCAATGGAGTGTGGGCCAGCTATAGGGACCCTGTAAGCCCCTTTAAAGTACCTTAAATCCTAGTTACGGAGTGATGCGAGTCCCATGTTGAGGATGCTTTGCACAGCAGAGGTGATGTGCGGTCTGAGTGTGGAGATTCATCATGCAGCGGTGGTTGTGGGAACCTGTGAGGCTGCAATCCAAGGTCCTGCTTCGTCATTGAGGATGCCATTGGTAAGGGGTTTCCAATGCAAAGTCATGCATCAAAGATGCACTATGCATCGCTGGTTCCAAAGAAGTTGCCGGTCTTGCGTTGTGAGTCCTGCGGAGTTTGCCATTGACGAGGGGCTTGCGATGTGAAGTCTTGTGTGGCGGATGTGTCGCACAGCATTGATTCTGTAGAGTTGAGGGGATGCGATGCATAGTCCTCAGTGAGGATGCATCACACAGCAACTTAGATGCAGAGTTTTGTGACTCAGTGCATTACACTGTAACGGTTCCACTGGGACCACAGCTAGGTTGGCAGTGTACCTTAATTCCCACTTCAAAGGGTTCAGGACTTGGGTGACACCACTCGAAAGGACAGGACTCACAGCTGGCAGAGTCCAGGTGCTGAGTTCAAGGTTGCTGGAGCCTGTTCTGTCACTGAGGTTCTCATCAGGAGGTCAGCCAGCTAGCCCTTGGAGTCACTCTGGTGGTCTTGGGTTCAAGATGCAGGTCCAGTCCTTCTCACTCAGTAGGGCAGCAGAGTGGCTGTTCTTCATGCAGGAAGGCCGCTCAGCAGTCCTTCTTCTGAGTCTTCCACAGGTCCAGTTATGTACTGAAGAGTTCGGTCTGAGGGACCATTATGTATAACTGGTGCCCACTTTGAAGTGGGAGAAAGCTCTGGAGGTTACCACCCCCTGCTCGAGGTGTCAGGTACCGCCTTCCTCCCTGCTCTGGCTCCAGCTTGTCTAGGGACACAAAAAACTAGTGACAAGCCCTTTGTGATTGTTTTCAGGAGTGGCCTTTGTGATGTGCAACTGTGGTAGGTGACAGCTCCACCCCCTCGTTAAGTCAGGGTGGCCTATCCTACCAATATCTATCTTCCTTTTGTCTCACTGTCTGGGAGCAATAAACACGGGCCAACAGACAGCTATATCTAGTCATGTGCCCCAGGGACAGGTTCCAAGCACCAAATAGTTGGGTCAAGAAAATGACAACTTTCTAAAAGTGGTATTTTTAGTATTGTGACTTATGATCCGACTTTGCTATTAAAGAAGGTTTTATTTGCAATTCTTTGGACCCAAACCCGAGCTGTTACCTGCTCCCCATTAAAAGTTATTGCTTATTAAGCATGATGAAGAAACACATTGTTATCCTATGGAAGAGGTAGGCCTTGCAGTAGTGAAAAATTATTTAATAGTTTAGCACCTTTCAGGACATCTAAATCTTTTTTTAACTTTATTTATTGATTTTCATCATACCACACATAAACAGATATATACCCTTGAAATCAAGGGACAGTAAAGATTGCAAGAGTAAAGTACAAAATGCCAGAAATCCAATGACAGCAAGCAATACATAAAAAATGTAAAAAATTTGAATACAGATGAAAGAAGCTCATGCATAATGCTATATATGTAGGGCAACTATATTAGCACTGTTCAATCAGGACAAATAGAGGTTTAGTATATGCTGTACGGCTTATGAATCTGACATTGAAGCATCTAGTGTTAGCAGATAGTCCCTTAGTGATTGCCAAATATCTTTGGGTTTGGAGGTTGGGAGAGTAGCATACAATTCACTGGTATTTTCACAATATATAAGACTTTTCAACCACATATTAGTTGTGGGTGGGCTCTCACTGACCCAATGCAGGTCTATCTCATGCTTGGCTACGAGTAGGTTTATAGCAACAAAGCGCCTCATACTTTTAGGAACGTTGTCTACATAGCCCAGTAGGGCAAGGAGAGGAGTGGGTTGCAGCGCAGTTCCCAGCATTAAGGAGAGACGGGCAAATGCATCACTCCAGTAGGATGCAATACTGCTGCATGTCCAGGCCATATGCAAAAAAATCTGCTGTCAGAGCATGACATTTGGGGTAGTCAGAGGGGCAGGAAGGGTCTATAAGAACAAATGCAGCAGGTGTGACATAGGCTGTATGCAAGAACTTAAAGTGTACGAGCTTATGGCAGTGGTTAAAAGACACTAATCGGATTTGCACACAACAGGCATACCAACTTTTGTCAGGTAGGGTCCACCCAGCTCCTAAGCTTTTGAATCTTGCGTTGGAAGTAGGTCCACACAAGTAGGTCCATAAAGTTTGGAGGTGAGTCTGGCGCCTGAATTATCTGTGATAATTAGTGGGAGTGGCGTGAGTTCGGTTGGGGCTAGTGGATATTTTGGGAACCAAGCACATAGGGCGCTTTGAAGGCATCTGAGTACAAAGTGATCAAAGTAATATCCATTGGAAAACCAATCATCCTCAGCACAGGAAGATACATGGCCGTCTGGGAACATGTCCCTGAATGTGTGGAGGTCAAGATCAGTTAATGCGCATTGGAATAGCTTTATCTGAGCCACGGGTTCTTGGCAAGTGGTATTCCAGGATAAAAGGGTAAGTCTTCATTGAGGAGTTGAGCAAGTAACGCCATGCCCAGCTTGTAGTGGAGAGAGTCTGTATACCCTTAAGGTATAATGGAAGGCCTAATGGGAGAAGCGGTTTTAATGGTGTTGGGCCATTAGGTATTTTTCAGGAATAGCATAGGGGAGGTGTGCATCAGGGTGACACCAGTGATGGGTAAATTGGCATTGTGCTGCGAGATAATAGAAATGAAAGTGTGGGACCCTGAATCCACCACACTCGTATGGGAGTATCAATAAATCCCAGCGGATGTGGGGCTGTTTATCTGTCCAAATAAGCCACAATAGCAGACTGCTGAGAGTAGCAAAAAAATTGTTTGTGAGTGGTATGGGTATATTCAGAAAAAGATATAAAAATTGGGGCAGAACCACCATTTTAATTATGCCGATACGGACCACAATGGAAAGAGGGAGGCAAATCCAGTGGTTCACCTGCATAGTCAGTCTATCCACTGCTGAGCCATAGTTTAATCATATGACTTGTATGTGTATGCCAAGGTTTTGCATGGATTCGCTGCACTATGTTTGGGAAAACTCACTCCGCACAGGGGCAGTTGGATCTGTGAGGGGAAATAGCTCAGATTTTGCCCAATTAATGTGCAGTCCAGAAAATTCTCCATAACAGACTATCTCAGAGAGAACTGGTACTAGATTGTCGATACGGTGCAGCACAAACAGCAGGATGTCATTTGCGTATAGTGAAGTTAGCCATGGACCAGTACTGAACTGCAATGTTTTTCTCATAGGGGTGTCCCACGGGTTCCATCGCTATAATAAAGAACAAGGCTGACAATAGGCATCCTTGTTTAGTCCCTCTAGCAACAGCGAAGAAAGAAGACAGTGTGCCATTCGTTCATATCCTGGATGTCGGTTGGGAATATAAAAGGATAATCAACAAGATGAAGCCAAGCAGAAGCTATTGTTTGCAGAGGGTGGCATTTAGAAAGGACCATTCTAAGGAGTCAAATGCTTTCTTTGCACCCAAAAGGGCCATTGCGGCACGAGTGGTTGGAGATATCCTATTAGGTACTGCAAAAACTGTGCAGATGTTCAGGGATGTAGGGCGTAGAGGGGTGAACCCCGACTGGGCTGGGGAAATGGTTTGGTCCATCAGGAGAGATAAACATGTTGCTAATAACTTGGCTAATATCTTATTGTCAAAATTAAGTAAGGACAGAGGTCTATAAGAACCGCACAAATGTGGGCCCTTCCCAGATTTGAGGTGGAGGGTAATCACTGCTTTCCATAACATCATCAGGAGTGCACCAACTTCAAGAACCGCTGAATATATAGCGAGGAGATGCTGTGCCAGTACGTGCTTACAGGCTTTGTAGAAAGCCCCTGTGAATCCATCAAGGCCAGGTGCTTTGGAGCTAACCAGGGCATCTATGGCAAGTACTATTTCCTCAGAGGTGAATGGCTTACTGAGGAATTGTTGCTGAGCAATGGTCAGCCACACTTTTGCTGTTTCGGCAAGGTTTTGTGCCATTTCATCAGATTCCCCACTGTGGCGCGCGGTGTAGAGGTGAGTGTAGTAGTTTAGGAGCTCTGTCTGTACATTTACTTTGCCTATAGCGCAGGTGCCATCAAGGTGTTGCAGTTCCATTATGTATGAGGTGGCTCTGAGAGGATGCAGCAATCTAGCTAGTGTACGGCCAGGTCTTTTGCCCTCCCCATATTTATGGGCTGTTGCATATTTCCCCAAGTAGTCCAGCTTCTGATCTGCCAACTCACAAAATGTGTCCAAGAGAGTAGTGCGTTTGTGTAGTTGTGAGCCACTGGCGTGTTGTATGGTTGTTTTCTCGAGGTCCAGCAGTTGGGTCTCAACACGGGCTAAACTGCAACGTATATCCCGCAGCACCCCAGAGTGTTTAGCTACGCAGAATCCCTTAATGTATGCTTTAAGGCCTCTCATAGTGTTGCCTGTGAACCAACTGAGCTGCTGTTAAGTTCAAACTATTCTGTGATTGCAGAATGTAGTTCGGTGCGGAATAGTTCATCATCCAGCATCATGGTCAGGAGGCGCCATTGTCTCTCTAAGCCTCCCTGACCTGGGATATGGGGTGTCAGCTGTACCGGGGAGTGGTCTGAGAAGGTACAAAGGAGGTGTAGAATGGAAGCTAGTCATGGGGTGGCCGCGACAGAAATTAGACAGTAATGGATGCATTTTCAAGTGTTGTGAGGTGCGGAGTGGAAGGTGTAGGATGGGGCACCAGCATTTCTGAGGTGTCAAGGCTCAGTGTGTGTGTGGATGTCACAGATATCACGAAGTATGAACAGGGAGTGAGGTTTGACAGTTGGTGTCGCAGCCGAGATGTCGAGTGTGGAGTCTTGTAGTCGTGTGTCATAGTGAAATCACCTCCTAGTATGATATGATTGGTGTCAAGTGGTCCATATAGGACTGGAGGATCTGAAAGAAGTCCGGAGAGTCGGTGTTTCGGGGCATAGATAGATAGTAGAATTTGTTGTCCTGCAAATGGTCCTGCAACTAACACATATCTGCCCCCTCATCTATATAACCAGCATAGGGGTGGAATGGGAGGTTTTTATGAATCAATGTGTAAACTCCACGAGAATACATGCTATAGCTTGAGAAAAAGCAGTCTGTACTCCATGGGGCTGCAAAAGTGTGTGCTACACCTGGGTGCAAGTGCGTGTCCTGTAGGAAAGCCACCTGCACTTCATGCCTGTTCAGATATTGCAATACGTGCTTGGCCTTAGGAGGATTGTTAAGGCCTTGGATGTGCTGGGGTAAGAAGAAAATGTCAACATCTGGCTTCCTATTATAACCAGTGCTTGTCATGGATACACATATGTCATTGAAAATAATATAATGCATAAAGAAAGTATAGTGCAATTAAATAGGTTGAAAGAACAAAAACAAACTACCCAAGCCATGACTTCCCACCTTCCCCCACTCACACCTGGCGAGAACGTGCCTGGTGAATCCCACCTAGAGCAGTAAAACAGTAACAAAACCCCATTGGGCATCAGTGTGGTATCAACCTTAGGAGCATGACAACACTATGGCAGGTAGTCCCTGTACGGGAGCTGCAGATAACGGATTAAATGTAGATGGGTATTTATCACAATCAGAGTATAAGCAACAAGTATTTAACAGCCAATAAAGACAATAAAGCAGTGTGAAGGAAGAGAACCAGATTCAGGTGAGGTGCACCCTCAATGAGTGTAGGTAAGAAGCAAAGTGAGGACTCAGTCCGGAGGAATTAAATCCATGCAGGTTTTGTGTCTGGAGGAGTACGTTCCTGAGTCACTTGTCTGGGCAAGGCACAGTTTTTGGAGCATTGTTTAGAGAATGCTAGGGCATCCACTGAGTTATCGAAGGAACAAGATTTGCCATTTTATCCACTAGTAACTCGGCTGAGTAGAGCATTCCGTAGCCCAGACCTGTTTTGTGAAGCACAATTTTGCCATCTGAGAATTTATGTCTAGCCTCCTAGACTGCCAGGGTGAAAACTGGGAAAAGGGAGACCACTGCTTCCGGGTAGCGGGCCCAGCTCTTGTGCCAGTCTCAATGCTGTGTTTCGGTCCCTGTAATTAAAGACTCTAGCGATGATCAGGAGGGCCACAGTACCCAGTGCGGGTGGGGGCTAAGAGATCTGTGTGCCCGCTACACTACAAATGTGGAGGTGAAGTTCTGGTGTCACAGAAATTCTGAGAGCAGCTTTTTGACAAAGAGGTCCAGGTGACCAGTGCTGGTGGTCTTAGCAATACCAAAGATGCACAAATTATTACAGTGTCCTCTGCCTTCCATGTCTTCATTTTAATTGTGATTGAGTCTAGATTCTAACTTCTCCAAATACTTCTCGACCTAGAAGCGGCGTCCTCCAACCCGAAGATACATTTCTCTGCCCCCTCCAAAGGTGTATGCTGCCGCTCAAGATATTCTTCCATTTAGTCCATATGACTAGTGAGGGTGTCAAAGTCTATGTTAGTTGCTTGGAAGCCAGCCTTAATTTTGCCCAATATGGCATCTGCTCCCGTTAATTGCTCGGGTGCTGATCATCCTGCAACCCCATCCTCTATATTGGGTCGAACTTCAGGAGTATATGTAGCTTTGTTCTTCTGGAACGAGAATTTGTGCTGCTTGGGATCACCACACACCATTGCAGTGGTGTGTGCAGGATGGTTATTCCTCAGAGAAACTGAAGGTAGTGTAGGCCCCTTGGATTCAGTGGTAATTACTAATCTCTGCTTGGCAGTATATTTGCTGCACAGTACATGCTTAATAGATAGCGGAACACAATGACATCTATGCACTGTATAGCCTCAGAATGTGGGAGGTAGGTGGACGTTCAAGGGTTCTCAGCAGATTAGTCTGGAGGAGGGAAATTGTCTGTCAACTGTAGATGAAAGGGAGCGAAAAGTCCTCAGTTTGCACCCGCTAGTGGAGGGTGTGAATGAACCAGCTCATCACAGCAGAGAAAGGTAGTATGTCGATAAACCCATTGGGGGTCTGCATATGTCTATGAGTTTATGGAAAAGGTATGCTGGTATAGTAATGGCTGCCAGGTAGGTCTCTGCAGACAGTAGTGAATCTTCGCTAATATCTTGTGTAGTTCTTGTAATAAAATATTCAGTCCTACCAGCATATCACTGGAAAAGAGCATTGATCCAGATCTGGCTCTTTGATCAGGGGTCGGGGTGCCGACAACCAGACCAGGCTGCACCTAGCCCCACAGCCCATGACGCGGTTCGCACGTACCCTGTTGGGTTGCCCGCACAAGCCTTCTGGCCATTTCATGCATGTGCCTGAAAGTCAAGGCTGGTTTTGGACGAGGCAGGGGATTCGGCAGTTCTCCCTGACAGCACTGTGGGGCCCAAAAGCTGTGCGCCCCGGCTGACCTGTGGCCCCTGTTGCCGAAGAGCCTCCGAGGTGGGCGACCTGTGCCAGAGATGGTGTCACTACTGCTGCGATAGGCCTCTTGGCTCGTTGTAAGAGCCCCGTTTCCTTTCCATGGGGCTCAGGATCATTCCAGCTGCATTTCAGGCATGTCGGTCCGTCATTCTGGACCCATCTGTTGTGTGTTGAGAGCTGGGCCTGCCGCAGCTTCAGGGCCGCGCAGTCATATTGGTTGTCGATGTGGCCACGCCCCCCTCATAGAACATATAAATCTAAGTACATTTCTAACTTTTTAAATACACTACACCCTGCCCTCTGGGTTGTTCAGGGTCTCTCCTAGTCGTGACCTATATGTATTAAAAAAGGAAGGTTTGGGCTTGGCAAAAGGTTTATTTTGCCAGATCAAAATGGCAGTTTAAAATTGCACACACATGCTCTAATGGCAGGCCTGTGACATGTTTTATAGGGCTATTGAAGTGAGTGGCATAATCAGTGCTGCACATCCTGGGTATACAGGGTACCACTTCGCTAGGGGATTTGCAAGTAAATTATATGTGCCAATTGGGTATAAGCCAATGCTACCATGTTTAAGGGAGAAAACACAAGCACTTTAGCACTGTTTAGCATGGTAAAGTGCACAGAGTCCTAAGAACTACAAAAATAGGATCAGCAAAAATAGAAGGGGTGAAGGAAAAACGTTTGGTGGAAGACCACCCTAAGACTGACAAGTATAACAGTATGCCTCCCTGCTGTAGATGTAAGCTGAGCTGGCCTTGTGGGATTTGAATCTAGGGCACTCAGGGTGTACATAGATCTCTGCACTAGGGACATCATGCCAAGAGTTATCCCACTGGTGTATAAAATCCTCTGTTTTACTCATAACTGTCCAGACAGAGGTGATAAGGGCCTATCCAGCATGAATGACAATTTTCTCTTTTCAAGGCTGTATCTGTCACTCTCCAGTCCATCGTGAAAGCCTCTGTTTTAGTGGCCATTTTTAAAGCTGCGGTTCTCAGTTTCCAAAGAAGGCAATGTGGGGCATTTTAGAAGCATTTTAGGGGGGTTTCATAGCTTAAGTTGTTTTATTGCTATTTTAACCATATTTTAGACAATCTAGGTCTGCCATTGTGCACTTTAGCCCAGTTACATTTTATTCGGCATTGCTTTATTTTTTTTAGCAATAGCCACATTTGCGGTGTTGTTTTATTTCTCTCCATCTAATTGTTCCTTCGCCTTTGAAAGCAATACGTTCTCAGTAGGACATTCATTTCACTTTGTGCTTTCTTCAAAGCTACAATCAGATAAGGTTGCTGGCAAAAGTGGTACACTGTGTGTCCAACATTCACAGAAATATACCCAATCATACTTGCCGACCATTTCTTAGAATGTCAATTGTTTTATAATAAAACTCAATTTTGTCCCAAACACGTTGGAGAGAGATTCCAGCCAGATGACCACGACTGCATGCTGATTGCTGATTGTCTCGCTACAGCTACTTGCTTAAACGGCCGAACCCCTGACTTACATGGGGACAGTGTCTTTCTAGACTACAGGATTCCTTAGTCAGATATGAGGGATGATGTTTTCCCAGGGGAAATCTGAAGGGCGGATTATGCTTATTATGCTGTGCTCGAACAAAGCGTAGGTAGGAGAACTATATCTCACTCCTAGTGACAGTATGGTGGGACTGTTTTTGTGTTTCACTCTCCTTGTCACCCTCTTGCTTTTATTGTGTTTTATCATCCTAGCTATTGCAATACATGACATTTGATCTAAGATGCAGTTATTTCAATAAACCCTTATTGAACTATATTCTACCTCTGTTGCCTTTGCCAGTGTGAGACGAATGTAACTGAGAGAAATGGATGAGATCTGATCGACCACGATTCCCCTGAGTCATCTACCTTGCCGTGCGCCCGGTTGCCCCAATCATCCCTGCTCTTGGGTGATGAGGCGCTGTTAGTTAGCCGGAAAAACCTGGATTGGGCCGACAGGTGTCACATGGTGTGGAATTGTACTTAGTACCACGCAGTCTATGCGATTCTGCTGCCCAAACCCAGTAGCCTCATTAGCGTAATGAGAACCTACGCAACAAAGTGTCAGTGACACTTCCGTATGAACTGCTCTCTCAGGGGTTTCCTATCAGTGTTACCCCAGCTAAAGGACTGATATACATGCAAGGAGACAGGCTTACTTAAAATCACACAGTGTTTAAAAGGTATAGCTAGGGCCATTCTGGGACTGGAAAGAGTAGGATCAGATTAAGACAAAAAGCATAGACGCAGGCAACCAACAAACCAAAATAGAGTCCTACTTTCACAAATCCTCAGGACCTCAGAAATTCATTTTTAACAAAACGTGCAGAATTTGTTTACACATTGGGTTACTAACTGAAGAAGATGAAGGACACTGGAATTATGTTGCAGTGGAGGACCAAATTATGTGGCAGAGTTAACAAAGCTATACGGCAGGAAAAAGAAAATTATGTGGGATAATCTGCCACAGTACTATTTAGTTATTTTGCCATTTTAACAACTTTTAGAAAAGTCTGGGTAAAGTTGCACTTTAGCCAGACTCAGCAACTGAAAAGCTCTCTATCAACCCTCTGTAAAGTATCTGCCCTGCTCGAAACTACATGTCATCCTCACTTTTGACCAGTTTAAACTAGAAGCATTTGTTTTGTAAAATTTGAAAACTACGCAGCAGGATTCTGTGGAAAAGTGGGAAACCAATGATTATTCGGAAAATACAGTAGGTGCAGAAGCATAATTCCAGATGGGCATTTAAGCAGCGCTTAAGTTACATAAACTGGATTCAAGCTGTTGGGGAATTTAAGCGGACATTCTTCGTGGATTTCTGGAGTCAATGTACAGATTCCTAAGAAATTATACTGGTCAGATAGGCTTAGCCCTAATAGGTTATGTATGATGCTTCCAACAAAGAGGTTAGTATGGGAGTCTTCTCTTCGCTATTGCCCTCGCCAACGAAGGACTGTTATGTCACAAACTGTGCACCACAAATGGCTCCAGAGCAATCTAGAAATCATGTGGGTTGACTGAAAAAAGCAGTTTCATGTGAACCCTTTGAAGTATGAACCACAGGTTGAGAAGCAGTATCCAATATAACTGTAATGAAAGCAGGATTAGACATGTATGCTTGATACTTTGCTATATTTTAGGATAAACAACCCATGCCATTCTATCATAAAGACTCCATGTTACTGGTTTTAAAACCAGATCAATCCTGGAGATTAGTACTAGAATACTGTAATTTAAACTTGCAGTGGAAAACATCCACCATAGAGAACACACACAGGTACTGGATTAGTGACACAAACGAAATAAATGCAAAATCACTACTGACATTGCTAATTAGTTCTCCACGCAAAGTATAATTCATGAAACATACTAACATCATTCACATTTACTCTGACACAGTATGGATTCATAAGATGACCTCATGGGCATAAAAACAGCCAGGGGCTTTTTCCAACCCACATCAGTGAATTGATGCAGAAGGATGTGAATGTGGCCTCTAATGTAGATGATACATACATTATTGATGATTACTTAGATGAAGAACCTCCAATGGAGGAAGGTTACAAATTGAACTTAAGAAATGCCAACTTATGATATTTTAATGTAATATGACTAGTGTATGAGCTGTAGACTGAAAGAAAAGGTCTCACCAGAGTTCTTGGGGAAATGTGATCGGAATGCAGTGAGCAGGCAGAATCCAGTGCATGCAAATGGAAACTCTTTTTGACAGGTACAAAAGCCTACATTACACATTAACGAAGTTGCTTGTACAGTATGTAGTACCCGGAAACCTACACAGTCTGTGTGAATAATTTCCAAAATTGGTAAATGATTACTTTTTTGATTGATATGTCCCTGCAGTGAAGAGGTACAAACATTTATTTTCACTGCATAGGCTGAGGTAGATTTTTTCCATGACAGAAGCAACACTTGTGAATAAAAGTCATTTTTGAACAGTTATGAGAGAATATAGCAATAGAGATCAACTGTGCATCATTGTCACATCTAGGAAACAATATAAATCAACAATGTGTATAGATTTTTGTTAACTATACTACAAGTGTAATTTTATAAAAATTTGATAAAATCTTGTTTGTCTCTCACTGAGCGCATTGAAAGTAATTCCAGTTTAGTAGGCTATCCCTTCTCCAGTGACATTAATTAGCTCCATGGTGAGGTGCGAAATTCCTTTCCTGTGAGAGAACAGTAGGCCCTGGCCTGTCAGCAGGAAGGCCGGCAAAAGTAATTAGTGGCTACTTAACTTAGAATGTGGAAGTGGGGAGTGTGCATAGACAGCAGATGATATCTACAAAGAACTTGCAGGAACCTTCCAAAGTAGCATGGTTACAGGACTGTTATAGTGTTAGGGGTGCCTTTGATGTTCCTCTGCTCCCTACCAGGATGTCTCTGCTCATTGCAGGTGGGGTCCTCAGCTCAGAACCAGCCGGTTTTCCAGGAGAGCTTCCTCAATTATGTAATACAGCTATGGGAGCTTAGCATATGGGGATCTGGTCACTGTAAATGATTTTCGAAGTAAGTCTTCCAAGAATCATTTAAAATAACACAAAATGAAGTGTTTTATCAGATGGCTGGTTTAGCCATGAACATTTTGTTAGGATTGAATTGGATGTTGTCACCGATCAGTGACTCGTAGAAATTACAAGGAAAGCTCCCCACCACCAGCACCCTGAGCACAGCTGGACTTGGTAGAAATAAGAACAAGGAGCATCTGCTTGCTTACGTACGGCTGTGTGGATCCTGCTTCCCCTTCTACCCAAGCCTTGGAAGAGTTATCACTGTCCAGATCACCTGGCATCCTTTAGTCCCAGGGAGATAAAAGTCTAAAGAAGCACATCTGGAAAGAAGAATCAGCAGACCATTTGGGACATTGAACAATGCTGAACCATGATTGTGGAGAGTGGTTGAGCCTGCCCCCACTCCTGGGCTGTGGCCTTGCCCCAAGATGATCTTTACAGTGGTTTGCAAATCAAGAGTTGGTAGTTTGCACTACTATGTGAGAAGTTTGAGGCTACCAAGGGATTGCTGAAATGAAGTATTCAGCCTCCCTTCCTCTTGTTTCTACAGCTTAGGTCCTCTATACAAGATTATCAGAAAAAAGTGGGGTATTTACCTCATGTGGTGAAAGGCATTATCCCTGGGTGAGTTATTTATTATGTGCGGTAAATATCTTCTATTCTGAGTTTTTAAAAGAAAAATGGAGCATAATATGAGGACCAGTTTTAACACACCAAACTTTTCATTATTTGTTTTTTTCTTGGGCCTTTTCCCCCCCAACAGATTTCAGCAGTCTTGATCTGCCTGAACCTATCAGGGGTAAACTACATGAGTGTGGTAACTAGCTATAAATTTTTAGGGTAAACCTCATGAGTGTGATAATCATCACCCAACTGTGTATACAGCCCTCTATTTGTAATTACGGCCATAGCATCTTGCCACTTTAGGGGATTTCATGCTCCAAAAATTGACTAAGTCTAAAAGTAAAACTTGAGAAAGGGAACAGGTGTCAAAGTGGTCCTAGCAAGGATAAAATCTGGCTGCTACATTTTTCATGTTTGCCCCACTTAGGGATTTCAGCACCAAAAGTCATGGTTTGAGTGAGCTCTGAACATTAATCATACAACTTTAAGAGGACCTCACTGGCTACAACATTCCGGGATTTGACTTCCATAAAAAGCCCATGTCAGAATGTAAAACCCTTGACCAGTCGACCTGCTAGGATTAGCCCACCTTGATCTATCATATTCTGCCTGAAATTGCATGTAGATCTGGGCTAGTAGCAACAATAGAAACGTTTCGGATACTTGGAACTTTTTGACTCAACATTTTTAAAAAATCATACATCCTGTTTCTTTAATCCAAATCATATACGTTATTCACCTTTTTACCAAATTGGTTTGGTAATTTAATTTATTATGTTTCTTGACTTTGCTATTGTTTGTGGGCTGCTTAAATTCTTAACACTAATTTCTCTGGAATTTTCTTGACTAGGAGCTGATTTCTTATCTTTGGTTTAATGCCTCCGATTATATTCCTTTTGTAGTTTATGTTTCAAGAAATATATGTTTAATGTCTAAGACTGGGGTTTCTTTTTTATGTTGAGCGTAAGCATACAACCTCTTGTATACTTTTAAGTTTACTACTTCTGTGGGTTTCCAGCTATTTCATTTGTTAGCTTAAGTGTCATTAAAAAACCTTGCTTGCTAGTGACCAGTCAACCCTCTTTGCCCCTCCTTCTTCTGTGTGGAAGCAGGGACCGACTACTGTATAATCACACTTTTTCCTGTTTATCTGGGCTGCAGGGGACTTTTTTTTTTACTTTGTTTCCAGCTCGTGTCCAGGGAAGCTTCCCTTTTCATTTGCAGAGCATTCTTGCTTTGAGTTTAGCTTAGCTGTAAACAAGGCTATCAATCAGGCTGTTATCTTGGTCCTCTCTCAACTACCTGGTTTCCGCCCTTCCTTGGCTTGGATTTTCTTTTGCGAGTGTGCCTGCCTGCGATCCCAGTGCTGACAGCAAGGACGGAGGATCGCTTGTTTACTTAATTACTTGTTTAGTTAATTACTTGTTTTGCCTTTGTGGAGGTATTGAAGGCTTTACATAAATACCCACTACATTACACAAGGATATATTCATTTTATGGAGGAACAGGGTGATTAAGTGATGTTGAGCTGATGCCATTACTCAATTCTGGGCCATTGGTTCGAAAGTTGGCAGCTCTAGTCGTTGCACCCCACCTTCTTCCTGTTGTACCATTCTGCATAAATTGTCTTTACCTAAACTGCATTCTGCATCGGCTGTCTTTGTCACGCTCATCACACGTCTACTTCTACTTCCCTGAGCTCTGCTATTTGGGTATTGTGCACATCTACTTTCCAGAAATAAGTGCAGTTTAAAATAAGTTGTGATTATCAATTATTTTACTGTAGCTCCCAACAGTCTGCTTTTGGCTTCGAGCTGTTAGAGAATTTTCCACTGCAAGGGTGTTTATATTGCCTTTCTGTAATCCTTCTCACCCTCTGCATTTTGTAATTAGTCAGTAATTGATCTTCCTATCTACGTCAAAGCATTCAGTGACATTTCACAATTTATTTACAGATCAATTTAGGTAATTTGTATACTAATTTAATCATTTTAACCAGAAACAGTTCATTTGTAAATATTGATAGTGTAAAGCTAATCAAGTATTGTGTTTCATGTGATTTAGTAGCTGAACTTATGATATAATCTACATCCAAGTCTAAGAGTTCAGTGCAGTAAGCCAAATTAAGCCTCAGTTAATGTATACCTATGTCCCCCATGAAAAGGACAAAAGGATTAAGTGCTCTCAAATGTGTCTTGTTTCCATACACTGAACCATCACGTAGTTTATTGCAACAAGTGGCATAAATAATTATTCTAAATGTTTTCCTCTTTTCAAATCATGTGAAACAAGCAATATGTGAATAATATTGCTGGTAAAACAAGATCATGGGACGTCATGTCAGGCTTCTTTGCTGCCAAGCCACCAAGATTGGACACTAGTTAAAATGGTAATTTAAGCTGATGGGATTGCAGTTCAACTGATATGCTCAAACTATTAGGTCTGAAATTGTTCAAAGGCAACTGAAGGACAGTTATCTCATGCTACTGAACAATCCACATACATGAAAATGTTTTTTGTTCTAGAGTTTTTTTAACTGAACAATTTGAGCAAGTCATTAATTCACTTCCAACAACTGTTTAATATTTAAGTCAATAGCCAAAATCCATTTTACAGCTTTACAATGCTACAAATGTCAAGTGTAGGGACACTGGGATCAATTACATCAAAAGTCTTCAGAGTTGGATTTGCATGAAAATTGCCCATATAAAACACTGAACCTCAATGCATTTGCAAGAAAGATATTGTGGTTTTGGTAGGCCTCAGCATCTGTGGTCATTGTCTAATGGTGACACCAAGTGAAAAGTCGAAGCACTGTACCGTGATAACACCAGAAACTGTATTAGAGATGGATTCAACTTGAAGAAAATTGCAATAAACACCCTAAATATCAACTCTCCGTATAGATTCAACGTCTTGAGGATAGCCAAGAATACTGAGGTACAGGGAAATGCGGAAAAACATAGATCTCCTGTATTTACTTAAATGGAAGTGTCAGACAAAGTACGTTCATTTAATCACTCAGCAAGGTTTAACATAATAGCCACATTTAAAATGTATTACCAAAAATAACATAGCTATATTTGCTTTTGGGATAAAGGAAATTAGTCAAATGCATTTATTTGGCTGTTTTTGCTGTCTGTTTTTCACCAATATTCATTAATCACCTTTCTTTAGATAGCTCCCGTTTCCACTTTACATTTTAATAAAAACACTATCGCTGTGCATGCTGAAACTCATTTGCAACAGGCCTGCCAACACACAGTGCCGCCATGTGCCACTTGATAACGGCAGTTTTCACAAGGTCACCCAGTGAACTGCCAATATTACACGGTGAACACAGGGTGAGCTGGAAACCTCTACATGTAGTAGATTTCTAATAACTTTCTGGAGGATCTGTAAAGTTAAGTTCACTTTCCCATTTTATAAACTCCCCAAACATGGGGAGGTGGGTTTTGCTTCAGTGACAGGCACATATGCCCGCCCCCTGGCCACTCTACCTCCAATGTCTATCTACTGCTATGCCCAGGGACTGACACACTCTAACCCCCACCTACTCTCTCTCCTGGCCATGCCCCCCCACAAGACCCTACCTCCTCTCTCAGACAGCGATAATCTGGAAGGTGCTGTGTGCCCCGTGTGTCCACTGGAAGCACTTTCTTTGCTAATCCACATGAGTGAAACTAGTGTGTCTGGTGCAATAGTGTTAATGGGCAGTGAAAGTGCGTTTACATATTTTGAATTTTCAGAAACAAACACCCAAGAAGACATTTGTTTCCGAAAACAAAAAAAACAAAAAATCTGGAGCTTTTTTTCCATAGTTTGTGTCGGAGAAGGGAGGTGCCAATGCTTGGCAAGAATAAGAACAGTGCTATTTTTTGGGAATTGTGTTAGCCAGCCATCAACTCCGATGGTGGGGTGCTGACAATGGTATTTTATTGGAATTAGAATGGCAGATTTAAATTAGGATAATAAATGGCAATATTTTCATTTTTTGCTGCAGATAGAGGAAGAAGGTAAATGAAAGTGCTTTAGTTATAAGCAGGGTCACTTGAATTAAGTGGCAGGAAAAGACAAAATTGTGAGGCAGGGTTGACCAATTTGTGTGCTAAGAAGAGTCCAGTTACGAAGTCACAACGCAAATAGGTCTAACTCAAGCAAATGCGAGAGCCATTACATTGCAAATAATTATTAATTTATGTCTCAGATTTGAGGGTCTTTTTAGTTGGTTGTTATTTTTCTCTAGAGGAAAATGTCTTACATTCTGGTTTCTTTGGCTTTTGACTTTTACATCCCAGCTTTTGCCTCACCCCTTTTGGGATTACTGTTACAGATTTTGATTTCTTATTGTCTTGGTATTATCATCTCCGCTTCTGCTTTTTTCTTCTATGTAGGACTTCTCTTTCTCCTGATTTGAAAGGAGGGCTACTCTACATTTTTGAGAAGCACTATATTTTGTACTTGCGCTCAAAGCATTTCATACTGACTTCATTACTCCTGGTTCTATCACTCTATTATGGTAGTGAATCTGCAGTTCTTTGGACAAAGATATTTTGGGGTACATTTCCAAGGAAGTGATGCATCATTATATGTGATGTGCCACTTTTCTTGCGCCCCTCCTACCAGCACCTAATGACACCAAGGTTGTGCCATATTTATAATACGGTGCACCACGGCGGTCGTTAGCACAATAGCATCAAATTTTCTTATGCTATTGTGGCACTTTGTACACTAGCACCAAAAATGTTGATGCTAGTGCAGAAAAGCACAGGGAGGCACATTGAATATAAAAAATCATGGAAAAAATGGCTCAGTGAAATGTTGTAAATTTCATTGCGCCATTTTTTCAGGCCTCCCTGCGCCAGAACACTCCCCTTGCATACATTATGCCTGATGCAGGCATGATGTGGCACAAGGGAATGCTTGCATTACACCGCTTTGTAAATATGGTGCAGCAGAAAGGCAAAAAATTACACTATGGAGGCGCTAATGTGGCACAAGGGGCTTGTAAATATGCCCCTTTGTGCTGTTCTTCCACGTTCAGGTTTGTACCGCTATTACTGGCGCTGCGACCTGTTTCAAGACATTGGATGGATGAGTCTCTTAGCCCATATGTGTAAAGACAAATATAAACAGAACTTTAAAGCCAAGAAAAAGCAATGGGGCCAGTTCATAAAGGCATTTATGAGTACTGCAGGAGTACCTCTTCACATACGTATAAAAGCATTTGTAAATTGGCTTCGAAATTCTCATCTACCTTCAGTAAAAGTGCAAAGAAGGCACAATCCCTTCTGTTTGTGCTAACTTTATATGAAGATTTGCTCAGTATTCCTATTTCATATGTTTTAGTGCCAATTCACAAAAATATTTAGGAGTATGTGAAGTAGTACTACAGGAGTAGAACTTACACATACTCGTAAATGTCTTGTGAATCAGCCTCATTATTGCCAACTCTTGCCCTACATGGGCCTTAGAAATGTGTGAACAGTCGAGGAGTAATGCAAACCCCTGCAGCACCCATGGTGCAGGGGGCACACATGCTTCAGGGGCCCACCTATTTAGACTAAGGCCTATGAATGTATTTGAGATAGGAGGGTCTCAGGGTCCCTCGCCACATTCTGTTGGGGTACCACATCATTTTGCGTTAGTCCTCCAGTCAGCAAAGTGACTAGTGTGGAGGCGGGGGTGCACAGTGCAAATAAATGCAGCAACTTTTGAAACTTGAAAAGAGGGACACTTTAAATTAGATTACTTAAGACGTTCAAGGTCACCATTGAAACGCAGAAAGAATAATAGAGACAAACAGAAACATATAATAAAAATAGTAACTTTTGGTCTTAAACTAAGTAATGTGCCTCCCCTCACCGCAAACACATTGTTACCTCAGTGCAGCACAATATGGTTCTCTTTCCACTGCAATCTAGTATTATTTCCTCTTTTATAGAAACAGGTGGCATAATGTACCTTATCCAAAACCTACTATCGATACAATCAGGTTTTAGCTGATGAACAGGCTAATTTTAATATATTTTCCAAATTAATTTAGCCACCTTTATATGAGTCCTAAAAGTTTAAATTGCATTGGTTTATTGACCCAAAGGTAATTAAATAGTTAAAAAATACAAATGTGGTTTAAAGGAAGTCTTTGTGACAGTCAAATAGAATAAATTAAGTATTGTCCTCAGACAAGAGACTTTGTTCCCCTGCAAAAACTAACTATTGGAGATTACATTAGAGGGGAAGCCTATTCACCTCTGGAGGGTGGAATATATGCTATATTCCCAGGTAACCACAGGCTACGTTAGTCTGATTTAGAGCAGCTGTCCATAAACGTAATTTAAGGGGAAATGCTGAAAATCTTGCATAGATATGGCTCTCTTGGACCTGTACTATATTTTGAAGCGCAAACTGGGATCCATTAATGGAAATCTGATTGTTTAAGCTAGATTTAATCAATAGATCCACAGTGAGCAGATAATCTGCATGACTGGAGTCCAGCTCTGGAACCCTCTGTGTTTACACCTGTAGAGTTTACCTAGTGTGACAACGTTTGAAAAAACTTGAAAAAAACTATTTAAAATGCCTTCCGAGCGCCCAGGAAATCCCTGTTATTGCCAACCTTCCAAGGAGCAATAGGGCCCCCTTTGTACATAGTTTGGCCTCACTGAAGATAGAATCCGAAACGTTTTCCTTTATACCTCGACCCACGATCGCTTCAGAAGTTGCCTCACCTAGTTGTAGAATACTCTTTAAAAGCTACCAGGTTTTAATGTTTTCAGTGTACCATAGAAGAAATCTGTCACAAGCCGCAGTTCTAGAAAACAATTATACATACACATATGGCCGTATATGCCATACAATGCCTAAGCACAAACATCCCATGGCCAAATCCTGTCTTAATAGGCCTACGTGCAGTCATCATATGCACAAGAGTGGTGGGTATATGTCAACGTTCTGCACTCATATGCCATAGTGAGGTCATCTTATGATCACAGAAGACAAATGCATCAAACATCCCTCTTGAATCTTGTGCAGTAACACAGATTAAGTAAAACATTAATGCTGTAGCATTGAAAGTTATAGATCTGAGTATTCTCTCCTTTATTCTCAAAGCAGCTCAAAGAAGCCTGAAACATCTAACAATAGCCCTCCACTAAACAAAACACATCTGCAGACCCTAAGGTCTTGACCAACTGTTACCCAATTTAAGATCTACCGATTCGGAGATTCTACATTAGAATTGGCTTTTTCAACTCCACGACCAAGGCCATATGCTGAAGAGTCTCACAGATCGCTCTCACCCATGTCTTTAACATGTAAAACCCTTGCCTGAGGTTCCAGATGAATGCTGGTGACATGTAGATGCACATCTGGCAGAAGAAATAATGAGGAACAGCAGGAGAAAACAATCACCTTAATTGTGCCACAGATATATGTGTGTGTGTGTGTGTCTTTGTGTGTTGTGTGTGTGCTGTTGCACAGTGCTTCTCGAGTGAATTCATGAGCAGTTGATTGGTGGGTTAGGTGAGGGTGCGCCTTGTGTGAAGTTATAAGCAGTGTACTTGGGGAAAGGGGCTAGGTTACTATAAATTAGATTAGGTCGAATCAGGTTAGACTAGACTAGATTAGGTTCCCGTAAGAGAGAGCTTCCACCGTGTCTAGGGTCCTGCAGCGTTTTCATGGTCTGTGCACCGTTTGTCCGCCTTATATTAAGTGTCACATTTCAGTGATTAATAGGTTTTGCATCCAAACTATAATGTCCGCACGTGGAACTTGTAGTTTTTTTTAAACATAGGTTAGTATACTTTCTTAGTAGACTATTTACTTTTATTTATGTAAAAGAGTGTTATGAAGCACCAATATAACCCAAGGGTATCAAGGCGCTGTAACTATAAAAGACAAACAAAAAGCGTAACAAAGACAAAAGCACTGTAAACATAGCAAAGATATAGTAACACGCGCCTGCCCGTCAAATGCGACGTCAGACTACCGACCGTGGAGCAGATAGGAGGGGTCTGAACAGGAAACTTACCCATGTTCATTGAGGTCATTGGAGAGGGGGAAGAAGTCACTGTGGATGGGAAAAGTAACACGCAGAAGACAGGATTTGCGGCCATTTTTGTCAGGAGTGGTAATTTACAAATTCATTGTTGTCTCATACTAGGGGGAGTTTCAGCATGTTTGTAATCTGTTCATCAGAATCGCTTTGACTTCCTTCTTGAACATCCGTGTGGAAGGGTTAGTCCAAATCTCAGGAGGAAGAGAGTTTCAAATTCTGGGGGCTGATCTGGAGAAGGTGCGAGCATGTGTCCTTTTATTTCTTGAATCTTAGTGTCACTTTAAAAAAAGCATTTTCAATTAATATCGTTAATACGCAAAAACATAAAAAAGGCACCACTCTATTTCTGCACGACTGCCATAAAGCCTTAACCTATATTTAATTGAAATTTCAAGCTCTAACCCCTAGAGATTTACAGATGTTTGGCCTCAAATCTACCTATCAGCTCCAACACTGACATCACCACACTGTAGTTTTGCATACATTTAACAGTCACAACGAGCATTAGAGAGAACAGATGCCAGAATCTCTGGCTCCTGACCAAAACAATTCTGTGCTGTTAACAGAATGCCTTATTTTTTCATGAATTCTGGGATCCTCAACTACAATACTCTGGAGTTGAGGGACACTCGTGCTAATAGCCAGCTTGGAAAGCATTATGTTAGACAGATTAAAGAACGGGTTCCCTTTGGTGCATCTCCTGGGGATTACCAGGGTTTTCTCTTGGCTCACTTTGCCACCTGCACTGTGACTGGAGAGGTGGAAAATATTATTGAAAATCAAGCTGGGTCATTTTTCACTTTTGTTTTTCAACATGGCCTACTAGGAAAACTAACTATCTGGCAATATACCAAATGGTACAGAACAACGATGGAGGAGAAACATATGCAGTAATTTTATGTTTAATAAAATGCATGTAAAATATCAGATCAGCATAAGAAGCAGCAAAATATAAATATGTATATACATGTAATATAGATGAAAGGTCACTTTGGTCCTACCATTACCTTTATCTGTGTAGCCCCAATGATCAACAACTTAAAATTAATGGATTTGCTTAAATCTGCTGCTTCTCTAACTATATTTAAACTCATATGCTGTAAAAGAAAACTACAATAACTCAAACTGACTTCAAGTTATGATGGTGTTTGTGTGTGTGAGTGTTGGTGTAAGTGTGTATGTGGGCACATCCATGGCCGGCTTTAGTGCTGGTGGTGCCCGGTGCAACATTCTTTTTGGGCCCCCACAATTCCCATGACCTCTTCCTTGAATTCCCTCACTACCACCCAACAAAAGTGTTCCTCATCTCGCCATAGCCCATGTCTCACATACATTTAATTTGTTTTAACATGCTGGTAAAGGCTGACTTTGCTAATCCAATCAGCTACCCACATAAAATACAGATGTGTTATTTGCAGCAGGCATATTAATGGTGATTTGGCACTTCTATGTGTGCTACAGAATGCAGCACTCATAGAAGTACCAAATCGTCATTTTTGAGTGATTGTTTATGTGCAGGAAGGAGTACCTTCCTGCACATAAACAACCATTCATGGCCTTTTGCTCTTTCTAAGTGTGCTGCAGAATGCAGTCAACATGGAAAAAGCAAAAACCGAGGAGGAATAAAAGTATTCCTCCTTGTTGTGCCATGCTAACACCATCCCTGGGTAATGCTGTGCATCTGCCTTTTATCCTTCTGGCTCATTTTTAGCTCATGTTTTGATTTGAAATGGATCTTCTGTGACTTTGTACCCTGGCTGTCTCTTCCAATGGAGTCATAAACTTGAGAGGTAATTTTCAGGAACTCTACTTCTTTCTGGTCTTGTGGAGTCACTGCATATCTTATATCTTTGGCATATCGTCAACAGAGCCACATTGCTTTTAATATTACATAGCATTATTAGTGCTGTAATATCTATAGTGCCTCTCAGTTTCATACCCAAGATCCATTACAGGTGAAGTCCCAAACAGCCCTCTATTTGAGTGAGGACCTTTGTCGGGCAAGGCTCTACATATGCCACCTGTGAATAACTGATTCTCTGATAGTTTTGTCTCAATGTAAACACTCCCTTCCACTAAAGTTTAACTCATTGAGGGTGGAATGTAAAACAAGCATCTGCAACTCAATGGGTCTCGCGTTTGCTCAAGTTAGAGCTATTAGCGTTGTAAACTCCTAACTGGACTTTTCTTGCCACATAAACTGAAAATTAAAAGTAAAACAGTTTCACATAAGCGAGACGACAGTCACCATTAGCGTGAAGGAGATGCAGAAAAGGAAACAGAAGTTCGCTCGCAGTGAAACATATCAGGAAAAGTGCAATTATCCATGTTTTTCGGAAAAAGTGTAATTATTCATGTAACGGCAAAAGTGCAATTGTTCATGTAACGGCAAAAGTGCAATTTTCCATGTAATCGGCAAAAGTGCAATTATCTATGTAACTGGCAAAAGTGCAATTATCTATGTAACAGGGTCGATGTCATGCAAAGCACTTGACTACTGCCCAGTGAGATCGCGCTGCCTATGAAATAAAAAGAAAAAGTGGTCCAAAAACCAAACAGAAAACACGGATCCTCGTATGTTTTCAGTAGTTGGCTGATGCGCTTGCGGAGGGCTAAACACCGGAAAAGGCATGACGTATGCATGCCTTTCACTAATCAAGTCAAGTGAAATTTAAAAGGCAAGCCCACAAACCAACCAAACTGATGGGCATGGTTACAAACCCGCAAAGAGATAACAACAGGACAGAGCGCTTGCACGCTCAGCTCTAAAAATCAGACCTTTTTTTTTGTCTGAAAATGCTGGATTTGCCTTTTGGGTCTTGAGAGATCTGTCACATGTGACCTAAACAAAACGGGGGTAACATACCAGTAGTTCACCATGTTTCTGTGCCACAGCATATTCACTGAGGGCTGTTTAGCAGTTTTACAATGCTAAGAGTGAATCTTATGCAAGTAATTCAGAGGCATAGATGCAAAACTACCTGGCATACTACACAAAAAAACGAATTCCCTACAATCTAAATCTGGCACAGTAAAAATCCAAATGTATACATTGAGCTATAAAAAATAATACGTTCTAATCTGAGGCATGAATCTCAAAGTGAGAAAATAGCTATAGACGTTAACTCAAAGAGAATAAGACATAAACCCATGTATAAAGTAGACAGCCAAACCTATGAACTGAATCACATGTGAAAAGCAAACCCAAATTGCATTTAGTGAGCCACAGAAAGGATTAAGCCATAATTTTGGGCACTTTTCACAGGGAAAGTAACCAACATTTGAGAGATGATTTCCAAGAGGACAAGAACAGAATCTTTGACATTAGCCTCAAAAGTACAATACACTAATCTCTGCGAATGTGTTCCCAGAAACAGACTAAACCAGAATATATGAAACACTCACCAAGAGATGAAACAGAATATATTATACTAACTTGAAAGTCTGAGCTGAAAAAAAATAAAAGAAAAAGAAATTGCAATGGAAGGTGCTGCATTTAAAACCAGAGGCACCCAAATGCCAGAAATTGAATCCCAGGAGCAGAAGAGATCAAACTATCACATGGTAATTGCTAGATATGATTGCACAGTGGTCAAAGTGCATTCGCCATTCACAGACGTCGAAGTAACATTCAAACAAAGTAAGCAAAAAAATACTACTTACCTATGAACTATTTACTATGTTATAAATTATTATGGATTATTTGACGGGGATACTGCCTGTATTTCAAGTGCTGCTGATTGTAGTTCAAGTGCTACTGAGGCAGTGGTCTCTTGCAAGCAGGAAAAAAATGTGTGATGTACACCGACACAATGTAGTTTTGAAATGCTGAAACTCACCAGTAGTAAACTAATTTTATGGATATCATGACAACACAATATGTTATTTCTTTGGGATGCCAAAGTTTACTTTATACTCTATTTTGACCAACTGAGGTTCCATATCTATTTTTTTTAAATGGGGTGCGCCTCGAAGCATAGAGTGTTAAAAGGGTATTTGCAATTACAGGAAAATATTATTTTCTGGCAACCAGTTCCTTTATAAAAAGTTACTGTTGCTGGAAAAGACCCTCTCTGCAGGGTCATCCCCAAATATGTTGCCTTGTTCCCTCCACTTTTTGCTGAAATCATGTTGTTGGCCTTAGGACTCTTGGCACTTTACCACTGAGAACCAGAGCTAAAGTATGGTAACATTAGTGTACCCACAACTGCCATATTTAATGTACTTATTAGTCCCTAGTAGAGTGCACTACATGTGCTCAGGGCCTGTAAATTAAATGCTACTAGTGGGCCTGCAGCACTGATTGTGCCATCCACTTACGTAATCCTTTAAACATCTCAGGCCTGCCACTGCAAAGCAGGTATGTGCAGTTTCACTGCCATGTTGACATGGCATTGAAACCCCTTGCCAAGCCTTAAGCCCCCCTTTTATTACACATAAGACACCCCTAATATAGGCCCTAGGTAGCCCATAAGGGCAAGGTGTGGTGCAAGTAAACGGCAGGATGTATATTTTTTTGTTTTACATGTTGTAGTAGCAGAAAAAACCTCCCAAATTTGTTTTTCACTATTGTGAAGCATACCCCTCTCAAAGGATAATACAGGGATGACCCTAATATATTCATTAAGTGTCATTCCTGATTAAGAAGGAGCAGGACTGTTGTGTTTGGTACCTATAAACTTATAATAGTACATTTTCCCTAATGGTAAAGTTGGATTTAAGGTTACAGCTTTAAAAATAGTACATTTTTCTGCTGCCTGGCTTAAAATACACGTCTGGGTGAGGTGACAGCTGGGCTTTGTGCATTCCCTATAGATAGTACACACACAGGGAGCTGAGGCAATCCTGTTGGGCTATTTACATCCTGATGGACCATCATCAGGCTGATGGGCCTTTCTAGGCAGAATGGGAGGGAGAAGCTGACACTTGCACCTGAATGGGGCTGTGCATGTCCCCACACAAAGAGCTCTATGCCTCCCTCCCCCTGTAGAGTGTTTGGTGCCTGGGTAGGAAAGGGAGTGCCTGTGTGTGCTTCAAAGCCCCTCTTTGAAGAGTCACCCCACTTCAAAGACACCAAAGGGAATAAGAACTGGACTTCTGACCCTACCAAATCAGTACACTTCTGGACCTGTGGATACTGTGCCAGGAAAAAGGACTGCTGTGCCTGCTCTGCTGTGCTGCTACCAGGACTGCTACTCTGCTGGACTGCTGTCCTGGAAGGACTGCTTTCTTGCTTGTGTTGACCTGCTGTCTGCTGCCCTCCTTGCCCGGGTGAGAAGAACTGAACCCAAATCATCTGCAGAACCAAAGTGACACCAAGGGTTTGCTGGCTTGTCTCCTGTTCTGAAGTCTCAGGGAAATCAAAGAGTTCATCCAACTCTACTACAGCTTCTGGACTCTCCCAACTGTGAGTTCTACCCTGCCAAATGGCCAATCCAGTTCTGGGCCCTTGGAAGTGAGTTCTGTAGCTGTCTTCGACAGAAATCCACGCATCTTTGTCACTGCGCTGATCAGAACCACCACATCTTTCCTCAATGCTGATGCATAGTTGCTGGCACTGAGAACGAGGACATCGCAGCACCCACTGCATTGCTTGGAATTGTTGCATCACTTCCAGCCCGGACACATCACCGGCTGGGTGGTTTGCAACGACACATTGCCTTTACTGTAAAAGGTTCTGCACCATACCTCAAGGACATCACAACAACAACTGCGAGGCTTGATGATGACGCATCCCAGACTGTGCAGATCAGAACTGACACATCGCCTTTGCATCATCTCCCCTGCTCCTCGCATCGGAGAACCAATATCGACGCATCCCTCCACACTAGGGACTGTTTCAGAGGAACAAGGTTGGTCCCTGTAGCCAGCCCGCGCTCCATTGCGGTTGGCCTGAACTTTTGGATTTACCCGGTCTAGCGCAACTAGATAGCTGAGGTTGCCACTTTGAGTTTCTAAGCACTATATTATCAGATATTCTTTAAAAATTCATATCTCAACTTCTAATTGGATTTTTATCATTTTTGTTCATACAATTAAGATCTATTTCTCTAACTTGGTGTGGGTTGTTTTTGTGTGGTGTTTTTATGACTTTACTGTCTTAAGTGTTGCACAAATACTTTACACATTGCATGCCTACTCTGTGTCAAGCTACCAGAGGGTAAGCACAGGTTAATTTATTGTGTGTAACTGACTTACCCTGACTAGGCTTGTTGTCCCTACTTGGATAGGGTGCATATCTCTGCCAAGTAGAGACTCAATTTCTAACAATTATAATCTCCAAACCCATGTTTTGCCATAGGCTACATTTCTTAAAAATATATTTTTTAATGTCTGAAGTGGACTGTTGTGCCTCGTGGATCTCAGGACACATGGCTCATCAGTCAAATTAATCTTCTAGTATGTTAAATTGATTTGCCTGGCCTTCACAAATTAGTTTTTCACCATAGATAACACTCAGTTGAAAAGATTTCCCATGATAAGTTTTATTCTACCAGTGTTGTAAGAGGAAGTTCAAGGAATTACGTAATCTATTTCCTAAAAGAACAGCAACAGCTGATATGTTACAAGTTATTAGCTTTTTACAGTCTAAGAATGGAAACTAAGTAGTAAACCAAGTACTTGGGCACATTTTGCAACTGAATGAAATTCTTAGGGCCTCATTTACAAGTAACTAGCACACTGAAATTGATGCACTAGTTTTCTTGCGCCAGCCCTGGAGCCCTTGGAGACGCTACGGTAGTGCTGCATTTATGATACAGTGCTCCATGGCTCACGATTTCACAGTCAGAAATTCTGACGCATCTGTGGTGCTAAGCTGACGCATTGCTGGACTAGCGTCATAAAAACATAATGCTACTCCAGCAATGCTTCGAAGGCGCCCATGTTAAAAAGCCCTGCGTCAGTGTAACACCTGCTCTGAGCAGGCTTTCAAGTTTTGACATAGTGAAGTCGCAGAACTACGCAGTGAAATGTGGTAAATTTCACTTTGCCAGTTCTGCGCGGCTTTTACTCTGGGAATGTCCACCCTGCATACATAATACCTGGCGCAGGTATAATGTGGCACATGGCTTTACAAACTGGTGCAATGGTCCCATTGCACCAGTTTGAAAATGTGGCCTTTATGGGATGCTTGCACCACTACAACCTCAAAAAAAAGTGACGCTACGGCGAAGCAACGGCTTGCAAATAGGCCCCTATGTTTGGTAAATTAAAATTATTACTTTACATTACCATGTTCACGTTTCTAGGAAAAACGTGTTCCACTAACTCTAAATTGCTTCACAATACAGTTTTACTGGTGCTAATTCCTATTGAATCTACCTCTTTATCCAACGCAACAGTGAACAATACAGACCCTAAATAGTTAATTGCGTGAAGGTGTCAATCTTTTTAATTTTATTTCAGTGATTATACTGCTCACCCGCAACACACCATCCCACCCTCAAGATGGCTCCTAGCAGTCGCCCATTTACACTCTCTTTGTTTCAAAAGGTATAGAAAGGCCTCCTTAGGCAAACAAAACTACTTTAGTACTCTTGAGAGCAATGCTTTATCTAACAATTGTTCTAGCTGCAAAGGGATAATTTATGGATGTCTTTTATTATAAAGCAATCCTCCAGCACAAAAAACAGCATCATACAATGCAGCATGAATGTTAAAAGAGCACAGCTGGGAAATGTATTGTGTCAATAAAAAGAACCACCTGGCCTGTAGTTAATTCCAGCTACTCAGTTTGATTTCCTAAACTTTTTACTTTCCTTGGGCCACATTTTTATCTTTAGTGAGCCCTCGCGGGGGACTGTGCGCTTTACAAATATACGTCATAACGTAGCCTAAGGCCTGATCTTGCAGCAGCCCTCTTCTGAATTTTGGTACATAATTTCTGTTGTGAGCTTTCCACACTGGCAACACGAGTGTGGCTTTTATTCAGTCAGATCCACTGGTCTGCAGATGAGAACATGGATGTTATTAAAAGTAAATCTTGTAATAGTATATGTAGCATTCAATTTTATAGTCTCTGCAAGCATGGTGCTACACTTAACAAAAAAGCCAATAGATTTCAGCATTTAAATTTCGAGCTGTTGGCTTTGCCAATCTTTGTAAGCAATGGCATGCACAACAATCCTGGAAATAATTTTCCATTAAAGGAAGCCCATTCTAAAATGGCAGCTGATGCCCATGTATATCTCATGGCGGATGCATGCATTTTGTGATGTTTGTGTCATGAGCCTCTTTGGATGCGTCAAATGCCTTATTTCAGGAGCTTTGTCAGACATCGAAGACTTTTGCGCACAGGTGGATACCAGAGGTCTAAGTGCAAAGACTAGCAAGAGATTAATTTAGCGTCCTGCCTCTGCTGCTCCTCACTTAAAAAAATTCCAACCAGCCTGTTAAAAAATCAACAGAGAAGCAAATTGAGATATAAGCTTACTGAGAGTAACCGTCTCATTAATCTTGAAACTGCACAGGACGCGATCCACATTGCGTGCATGGCGGAATCCATTCCCTTTCACAACCACTTGGAAGGAAACTGGGAAGAAAAAAAGAGGGAGAGAAAGGTCAGACATCTTTTTGCATAGTTCACAAAAGGTTGCCTGCGCACCTCAAAGCAGCCTGCGCATATTTCACTGCAGAGGGCTCCTACGGGAGGGGCCACACTAAAAGTGTGTGAAATCTGCAGAATTTCTTTTCGCACTATTACACAAAATTTTGGCAAAATGATATGAAATTACTCATAATTATGCAAATTGCAACCAAACAATTCTCTGCTATTTTTTTGTATGAAATTTGGGGAAACATCCTGAACAACTAGGTCTAAACCACTACTTGCCTGAACCACTACCGCTAAACAACTAAAAAGTCTCTACAACTAAGTACTGAACAACTACTGTCTTAACAACAATTAGGTCCTAAACAACTCAGGCAGTTCAGGCAATTGTTATTCAGGCACAATTGTTGTTTAGACAGTAGTTGTTCAGTACTTAGTTGTAGAGACTTTTTTGTTGTTTAGCAGTAGTGGTTTAGGCTATAGTTGTTTAGGACCTAGTTGTTCTGTCACATATTCCGAAATTTGTCCTCGTGCATTTTTGCCAGAAGGATGCATTTAAACAAAAGCACAGTGAACACCATTGGTTTGTTTATTGTTGTTCCTGTGTATTGCCTGTAAATTGTACAGCAAATGGCTTGCAATTACATGAAGTGGCATAATAGCGAAATTTAATGAATGTTACGTAACAAGCATAACGTGAAATTTTTAAAAAGTGTACAAATTATGGTGGCCCACACCTAGTCCTAGTCTACACAAACAGTTAGACATTAGTATGTAAGAACAAGTAGCTACAAAAAGTTTTTAAAGTTACCAGACATCTTACTACAGATGTGTGAATAGTAAACCCACACTTACTATGCAGCGGTTATCATAGGACATATCATCATGGGCGCTTGTAAGTGTACATTGTTATGTTCCCTTTTGACTAACTCCTGCGCACTGGATACTGCTAAAGACCCAATTAAATAGATTTTCCAGTCCACCCTGCTGAATTTATTAAGCTACCTACAATGGAGTAGTGTTTGTGATATGAATGTAAAATAAAAATCTCAACAATGAAGCAACCATACTAGCCACTCTGAAATACACTTACGTGTTTAAAGTTGTCTTTATCTCCCTCTAGTTCATCAGACAGTGATGTTTACAGTACCTGTTCAACATTGCTCCTCTGGCTGATAATAGAAATAAACAGCTGAAGTTGACCAATAATCTTTCCTTAAATTTCTGGAATGACATTGCACTCTGTGGGCCTCAAAGTTAACAACCCTCGATATGTTTGACATCAAAGCAATTTATTTTGGTTAAAATGGAATTATGCAACAGGTGAAGGATTGTGTGGAAAAAGGGAATTCATATTTATTTTGAAAATACTGCAGTTACATGAGTGCATTTGTATATGTCCAGTGTGCCTGTCAGTAGGGCATTTATCCTGGATACTTCGGACCAGTGACTGCCATGGGTTGCTCATATGTTGCTCCTGGGTGGAGCCTACAGGACCTATCAGGGCCAGACTGGGAACCCAAAGCAGCATGGGCAACTTTGTTAGACCAGCCACCTGGCCGGGTTTGGGGTTTGCAAGTGTGAAGCAATGCTGCTATTGTTACTAGAGACCAATATTGCAGCACTCCTGCAAAACCAGTCCCCAGTAACAAAACCGGCCCCCACCACTGCAAAACCAGCCCCCTCCCTTCCAGCCTCCCCGGGAAATGGCCGATGCTTGCTATGACCAGTCCGGCACTGCATATTATCCCAGGTGCCTGCAACCAATTAATGCTGCAACTGCTCTTCTACCCTCAAGTATGGGCACTGTAGCCCATTCAATGTCACTCTGTAATCAATGCATGCTGAAAGCTGCTCCTCCCTTACTCCTGCATGCATTATATACAGCATTTATATTGATTGCCTACACTCGGTGAACTTGATGGCAGGCTGCACTGTCACCCCTCAATGAACAGGATAGGTGATCTATCCCAGCTGCCCATAGGCAGTCAACTCAAGGGCATTCTTGCTCCTGCCTCCATACTTGCTACTCTTTGATGGACTTTATAGAGCACACGTGATGGCTACTGTTATTCAGTGTGTGCAGCTGGCTTCCTCTCTGCCACTCCTGAGTGTATCCACACTAGTAGACAATGTTTAAAACTCTGGATGGCACTGTAAGAAGCTGGCTCTGTATATACTATACGAAAGAGAGGCATAGTGTGCACAAAATCCAGTGGATCCCCAGAAGATTTACAGAGGCTAAAGTAGATAATACTAATGCTCTCTTTTGTTTTAGTGTGGTCAAGCAGTTAGGCTTATCAGAGGGTAGTGCAAAGCATTTGTTGTACACAAACAGGCAAGAGATGAGGCACACAGTCAATGACTGACTCTAGGCCAACTGTTTTATGTATCAAAAATATACTTTGCTACTTTATTCCTACAACCAGAAGAATCTTTGTCGCAGGTGAGTACAGTTTCAAGAATGTATCACTTTCAAGTATCAAATGCACTTTGTTTAGAATTCACAGATAAAACAGTTTACAGGTAAGTAATAGTTTTCAGTTTCAAAAGTGGATACAGTTCAATTTCTTGTAGAAAGCAATGTAGTCCAAAGGGAGGAAAAGTAACAGCACAGTTCACAGGTAAGTACTTGACTTAAGATCCTAATCTTCAGGGGTTAAGGTGTCCACAGGGCAAAGTTTAGGAAGACACCAGGAGTGCACCACCAGCAACACGGGCCGGTCGGGTGCAGAGATGTTGAAGCTGGCATTGGGCGCCCAATAGAATCCTACGGAGACAGAGGGTGCTCAGAATGAAACAGCTTGCAGGGAAGTACCCACAACCTCAGGGCACAGACCTGGGGAGATTAGATCAGCACTGGGGGGTGGGGGAGGCACAGACTAGCATCAAACTCACACCCTCAGCGGCACAGGGGAGGCCGGGTGCTTTTCAATGTGGGAACCCCAGGGGTCACAAAGATGCTGCAGGTGTTGTCCAGGGAGTCGACTGAAGAAAACGAAATGCTGGACAGGTAGGTAGAGAGCCCACTGGATGTTGCTGGACCATTGGTTGGGTTCCCCCAAGGCCAGGGGCTGCGGGTGCAGGGGTACCTTTGGGCATCGGGGAATCTTCACCGGCGCCAGTCAGGGGGCTCCTCTGGCTTTAGGGTGCAGGCATTGTAGTGTTGGTCAGGAGGGGTCAACCCAGGATGGACTTGAGGTCGGAATCACATGGGGACCTCCTCTGGACCAGTTGGCCACCTAGACATGGGCTGTGGGCACCGGATGCAGAGTGGGCAGGACTCGTGGTTCTGGGGCAGCTCTGGAGTCCCTCTTGGAGGTTTCTTTGTGGACAGGGCTGCTGTGCTCCAGATATCTTGGTCCTTGGCTAGGCAGGAGTCCTCTGGGGGTTGCTGGTCCTGCAGGATGAGTCGTCTTCTTGTAGCAGGGTTCTTTGAAGCTGCAGACAGGTCGGTAGGGCTGATGTCAAATCAGTTGTCATCTGGAGGCTTCTCTGCTAGTGTCGCTCTTCAGTCCTTCTTCTTCTTGTTAGGTCACCAGGAATCTGAAGAGCAAGGTTCAGGGATGCCTCTAATGCCCCTAAATACTAGATTTAGGGGTGTTACAGGGAACAGCGGGCAGTCCCCAATGGCTACTGACCCTGAGGGTGGCTACACCCTTCCTGTGCCCACTCCCTTTGGGGAGAGGGGACATTTCTAACCCTATTGGCTAATATCCTCCAAAGCAAGATGGAGGATCCTGCTAGAAGGGGTTCCCCTCAGCTTTGGGCACCCTAGGGGTGGTCCCAGCTGGGGTGGACACTCCTCCTGGTGTTTACAAAATTTCCCACCGGACGAGCCACCAAAAGTGGGGCCTGGTACCGGGGACGGGTATCCCCACTAGCTCCAGTGCCCTGAGACATTGTACCAGGAGCCAGGAGGCTTTGAAGCTCTTTGCCAAGTGTTGCAATTCCTGCAGGGGGAGGAGGGAAGCACCTACACACAAAGCAGGCTTTGTTCCTGACCCCAGAGAGCACAAAGACTCTCACCCCATGCGATCAGAAACTTGTCTGTGGTGGCAGGCTGGCACAGACCAGTCAGCCCTGCACTAGAGGATTGGGTGCAACACAGGGGGCATCTCTGAGATCCCCTCTGTGTGCATTTTTCAATGAATCCAACACTGGCATCAGCGTGGGTTTAATGAGCTGAGAAGTTTGATATCAAACTTCCCAGTCTTCAGTGAAGCCACCATGGAGCTGTGAAGTTCATAATGACAGACTCCCAGCCCATGTACTTAACATGGCCACACTGCACTTACAATGTCTGAGAATGGACTTAGACACTGTAGGGACATATTGCTCATCCATCTGTGCCCATACCTGTGGTAAAGTGCACCCTGCCTTAGGGCTGTAAGGCCTGCTAGAGGAGTAACTTACCTATGCCACAGGTAGTGGTTTGTGGACATGGCACCCAGAGAGGAATACCATATTGACTTTACCTTTTTCTCCCCACCAGCACACACAAGCTACAATGGCAGTGTGCATGTGTTTGGTGAGGGGTCCCTTAGGGTGGCATAATACATGTTGCAGCCCTTCCTGGCCACAGGGCCTTTGGTACTACTGATACTGTGTGCCAGGGGTGCGCCAATTGTGGAAGCAAAGGTATAGTTTAGGGAAAGAACACTGGTGCGGGGGCCTGGATAGCAGGATCCCAGCACACACTCATTCAAGTTAGCATCAGATTTCAGTCAAAAAGTGGGGCATAACCATGCCAAAAAGGGCACTTTCCTACAGACACTACTAGTTTCTAAAACGTAAAAGGCTGACTATTATGTGAAGGTATTGGCATTTGATCAAAGAGCCCTTGATCTGTGACTTGCTAAATTTGTTTGTCCCATTTTGTCTGATCTCTCCTTGCGGATCTGCATGCCAGACCATAAACTTGGTCGCTGACCATCTGCAGTCTGTGGTTGCAGGTGGGTTCACCTTCTATGGATTACGGGTGGACTCTAAAGGGCATAGAATATTCCTGCAATCTTCCTGGGTACAGTGGCAGGGTATGCTTAGCTGCTGCCAAACCAACTCTTTAAATCATTTGTAAGGGCAATCTATGTGAAGTGCATGCCCAGGATCTCTCTCATCTCAGGGTGGGCCCTATAGAAAGTATATGAACTCTGTAGATGATTTGTGATGTTTGCTTTATCATATAGGCCATGACCTGCTCTCTTTCTTTCTGGGTCGACCCTGCAGGGTTTTAGGCTGACTGTCTGACATCAGTGTATGTGGCGGACTGGTGCCCGTTTGCTTCTTGACAGACTCTATAGTGCTTTCCATGACTCTCTGTCTCCATTTTACACACACAGCCCCAGTCCTCGTACCCCTGGATGTACACTCTAGTACATTTTATTCAGCTCTCTGAAATCAGTGTAGACATGGGTAGTTTTTCTTTTGCTCCATGAAGTAAAGGGTGTTGCTGGTTTTCTCCTGCTTAGGCCTGTGAGTTGCTGCTTGTTGCTCCTAGATGCAGCCTTCAGATCCCTGACCATAGGTACTGTTTAAAGTTAATGTCTGAGGCTCCCTCTTGCATCACCTGAAGATTATTTAATTTTGCCTTGTTTGCCTGTAGCAAGTGCATGCCATGAGCTGCCCCTTTTTTCTTTTCTGAGCACGCTCTATAGAGACGTGCTGGATCCTAAATAACAATTTCATTAATGTATAATTTCACTTTTGTATCTCTTGTTTGTCTTCAGACCATTTTACATATAGGCGCTGCCACCTAAAACAGCATCAGGCACCACTCATCCCACTCACCCACAACACCAGTGTACTTCAACTCAGACCATACTGCAACTCAACATTGTTTAAACCATGTGCTTCTCCCATTGTGTAACATGCACCATCCACTTAAGTGCTTTTGCTCCTCATCAGGGCTAGGAAGCCCACTGTAAGTGCACTTACTATACAAAATATTGTATTAGAAGGTGGAGACATTCCTTGCTTACCAGGAGGATTGTAGCTTTGCTGTTTACTTCCACTCACCCAATGCATTGGACTTGTTAATTAAAAAGACGGTGTCACATACAAATAGATGTCACTGGGAGCAGCGGCTGGTTGGTGGCTGTGGTCCCCCAGCGGCATTTATGAGCTTGAACAAGGCCAGTCTCTCACTAAAGTGTGACCTGAGACCCACGATGATGGGCATGCATGTGCTCTTTTCTTCTGACCATTGGTTTCAATTTAGGTGGATCAACGGAGGTGCTCAATTGGGCCACCTCTTATACCAACATTGACCCAACTGAATGTATTTTATATTGAAAGTTTGCCAGTATGTTATTGAGACTGTCCACTATGTAGTATGGGCCCACCTTGCTCACACTCTGTAGTTTTGCCGCCAAACTCCCCACATGATGTGGTTATAGGCCCAATGTTTCTTACACTATGTAGTCTTAGGCACCAAGTGACCACACAGTCATGTGATTCTGCTGCACTCTGTCATTCAAAGTCTTTTTTCTGCATTTTGGTGCTTTTGGTTAGCCCTCTACCCCATGGTGGTAGGCTGAGTGGAGTAGTGATGTGCCTTTCGAGAGGGCGAACACACACCCACTGCGAGTTCACCACCATTTGCCTTGTATCTCGAAGGGTCTCAGGTTCCAGGGTGCCTATCTAATAGACACATTCCCAGCACCTCCTAAAGAGAGTGGAGACAGCTCCCTGGCTTGCAGGTGGCTCTGTGTTTCCATGATAAACTGGAAAAGAGTGCTGGGTCCGTGGATAGAGAATGGCTGTTATCCATGGCATTAGGCCTCTAGATGCCTGGAGCAGCGCCATGCAGCTTGGAGGGGATGGCAGCCAACAGTGAGGAAGACTGGTGTCTGATGGAAGTAGTGCCAAGAGAGAAGTGCCTTCGAAAGAGCCTGCTCTCTCCATGCGTTTTATTAAATGAAGTATTCCTCTCATCAGGGAGGGAGGGAGCCACTTCTCTCTGTCGGAGGGTTACTGGGACTACAACTGCACACTCTGTACAGTTTTCACCACTCCTGCGGAGCACATGTGTATGTGTGTGTTTGTGTGTGAGGGACATGAATGAACAGCATAAGGAACTTGGGGTTTATAACCACATAATACAAGGAGACTAGCTCATCATGACAGTGTGAGGAGCTTAGGGCCCATAACTACAGAGAGTTGGTAGTTTGTGCACCACAGCTATTCAAAGCAAGGAGCTTAGGACCCAGGTCACTTGTGCACCACAGCTATTCAAAGCAAGGAGCTTAGGACCCAGGACTACACAGTGTGAAGCGTTTTGGTTTCATAACTACACAGTGTGAAGGGTTTGGGGCGAATATACAGAGAGTGGTAGGAGTTTTGGGGGGGGCTTAACTACCGAGCGTGAACAGCTTATGAACCATAGCTGTGCAAAATGAGAAGCTTAGGGCCAATGACTACACAGTGTGAGAAGCTTGGCGGCAATAACTACACAGTGTGAGTCAATTTTGCCTCATAAACACAGGAAGTGAGGAACTTACGACCTCACACAGAGAAAGAAGCATGGGACCCACAAAAACACAGTGTGAGGAGTTTGGATCCCTGACTCAAATGTAAGGAGCTTGATACTATGACCTAACAGTAGAAGTTCTTAGCACATTCTTACACTGTGCGTGGACTTTTGGGCCCGTAAATTCACAGTTTAAGGAGCTTGGGACTGATGACTTAACAGTGTAAGAGTCTTGGGGCCCGTAACCACACAGCGAGAGGAGTCTGAGGCACATACATAGTAAAAGAAGTTTGTTTTACTCACAAGGGCAGGTTGTATGAAGTAGTTTGAGGCACAATGCCGTGTACAAGAAGCTTGGACACACCGACTTACTATCGCCTAAAAAGAAACTTCTCCTGTGATAGCGTACTTGTGGAAATAGTAAGATAGCCCTACAGGTTGAGCACATGCTGCACAGATCTATCTGTAACGTGAAAGCCATGCTTTGAATCTCTAAGGCAAAGAAAAACCATTGGTTAATATTCCCATTATTTGAATAGCAAAATGCAAATAATTTTAAAATGTGTGTTACATACATGGATAATATGAAAATTGACAAAAATATAATACTGTTACAATTCCTTGGAGTTAGTCTAGTATTCTCTACTTGTGACATTTGGGAACACATAATGCAAATTATATACTGAGGGCCAGATGTATAATGGGTTTCAGCATCCACAAGCGATATATAGATCAGTATATCAGAGGGTTTGGGAGCACTAAAACCCTTTTTACTTATGTACTAAACACATATAGCTTTTTGGAATTCTTTTTCTGACTTGGTAAATATGTTAACAAATGGATACCGAATCAATATTCGGAAGGGGCGTGTTTTGGGTGTCTCTTCCAAATGTTATTTCAGTACCTTATGTATCAAAGTTTTGTGACTGCAAACCAGTCACAACACACTAAAAAGTTACTGACTCCCGAGTTGGGGTTCTAACCCATTCACAAAAGAGAAAGGGGCCCCTTGTTAATATAAAAGAAAAAAATAATGTGGGAGTAGGCCGTGGTCTAAAGGACCACTAACCACTCTCACACAAACTTTTCCGAAAAAGCTAACTTTTTTTTTAAACGCAACCCCATTCGCTTTAATGACTGAATTTAAAACTAGATATGTTAATTTTATTTAAAGGTGATTAAATACGCAGTAGTCTCCTGACCCTAGCATGCCAACCTCTCCATATAGGCTACCAATCTGAGTGAGTCACTATTTGTGACCTACCTTATGAATATTAATGAGATCCGTCGTATTGTGACCCACTCTGATTACTTATTTTGTGGACCCACCTATTCTTACATAGGTGAGTTCGGAAAAATTAGCAGTGAACTCATAACGTTAGCTCTCAAATTGGGACCACTGCTTTCTACTGCGTGTTTAGTATAATGTGGCCCGAACTGTCATGGCATGAAATCTGGACTAAGCCATTTTTCAAAAATCAATAGACAGTTTCTTAAACTCTTTTGTCTAGCCTAAAAGTACACAATATCTTCTTCGAAAGGAGAACATAATTTTTCGTTATGGTGTTATATAGACGAATATACGGCGATCTAACACCAAGCAAGGGGTTCTGGACCCATAAAAAGCCTCTCTGAGCCTGTGGCCTGTGCTTAGGAGTGCACCTTTATCGAGTTGTTGCCAAAACCTTTACCACTCTGCACCGTTTGTGAAGTTATTTAGGGCCAGATGTAGCAAACCATTTGCGAGTCGCAAACGGCGAAAACCGCCGTTTGCGAGTCGCAAACGTGTGTTTGCTATGCAGAAATGCATTTTGCGAGTCGGAACCGACTCGCAAAACGAATTTCAGAGTCGTAAATAGGAAGGGGTGTTCCCTTCCTATTTGCGAGTCGCAGTGGTATGCAACTCCATTTGCGACCGCATACGCGGTCGCAAATGGAGTCGCGGTTACCATCCACTTGAAGTGGATGGTAACCCACTCACAAACGGGAAGGGGTCCCTATGGGACCCCTTCCCCTTTGTGACTGGACCCCAAATTATTTTTTCAGAGCAGGTAGTGGTCCAAGGGACCACTGCCTACTCTGAAAAAATACGAAACAAAAGGTTTCGTTTTGTTTTTTCTAAGTGCAGCTCGTTTTCCTTTAAGGAAAACGGGCTACACTTTGAAAAAAAAAAAACAGCTTTATTGGAAAGCAGTCACGGACATGGAGGTCTGCTGACTACAGCAGGCCTCCATACCCGTGAGTGCCCATAGTCGCTATGGGGCCGTAATTTGCGACCCACCTCATTAATATTAATGAGGTGGGTCTTTGCGACCCCATAGCGACTCGCAGAAGGTGTCTTAGACACCTTTCTGCATTAGGTTTTGCGACTCGGAAACTGCGAGTCGCTCGGAGTCGCAATTTCCGAGTCGCAAAACCTATTGTTGCTACATCTGGCCCCTACTTCGGAACATCTGTATTTCAATTGTGATATAGGTAACTGGTTTTTTTGCATGTCTCCTTATTTAATGCTAAAATCTAATCTGAAGAAGATAGTCTTCTAAGAAAAAAGAGTTCTTCTTCTCCACAATACAACTGTGTATGGAAAATCTCTGCAAAAATAAAACTTGCAAATTTACGCAAATGATTGTGCGTACATTTTTCAGAATGGAGTGGTGATGAAAATGTGCAGACGGGAATGAATAAACTCTTGATTGACTTGACTGTACTCTTTTACCATAAAAGGAACTCGTTATGCACATGGAAATAAAAGCTTTGCATGTGCAAAGATGAAAGGGAAACTTCGCAAACTTTTAAATGATAGAAATCTGTACCTTCGAAAAACTTTGCAGGGACACGCACATTTTATATGCATAGTACTACTCAATGCCCAAGAAATGAACAGTTGAAGCATACAAAATGCCACCGTGTTTTTCTGAATGTTTGAAAATGGTTGGATTTGTTCTGGTCTCTGGATGGGTTGGTGAAGTGAGTGCATTGGTTGCTGAAGAGGGAACATGTTACCTCACGCAGGAGAATGCCTAGTTAGAAAAGGCTTTTCTCAGGTGTGAGATTGCTGTTCTGGGTGTTTCGTGGCAGCAGGCTTGTGCCGGCTCGTCTCGTGCACGGACACGTGCGGTCTCATACCTCCATCCCCGAGGCAGCAGCTCCATCTTGAAATTAAAATTAATTTCACCAGACACATGCCAAGTTAAGACGTTGGACGTGGCTGACAAAAATAGGCCTGGCCCCCGCAGGGAAGAATGCGTGTGTGGCAGTACTGCACCTTTTCAGGGTGTATGTTAAATATACACTTATAACTCGCCTCATCTCAGCTCGTTCGGTTGCGGCACCCCCTCATTAATGCTGTCAAAGCAGTGTTCTTTGCAAGACACACAAAATACAGCAACAAAACGTGTTTTGTCTTTTATGCTAGTTGGACTGCCTTTACTACAGGGTACCCCAGACTTTTGCCTTTGCTGAACCCGTTTTTGTTGGCTTTTAGGACTCTCTGCACATTTTACCTGCTGGTCACTGGTAAAGTGCTTGTGCTCTTCCTTCTAAACCAGGTACAATTATTTCACTTTTAAGTCCCTGGTAAATAGTAATACGTGCACCGAGGGGCTGTAAATTGAATCAAATGCTACTAGTGGGCTGCAGCCCTCATTGTGCACCCAATAAAAAGTAACACCAAAATACATGTCTCAGGTCTGCTGCTGCAGGTTGTAGTGGAGTTTTAAACTGCCATTTCAACCTGGCACAATAAAGCTCTTGACAGGCCTAAACTTTCCTTTCTAATTTTTTAATATTCATAAGTCACCCTTAAGGGAGACCTTAAATACTCCTAGGGCAGGGCGCATGGTATTTAAAAAGTAGAACATGTGTATTTAGGTTTTACATGTTGTGACAGTGAAAGACTCCTAAAGTTGTTTTTCACTGTTGTAAGGTTACCTCTCTCACAGACGAAGACTAAGTTACCTTATTATACTTAAGTGATAATTTCAGTTAAGGAACATTTAGTGAAAGCCTTCTTCCTGTCAAATGAATTGTAATTTAAAATCTTTGTTAATGGTAAAGTCAAATTTTACGTTACTATTCTGAAAATGTCACTTTTAGAAAGTTAAAGTATACAAAAAAATTGGTGGATGGAATGCTTGTATTAATCAAAGCCATTGGTAATTACTCCGGCCGCATCCCAATCCATCATTATTTGGAACACCATGCTACCTTAATTTGGACCCAGCCAAACGCAAATCATTCTTGGCTTTGCTCCAATTGGAGCAGTCCAGACCGAACTGCCAGTCCAGGTCCTTCCTGAACTGGAAAACAAGCAATCCAGGACTGGTTTTGTCCTAGTTAGGGCTCATCAGCCAGGTAGCACTTGGTTCCAGTGATACAGCATGCATGAGACCCACATCCTTGCAAACCCGTCCCACTTAGGGCTACACACAAACATATACAAAAAAGTGATGGATGGATTGCCTGTGATATAAGCCACTTGTAAGCACTTGGGCTACATCCAAATCCAGTGACAAAGTGTGCACGGGACCAATGCCCGGGCATTCGTGTCCCACTTAGTTCCCTGAGCTACCACTAGTGGCTGAGATTAATTCAAGCATTCCATCCATCACTAATTTTTTTGATACCCTAAATGTGATGAGTTTGCCCAGACGTGGGTCCAGGGCTCCCTGTACCACTGAACTCAAGCGAAACCTGGATGATAGGCCCATAATAAGAGTAAAACTGGCCCTGGGTTCCATATGTTCCAATTCAAGGAGGACATTTCCTGGCAGTTTGGGCTGGACTGTTCCCATCAGAGCAGGGTCAAGGCTGATTTGCATATGGCTGGGTCCAAACTGTGGTGGCATGGTTGGTGAAAAACAATGGATTGGGATGCGGTCCTGAGCAATCTCCAGTTGCTAAGATTAATTAAAGCATTTCATCCATCGCTTTGTTTCTTGATGCCCTAATTGTGATGGGTAAGCCCAGATGTGGGTCCTGTGCTCACTGTGCCACATAAATCGAGCTACACCTGGCTGATGAGTCCATACCAAAGGTGAACCCAGTCTTGGGTTGCTTGAGTTCCGGGTGAGGGAGGACATGGTCTGGCAGTTCGAGTGGGACTGTACCTACTGGGAAAGGGTTGAGGCTTATTTGCATTTGGATAGGTCCAAACTGAGGTAGCATTGAGGGAAAAAGTGAATGGATTGGGATGCGGCCCAATCGGTCACCAGTGGCTGTGATTAATTCAATCGTTCTATCCATCACTTTGTTTTTTGACTTTTAGAAAGTTGGCATTTTTATGCCTAAACCCAATGTGCCTTTCCGCCACTGTCAAGGTTCACATGACTATGAATGGCTCTCCTGTGATGTTTAGTGTATTCATTCCAGACATGGGGAAAAAATAACCTTGGGTGTGGGGCAGGGTGTTTCTGTCCTAGCCAGAATGTGCTGGGGGTTGTGCTCAGCTTTCCTGAGCTTCAAATGGTAGCCTCAAGGCTTGTCCACCCCCTTCCTGACGTATAAGGGCTGCCAGCCCTGTGTTACCCTAAACAGTTTGGAGCCAAACCCAGGAAAGGGTGATGATTAAACAAAAGGGGCACCCCCCAATCACAGCCTGACACTGCGGATAAAAGTTTCATCCTCAGAACCTCTCATCAGAACACTCCAGGGCCTGTGGAAGATTCAGAACTGCCCTGCTGTATGAAGAAGCAAGATGGGGCCTACGTGCCTTGAACCCAGGCTCCCAAGTAGTGACTTCAAGGGTCCGTTGGTTGGCTCATGTTTGAGCTACAGGAAAACAGCAAGCTTCCAGAGGCCTCCCTGCAACTTCCCAGCTGACCAGAACCAACTGGACTTGCCTGAGTTCTGCTGCTGGCCTCTTCTGGGGTGAGTCCTGATACCCAAGAGGTGTCCATCTCAGTCCTGGACCCTGGCCTGCCAACAGAATGCATTGCTTCTGCCTCAAAACTACTAGTCCTGAATTCCAGGTTAAGATCCAGAAGTTGTTGTGCTCTTCGCAGCCGCAAACGGACTTCTCACATCGCCTGACGACCATCCGCAATGTCCGCTGATTACCTGCTCTTCACTTTCGCTCCAAGAACCAACTGCAGCAGCAAGAGTCCTCATTGACTGCCAATATGAAGCTCCAGAGCAGACTGACTCTTGACACCAACCTGCTCCTAAAGTCAACAATCTCCTTGCACTGATCTCCAATGCAAAGCTCCGCTGCAGCTCTGTGAGTGGAATTAGTCTCAGAGAAGATAAAATCTTCAGCAGGTTAAACCTGGTCCCTGTAGACTTAGAGAAGGAAAATTTTCAGCAGGGTGAACTGGACCCTGTATTGGACCCCATGCTCTTTGCCCCACTTCAGCACGACAACCGCAATTGGCGCAATGTGCTGTTTGGCGCTATTTACCCCAGAAACTTAAAAAATCCATAGACAGATGAGAATAGTGCTCAACACGATAATAGCATGCTTTTAGACCTGACTTTAATTTGTGCAATTTCCTTTGAAGAAATTACACAAAATGCCCAAACAAATTACACAGAATTACATGAAATGCCATTTTGGCTACTTGTTCCATTTTTTTGTGTGAAATGCAACCTCATTTCCATTTTAGACATGAGGATGCATTTCACTCTTACCTCTTGTGAGGCAATTGCATTTTGCTTAAATACCCCACTTCTTACTCCTTCTCAAGAGCACTCACTTGCTGCCCACCCATTTTTAAGAGCAAAATTAGCTCAGAGCTCCTAGACTTTCATGTTCCTACTATTTTTAAATCAGAATCTTCTATTTTATTGGATGACTTGAATCTTCATTTTCATTCCCCCTACAGCCACTCTTCAACAACCTCATTTATCCAGGAGGTCTAGTTCTGAACCCATTTTTCTCTAATTATCATTTACATAGAGTCATGTCCCACATCCCTCTCATCTGGATGGATTATTTGGATGGTCTTTTTGTTCCTCGGGCCCAAAAATGCTTAGAGACAAACCACCTTCTCAAACCCCTATTGCTTCGGACAATAGTCTAAGGTCACAATTGAGAACCTTACTGCTGCCCTCTCTAAGCTTCCTGCTCTATTCCAATATGTTGGCCACAGTCCACTCCATTAGCGAGTGGTTCGATAAGACCTTTCTTTAACTGGTCATAGGCTCTGCACCTCAGCTCCCTGATACTCTGAAGAGTTACATCACAAAAAAGATGGCTACAAATCATCATATGATCTTTTATCAAAAGCAGTTTACAAAACTGCATACAAAAAAACATTATTCTTCAGACGGCGTGCCAATTTCTGTTCCGGCAAAATTGAATCTACATCTTGTGCTCCTAAAGAGGTCTTCTCCATTGTCAAAGAATTATAACAGCCTATGGCCTGTAACCATTCCTCAAAGCCTTTCCGGGAATTTTGCTCTGAGGTATCTGTGTCCCAAAAAAATAGCCATTGTCCAGTCTATTTTTAAACCTCTGACTAATGGTCAGTCTGCTATCTCGACTACTGCTCACCTTATCGCCCCAGGGACAACCTCACAGTCTAGTTGTAGTCCACTTTCGGTTGATGCAGTGATGCCCCCACTTATTCTAATGCTTCATCTCATCCATGACCATCTCAGATATTATTTCTCATCCTGGAAATCATTGGCCGTTGCTTATGAAATTTGTAACATCTCTATCCATTCCTTATCAGTTCCTGTAGACTGTAAACAGGTTCACATTGTACCTCTCTTAAAAAAAACTAGTGCAGACCCAGCTGTCTTGGACATCTTTTGTGCCTATTTTCCTACTGCTCCTGCCAGCCAAGATAACTTAAATGTATTAACCCTCAGTTGTCCTCTTACTTGGTATCGAACAATCTTCTTGCTATCTCACAATACTTTTTACTAGCCCTTGTATATAGAACTGATCTCTATCAGTCACAATTGCAGATGAGCTTTAAATGCTGCTACACAAATGACATACTGCTACCAGGATTTATTTGGACCTATCATCAACATTTGACACTATTTCTCACTCAGTTTTGAATCAAAGACTGTTTTCCCTAGGACTATTTAGTGATGCTCTTTCTTGGATAGGTGTTTTCAATTTTAACATATTTCAATCCATCTATATGCCTCCAGTTAAGTTGAGTGCTCCATTTCAGACTCCATAGATATGACACTTTCTAAGTTCCATTTTTGCTTGTGCATGGTGACTCAAAGGATAAGCGACACCTCTCTCAACCTAACCCGATATGAGTCTGAAGTCCTCCTATCCAGAAGACCAGCAGGCCTCTAGTTGTTGGACTGGTGGTAGTCAGAGCTAGGTACCCCCCCTCACTCCATCCTTTCAGGCAAAAACTTTCTCTAAGCAGATCATTCAGGCTGCTGGCACCTGTTTTAATCTGCTAAGAATGCTCAGGAAATTCCACTCCTTCCTAAAAAGATCTCTAAGACTATTGTCCATGTGCCCCTAACCTCTCATACAGACTATGTCATTGACATCTATTTGTGCCTTCCCGGCTGTCTTATACCAGGTGCAGATTGGGCACAATGTCACAGTCTGACTAGTTCTTATTTCCCAGCCCGCACTTCTATATTTATTCATCTTAAAGCCCTGTAATGGTTACCAGTGGCTAAACGCTGTCAGGTCAAAGCTCTTTGTTTTTTTCATCGGGCCTTCTAGGACCTAAGGAGGAAATGTAAGCACTATTTCACCCCCTTCACCCTGGTTGTTAAGATCCTCTATGGTCTGGCTGCTCAAAATCACTGCTTTATAACATAGGAGAAGAGGAGATGGGCTTTCTCTGTCTTATGGCATACTTTGTAACCAAGTTATTCCTGCAAAACATCCCAGATTGTGCAGCTTTTTAAAACAATTCTTAAAGCCTGGCTCTTACCATAACATCTTTACTTCTTGAACCTGAGCCAGTGCCTGCTCCCTAGTGCTAGTACAACCTGTTTGATATGTGTGCACCTTACCAATTAAATAGAAGAGAAATAAAAAATATGGTAAAAAATTACAGATAAGGCAAAAGAACCACTAATGTTCTGTTCATTTATGTTGTTCCAGGCCTTCCGTAATAGGATTTTTATCTGAAAAACAATCTGTATTACACAATGTAGCGCAAGGGCATAAACACAGCCATTTCCCTAAGAAGCTTAACTGCAATGCTGGAAAGTATGAAAGATTTTGCCCAGACCTACACATTCTTCCCCATATTGATCTGCAAAAATCAGTATATTGCAGGTATTTCCAGGGCACACTTGCCACATTTTTACATGATGTTATGTGATGAAAAGCTGCTGGGTATGTGTAGTTTAGTCTCAAGTTCTAAGTTTGATTCAAGCACAAACCCCAGTGACCTACTCCAGAAGGTTTTGAACTCTTACTCTCTATAGAATTGTAGGCATCACATCTGAATCCATTTGGCCTAACTCACAAATCCAATGTTGGCCCTTTATGTATCTGTAAATTCAGAAATGGGTGGATTTACACCTGCTAGATATCTATGAAAGGATATCAGTTATAAAACTATTTACTGTCATGTAATTGTATACCACAATAGTGTAAAAGTATGCAAGATCTACTCATAAAGAGATGGTGGTGGGTGGTTCAAGAAGTGGTTTGACTTGTTAGTTTGTGAATGCTTACAAAAAGGCCATGTTGTAAGTATTGTCAAACTTCTCTACAACCCTTCTCCATCCCCTTTCACATCAGATACCATAAAACTGATATGAGGAGTCTCACAGTGTTCATCCCTCACATCAGAGAGCCAGAAAACAATATGCAGAGTCCCACAGGGATCGTCCCTCAGTCTCACCCGTTTGAACATATACATGACACCATTCACCAACATCATCTGATCACAGGACATCACCATCATCTCCTACGCTGATGCCACTCAACCCATCCTCTCCCTGACGGACAAGACAATGAACCCCAGAACCAACTTTACCAACTGCTTGACCATGTTAGCAGACTTGATGAAAACTGACTGCCTAAAGCTCAACTCTGACAAGACAGAAGTACTGGTCTTCAGCATTAAGACCTCCCTAAGGGACCCCACCTGGTAGCCTTCGGAGTTAGGACCAGCACTAACACCCACAGATCATGCAAGACATCTCGGGATCATCCTAGACACCAATCTCAACATAATGGCTCAAGTCAACCTTGTGTGCACCTCCTGCTTCCACATCATGCACATGCTGTGAAAGGTCTTCAAGTGTTTGCCTCAGAACACCAGACAGACTGTCACGTTAGCACTCATCACCAGAAGGCTTGACTACAGCAACACTCCATGCTAGAATCCCCAAACAATTACTGCACAGACTCCAGACCATTCAGTACACCGCTGCAAGACTTATACCCGACCTTCTACTCTGCACACAGATCACACCATCCCTCAGGAAGCTTCACTGGCCCCCCATTCACAAGTGCAGCCAAATCAAAGCCCTAGAGAACACAGGACAAGAATACCTAAATAGCCGCATATATTTTCACCAACTCACCAGACACCTGCACTCTGCCTCACTCTCACTTAGACACATTCCTCGCATCCACAAAAACAAAACTGGAGGTCGCTCGAAGACATAGCACCTCCCTCCACACAACAGAGCCTTGTCCTCACTTCTTAAGTCCTGCAAGAAGCTGAAGATCTGGATCTTCATATTAGCACCTCGGTAACCACACACCTACACATCTGCCTAAGCACCTCAGATGATTAGTGCACTACAGAAATCAATATAACATAACATTACACCCTGGAAATGCTGGGATGATTCGAATAGGTGAGGGCTGGCGTAAATCCCTTTCCACGTGGGAAGAGGAATGAGGTATTGCCAAAGTTCATTGGGTCCATCACAAGGAGAAAAAGGTTTTTCCACAGGAAAATAAATAAATAAATATGCACTTTTATATAGGTGCTGACTTCTTCCAGTGAGGAGCTGTCTGGTGTATATATTTCCACATTATAGGTGTACCAACGTATGAAAATGTCACATGACATTGGCCTGGAGAGCTACAAAGTACATTCATGTGGAAGAGGAAATCTCAAAGTACTCTTACACTGTTCTTGTGAGTTAGGCATGTTGCGTTTTTTAATGAGGTGGTGCAAGACTATCTCCGGCCTCAGCAGTGTGGATTAAGTGCTGGATTTTGTACGAGTACATAAAAAAGAAATCTTATACTACTACTCCCTGACTCATAAATGCATTTGTAAATCAGACAAGGTGGCTTCACCATGGAAGGTAACATTTGCCTCCTCTACACTGCAGTTGGCCAGTAGACAGGTGACTGGCAGAAACCCAAAAGATAAACTGTGGTTTCTTCTTGCGTTACCAACTAGGGCATCTTTCTGTGCACATGGTAGAAACCTCAAAGAGTATTTTAGACCACTTGCTTCCAGTGCTTATTTGTAAATAAAAAGGTGCCGGTGCTCAAAGCTCTCCTCTGAAACAAGCGGTTGCTGCAATTAAATGTGCGAACACGGAATACCGAGGCAGAGTAACCCTGAAGACATGTCGGGCCTCTTTCATCTATTTACTGACACACCCTGCCCCTCCAGCTCACTCCTGCAGCTTTCTGCTTTCTAACTTTGTGACTTTTTTCACTTTTCTCTTCCTCCGTCTTTCCCATATGTGTCTTTTGCTACAAGAGCTTGTAGCGAATGCTTGAGGTAGAAGAATAAGTGACGGCCCGCAAAAATAAGTGCTGGTACTCAGCACCGGAAACAACAAGCACAAATTAAGCACTGCTTGCTTCCCTTCCCAGCATTCCATTTACTTCCTGTAAATAACATTTGTTTTTCCTCTAATGTTTACACGAACTTAAGCAGAAAACAGGAAAATGCAGGACACTGCATCACCCAAAGCCAAAATATTTTAAATTAAAACAAAAAATACAATTATTGACAGGTATGAGTGCTTACATTGTACACTTTGCACATTTAATCAACTTGGGATGAACAGATATAGAATAAACAGAAAGAAAACGTAAATGGCATTAAGGGGAGTACATTTAAAATTGTAGTTGGTATGAAATAGTTAGCATAATTTAGAATATTTTATTGACCATCGGTAATGGCCGAATTTCTAAAGCAGCCGATATAAAATGGAGGGCTATTCTGAAATTCTAATTATTAAAAAGGTTAGATTTTCTGACTGTTCGTGTTTACTGAAGCTACACAAGAGGAAGTTGCTGATTGTCATATGTCCACAAATTCATCTTATGTTGCCTATGAATCCTCTACACGGGACCATTAATTTGCCTTCCTCCCATTATACAGTATTAGGAGAATCTTTCCAGCCTAAGAGGATTAGTGAAGTGATTTTTCCAAACTTACCTCCTGCACATATACTTGAGGGTTCCGCAGCTAGAATTTCTATGCAGGACATTTTCAAAATCTGCAAGAAATAATTAAGAGAAGTGAGAAAAACGACATCTTCAGCTTCAGTAAATAAATTTACTTTAAAGAAATGTAATATGGGCAAAAAAGCTGACTGTAAAATATAGACCATATGATAAAACCTACCTACAAAGGATGTACTCAACCCAAACCCTTTAGCAAGTTCTTCACTAATATGCACTGCAACCTAAATTAAAAAAGTGCTTTTCACACCTCTATCTGTAGCAGGCTCATATGGACCCAAGCACTAGTGCAAACATGGGTGCAAAAGTATTTTAAATCTGTTTTTGAACTAGCGTCTTTTAAGAGCTGAGAGCAGACTGTACTTACTCTTCTTTTGCACATGTTATTGCCATCATCAATTTGTTGCTGGTGGAAAGTACCCCGGGTAGAAATAAAAAGTATGTATTGATAATTCTTGCTATTTTACTCTCTATTTTCTTACCCCAAGGCCCTCATTACTATGGGGGTCGGTAAATTACGACCCCTATAAAATCACCTCTTAGCGAAGGGATCGGAATTACAAATGTTTGTAATATTTATCGCATCAGAAAATTACAGATCACAGACTTTGTTAAATGTTATTGGTCAAACCTGCCAGAATTTAAAGATGGAGGGAAATGTCTGGTAAATACAGGGGCTAGTGGATTTTGGTGAGGAAAGCTCCAATATCTGCGTGTTATTCCCCACTGTGAAGGCAAACTTATAGTAGGTTATTATTATCACACCTGATAAATTTCAAACGCGTCTGTGCTCATTTTTGTGCTGTGCGATAAGTATTGCACCAAACATCAAGCCACTTGTACTACGGGTCCAAGATGTAAATACCTGGTACCAATGTTGATTGCACAGGGGTCTTATTGCATCCGCTATTAACACCACAGTCTAAATAACTGAAAATTGAGAAGGGTTTTTGGGTGGCGATACTAGCACTCAAACAATCACTCTACCGTGTTCTTGCTCCAGGTACGCTTGACTTACCTAGAAAATAACTTTACTCAGGTTTCAATGAGTTGGTGGTGATTTTTCCTGAGATTATGATGACACCTACATAAGTTGATCTTATTGTATGCATGTGGAATTTCTATAAGGTGAACCTAGCCAAAGAGTGGCAGAATGCTGTACAGGGTTAAAGCAAAGTCTTACTGCCTTGTTTTTTGTCTCTTCTATGCTTCTTAGTCTGACGGTGTCCTGGCTGCGGGTGTGCCGAGAACCATCGGTGTGGGTGAGCTTATTGCGAGGTAAGTGGGGATGATAGTTGTGATGACTTTGTAAATGGTGCAGCTGGTTTTGAAGATAGTGCAGGCTGGAAAGGGGAGACAATGGCGTTCCATCGGGATGGGGGTGATATGATCATATTCTGTCTGGCCCTGGGTGACGTGCTGTGGCATGTAAGATGCCCTTAAGGCGTGCCAGTGTGAAGTCTGGCAGACCGTGGAGGCACACGAAACGAAGGGATTGATTTTGATTTCGGTGGATGGGTTACTCCGTCACAACAGTGACGGACATTCCGTAAACCAAAATGTAAATCCCAATATTTCGTATGATATTTATATTTCAGTGGATGGGATATCCATCACCATTGTGGCGGAGTAACCCTCGGCAAGGTTTGAGCAAAAATTGAAGGTAAGATTTCAGGTTCTGCAGCTCAGGACAGGGAAAAACATGCCACATTGCTATTTGTGTTATTGTTATTATTGTTATTCCCAATTCTGACCGATGCAGCTTCCAAAGTACAGGTAATACAAAACTGCGGAAAAACTGCAGTCCACAGCCTCATTTTCCTGGATGGTATTGCTTCCGGTATTACCGGGCACATTAAATGAGGTCCTATATTCTTGTCTGTCCTCATATTTACACTCTCTTCCCTCTGCCCGTTTCCTAAACTTATAAATCATTGAGGACTTTAATACTCAATAACTTGAGCATGAAAACCAATGCCGTTTTGTGAGAAACATTGTCGTACAAGGATGAAAGCTTTAGCTCATCTTCGGTATATTTCGCTTTGCGAAGGTGCTGCCGAAATGTTGCTGTCTTTGTTGGCAGTGGTAACCCCTATAAGGACAGAAGCTCCTCACACCTTTTAACTGCAGGCCTCCGGCCCTCCACCAAACAGTGGACGACGACTTGCATATTACAGTTATATCATTTCTTACAAGTGCCATAAACTTTCCTCAAGCTTTAGGCAGATGTAAAGAAAGTATGTGTTAATATTTTTTGATTTGTGGAAAAGATTTCTGCAGAGTTGTTCAATTACTGGTCTGTGAATCTGTGAGGGGTAGTGTGGGGGAAGGCGTTTTGAGACAGATTATTGTTTGAAACTGGTGGTTTGGGGTAATATGCTGTAGTAATGCATCGAATTATTCCTTTCCCTCAATAATTAATTTACTATTGACACAAATCAATTTTCTCTTTTCATTTTTTCGTCGATACTGACTTAAAAATACATTTGTCCAAGAGCTGCCCGATTCGATTTTTAGGTAACATTTTAAAAACACAAAAGTCGATGGGAGGATGCTTGCACTATTTCTAACACTGGCAATCCCTTGGGATAGCATTCTTACCCATCGTTCTTTTGCCCACCATGCCACATCAGTTTGTGCCGAGCCATGTGCAAATCAGTCTTGATTTGCATTTCAATTATAAATGAGCTTGATGGGTGAAGTCACTAAACAGAACCACTTGATCCTGCAGTAGTGACCTGGTAGGCTCAGCATGCCCCTCAACACCCTGGTTCCATTTGTTTGTGGATGCACCACTGCTTGTTGGCTCTCATTTTTGTTATCCATGTTTGTGGCACCACTCATGAATTATGCTTCCAATAACATGCCCCCTTAACTGTGGAACTGCTGACATGTTTTATGTCCTCCCTCTCAGGTGCAGATTACGAGTTTGGAGGAATTCTGTGTGCAGATTCCAGATGGTTGGAACTTCTGATACATGGTTTTGCGCCTTGGTGGACAGAGATTTGGGTCTCGGCTGTAATGCAGTCCTTTTTCCAAATTATTTTAGAGGATTGATTTTCCGGTCAGTAACACTGGGCTCTGTGGTCCACCACTTGGAAAATCCTGGTGTGGGAACAAAGGGCCATAGATAACACTGTAGAGCGAATGCCATGCCGGAATTTCACTCCACACTTTTTATAATGTGGGCATTAGTCTCTCCTTGGACTGCTCTCACAAGCAAAAATCTCTTGCATCTTTGTATGTGGAAAAACATGTGGACATTCCATTTCTGCTTGTTTGATGCAAAATCTGAGATAACATCACGATTACTGCTACTGGAGACACTATCACCAAATACTGAAATTACTACAAGAAGCCAACCTTCTCCAAAACAAGTCATGAATGGTAAGGTACAGAGAGCACAGTAATACTGCGTGTGGTATTACTATGTGTTATTTCTACACCCGTACCGGGATATACCAGGATACCATATCTGAAATGGTGAATAATGTGTGAGAACTGGTCTTTCTGTGTGTTATTCCCCTTTTTGGCCTGTTTTTTTGTAAAGTTTCCAAGAGAAACATTCCTGACCAACAGTATTCCCCAGTACTCCGATTCAGCCATTAATTAGAGCTTCTAGCCTTCTGGGACTAGTGATTGGGCCCTGGGTATTAAGAAAGAGGATGAAGGGCCTATCTGGCAGGACCGTCACCCGTGCCAATGCTAGGGGCCACAGTTTGAGCACTGGATGTGCTGGTAGCCCAGGATGCACATTGCTTCTCAGAAGATCCTGATTGAGAATTTGTGGCCAGATATAAGAAAAGTTGGGCTACATCCACTGCAGCTCCACTTTTCTTGCGCCCCTCAGCGTCCCTCTACCACCACCATGTGTGCACTGTATTTAAAATACGGTGCACCATGGCACAGGTTGGGGGGCAATAGCATCAACATTTTTGATGCTATTGATGTACTATTCAGGTTAGCGCCAACATTTTGGCTCTAACCCTGAAGAGTGCATAGGGGCCCATTGTAACCAATGGTGTTCCCCTTTTTAACGCCTGCTCTGAGCAGATTTTTTTGCGCAATTTTTTCCCTGCCCCCCTTAAAGGGGGAACACTCCTCTTGCATACATTATGCCTTGTGCAGGCATAATGTGGTGCAAGGGGTTACAAAGTGGCGCAGTGAATGCATTACACCACTTCAAAAATTATTGCACAGCAATTTTTGAAGCCTAACGCCACATTAGCGTAAACAAATGACACTAATGTGGTGCTAGAGCATATTAAATCTGGGCCTACGCGTTACATAATTAAGGGCCAGATGTAGGAAAAAATCAAATTGCGACTTGCAATTTGCGAGTCTGTGCGACTCGCAAATTGCAAGTCGCAATTTGACATGCAGAAAGGTGTCTCAGACACCTTCTGCAACTCGCAATGGGGTCGCAAAGACCCACCTCATAAATATTTATGAGGTGGGTCGCAGTTTGCGACCCCATTGCGAGTATAGGCACTCGCTAACATGGAGGCCTGCTGACGTCAGCAGGCCTCCATGTTAGCGACCTGCCTTTTAAATAAAGGTTTTTTTTTTTTTTGAAGTGCAGCCCGTTTTCCTCACAGGAAAACGAGCTGCATTTCAAAAAATTCCGAAACCTTTAGTTTCGGAATTTTCAGGGCAGGGAGTGGTCCCTTGGACCACTCCCTGCCCTGAAAAAATAATATGGGGTCCATTCACAAAGGGGAAGGGGTCCCATGGGGACCCCTTCCCGTTTGCGAATGGGTTACCATCCACTTCAAGTGGATGGTAACTGCGACTCCATTTGCGACCGCATACGCGGTCGCAAATGGAATTGCATACCATTGCGAATCGCAAATAGGAAGGGAATACCCCTTCCTATTTGCGATTCGGAAATGCATTTTGCGAGTCGGTCCCGACTCGCAAAATGCATTTCTGCGTAGGAATCACGCATTTGCGAGTCGCAAACGGCAAATTTTGCCGTTTGCGACTCGCAAAGTGCTTCCTACATCTGGCCCTAAGTCCCTTGGGAGTCTGCAATACGGTTATTCCTACACTCGAATTTACAGACACCTAAATTTTGGTCTTGTAGAGGAGCTGCGGCCAACCTTAAATCCTCAACAGTAAATCTGCGAGGCAGCATCCTCAGCCAAAAAACATGATGCAATCCAGCAACAATGTTCCTCTTCGCAGCCTCGCCTCCACTGCGGCTTAGACAAAACCACCCCAAATCGCTGGAAGGTTACACTTAATTCGCTTTGATAAATAACTTGTCCATCACCGTGCGCAGAGCAAGACTGGGCCTTGGTTAGCGACCATTTCCGGATATCTGTTGTCAAAGAGTGGCAGGGAACCAGTGGACCTGTTAACCCATGTGTGGTGTATGCGAAAGAGAGGGGCTTTAAAAGGGGAAAGGATTGCTTGCAGTAGAGGTTTGAAAACCAAGGGTTTAATATGTACCGCGGGGTCAAAATCAGGAAAGTTAGCATCTGAGTGCGGGAGAAAGAAGCATAGACGGAGAGAGAGAACGAGAGAGAGAAGGGTGCAACAAAAGACCGAGGCAAAGATTGAAAAGGGAGAGGGACAGAGGAGAAAATTACGGTAAGCAGGAGGAGGAGAGAGAGAAAGTAATGGATGGGACGGGATAGCGAGAGAAAAAAAGGGGAGAGGGGATTGTGAAAGAAAGCACAAGGGAAAAAAAACAAGAGACCGACAGGGATGTCCAAGAAATAGAGGAGTAAGGGGCAGAGGGAATAGGAGAGTTGCAGAAGAGATAGAGAGAAAAGTGCTAGGAAGAAAGAAAGAGAAATAAGGTAGTAAAAGAAATAGGAGAGACGAATCAAAATACTGTAGAGAGTGAAGACATAGACTCTGATAGACAAAGATTTAGGGCCTGATTATGATTTTGGCTAAGGGGATTACTCCATCACAAACGTGACGAATATCCCGCCCTGCGTTTTACAAGTTCCATAGGATATCATGGGACTTGTAATACGGCGCGTTTGTGAAAGAGTAATCCCCTCCATCAAAGTCATAATCAGGTCTGAAGTGTTGCTTGAAAGGGCATTATGTTGCACTAAAATTCTACTTACACAAGCAAAGCGGATGTAACCAGGGATATATATAAAATGAAACATAACATAAGCAAAAACTGAAAATTACCAACATCCAACAACATATCTGTATGTTAGCACATGCACAGATATTACACCAAAATCGCACTAAATAAAACAGAGGCAATCAACAGGCAAAAATCAGAGGCATTTAAAGGGCAAACAGACCCCCTTTTTTACCAAAGAACAACTATGGAGTTAGTAGTGTGCCAACCGATTCAGGTACAAACTACAGGAATTGCCAATATCTACCCAGGAGAAAGCAACTGTTGGACTTAGCCATTTCTGCAGGGTCATCCCCAGACTTTTGCCTTCACTCTCCTATTTTCGGAACCTGTTTTTGTTGGCTTCCAAGGCTCCGCACACTTTACAACTGCTAACCAGCGCTAAAGTAATTGTGCTCTATCCTTAAAACATGGTAGAATTTCGTACACACAATTGGCATATATAATTTACTTGTAGGCCCCTAGTAAATTGGCACTACACATACTCAGGGCCAATAAATTAAATGCTACTAGTGGCCCTGCAGCACTTTTTGTGCCTCCCACTTCAGTAGCCTGCCTGCCATTCCAGGCTATGTGTGCAGTTTTAAAACTGCCATTTTGATATGGCAAAATAAACCTTTGGCCAGGACCAAACCTCCCTTTTAACACATATAAACCACCTCTAGGGTAGGCCATAAACAGTCCAGGGGTTGCAGTAATGTACTTTTAAGCTTTACATGCCCTGGTGGTGAAAAGCTCTTAAATTCATTTTTCACTACTGCAAGGCCAACAATGGGTTACCCTATTACATTTAATAAATGATAACTTTCAAATGGGAGCAGGAAGGCAGGTTGAGTTTGATTGCAAATAAAATCCCTCTTTATTGTTAAAGTTGGATTTTTAGTCACAATTTTGAAAATGACACTTTTAAAAAGTTGTCATTCTCTTGTCCTAACCATTTGGTGCATGCAGCCTGCTTCTGGGTCACATGATGAGGTGTAACTGGCAGTTGGTCTTTGTGTTTTGCTCCAGACAGTGAGACAAAGGCGGTGGCGCAAGGGGACGGGATCGGAGAAGCACGACTTGCCTTTACTATTTTAATTTATGAAAAAACATTCCCCTACTTTTTTAAAATGACAATGATCCTGGGACGGTTCACATTTTAAATGCTTAAGTATCATTCAGGGAACCTCTTGTGCCATGAAACTGAAGGGGGAGGCCGGCAGACAGCTAAACAACAAACAACTGTCTTGCCAGGGTGCTTGCTTGCCGGAAAGAAATTACGATGTGCGCAACGGGCCAATCTGCAAATGTAAAGGTGCTTTAGAGTCAGCACTGGCTTTAATTGATGGAATAACTTGAATCTTTGTGATGACAACACTTTTTGAGTGGTAGTGCAAGGGAGTAGTCACCTGAGCTGTGAAGTGTGTGCTTTAAAGGGACAGTTATAAAAATGCATTACACACAGTCTGGGTATTACTAAAATCTATATTTTGGATGCACAAATTTATCTGTTCGCACATGTTATGTCAGGCTATCTGTGTGTAATGCAAGTTTAAAATTATGAACTACACAGTGGTTTCTATCACATACACGAGCTGCTTGTTCTGAAAATACACAAGTCTCTATTGTCCACTGCACTAACCAAGATTTAAGCCTGTGTGTCACTGGTTATGCTCAGTCCTCTGCAGTGCACTATCTAATGTGCTATAGTGCATTTGCCTCTGATTAACTTAACTTTTTTATTATTTATTTCTCATTTAATCTGTGCACTATTTTATATGTAGCTATCATATGGTGAAAGAACAAAAAAATCTTGCACAATATGTTATTTTCTTAGTCACACCTTTGACCTTGCCCCCTCCCTCACTCACCTCACCCCATTGTTTGCAGCATCACATTTCCCATACTGTTTTAATGCACTTCGACTGCTGGACAAAGGGAAGTTGAATGTTGGCAGGATGGGCCACTCTGAGTTAATGAGGGTGAGGAGCTGTCACCTAACACACATGCACATCACAAAGGCTCTGCCGGAGCACTCTCACAAAGACGCATCTCAATCCAAGGACATTGCCTTGCCCAATGCAACCCATCAGAACCACTTCTACACATCACATCACCACGCAAGGACATTGCACTTCACAGCTTCCTGGGACCACTTCTGGTGCAACACATCTCGTCGGGACCTCACATCACTCCTGCTGCATGATGCATCCTCGACACGGTGTCAACATCTTTATGCAACCCTGATTAAGGTACTGTTTTCAGTGGACCTAACTGGGTCCCTGAAGCCGGGCTGCTCCCCATCGTAGTCGACCTGAACTTGTAACTTGTTCTGGTACCGCACGACCAGATAACCTCAGTTGGTGCTTTGTGCTTTTTGGTGCTATTTTAACTGATATCTTTCAAAACTGCATATCTCCAGTCCTACTGATTGGATTTTTGAAATTTTGGTCTTGATTATTTATTAAAATGTAATATATTTCTGTACATTGGTGTGGGATTTTTCTTGTGCTGCGTTTTTAATTTTATTTTTGCTTGAAGTGCTGCATGAACACTTTACACATTGCCTCTAAGTTAAGTCTGACTACTCTGTACCATGCTACCAAAGAGTTGAGCCCAGGTTAATTTGGGGTTTGCTTGTGGCTTCACCCTGACAAGGATTTTGGTTGCTGCTTGAATAGGAATTCAACCTCCTCAACAACTAACACAATTTCTCATAGCAGTGTATTGAGGATTACACTGTTTTTGTACCAAATGACATGTCAAATGTGTTAAATTAAACAGTTGAATTACCTTAGCCTTAATTGAGTAAATATCACCACCCCTGAGCCAACAGCAAGTGGGTTCCATGCACTGCCAGCTCCTTTGTTCCAGAACACTTGTTCAGCAGTATCTTTGGTCTCACAAACTGCAATATTTGAATTTCTGCCAGTGGTTGAGGGGGCAATTATCTTTCAATAGACAAATATACACAAATGAAAAATGTCCAAGAAATTATCTCAAAAGTATTTTCACACGCTAGCTTTGAGTCCTGCGACACAGCTGTCTGGTGTACAGTGTTTGTGCCCTGACCCTTAAAGCATGTTAAATTAGTCACACTCCCATTTGGCATATTTATTATACTTATATATCCCTAGTATATGGTACAAGGTGTACCCAGGGCCTGTAAGTTAAATGTCACTAGTGGACTGAAGCATACATTGTTCCACAACTAGAGTAACAGTGCAAAACATGACTGCAGGCCTACTACTGTAGCCTGTCTGTGCAGTTTTAAAACTGCACATCTAGCCTGACAAAATAACCCCTTTTGTCAGGCCTAAACCCTGTTTTAGAACATTAATTAGTCATCCCTATGCAATCCTCAGTACCCAAGAAGGCATGAGCATGGTATTTAAAAGTAAGACATGCAAATGTTATGCTAAACGTGTCCTTACAATGACAAAGCTCTAAAAGCTATTTTCATGGTAGCATGGTTAGCAGTTCTGTGGGAAAGCAATGTGATACATTATTAAACTTAATAACGTTATCTTCACTCAGAAACCAAAATGTAATTCTTGGACTTTTTGCAATACTTTTACTAAACCCGTTCATTGTTAAAATTGGGTTTGTACTAAATATTTTACAAAACATACTTTCCAAACATTACCTTTTATCTGCCTAAAGCCTCTAGAGGTCCATTTGCATGAGCTTTCCATCGTCACCCAGGAGCGGACTCCTTGATGAAGTGTGAACCAGCTCTCAAAGCTGAGACAAGAGCCTTCGGAGTGGGCAGGTGTTCTGTTCCTCTGACAGGATGACCACCTGGGCAGTCCAAAGCAGGTTAATTATCTTTAAGGAGGCCCACCCCATTACAGGCAGATGTAACTAACACATTTGCCTACCCCCCTTTTTGTCTATTTAATCAGCCAGACACTAATCCCAATGGGAAAGAAGTACCCCCATCACCGATTTTGAGTGACCACAGAGAAGGGGTTGCTCATTTCTCTGGCCAAACCTCTAGGGTAGGCTCAGGAGCTCTTCACAATTGAACGTTCTGCCATCTTTGTTTTAGGTAGAGAAGGGCACTATGGGATAGTTGTACTAGGCACACAGGAACTGCTGAACATGTGTAAATGGGTACCCCTGGAAGCTTTTTCCATATTGGTCAGGGAGGGGCGAGGAGTCACTCTCACCCATAAGCTAGTGCCAGGCATAAATGTAGCACCCCAGGCACTCTCTTCAGATCACTGCTGGTGCTGTGGAGGTCAGAAGAAGGACTGCACCTGCTGTTGAGACCAGCAAGGAGAACCATAGAAGCATGACCAGCTCCCACTTGTACCCAAGACAAAGAGGTGAACTCCTAAGATCAGTTGGCTGACGTCCTCTTAATTTACCAGGACACAAAAGCAGCAAGAATCCCCTTTTCCTGGAGGAGCCCTGCTGACCATTGCAATTGGACCATTCCTAAACCCTGCGGGTGGCTTCTGTTTTAGTGAGTCTTGACCCCAAACTTGTGTTCCTGAGGCCCTGGAACCCTTGGCTAGTGTCAGAGTCTACTCTTCTTGTCCAAACCTAAAAAGCTGGGACTTTGAAACTTTTTGCTAACTTTTTGCCTGAAGGACTATTGAGAGACTGGGACCAACCAACCAGCCGATCCACTGAGGGTGCATCGCTGGGCCTTACTTTGCCACAGCTCTCGGTACATTCTTCTCTACAGCAGCAAAAACGATTCAGCAGGCCCAGCACTGACCGGCATCCCACGACGTCAAACCCCCTTCTGCTATAGCCTGCAGCCTTGCCCTGCTGAGGAAATCCAACTTCCAGGAAAGAGTCCAGATGTGAGGTAGAAAATTTGGCTGGAATTGACGCCAAGCAGCATTTGATCTTTGATCAACGGGGATAACTTCCTGAGTGCAAACTGTAGAATTTTCCTCTCTCAGAGCATTTCCTGTTTTTGTCAATGGCTTCACCAAGACCTTTTCCTTTGTCAGCCTATCACCAATGTGCCTGTCTTCAGATCCAACCTGCAGCCTTGCCCACTGAGCACTCTACCTTCTTGAACGTTTTCCAAACCTAATTCTTTGACTAGGACTAACATGGTCCTCATATCCAACCTGCACTCCTTTACAGTCTGCAGCAAACCCACGGTTGGAGCTTGGCACTTTTTAAACTCTATTTTCTTTTTAGTTTTTAAATCTCATATCTCTGGTTCCCTATATTGGATTTCACTATTTTTTTGTCATTTTGTGCATTAGAATACTCTCTATTTTATTTATAAATTGGAGTAGGAATGTTATTGTTTTGTGTTTTCAACTTTTTAACTTTTTTGTGACTTCCAAATAGTTTATACATTTTCTTAAGTTAAACCTGTCTGCTCTGTGCCATAGCTACATGAGGTTGAGCTCAGGTTTCAATTCATGGAAACCTTTACTGGAGATAACAAGAAAAGTGACATTATTACTTGTGGTAGACTGCCATCCACTCCAACTAATAATCCACTTTCTTACACCTGTAAATTGGGAATATCGTGAAATAAGTTAACAATAACACCTGTTAGTTTATATCATTTTCAAATAGCAAAACTGTAGTAATAAGACTTCACAAACAAGTTATTTTTGTAATTAAAACAATATTTGCTCACATTAACCATAAATGAAAATATCTACTGGTCAGACCTGTCCTCATATTATTCTGCTACACATGGTTGTATGTCAAAATATCACCAGCAAAAATATTGTCTGACATAACTATTGTGGCTTATTGCTTACTAACGTATTACTCCATTGGGTGTAAACTTTCGAGCATTTACTTCAATGGGGCAACACAATATTTAGCATACAATATTTTTGCCACACATTATTTAGGCCACGCTATTCTGGTACCATATCATCCCTTGACACACGTGTCAAGATTTGCCAAGATTAGTGCAACACAGTGGTGCACGGAAATCTGCAGCTTTGCATTGTGCAAACGGCAAAAAGTTTTATACTTTCTTGGCATGGTACGCTGATGTACGCAGTTTTTGCGCAACATTAGATATGATTTAGCATTTCACTTTGGCAGATTAGCGCAGTCGTGTGTGAGATTTTTGCTTACTGCACAGCATCCCATAGAATTTTCTATGTTCAATTGCCCAAGTGTTAATAATATAACTTGTACATTTTTGAAAATTACAGGTATGAAGCTTGGAAAAATAATATAATTTCCCGTTTGCCCATTGTTTGCAGTTGGATTCTATAGAAATCCAGGCAGATCTACCTCACGTGACATTAGTTGATCTGGCTTTGCGTGGAATTCTTTGGGTTTTTGTACTGTTTCTGTCTTGATACGCTCGCTTTGCATGAATTATCAAGCATTGGCGCCACATGAGTCAACGCCATTTACCGCTGCATTCGTGTCAACTTTTGGCACAAAAATAATTTGGCACGTGACATTTGATTGATGCTGCCATTGGCTCCTGCTTAGTATCTGATGAGCAATGAGCACCGGCAATCAGTGCTTAATTTGTAAATAAAAAGGTGCCGGTGCTCAAAGCTCTCCTCTTAAACATGCGCGGCTGCTGCAATTAAAAGTGCGAGCACATAATACTGAGGCAGCATAATCCTGAAGCCATCTCGGGCCTCTTCAATCCATTTACAGCCACTCCCCCTTCAACTCACTCTTGCAGCTTCCTGCTTTTCCCCTTTCTGACACTTTTTCGTTTTTCTCTTCCTCCCTCTTTCCCACGTGTCTTTTGCTCACAGTAAATGCTTGAGACAGAAAACTAAGCGCCGGACCTCAGATATAAGTGCCGGTGATACACACCGGAAACAACAAGCACAAATTAAGCACTGCCAGCAATGAGCAGTGTAAACCTTGGCACACTTATTCTACTCAGTCTCCAGTTTTGCGCTTGTCTATGTCTAAATTCAGCTCTTTTTGGAATTCAGACATGCTGTGGACTGTGACATAAATACAATGAAAACCAGGAGCAGGGAGCAACAAACATGACGTAAATAGGCGGAGCCACAGGTCGGGACTGGTGATACCATATCTATGCATTTTCTGTGTGTAACAATTCTCCTTGGGGGGCAACAGTGACGTAAGCTCTCTGCTCGCCAAGAGATTCTGGTTTCTTGCTCATTATGTAGAAAAAAACATGCACTTTAAACTTAATCTGCCCCAGCTGAGCTGATCAGTCATCTGATCTCATAAATTTGCCTCATGTCAAAAGTCCGGATTCAATCATATGAAATGGTGTAAATGACAAGCTCTGCTTCTGTGCTGTTTGCCGTTGTTGAGTTAATCATTCACGCATTTTTTTCTTATGTGGTCGACAGTGGGAAGGCAGCGGCAGCACACAAGCAGGGCCTCCAGGAGTGGGGCTCTCAAAAGTGGAAAGATGCCGAGAAAGTTGGGAGTCAGAACAAAAGTAGGGTGGTGGCCAAAATTTGTTATTTAAAAAAAATGGAAGAGGCCGAGGAGGCGGCAGCCAAGTCTCAATGTGGCTGAATACCAAGTCATGCACTTACAGCAAAGTTATCCTGAGGGGGCTTGCAGTATCATTTAAGGACCTGCCTTGAGCTGCCCTCCAGCCCTGCACTCAAAATAAAGAATCCAGGCGCTTCCACTAAGTAGCCCGAGTCAAAGAAGTCCGAAAAAGATGAGTGTTCAACATTTAATTGAATGGCAGTAAATCCTAAGACATCTGGAAGTCCTGTCTAGTCTTTCAGGCCAAAGTGATAAAGGCCCTCACACCCACTCTGGCCGTATTTTCTGATTTTCTGGGCCATCTTATCTGAGAACTTCAAAGCCGATAAACAGAGTGTCGAAGTCCATGTGCTAGAGGAATGATATGGTGGGAAGGGGAGGAGCGTTCAGGAGGAATGTTCAGCCATCAAATGGAGTAGATATGGGTCACCGGTCAGGCCACATTGGGTATACTGTAACCAATACTGAACAGCATTTGTGGAGTGTTTAGCCCAGTTCTGGCTCTCACACGTGCAGCATGTTAATTAGGCAGAAGGCCATATCTGGAGTTACTGGGGGCCACATCTGGAGTACCGTGTTTAATTATGGAAATTGCACCTGGAGTACTATGTTTTCTGCTGGGGGGACATATTTGGAGCACTTTGTCAACATCTGGAGTGTTGTGTACAGTCCAGGAGGCCAAATACATACTACTGTGTCCATACTGGGCCTGTACCTCGAGGCCACATCTGGAGTAATGTGTTTATTTAAGGAGTCTACACCTGGAGTACTCTGCCTTTGCAGGGAACTATTTCTGGAGCATTATGTCCACATCTGGTGTAGTGTATCCGGTCCATGAGGCCTCGTCTGGATTACTCCATACACATCCTCTGTACTGTGTTTGTCCCTGTGTTTGTCCCTGGAGACCACATCTGCAGTACAATGTTAAGTTATGAAGGCCACACCTGGAGTCCTGGGTTCTGTGAAGGGGACTGTTAGAAATGGGGTCTCTAGCAGGCAGTGGTTTGCATCCTGTCCAAGTAGGGACCCTCATTCTAGTCAGGGTAAGGAAATCACACACCTAACACAACATCTGCTCACCCCCTTGGTAGCTTGGCACAAACTTCAGACTTATCTCAGAGGCAATGAACAAAGTATTGTACACATACACACACAGTAACAAAGTGAAAACACCACAAAAGTACTCTGCACCAGTTTAGAAAAATAGCCAATATTTATCTCAGTAGAACAACACCAAAACAACAAAAATCCAGCATACAGAGGGAAAAGATATGAATTTTCAATAATGAAATCTTAGTATAGCACTCAGAAACACAATAGCTCCAACTGGGGCTATCATGGCGTCTTGACAGCGTTGTTTTCAACAGTCCAGCACCACTCGCAGGGGAGTGAGGGCTAGTCATGGAGTCGCACGGACCCCAGGTACAGTACCTTGGAAAACGATGAGGAAACAAAGGCATTTTACAGAGTCAGGAAGGTGAAGAGTTGCTGGAGCTGGTGCAGCATTGGTTCCTTACTGCCACCCGGGAGGTGAGGCGTTTGTTCCTAACTCCTAGGCAGGGCAGGTGAGGTGTTGGTTTCTTACGGTTGCAGGGAGGTGATGCGGCATCACGGACGTCAGTGACACAACACTTGGGACTCACGCTGTGGTGGGACTTCAGAGGCGCTGCTGCGGTGTAGGGCCTGTGTTGCAGGTTGCGATTGTTGCACTTAGCGGGGACCACACCTCTGGTGCAGGCAGTGGCGTGGAGTTGGACAGTGGCGCCGGTTCTGAAGTGGCTCTGGAGTCAATGTGCTTGGTTTCATCTTGGTTGTACCAGACCTCACTCCCAAAGGCCCAGGAACTGGATTGGGCACCACTTGGTGGATCAGGAGTCTCAGCAAGAGAGCCCAGGTGCTGGCAGATGAAGTCTTTGATGTCCCTCTGAGACTTCTTAACAGGAGGCAAATTCAGTCCAAGCCCTTGGAGAACCTCTGGAAGCAGGATGTTGAAAGCAAAGTTCAGCCCTTTCACTTACAGGACAGAAGCAGTAAGAAGCAGGCTAGCACAGCAAAGCAACAGGCAGAGTGGCAGTCCTGCCTACAGCATCCAGCTCTTCTTCCTAGCAGGAAGTCCTCAGTCCAGAAAGATTCTAACTTTGTGGAGCCAGGGGTCCAGTACTTATACCCATTTCTGTCTTTGAAGTAGACAAACTTCAAAGAGAAGTCTTTGTAGTGCACAAGACCCTGTCTTACCTGCCCTGGCCCCAAACACACTCCAGGGGGTTGGAGACTGCTATGTGTAAGGACAGGCACAGCAAAATTCAGGTGCAAGTGTCACATCCTCCCACACTCTAGCTTGGGAAGACCCATCAGGATATGCAGGCCTACCTTAGGGGTGGCTTACATGTAATAAAAGGGAAGGTTTGGGCCTGGTAAATGGGTGCACTTGTCAGGTCGAAATGGCAGTTTAAAACTGCACACACAGACACTGCAGTGGCAGGTCTGAGACATGTTTACAGGGTTCTTCATGTGGGTGTATAATAGGCCCACTAGTAGCAGTTAAGGTACAGACTCTAGACACACATAGTGCACTTTATTAGGGACTTACTAGTAAATCAAATATGCCAGTCATGGATAAACCAATCACCAATACAATTTAGCCACAGAGCATTTGCACTTTAGCTGGGGCAGCAGTGGTAAAGTGCCCACAGTCCTAAAGCCTCCAAAAAACTCAATGCAGCATGCAGTCAAAAATAGGAGGTCAGAGGCAAAAATTTTGGGGATAACCCTGCAAAAAGGGCCATTTCCAACAGGGACCATATCTAGAAATTGGTGTCCACATCTTGAACACTGTGTATAGTTTAGGTGGCAGGTTCTGGAGTACTGTCTCTGTTCATGGACACCACATCTGGAGTACCGTGCTCATGTATAGAACCACAACCAGAGTATTATATACTTAACAAGAGATCATACCTGGAGAACTATGTCCACATCTGGAGTACCTTATCCAGACCAAGTGGTCATACTTGAAGATCTAATCTTAATCATAAAAAGCCTATTTTAAGAATTATAAAGCCAGATTGAGGATGGTCCTGAAACAATTGAAATAAGGGGTGTCAGTTATATAATTGAAAATCCAGTGATGATAACCCAACGAATTTAAACAAGTGTAAGAGGAGGAGGGTGGGAGATGGTTATGGCAGAGAGAACTGAGATAGCAATGGCATCTCATGGAGAGGCACAGGAATAAACAAAGTGGGACTAGATAATATTTTTCAGGGAAAGGCAAAGCAAATATCTGGAGCAGCATCCCATCAAAAATGGAATAGTAAATTAAAGCAAAGAAGGATGGAACAAACACAAGGTGGAATGGGTGGTACTCGGGGTGCAAGGTAAAAAGCATTGGCAAAGTCAAGTTGGCGCAACGGTTCATGTATAAAAAAACAGACAATTGGAAAGTAAATGCCACAAACCAAAAGTAAAAAAAAAGGAAAACATGCCCCCAAAAAATGTGTTGGTCATGTGCTTAAAATACAACTTTTAAATTAAAAGACATCTAAACCATCACGTATACGTCCAATATATAGCTTGGGTGCTTCCCAGCAGACATGTGAACATAAAACAGGGTTAAAAACCCTTTTTAGTTTCAATGCACATAACTGAAAAATGTTTCTTGTTGGGGCAAAGAAAAGTTATTATTGACATTGAAGTTCTGTACCTGAAGACATAGTCTAAACACTTAGAGCCGTCCACAGCACATTTTGTGGATTTCCAGAACAAACTTTGATCTGCAGGAGGATTAAAAATGTGAATCCTGTTCTGCCCAAATTTTAGTGAACAATTTCACCCAACCATTTTGAAGAGTATTTTACAAGTGGCACTATTATTTTTAATAATAGTAGATCTTAAATCTTCTGCCTTATTGAGGTGATGAATTTGGCACTGTGGATGTTAAGGTTCTATGTCACTTCCCACCTCACAGATCTCAAAGGCTGGAATTGCTCCATTTGTGTTTGCCTTGTGAAACCAAGATTTCAGCACACAAACTCTGAAATTCTACCAGGAAAGAGGTGAGACACCCACGATCACTCAGATTAAGAAGTCAGGGCATGGACTGCTACCAGCGTGCTCCTTATTGCCAGAGGTGGCTCCTTTGCTATGGCGACGGAGTGTCACCCCCCTGGCCAAGATCCAGGAGATGAAAAATAAAACAATAGTTGCACTATTGTTTTATTTTTCATCTGCTGGATCAGCTAGCAATACAGCGAGGGGGGAGTGGGTTGGGGCTGGGCCTCAGGAGGCGGGCGGGGAGGAGGGGAGAGTGTACTTAAGTGCTCATGTGTGTTTGTCCAGCTGTCTGAGGCCGGCCAAACACACATGTGCACTTAGGTTTCTCCAGCCTGGCAGTGTTTAACAGCCGAGCTTGAGAAACTGCACAGGGCACTGTCTGAGCGGCAGTGACTGCCGCTCAGACCAATCCTGACATTGCTTTCTTGCTATGTTTGACATGAAAGCAGTGCCAGAAATAGAAATAAATACCAGTGTCCTAGGTTTCTTTCCAAGATAATGTCTGGAAAATAATAAGATGTCTTCAATATTGGCAGATGAAAATTGTTTTCAAATATTGAAAATGTACATGGTTGATTAAATAACTCATGCCACCCTTCTCTACAGACACTTCTATCACCAGTAACAGTCTATTTCCCTATTTTTTTAGCTTGCATTTTTTGGAAAGTTTTGAGGCTCTCGATTTATTGCAGAGAACCTCGGCTGGATGCCCTGACACCTCCGGGCTCCTTGACAGGCACCTGGAAGAGATAACAGCTTCCTAGGAATTAAAAGAGAGGAGGCTGCTCGAGACAGGGGTTCCTCTCTGTAAACCTAAGAGAGCCAGGGGGTTTTGAAATAAGACCGAATTATGTTGATATACAGATAATAAAGTGAAACAAAGCCCGTCCACCTCTGCTTCAACAGAGTAAGTCATGACTGAGAATGTCAGGAGTACATCTAAACGGGCAACCGCCCAATCACCAACGAATGATTAAAAAAAGTCTTCCAGTGATATTGAAGACACTTGCAAACATATTTTGTGTAAAACAATTAAGGTTTTATTTATAAGGGTACTTATCGGAATGTGGATCAGATTTAGGGCTATTGTTGAGATATTTGTAAAGGTAAGCTTTATTATAAGGGTTATTATTAGAATTAAACTAAGTGACGTGTTAGATTATCTTAAACGCACTTATATCACACATTCCCACATGCTCTGTTATGGGATTCTTGGATTGAGAGGCGTCAAAGAGGTCTGTTCATATTGTATTCGGTTGTGTTTCCTATTAATTATCTATCAGTCATAATGAGTAGTGGCCAGTAGGGCGGCACAATTTGCTTTCAATCTGCGGTAAATGGAAGTGGATTGCGGTGCAAATCTGCAAAACTTCGCTGATACGCTTTCACCTGCAGTGGATTAATAAAAGGCAGGAGGCTACCAAAGAACTTCCCATGAATCACAAACTGGCTGGTTTATGCAGTTTAGACAATCCACAAGTCTGACAGCAAGAAACACAAACCTCTTGAAAAACCAGAAATCCGCAATTTTTATAGTCCAATTTTGCTCCAAAAGTGTACTTTAAAAGGGTGAATTATAGCTGCTACATGATTTGCACAATTTTCCACCCACACATAGTTACCATCATGTACTGAGAAGGCTAAAATGTTGGTAGTGATAGAATATAATGGATAGTAACCAGATAGATTCACTTATGAATCTGTGTCGAGCCCAAAATGCATGGATGCATGTGCTGTAGGACTTTGACATTTTTTAAAATTCTTTTGGGGAACAGAGTTGTCTGTGGCTTGGCTTTAGGCGATTGTTATGTATTGAGGCATTTTTCCCGTTATGTGGTAGTGTTGCCTGGGCTTGTTACAATGCAGATACATGCTATGTAATGTCATCAGCATTTGCATTGTGTTTTTAACCATTAGTATGTCATAGTGCAGCTCTTGGTGTGGTTGGTTTAAGGAAATGCCTTCCTTGGCATGGTTACCCCCTAACTTTTTGCCTTTTGTCTATGCCAGTTATGATTGTAAGTGTGCTGGGACTCTGCTAACCAGGCCTCAGCACCAGTGTTCTTTCCCTAAACTGTACCTTTGTTTCCACAATTGGCACAGCCCTGGCACACAGATAAGTCCCTTGTAAATGGTCCGCCTGGTACCACGGGCCCTGTGGCCAGGGAAGGTCCCTAAGGGCTGCAGCATGCATTATGCCACCCTGGGGACCCCTCACTCAGCACATGCACACTACCTCACAGCTTGTGTGTGCTGGTGGGGAGAAAATGACCAAGTCGACATGGCACTCCCCTCAGGGTGCCATGCCCACCTCTCAATGCCTGTGGCATAGGTAAGTCACCCATCTAGCAGGCCTTACAGCCCTAAGGCAGGGTGCACTGTACCACAGGTGAGGGCATAATTGCATGAGCACTATGCCCCTACAGTGCCTAAGCAAAACCTTAGACATTGTAAGTGCAGGGTAGCCATAAGAGTATATGGTCTGGGAGTCTGTCAATTACGAACTCCACAGTTCCATAATGACTACACTGAAATCTGGGAAGTTTGGTATCAAACTTCTCAGCACAATAAATGCACACTGATGCCAATGTGGGATTTATTGTAAAATACACCCAGAGGGTATCTTAGAGATGCTGCCTGAATACCAGTCTGACTCCTAGTGCTAGGCTGAACAGTTTCTGCCAGCCTGCCACAACCAGACGAGTTTCTGGCCACATGGGGTGAGTGCCTTTGTCACTCTGTGGCCAGGAACAAAGCCTGTACTGGGTGGAGGTGCTTCTCACCTCCCCCTGCAGGAACTGTAACACCTGGCGGTGAGCCTCAAAGGCTCATGGCTTTTGTTACAGCAACCCAGGGCATCCCAGCTAGTGAAGATGCCCGCCCCTCCGGCCACAGCCCCCACTTTTGGCAGCAAGGACGGAGGTGATAATGAGAAAAACAAGGAGGAGTCACCTACCAGTCAGGACAGCTCCTAAGGTGCCCTGAGCTGAGGTGACCCCTGCCTTTAGAAATTCTCCATCTTGAGTTTGGAGGATTCCCCCAACAGGAATAGGTATGTGCCCCCCTCCCCTCAGGGAGGAGGCACAAAGAGGGTGTAGCCACCCTCAAGGATAGTAGCCATTGGCTACTGCCCCCAGACCAAAACACCCCCCTAAATTTAGTATTTAGGGGTGACCGCGAACCCAGGAATTCAGATTCCTGCAACCTGAAGAAAGAAGAAGGACTGCTGACCTGAAAGCCCTGCAGAGACGACTGAGACACCAACGGACTTGGCCCCAGCCCTACCGGCCTGTCTCCAGACTCAAAGAACCTGCACAGAGACGCACCTGACGGGGACCAGTGACCTCTGAGGACTCAGAGGACTGCCCTAAACCTAAAGAACCAAGAAACTCCAGAGAACAGCGGAACTGTTCAAAACCTGCAACAAAACTTTTAAAGAGACTCTCCCTTCCTGCCGGAAACGTGAGACTTCATGCTTTGCACCTGACGCCCCCGGCTCGAGTTCAGAAGAACCCACACTGCAGAGAGGACTCCCAGGCAACTCCAACAATGTGGACACCCTGAGTCGACCCCCCTGTACTCCCACAGCGACGCCTGCAGAGAGGATCCAGAGGCTCCCCCTGACCGCGACTGCCTGGTAACAAAGGAACCCGACGCCTGGACCAAGCACTGCACCCGCAGCCCCCAGCACCGAGAGGAACCACCTACCAGTGCAGGAGTGACCAACAGGCGGCCCTCATCCTAGCCCAGTCAGTGGCTGGCCTGAGAAGTACCCCGTGTCCTGCCTGCATCGACTAAGTGACCCCCGGGTCCCTCCATTGCTTTCAATAGCAAACCTGACGCCTACTTTGTCCACTGCACCCGTCCGCACCTGTGCTGCTGAGGGTGTGTTTTGTGGCCTTGTGTGTGTCCCCCAGTGCTCTACAAAAAAAACCTGTCTGCTCCCTGAGGATGCAGGTACTTACCTGTAAGCAGACTAGGACCAGAGCACCCCTGTTCTTCATAGGCGCCTATGTGTTTTGGGCCCTCTTTTGACCTCTGCACCTGACAGGCCCTGTGTTGCTGGTGCTGTGGCTTTGGGGTTGCCTTGAACCCCTAATGGTGGGCTACCCATGCCTAGGAGACTGACTGTGTAAGTGTTTTACTTACCTGAGAAACCTAACCAAACTTTCCTCCCCCAGGAACTGTTGATTTTTGCACTGTCCACTTTTAAAATAGCTTATTGCCATTTTAACCAAAACTGTGTGTACTGCTGTTTTAAATCACAGTTCTATACTTACCTGTGTGAAGTACCTTGCATTTTATGTACTTACCTCAAATTTGAATCTTGTGGTTCTAAACTAATTTGAGAAAATATATTTTTCTATATAAAAACTATTGGCCTGGAGTTAAGTCTTTGAGTGTGTGTTCCTCATTTATTGCCTGTGTGTGTACAACAAATGGTTAACACTACCCTCTGATAAGCCTACTGCTCGACCACACTACCACAAAATAGAGCATTAGAATTATCTAATTTTGTCACTATCAACCTTTAAGAAAAACTCTTGGACTCTGTGGACACCATCTCTCACTTTGAGATAGTATATACAGAGCCAACTTCCTGCAGTTGGTGTGTGGGTGTTAAACAAAAGAGCGGCAGAGACGCAAAGAGAGGGAGAACAAGTGTGAGAGAAAATTGGATCTGTCATGTGATAAAAATTACAGGTTCCTTGTTAGATGGATACTAGGTCCATGGGAATCTCAGGGAAGTAAGAGGACAATGACTCCCCCTCCTCTGGCAGTGGCTGTTTTCAAACCATGACCTCCTCTCCCTGGTTGATGTATTTATCACAGGGGCCCACAAGCTGAAGGGGGATGGTGTAGTTAGAGCTGGAGCTAATATACACTTACACTGCCCATCACTTCCCCAGGTGCTCTGTGCCCTGGGGGAAGGGGGTGTGAGTTGTCAGGAGTCAAGAAGACGTTTTCTAGAGGATGCTAAATGTCATCTTACTGGCTGTCACCTGCCTTAAGGTTGCCTTTTAATTAAAAGAGAAACAAAAGGGCTAAGATATTGAGAAGGGTATGGATTTGATAAGATGTTTGGTTTGGACTTTGTGATGTCTTGAAGAGGCCTTTTGGAATTTTGTTAAAGATACCAAACTCTTCCTCTCAGCCATTTGTGCCACCCTGACCATTAATTCTTTCTCTAGGTTCTCTTGAGCTCCTCTAACAAATGTTAGTTTAGGATCTCATGTCCTGAGCAAGCATTGACAATGGTGACGTTTTATTGTGGACATTGGAAGAGTTCCTTTTAGGCAGTAAATTGCTGATGCACAGGGAGGTGGCACCGCTAAGGACTACCAACATCGCAAGTGAATTACTGGGGACCAGACGGACACGCTCGCTGTTATGGGGTGCTCCTTTCCACAGGCTTTGTCTTCTCTGCGAAGGATCACTGGTACCAGACTCACACATAGGTGGACCTGAGTGGGAGATTATGTAAAGACATTTCTTATCAGATTATATGTTGTGTATCCCTGTTTATCATTCACTACTCAGCGTTGGTATCGTACACTTCTGAGACACCCCACTTATCAGGGAGGATTGAAGTACTTCTGGATAATATTGGTTGGGTAGTGTTACTTCACACTTGTGAGGGACAAGTGGGGTTATGACAGTGAGGACTCTGTGGCAGGGTACATCTACTCAGTATCATTGGATGTATTTGACTTCCTGGAGAGTTGTAGTTATATTCTGCATAATTCTGCTCTTCTGCAAGAGTGGATTAAACTGCTGATGCTGGGCTACAGCCATCTCCTTTGTTTCATGTTGAAGGTACATTATGGCTGTTTTATGGTCCCATGTGCCAAAATGAAGGTACTTTTCGTTCTACAAAGCATCTTATGTCCTTATTCTATAAATTACATGCTACTTGACTATGTCCGTTCCTGTGCATTTAGTGCCTAAGCCAAGCCAGGCGCACACAAAGTGTGTAGTGCACTTAGGTGTTCATCTCTAGTGTGGTTCAGCTGCACCCAGGATTGCCAACACTGTGATGCATGATAGTTATTGGGTGTGGTGTTACCTCTCTATTACCCTAAACAATCTTGAATATGTGCCAGGAACTGTTTACTCCTCATTTCCACACATTTCCTCTCATTTCGGAAACTTTCTCCCATGTATATGTCACCAGGTTTGGATCTGAGGATTCCCAATCACCTCATAATCCTTGATTGTCACGAAATTTATGGTTGCACCCGAATCGAGATTTCTGAATTTCTGGTTAAGAGAGATGCAGTGAGGGCAATAAATTACATTGGTGAGACATTCCTTGAACGATTTATTGAACTTTAGAGGACTTATGGCTCCCTTGGTATCTATGGTGGTAAGTACAAGTAAAAGTATCCCAAAGTCTAATTGTAACCACTGATTTGGGTGTATAGTCACCAACAAAAATGAGCATTTGTTTAACCTGAGCTAATGTTTAACCTAAAATCGTTTACAGGAGGAAGGTAGTATGCAGATTTCTACTCCGTCGTTTGGTGAAACTGTAGGGACGTGTCTTCGAATTCTTGCTGAATTGCAAAAGCCTAGAAACACATGGTACAGTCAGGCATGTGCATACAGACACAACACATGCATGCACAAAAAACACATGCATGCACACACACACACACACTTCATGACGACCGGTCACTGGTCACAACAGAGTGTGTATTTACTTTTCCACGTGCGCCTTCATCCTGGGGTACGTTATACAGCGAAACAAAGCAAATGTAGCAAGTTTATTCTGATTCACTTTTTCGAAGGCATCTAAATACACTAGTGGGGGCCTGTGCTCGTTGCGCACTGGTCCTCAAAGAGATAGTGCGTGGCTGTGTCAGGGCTTTCCAACACTGTGAGAATAGGGCCGGTCCTCACGGTGCGTGCTAAACGTGCCCACGCGCGTGCACCCTCACTCGCGCACGCACGCGCGCGCATACACTCATCTCTGTATCCACTTATGTAATATTTCATTTCTGATTGTTTCCTTGCAGCACTGATCTCGGCTGCCTGGTATGCATTCTCGTGCTGGCCCTCGTTTCCTCGGCGGAACATGGCACCAAAAATTATGAAAATCTACTGTTAAAGCCGTGGAAAATCGGGCTGCAGAACCCCTCTGTAGCATCCCTTTCAAGCCTTTAACCTTTTCACCCACACCCATTGAAGTTCAGTGTCACGGCTGTAGGATGAGTGGTAATTCGAACCCCACTTAAAGGTCAGAGGGCAAGAATGACTCCTCTCTTCAGGCGCTCCTAAACTACTGAATTCATGGCAGCATGGAGCAGTTTTCATACTCACAGAGACGATCACCCCCTGCAGAGCTTCAAAGCCATCGTTGACTGGAAACACATGATCCTGCCCGTCAGCAATGCGCCCCAGCTGAAAAGCAAAAACAGAGGTTGGTGCCCAGATGTGTTCCTGTCTCCAGGATCTTTTTCCTCCCTCCAGTTATCGCTGGGATGTAGAGATGACCAATGACCGGATAAGGAATTAAGATTTTGGGACACTGGCAGTGAACGTATTTAAATCCTCCTTATAATTTTACATTCCAACATTTACGTCCGGCTCTGTCCTAATGACACGTGCCTGGTATGTTTGTGCTTTAATCTCCATCTATTTCTAAAAGTTTGATTATTGCTTGCGATGCCACCCCTCTCCAGCCAGTATTTGTATGAGATATTTCCGGTGACGTCATGAACTGGAGACAGTGGCTCAATGGACTAAGCAAATGCCATCAGAAGTAGAAACGGACAACACTGATCAGCGTGAGAAAAAAGGAGACACATTTTGGCGAAAGTAATGCCTATTTGTGTTAAATCCCAAAGTTGCAATAATTAAAAACTGCTCCAAATTATAAGATGCCATATCATATGTCAAATGTTGCGATATGGACTATTTAAATGACAAAATGTTGGCAGAAATTTTGAGACACGCATATATTGATCCTTCAAAGGACTATTTATTTGTGCAATTAAGTTTGGGTGTTTCATTGCCTGCAGTGGAATCAGTAAATCTGAGTTAAATCCACGATTTATCTGAGCGATAACTTTGTGCAAATGTGGACTTTTTTTGCACATTTTCCTCAGTACTTGTTGAAATTAGAAGCGCTTTGAAGCAGGGTTATCCTAAGGCATGAGCATCTGCAAATGATACAGTCTACCTACCTTTTGCTTATTTCTTTGTCTAATGCAATAAACTCAAGATCAGATTATTCCAGAACTGTATTTGGGCTGGTAACAAACGGCGTTTTTTGCTTCAGTGGTATGTTTCACTGAACTACCTCTCCAAAGGATAGGTCCCTTCGTGGATAATTTTTGAGGCTTTCAGCCTATTCTGATTGCCCTGTTAGAGTCAGGGACAGCAACCGCTGTAGTCCTCTGCAATAGGGAGCAACATGTGAAAACTGCTTTTATGGCACTTATTGCAGATAGTCTTGTCCTTCACCACTCTGTTTTGCTGCTGCTCTTTCCTGCAGGTGGCGAATGGAGGAAACTGAACATGCAAAAACGCAGGACTGAGCACAATTTGCACAAAACCCTTGGGGTGTGCTAAAGGTGGAACCAGGAGTAAATACAGTGGCGGCTGGTTTCTATTTACGGCGGGGGAGGGGGGTTGGGATACAATAATAATATTTTTTTTAAAAAGAGAAAAGGTACTTACCTGCCTCCTTCTCCTCACGGCGCCCTCCTCTCGTCGTGACTTCATCGCGGCGCAGGAAACATGAAACAGCGCTATCAAATCCTGCCGCTGGTTTCATGCTAGTAACCAGCATGAAACCAGTGTCAGGATTGGTGGGAACGGGTTCACTCAGTGCTCATCAGAGCGCTGGAGGCCTGTGCTTTCTCTAACCCAGCTGTCTTAAGACAGCTGGATTAGAGATGTTTAAAGTGCGCATGTCTGGCTGGCGATCGCAAAACGGCCGGCCAAAGGGACATGTGCACTTTAAACAAGTGCACAGCTCCCTGCTCCTGTCACTCAGCAGCTATTGTCCCATCCTGACACTCGGTTCAGGAAGGGGTACTGAAAAATAAAATGATAATAAAGAAAGTTTATTACCATTTAATTTTCAGCTCTGGTGCATTTTTGGGGCATTTTTGTAGCAGGCGACACTCCTACGCACTCGTGGAAATATGGGTTTGTGCCCAATTTCACAGTTGCCCCATGACTCATGTTTTTGTACGAAGGTATGCAATTGAAACAACCACTGCAGACCTGGGGGTGCAGCAGGCTTTTGTGTCAAATTTTTGGCCTCCTTGATGTATTTTGGTATTACAGCATGGTCACCTGACATCTGTGAATTACGGAGTAGTAAAACTAATGTGATTTAGGATCATTAGATTTCTCCATACTGATGATTGCATTTGAAGACTTAACTCAGGCCCAATATGTGATTCTGTTTCTCTTATATTACATACCCCTAGTTTAAATTTAGAATTTTGCCCAATGAAGTTTATTATAGGGTTTCTTATTATAAGTAGATCATGTCTTTTTTGTGTAGTGCCCTTCTTGGTTTGATTATTGCTTCTACCACCTACTCTAACGACTACAGCAGTCTCTTTGCATTCATTCTAAGGAGAAAAACATGGCATATCTGTACCTGTGTCTCGTTGAAATCTTTCACCCCCACGCAGTAGACTGTTGCCCCAAGTTCACGTGACCGGTTCGCCTGCAACAAAGAAGGAGTAAGACAAGACATTAATATTGTCATAAAGAGTTTATCCAATTTTTGTATCGCTGATGCCTTTGAAGATTTCACAGTTGGGTGAGGAGGGGCACAGGCACTATTTTAGTACATGCTGTGAGCTGTATTTATCTATCAGAAGCGGATTCGGTTGACCTCTGCTGGCAGCAATTAGGATGTAGCTTGACATAAGAGATACCCACATACCCACAGGCCTGCCAGTGTTTCAGAAGACACAGCTTTAGGTAGAGTGGAATTTCTAAAGTTGGAAGAATTGAAAGTGAACTGCCAGGATCAGTGGATCTGTTGGGTAAGACCCAGATATGCATGTAAGGTTGTAAATAGTCACCCCCAATTCTACGACCTCGGATGTAGGTTTATGACCTTCTGGAATTCCCAGCATTTAGTAGGGATATGCCTGGAGTGCGCTGTCAAAATGTCTAGGTGTAATGCAGGGAAAGTCATGCAACATCCTTTGTTTGTTGTTGTGGCATTAACATTTCCCCATTGCGGAATTATGCACAAAGTACAATTATTCACTGTGTAAAGTAATTTTAATTTGCCTGTGCAATGACATATTTTTTCACTACTTCTAGAATGCAGAAAGCTCTCCTTCTACACTTCTTAGAAAATTAGAGGCGTTTCCCCCGCCTTCCTTTCTGGGAAAGAGAATTTCTCCAGCCCTTGACTGAAATAAATTTCTATTTCTATGGTGGGAAATGGGTGGGAGGAGTTTTTTGAATAAACTCAAGTGTTTGTGACTGTTCACTAATTCTCAGGCATGGACATGCTTTGATAATGACCACTTCCCACCTCGTGCATGCAATGTATTTGGGATTAATACCACACAATAGGGTAATATTGCTTGGTAATAAAAAATACGACTGCAGGGTCACCCTCAGTCAATGCACTACAGTAATAAATCGAGGCATTTACACTTGTAAATCTAATTTACGAGCCTCAATGGCTTGGTAAATTGGGCCTTATAGTCTTCAAGTTACTAGAAACCCAGATGCATTTATAAATCTTCAACACTAACTGCTTCATTGCCAAAGAGCTAAAGTCGCTAGGTGTTTGGAATAAAACACAGAAGAACATTAGATACATCTCAAGTTGCACCACAGTGCAGACCTGATCAAAATGCTCTTGTACGTCTGCTTAATGACACATATACGCTAATTCTTTGTGGCCCAAACACAGCCATTTTGCCTTATTTTTGGTGTACTAGCCCAACATAGCTGACAGCATGTTAGAATGTGAAAGTAAAAATAAATAATAATGTGCGCTGAGAGAATAAATGATAAATTACCCCAGCAGCACGTTAGAAAAAACGGTACATAAAATCCAGAGTGGGAAGCGGGCAGCTAGAGAAAGAAATAGAAAGCAACAAATGAGCTGAATGTGGTGATTCAGCCAGACTGTGTGCGTGTGTGTGCTATTTTGTGGATGTTCACCCTTGCACCATGATGCAAGGGTACCTGCACTGGTGCTAGGCAGCACATTGTGTGCCTAGGCAGTTGAAGGGGACAGAAATGTGCAATATCTTGCAGATGCAGCACATTTCTGCCCTTTCCCTGTGGCACAGGGCAGCGCAGGAAGGTTACTTGCTGTGCTGCCTTCATCACGGGGCTTGTAAATAAGCCCCCAAATGTGTGCAAAGGGTTGTGAAACAAAAAGTGAATAAGATACCTTTGTAAAAATTGACTAATATCAACAGAATAATGAAAATACATTTCCATTAAGGTTTTATTTTGATCTTGTCAGCTGTTTTCGCTATTTCATTGAGTATGAAAGACTTTCCAAGGCTTGAACATTTTCAGATGGTATTGAGGATTCCATAAGTTTTTGTATTCCATAGTTTTTGCAAAAGAGTCAGAGGAAGTTCCAGCTGCTTTCTTCCAACACGGTTGGCATGGCACAGCTGGAGTATTGCCACACTGCCAGAGTTCAATAGCTGCAGCAGGACACTGCCTCGGGATAGACTCAGAGTGGGACAGAAAGTTGTGCCCAGGCACCAAAATAAAAGTTGTCTCATTGGCGAATTAGATAGATTAAAAAGTGGCCCACATTTGCAAATAAGAGCAGTTTTGAACTTATAAAGACAAGCTGTGTAGGTGGTTTGCAAGGTATGGGCGACTATGCATTTGTGCTTGCTACAGGAAATGTTTGTAGTAAGATCAGAGAAATGAACAGTAAAAACGGCCAGCAGACCTTAAAACAGGCCCACAAACAACCAAAACCAGCCCATACACTGACCCCTCAGATCAGCTGTTTGGGTACCGTCCCATTCTATCTGCCAATTCACCTCTGCTGGAGGAAGGCAATGGAAAGGGTTGAAAGCATAAGAGAAGTTCACAGTGCTTGGGTTTTGCTGTACAGGAGTAACGTATCATAGCTAGCATACATGTAATTTCTTGAATTCATTATCACTAACAAGAGCACTGTTGGGAGGAAATTTACACTGCAGAGTCCTTCTCTTGGACAGCACACTGAGGTTCGGTGCTGGGATGGAGATTACACTGTACGGCCCTGTTGAGAGCCAGCTTCCTTTTTCAGAGCACTGAGGAGAGGGAAATCACATTATTGGGCCACTGTAGAGAGAAACCTGCACCGTGCGGCACTGTGGGGAGGAACAGACTGAACACACTGTGATCCACTGCTGGGAAGGAAGTTACACTGTAGGGACATGCTGGGAGTCAGCGGGCACTCACAGACCACTGCTGAGAAGGGCATTACACCTCAAAGCAATATTGGAAAGGAAGTCAAACAACCTGGGCCCTGATGGGAATGAGCTCATGCTAATCAGGCCATGCCGGAGAACCTCACTATGATTTAGTAATCCTGCACACCTGATGCAGGTGGAAGATTCACAATTTTAAGCCAAAAATGACTTTATTTTAGCATCCTCCATTCCCAAATATGGTCATAGTGATGGTCATTGGTTGAGAATAATTCAAGCATTCCTTCCATCATCTTGTTGTCTGTTGTTTATAGCTGACTCATTCATCAGAAATATACAGTGGGAAATGTCAAACATATAGATTCATAGACACTGGAGTAGTGTTGTTTTCAGCCACTACATTCCATTTATGACAGCAGAAAATCCACTAAAAATGTGGAAATTCTATTAAATATTTAGGAAAGTATTGGGAAATAATGTGTTCCCAGGAGAGGATCAGAGGAGTGCCATTTAAGAATATTGAAAACAGCCAAAAGGCCTTACCTTTGTTGATATTTGCAAATATTCTCGACGATATCTAACCCTAATGGGGCAGTTTATTTTAGTTTTGAAATATTGATTAAAGTCTGCAATAATGGAGGGACACCCTCATTTTTATTGGGTGTAGTGAAATGACTTTCACCATGTTCGTTTTCTACTTGACTTGAACACATTCCACAGAATGTCTGCAGGAGAATCCATAAGTGAAGCGAGAGTATGATTAAAAATCAATGGTTTTCATACATTTCAACATGCATATCTAAGGACTAGAATGAACCCCAAAACTACAAAATCATAAGGGTGATTGTTGATAACTCTTTATATGTAAACAGAATACACTGATTTCCGTGTACAATTGAATGCTAAGGAACAACAGCAGCTACTAAAACTCGTTTCAAGACACTATTGACCATGCAAAAAAATGGCAAAATGATCTACATTTTTACTCTAAAAAAAATTGCCCTTTTTTCTCCTATCGATTTTTTGGGGAAAAACAGACACAATGTATACTCTATCTTGCTAATTCTCTTGGCAAAAATAAAATCCCACCCACACCAAGTCCCACGGTAATCTGAGGAGAACCATCCTCTCTCATTTAACACCATCAAGATCTATCATGTTCGTGGAACTTGGGAGACTGTCCTCACGGTACCTCTCGCTCAGCATAGAAAAACAAGTCCTCGTGCAGTTCTCCATCGGTGAGGGCAATAATGACACTGGCTGTCCTGTAACCTGTTAAGGCAAGGGGATGACACTATGAAGCAGCAATACACCACATGATTAGGACAACAGTGAATACAAAGCAATGCACTGTTTCTGGGATACAGGGTATTGGTGGATAGGAAATGGGTAGCTCGGGAGATGCGAGTGGGTGCAAAGGTTGATCATGTTACAGCAGAATATATGTAAAAAAATCTCGTCTCCCAAAAGGCCTAATACATTTATTTATATTATGTTGCGTGATTTAAGGTATGTGGAAAAAACGGCTTGTTCTCTAGCACGAGGTGAGACTGCTGGAAATTATTAATTAGCAAAAACCATAAGTGCGGGGGTCCAAAGTTTTTCTTAGGAACTTTGGCACTTTTGAGTCCAGGGTTGCCGAATACCAAGGCTGTTAATTTTGCTTTTACCTCGTGCCTCTTTCTTCCACCAGGTGTTGGGTGTTCACTTCCACCAAACACTGGTCACTGTATTTCACTAGTGCAGGTTCTTTTTCATTCCTGCTTTCTACTTTAGTCACGTTCTTCCTTTTTTCTATTCCTCCTTTCTCCCTTTTCTGCCGGCCTCTCTCTCTTGCTCTCGGACAAAGTCTGATCATGAAATATGAGTCCTGGTCACCATAAAAGAGTGCTGCTGCCCTCCACCTGCATTTAACTGCACAAATGAGCCATTGCTGCTTGCTCTTCCCAACCTGGTGGAATAATAGACCTTCCAACTCACACTATACCGCTGTGTGCAGCATAATATTGGCACACTTCATACGGCCACTCGGTGAGGAGCCCATGTACAACTGTGTGCACACAATTAACTAGAAACCTCTGCAGCGGACAGAGTTCCAGCTGTTTGGAGGTTCTGCAAAGCAGTTGTCCATTCTAGGGTGTGAAACCTCCCTAGGACAATGGCGGCAGCCTCACAAGCTTTTTTTTGTGGTTTGAGAGGGTGAAAGCGATGAGTGAAAGTGCCCCAGGATGTGCTAGACAAAAAACCCTGCCTCCTCCAACACCCTGCACCTCCTCACACGATGAAACCATTTCAGAAGCGGGCACGTCTGCAGTAAGGAAAGTAAAGATGCACAAGTTGTATGTTTTTTTAACGTGTCAAACAAGTACAAGCGGTCATTTTGTGAACAAAGCAGCCGCGGCCTGTCCTTTAGGTTTGAGGGGCCACGCCCACCATCTTTTGCCCCTCATGAAGAGTGTCTGTCAGGCTGAGCAAAGGTCAGCCTGACAGACACTCTTCATTTTAGATCAGGCAGCCAGGAGCGAGACGTGCGAATTGCACAAACTCCTGGCTGCCCAAGCTGAACTTTGCTGGGCTGAAGAGGTCACAGGTCCTATGGGCGTGACCTCCTCAGCTCAGCAAAGGTGCCTCAAGGCCCTTCCCCTCAGTGACGAGGGGAAGCGTCCCCGATTGACTTCGACCTGGGCGCTTCAGGTTTAGCCCTGAAGCGCCCAGGGCGAGTGTCAATCAGTAACACCTCGTCACATAGTGGGGAGGGGTCAGAAGTCTCCCTGACCCCATCCCACTCTGTGACGAAGTTGGGACTGCTGTCGACTCTCATTGGCTGACCTAAGGTCAACCAGAGAGGGAAGGTAGCAGTCCCAACTCTCCTGGGACCTCTGAGCTGAAGGTAAGTGTGTGTTTGTGTTTTTTTAAATCAATGTTTGGTGCGTGCGTGTTTGTTTGAATGTTGATGAGTGTTGTGAATGGATGTGCGTGTGTGTGTGTGTGAATGAATAAGTGTGAGTGTGTGTGTGCTCCCTGCCCGCCCCCCTCCCTCCTAAAATTACCGACCGCCACTGGAACAAAGTACATAATGTGAATTGCAGGGCAGTTTTACACAATGCTATTGTGGTTAGGGCTCATGCCCTTCCATGAGTAAAGTGCTTCATTATCCAGTAAACTGAAACTATGTCTTTCACAAGGACATAGCAATCCCTAGCGCTGGGTTATTAGAGGAGTTTACGGGTTCACTCAAGCTGCCGCTTAAGAACACGTTTGTACAAATTGCTTGAAATATATTTATTCATGTGATGAAAGGTACGAAGAACTAATAAAAGAACTTTATATGAAATGGTTGCTCCTTACCTTGGCTGTTTTCATAATAGATCTGCTCGCTTGCCTAGAAGTGAAAGAGAATTCTTATCAATTTTTCAAAACCTTATTTCACATTTACTTTAGTATTTATTTCATGTCTCTCCTCCTCAACCTCAGGTACCCACCATCCCAGACAACAATTTCCATAGCCTTGATTCCAAAATAGGCTTTGCTGGTCAGACTGTCATTTTTAGGAAATCAACTTTCCTCATTTTCAAACTTGCAAACAATATCTCGTACCCAGGATCCGACTGCAAGTCTTCCAGGGTGAGATACTTTTGCCACTTTGTGTTCCTGCATGCTTACTATACTTGTATCTATTGTTGTATGTCTACCATTCTTAGAGCTCTTGTCTCACATAAATATTGTGTCCTAATTCTCATTTACAAAAATATCGTCCCATCCGATGTATATTTTCTAGTATTAACTTCAGTGGAGTTCAGTGGGTAATTTAGGACAAAAATGTATGTCAGACAATATTCTGAAAGAAATATTCTGGTACCATACCATGTCTATTGACTCTCACGCATGACAGAAACAGGTATCACTGATAATGCCAAGGATCTGTGTGACATGTCTTAACTAATATTTTTCTAAAATGTATGAGGGGCTGCAGCTTCCATATGGTGATGTAAGAGAATGGCTTTAGGGAGCCACCTGGTGATGAAGCTCAATTACTGTAAAAGGCGTGGAAAATAATTTCTTGTAACCGTACTGGTAGTATTCTGGCATTTAAAATGCTATTTTGCCTAGAGGATTGAAAATATTGGTACTATTCCTGACTGTACCAGTCTCCCACAGACAGTTTATCTACTTCATGTGTGGCCCTGTGCAGTTCTTGCAGCACTGTCCATGCACATTTTGAAAAACATGCACAAAAATCCTAAATTCTGACAATGTAGGTGACAGCTGATAAGATTAACTGTTAGAATGACAATGAATGTTGCCACTGGTGTGTGAAGGGTGCATGTAGTTGAAACAGCCAATTGCCATCAAATGGAAAGGGGCACATCAGGAAGAGACATACTTACCCTTTGAAAGCCTTCATGCATATAGGTGTCCCCTCCTGGCTGCACTTTATGCAGCTCCTCAAGACCTTCACGAATCTGCTCCCTAGAAGTGAGAAACAGATGTATTATGCAGTAAACATCTGTGTGACCGTCAGACCAGCTTTCAGCTACCACTTGTGCTTCTATTTGATACCTGGACTACAACAGGAAATGTAAAAACAACTCTTAGTACCAGAATGCAAAGTGATATGAGATAAAATGCTTAGGTGAACATGTCATACTTAATGTGGAGTAGCGAAAGCTGTATGAACAGGACTAGTGTAACGAACGGTGACTGCAGTGCAGCCTGAAACCTGTTAGTAGCGGAACAGTCGTTAGGACTGGTCAAGATTGCACATTTCTGAGATTTGATTCTGAGACCTACTAATACAACATTTCGGAGACTTTGCCTCCTGTGAACAATTTGCTGCTATTGGTGAGGTTACTTGGGCTTCAAAACCAATTTAGCCTGTCAAAGAAGTCTGTGCTAGTGTAGCAGAACTCACTAAGCCGTCTCTCTCGGGTGTGTAAACTGCATTAAGGCACAACTGTCCAATGGCATAACCCAAGAGAAAGGGGCGTTCTAATTGAGATAATCACCGGAGAATCAATTTAGGTGCCCAGGCCTTCTTGCAAATCACCACAGGCCGAAGGCTTCTCCAAGATGCCCGAAAGGAAATCCTTTGACCTTAAATGCCATTCTACAATGCAGGATCCCAGGATCTGCTCTGCAGTAGTTTGCCATGTAACTTTGTTGATATAGTCAAGTAAGAAACTTACTCTGCAGCAATCTCTCAGTAGTCAGAGCAAATGACATTAGTTGAAGATGCATTGAATCTCTGAGTAAGGACTGTGACTTATAATTAGGGCTTCCGGTTTTATGATGTTTATTTATTTAACATTTCCATCTGTATTTATCCATACTTATTTTTTGGCAATTTTACTCGTATTTATCCATACTGATTTTGTGGTATGGGAATACGTGGAGTCAAAATGGTACATTTCCACATATATTTAACTGATAAACATGCACTCATTCTCTGATGCCTGTCACGTTTTAGCAAATTCAGCAGCCAAATATAGCAAAACAATACATACACAGGTAAATATTAGCAATTTACTACAAATATATTTAACATATGCCTTTATTTAATGATATATTAATCTGTTTTTTAAATCCCCATGCTGTCTGTCTGCTCATGTGTCATCTTGGAAATCACAACAGACAGAATGGAGCGTAACTCATTGGAAGCAGAATTTTCAGTATTTTTCCACTTTTAAAAATAAATACAGGCAGGAAACACATTGATTTCTGTCTGTATTTATCCGTAAAAATCAGTAAAAATGGAAAACTGGGAGCCTTTCTTAGAATTCTTCCCGTCCCACAGATTCTCTGCTCCACTCTCCAAACACATGTGCTTTTCATATACACACTTAAAACAAGGGATTTTCTGAATGACTCTTTCAAATTGCCACAACTTTGCACTTATTTGTCATGACCAAATAGTGTTTGGCACATGCCTACATTTGATAAAGTGAGTGCATTTGCCCCTAATCATGTTATTGTTAATGTATACGGAATGCAATCTTTTTTAGCTGTGAGTTTGAGATATGTTGTGCTGTGAGGTGGGTATTGGCATGCTGTGATTAGTTGGTGTGTTATTTTGTCTGAGAGGTGTTGAAAGTGGGTGTAATTATGCATGGTCTGTGTATTAAGTGTGTTGATATATTGTGTTATGCAAGTATGCAAACGATATAGCTATTTGGGTGTAATGGGGTGCAGATGTCTGATGCATAGGTACTGGCATAGTCACTGAGTTATGGGTGTTGCTGGCTAATTACTGACTAGAGTATGTCTGGATGGACTGTATATGGTGTAAATTTCTATACTGTAGGCTAGTAGTGAATATTGTGTGGTGGTTATCATATGGGGAGGGGATGTATGAGCAGTGGCGTGCGGATTCTGGAATGCGAGATGTGTGTGTGACTCAGCCTTGACATAGCTGTCACATTCTACAGTTTGCCAACAATACAAGCTTTGCCAGGTTGTTTTTAAATACGTTGTTTTTCAATCAAAAACTTTTATTATATTTGTCAGTTCACAAAAAAATGTAACATCCTTATCATAACAGATTCCTTGTGCAATCTAATGCAAGTGTTGCCACTAGAGGCAGTCTCGTCTGTATGTTTTTTCCCAATTTTCTAGGCAGGCTTGGGCATTCTATGCCACTCCATTCTGGCACTCAATGCCCCTCCACTCTACTCTACGCCACTCAACTTTACAATACTCTACTCCACTCTATGCCATTCTGCTCTCCTACACTACTTCACTCTATGCCACTCCACTTTATGACAATCTACTCCTCTCTATGCTACTCTACTCTGCAACACTCTACTCCACTCTACACAACACCCTAAACGCCACTCCACTCTGCTCTAAACCACTCCACAATTCTTTATGCTACTCCACTCTACAACACTCTACTCCACTCTGACACTTCATTATACTCTATACCACTCAACTCTACTCCACTGTATGCGTTTCACTCTATAACACTCTTCTCCCTCCACGACACTCCATACCACTCTATACCACTCAACTCCAAGACACTCCACATCACTCTACTCTACACCACTCTATGTCACTCCACGACTCTCAACACAACTCCATAACACTCCACTCTTCTCCACTTTATGACACTCCACTCTACTTTACCCCACTAACTTCACACTAAACAGCAGCTACGCTGGTGTACAACATGGCTAAAACATATTGGCAAAGCCAATTTCTCTCGGATAGTTGAGGACTATCGGCTTTTCCAATGATTGTTTACAGGATACTTTCTATTTAGCCCTATTTAGGACTTTTTCCTGCAAAATTGAGGAATTACAAAAAGTGATTTTCAACACAGTGGTTTGACTACCCTATTTTTTAAATTTAATTTGAATTATAAAAAAAAATCATAACGTAACGTTTAAAGAACAATCTGATCACTGAATTTTTAGAAAGAGATCTTTTTTCTTTAATTACGTGTGCCAGGATCCTAAATTGAGGTTAGTAAATGATGACACATGAAACTGAGAATAGGATTGTGCATAACGAACATTTCCTTCATAATCTAATCTGCTTCATCTTGATTTAAGGTGGAAGAACACGTTTTCTAAAAAAAAGAGGATACCACAAGCTGACCTATCTACCTAATTTCTAGCACTAGCTCAGGTGTATGAACTCTGACAGCAGTTCAGTGTGTGCGATGTGAATCTCATAACATGCCAGATCTCAAAATGGCTCACACATTATAGACAATATTCCTTTGATGGGCACTCACCTGTCTTCAGTCAGCCTCATGAGGATGGACCCTCGGGTCGAAAACACAATGAATGACATCCTGAGCTGTGGACTGAAAACACAGGAGAAAACAAGAATTATAAATCGGAAGTGCATACACTCATCTGCTATATCGTCTTTGTCAAGTAGTCTCAACCCTTTTACTCGTGTTTCCCACTTTGGTCTGAACGGGAGGTAAATGTGGACGATTTCTAAATAGGCCATTGCCTTTCAAAGGCAGATAGTGCAGGTAGGGCAGGGCTAGAGTACTGCCTCTTTTATGCTGCCCGTCTCCTGCCTGTTCCAGGACCACCATTTAAAGAATCCGGAGAAAGAAGAGTGTGGGTGACCTGTTTATCAGTGCGGAGCAGCGGTGTAGGAAGGGACATGCCAAGCCACAGAGAGAAATAAGGGAGCTTTGAAATCACACAGCAGTAGCAGACATGAACGCTCAGGGTCGCCTGTGAGGTCATTGTACTGACCATGCCTTACTTACCTCATTTTCTTAATTAAGCAGGTCAGCATTTAGTTTGATACTGAAACTATTGCAGCAAGAATTTAGTTTACTTATATTTCAGCTATATTCTCCGAGCTCCACTTTTCTGAATAAAGGGGGATGCTTTGATTTTCAAGACTTTTTTGGAGAATGTTAGATGCAAGATACTAACTATAAGAAATGATATTCATGGGTCAATATAGTGTTTTTCTTGTTTACCGCTGTAAAGCCATTTGGAACAAGCATTGGCATAGAGAATCGGTCTCAGATTTAACATTTGTTTCCCAATCTATTTAATTTGCTAATAGTTATTTCCATTGGCATTTAAAAAAAATGAAATTGGAAACTGGTACGTCATGACTCATGGACATATGTCATGATGTGCCAGATGATATCATGGATTTTTTTCCTCACAAAGAAAAAATCAGTCTAAGATGGCTGTTGGTGTATCAGGAAACATGAGCACATGTGGGTGGCCATCTTGCAGAGTTTTTTTTATGACTAACATAATTCCAAAATAGCCACTAATGCATTACAGTTAATGGGTGGGCTGGTGCGGCCATCTTGCAATTGTTTTTGAGTTGGCAAAGCATTAGATGGTGGGCACCAATGTTTACATATCCGTGGTGACATGAAGGAGGGAATTAAGCCAACAGGAGAAAGAGTAAAAAATAGTGATGCACTCTAAAAATGACTTTCCTCACGTCAGCCATGGAATGATACAAGTCAACCAATCAGAAATAATGTATAGAAATAATATTCCAGAGCTGGGGAAAAGACAAAAATAGAATGGAAGGCCAGGGAACTGTCATTGACCAAAAAACAACTATCCAGGCTTGAAGAAAGGGCTGACCAGAAGTCCACTCCATGTTGATCGTATTGCAGACAATAAGCCTTTTACGAAACACACCTAAAGCTGCCTGTGAGACCTAAAAACAAGCTTAGAGAAAACACACTATTCCACAATCCCGTGCTTTGAGCAAATAAATGCTGTTTGCTTATCAAGGAAGCACCTACTAGCTATGTAAACAACAGACTGAACTCATGCTAGATCAATGTGTTGCTTAAAATGTCTTCGAAGTAGAACCAACAACTCTCCTTTCTGCAACTGACATTTGTGCTATATGACACAAATGTTAATAGTGAAGACCTCACAAACACAAAATAGCAGGTTCCCTTATTGTAGATGACATTTAGTGCACTTCCAAAAGGTTCAATACAGTTACAATAAATGTATAAAGCTAGGTCAGCATTTGTGATTCCTTATGTGAATAGGTAGCTGACCTCGGCTTGAAATGTGGATTCCTGGATGTATGAAATTGTGTGATACTGTCCAAACAACCTCAAGCCTCACATGAAGATTTGAGAGTGCATTAGGTTGTTAAAGTTGCAGTGTGCAGTGAGCACCATACAATTTCATGCTTTTATTCATACCGAACCAGTACCAAGCACTTAACTCCTCCTGGTTGTGGATGTTTGTTTTTCTCTAAAGAAACCTCCGAACAGTGATCTAGCATTTAAGATAGCTGCTGTTTCTTTACATTTTCATTTACCTGTGCTAGACCGCGGTAAACGGAGGTCTTATTGACAGGTGGATTCTCGTACCTTATTTAACTTCATGTGATGCACTTTCGTACTGGCACATCCTCAAGTCTGAGAACAATCTCCTCCCTAGGCAGTGGTTCAATGCTATGTAACAGGGCCCCCACAAAACAAATTGAGAGTTCCTCATCACTACTCAACCTAAGCATACAATCTTGTACCACTCCAAAAAGAACTCTCCCTCCCACCATCATCACCCTCGCGCCGCATACAGCCAATTATTCTGTCGAATAATCAGAGAACACAGGTGCCACTTGTTCCCTCTCTTTTGATAGAGCCTCTAAATGAAAAAATAGGCAGAAAGCAAAACATTAAAGACGAATGACGTCATATGCCTTTTTTATGATTGCGATCCATGTGGTGGAAATACAATGAATACATTGGTTTAATCAAGTCTGATTCAGAATGAACTATAACAAGTCTTCAAGCAAAACTATCTCAAAATATGAGATCGCTAGTCACAAATTGGCTGCAGTCCATGGTTTCAATAGAGGCGAGACAAAATAAATGTTTAGGGGTACACATACCAGCAAACTGCAATGACTTCTTTAATTACAATCCCTCAGCGCTACTAAACCCTCTGTATCAAGATTTAGCGAGATTTGGAAGCAGGGAGGTTTCATGGTTTGGTAGAATAAATTCTACAAAAATGAGCTTTCTATCTCGACTCCTCTATAGCTTTCAAACGATCCTCATCAACATCCTAACTGACACCCTCATGACAATTCAACAAAATCAGCTAAACTTTGTTGAGATCAAGAATCGCTCAGCAGTTTTAACTGGTCTGCTTATGATGAGAAACTAGCCAGCGAGATATTGAGTGTTGCACCCTGGAAGCCCTTCTGAAACCAGCGCTCTAATGAAAGACCAGCCCTGGGCAGGTGCCATAGTTCTTAAGAGAGCAACATCAACCTACTGCACCCATGACCATTTACTTTGTTACCTCCTTGATAAGCATAAGATACACAACACCTAAACACTGGAGGGTTACTGCGCACTCCAACCTCAAACTTGTTTCCTTCACCTCTATTCCAAGCCTTTCAAATCCGATCAGATTAGACACAAAAGTGGTCCATCGGTAAAGTCAGCTTTTTCTGCTACTTTTGGGACAACTGCATGCAGGAGACATTTTAAGATCCTGAGTCCCATAGGGATGCCTTCAGACCTAACAAAAAAGAAGAATACCAAAATATGCAGCTGAGGCACTGGATTGCTCAAGAGAGCTGAGCAGAGGAAGGGAAAGAGGGCAGGAACTAAACGGGAACAATACGTCACCCCAAAACACCAAGACAAGGTGATACCTGTCCTAAGTAGAGCAGGAAACTTGAGGAACTACACCGACTCACAAAACAGGAAAAAATACCTTGTAGGTCTGGCATGAATGGAGTCATGGATCAACAACTGTTCCAGAGGTAAACCCCACCACGCCCAAAAAAATGCCTCAAATGGAAGGGAAAAGTACATAAAATATATTTACGCTGATAACTCACACTGGTGCACCTATGAACAAGTGATCAACAAATGTTGATAGGTGATGTGAGCAAATCTTCCCAATGGTGGACATGTCAGATGAAAAAAGCATTCTGGTAAAATTCTGGCACACATCAAAGTCATGGCAGAGAGCCAGTTCCTTTTGTTCCACTGGGGGATGTGAGGAGGATAACAACTAAATAGAATTCTCTAGTGAGAAAACTGATTTCTTACCTCCTCCTGCTGCCCTCTTGGCATTCACCCATAAGTGGAAAGGGGGCGGGATCCAGCCCAGCTTTAAGTTAGCCGCCTGGTGGACACTGCTGTGGCCTTTATTTGATATGAAGACACTGATGGCTTGCATTAGTGACAAAGTGGGTACATTTGAAACAATAAGGGGCCCGTTCTTTGCCTATACGAAGAGGCAGTCTGTGGCAAGAGTTTACCCATTCACTCCAAATTCTTTTACATCTGCCAATGTCCAGTTTTCTACTGAACCCCATTAACAAACCTTCCCTTGACCATGCCTAGGAAATCTCAGAGTATGAAGCTTTTAGCCAATGATGGATGATATGTATTCACCTGCTGTTTCCAAACATTAATACGTTTCGTTCAGTCTCCAAATAAAGTTGTTAAAATTAATCCTCAATTTTAGTGGGAGTGGTCAGTGTCTATAGCCCTTTTTATCCACAGTAGGTGTTGGCCTACTGTCCGTATCTGGAGTCTTCTATTATTAAATTATAGTAATGCTGTAGCCTGCTTTCTGAGTCAGGTAAACCCGGGTTATCAACAGCGTGATTGTAGGTTCCAGAATATTGTGGTTTAAGTATTGACATGCAGAAATATCATTACCAGAATTTCGACTAATAGGATATTGTGAAAGTAAGTATATAAAGATAAATATGGCTTTACCATACTTAATTCTATAATTAAGTACTTTGAAGAGATGTAAATGTTTTATGGTACGTAGATGAGAAATATATGATGATAAACCTTGTTTACCAATATGTATTTTCCTTTTCCATAGTCTAGTTGTCATTGCAGCAAGACTTAGCATCCTGCCAATTTCTGGTGACCCTGGTTTTAACGAAAGTGGGGTTTTGGCCTGATGCCAGTGTCAGGAGCTCCTCTGTTTAATAATGACAATGGGTTCCAGCTGCGATCAGTTCCTGAAGCCCTTTTTGGCTTTAATGAAATAAGGCTTTTGGCCTGCTGGCAGGTGTGGGACCTCTACACTGGGGACCATGAAGAGGTGGAACTCCAGGCACCAGAGGGGCTTTAAAAGTGGCTAGTGAGCCAACACTCTAGCCGACTGGGGGCGATTGACTGTTTACAAAACAAAAGGAGAACGTAAATTAGAGAAGAGAATACATTCTGTCAGAAAAGTGCATATTGCAGCGTTTACAGTATTTATTATCTCCGAAGAAATATTTTTTTTTTCATGCGGAGGACTTTGTGTTGGGAGTTTGGAGGTGGCATGTGGTGCGTGGGTGATGATAGATTTGATGGTTTGCTGCCCCTGTCTCTTTCTGCCCTTCTCCCATGCTGTCTTCTGCTTTGGTGCCCATCACCCAGCTATTACCTACTTTGCCCTCACTTGCTGCCACTTACCCCGCTGTCCCTCCCTACTTGCCCCCCCCCCTTGTTTGATTGTTACAGTGCATTTCTACTTATGTTGAAAGGCACAACTACAAAACAATGTTTCTTCAAAACAACCAATGTTTTGCAACCAGAACAATTTAAAGTATGCGCAGGCCAAAAGAACAACTTGTTTTAATAACATGTGGCACTAATAAGAGCGCGTGAGGCCTCTAGAGTTTAGTTGAGGCTTTGCTATCTGGTACAGGGTCTACACTATAGAAGCCCTCGAGCATGGAACAGCAGCGTACTTTTACAGTCGTTTACTGGTTTGGCTTAATATCCTCTTCCATAAGCTCTGATCCAGCGACTCGTGTACAGTCCTAGAATGCCCTATTCGCTATTAAGAACCATATAGCACATGTTATTCCTTAGACACATCTTGAAATGTTCAAGGCTCAAATATTCCCCCTTTCCAGCTCAGGTGATCAGGAAATGTGCCTTACTGGTTTATTATTTTACTTCTCAAGCTGTCCCTGTGTTTTTTTCAGGTTGTGTGTTAACAAGTCCCTTGGAGGTGGTTCTTAAACTGGGGTCTGTAACATCTGCCGAAGCAGTCTGCTATTGTTTGTACATTAAATGATTGTAGAAGATCAATAAAGTAATAGACATACAAAAAATAACATTTTAAAATGTAAAAGGCTCTGCAAATGTGAAGGAATTTGAAATTGGAGGCTAAAATGTGAGTTGGTATCTTTATCTTGATTCACTAGAGCAGCACAAGCACAGCAAACAACATCTGGTATGGATGACTCTTGGCCTCAATTGAAGCACAGGTGGGCGCTGACAAAAAGTGAGCAGGCTTTAGAAGCAAAAGAAGGCAAGGTAGTATGCTAAAGTCTAGCATTTCACTTTGTTTTTTAGAAATAAAACTACATGTTGAAAAGTTCAAACTTTCACAGTAAAATGAAGATGTTTCCATATATTGTGTTGGTGCGGCCTCCTTTGCCATTCATATCTCATGCTCTTTTATTGGTCAAAGTATGATGATGAAAAGCAAGTCTAGTTCACCAAAAGGGGTGCCTGTGTTTGCCAGCTTCAGCCACAGGCACAAGTTACGATTTACCTAGGTCCATTGGAAGCCAGCAAAGTGTTTTGGAGCCGGTGTTATGTATTTGCTTTTTAGAGGTGTATGTCTAGTATCCATGTTCTACTGACGTCTTCACCTCTGGATCTGGAATCTAAGGAGATCTGTGTAGATGACCTTACATTAGTCCATCCTTGACAGCACCAGTAGTCTTGTAAGCTTCATTTTAAATGGGAGAGTTTGTGACTGTCATCTTGTATAAACACAGATGAACATTCAACTCTTGACTACTGCCTTGACATGGACTATGAAGGCATGTCAGTGTGCAACAGAGCTCCAGATGCTGTTTGCTGTGACTGTGAAAGGAGGGATGTTGATCTTAACCACAGCTCTCTTTTTGATACTTTAAGTAAAGATACCTTTACATCCTACAGGAATAATAGGTACCAAACATTCAGAGATGTTCTGTCTCACCAATCCTTCCCACACTCTATTATGGTTCTGCATATCATTTATGTATCATTGGAAAGGAAGGGATGTGCTCTTAATGTTTGTGTTAGAGGCACGTGGACTCGTTTTTTCCAATAAATAAATCAGTTTGGTTTAGAGCTTTTCCAATTCACTTTTAAGAAAAGCGATGCTCAGTTCACACATTTGTTATGTTTTTACAAGCGGTACCAAAGGACCAGCAAAAATTGTTATACTTTAGTTTCTTCCAGCTCTTGATCGATTATTAATACACTTTACCAACTTCAATACATCCTTGACGATTGCTACTTGCGATTTAGCCTAATCACGGGACTGTGATCCAAGGAGGAAGCCTGGAAAATTAATCCCGGGGAATAAAGTAGAGCTGTCTCTTCTAGTGAAATTTTTCAGTGGCTTTTGGCGCTTTGGATAGATAGAAGTAGCCATGGACCTGGTCTGTAAAATTATGACTCACATCATTATTATTTCCCTGTGGACTCCCTTTCTTTGATTTAACATCATTGTGACCACTCATAGGAAAGTATTATATTTCTTTATCCTACATGCTTTTTGTTCGCTGTCATGGTATGGGCCTACCCCCTGAGTTCCAACCACTTTCCTACATAGGCAGCATGCCTATCTTTCTGGACTTTTCGCCCTGTAGAATGTTTAAGGCATGAGAATTCTTTTTTTTTACATCTAACTTCATGAGGGAATATCTCAGTAAAATGGCGAGTACACATACAAAAGACTGGATTATACCATTATAGGGCCAGTGGTATGATAAAACAGGTGAATGTGATGATTAAGGAATACATCAGACTTAATGGTGGAACAAGTGGCTGTTAGAAATTGGGTCTCTAGTTAGCAGAGGTATGCACCCTTTTCAAGTAAGGACCACAATCCTAGTCAGGCTAAGTCACAACCCCGCCTAAATTAACTTGTGCTCACCCTTTGGTAACTTGCCACAGAGTGAGGAGGCTTAAATTAATTAAAAGGCAATGTGTAATGTATTTGTGCAATAACTCATACAGTAACACAGTGAAAACACCACAAAAGACTTCACACCAGGTTAGAAAAATATATAATGATTTTATCACAAAATCAAGCCCAGAACAACAGAAATCCTATATGTAACGTTGAGTTATGGTTTTTTAAATAATAAATGCAAAATAGTGCTATGCGTACATTAGTACTCTTTGGGGTTACTTTAGATCGTGATGGACGAGGGTAAAGTCAAAGTTCAGGCTGACCACTATGGAGCGCAGGCTGGCTACAGGGCCCACACAGGCCTCAGCGAGCAAAGTACCTTTCCTGGTTGCAGCAGCGAGATGCGAGGCGAGCTGCGTTGATTGTGTCCTCGCACAGAGGGGGATGCGTTGATCTGTCTCATACAGTGATGGTGATGTGCTGGTTCGGAAGACAAGTGTTGGAACCAAGATGCATTGGTTCTGAAGTGTGATGAGCTGGTATTTTCCACCCAGTTGAACGGTGCGTTGATCTCTGTAGAGTGCTGCGGAGGCAAAGCACGGTTCCGATGCGTAGGGTTCTCAGGCAATGTGGCGAATCCAAGACTGATGCACGATTTGACTCCTGCAACCGGATCAATATCCCAGTTCTGCTACACGCAGACAGGAGGTGTGTTGAATTCTGTGTGGTAAGTCTCTGGGTCCACTTCAGTGAACCAGGCACAAGAGCAGGTATAGGATCTTTGATGTCCCTGAGTCTCAAGCAACAGGAGGCAAGCCAACAAGCCTTTGGAAAACACTTATGGTGCAAGGCAGAATCCAACTCTCCCTCAGTAGGGTCAGAGAGCAGGAGGCAGCAGGACAGTACAGCAGAAAAACAGTCATTCCAGGTCAGTAGTCTAGCAGAATAACAGTCCTTCTGACAGAGTCAAGTTGTAGCTCCAGAAGTATCTGATGTAGTGGGGTCAGAGTACCTAGTTGTGCCTTTTAAGTAGGGGACACTCTAAAGAAGGGTCTTTGAAGTGCACAGAGGCCCTTTCTTTCCGGTCCTGGCTCCAAGCTATCAGTAGGTAGCAATCAGCCCTTTGAGTCAGAACAGGGAGTCCCTATTGAAATGTAAGTGTTAGTTCCCCTCCCTCTTCCTGCCCAGGAAGAGCTATGAGAATGCAGTTGTATACAGATGAGTGCTGAGACACACCTAACCTTCCTGTGTTTGTGGCTGTCTAGAGGGAATGCACAAAGTGTAGCTGTCACCTACCCCAGACATGTATTGAAGGCAGGCTGAAAGGCACACAGAGCAGTAGGAGAAGAGAAATGATCACTATCTAAAAGTGGCATTTAAAAAAAAAATAATGTTAAATCTGCCATTACCAGTAAAGTTGATTTATCATTACCATTCCAATGATTTAAAACATGATGCAGCTACTCCTTTCTGATCAAGAAATACAGCTTAAAAGTATAATAAGGAATTCACTCTGCTGGCATATGAGAGGAGTAGGCCTCACAGAAGTGAAAAATGACTTTGGAAGTTTTTCACTACCAGGATATGTAAAACTTAAAAGTACATTCTCTGCCTTTTAAACATAATGAATCCTGCCCTATGGGTCACATAGGGACCACTTTAGGGGTGACATTTGTAATAAAAGGGGAGTTTAGGGCTTTGCAAGGTGGTTTCGAATGCCAAGATGAGTTGGCAGTAAACTGCGTACAAAGTTCCTGCAATGGCAGACCTAAGACATGATTAAGGCCTATTTATGTGGGTGGCACAACTAGTGCTGCAGGCCCACTAGTAGCATTTAATTTACAGGTCCTGGGCACATGTAGTACACTTTACTAGGGATTCATATATAAATTAAATATGCCATTTGGGTAGTAGCCAATATTAACATGTTTGGGGGTGAGAGCACAGGCTCTTTAGCACAGATCAGAAGTGGTAAAGTGTGTAGAGTCCTAAAACCAGCAAAAAAGAGGTCAGAAGACTGGAGGGAGGCAGACAAAAAGTTGGGGGAAGACCACCCTAAGGCTGTTAAGTCTAACCTGTGTCCCTCCAGCTGAAAGTGGGGGGAACTATCCAACCCCTTGAAAGCTCTCTTCACTAAAGCAGAAAAATCTGGAGAAACTATCAGCATAGGCGTGGCCTGTCCCTGGACGATGTTTCACCGTAAAGTCCATTCCTTATAGAGAGATGGACCACGTCAAGAATTTGTGATTTTCACCCCTCACCTGCATGAGCCTTCTGAGGAGTCCGTGGTCAGTCTGAACCTGGAAGTGAGTCCCCAACAGGTAGGGTCTCAGCTTCTTCAGTGCCCAAACCACAGCAAAAGCTTTCTTTCAATGGCACTCCACCTCTGTTCACGTGGAAGTAACCACCTACTAATTAAGGCTACTAGTTGCTCTAGGCCCTCCTCATTCAGCTGTGCTAACACTGCCCCTGTGCCATGCTCTGAAACATCTGTCTGCATGATGAATTCATTGAAGAAGTCAGGGACCTTGAGCACCGGTGCTGTGCACATGGCTTCCTTGAGAGAATCAAAGGCTTTCTGATAAGCCTCTTTCCAGATCATCAATTTGGGCTGCTTCTTTAAAGTCAGCTCAGTAAAGGAGGCAACCATGGTGCCAAATCCCTTAACAAATCTTCTGTAGTGGGTTTTAGGCGGTTGCCAGGCCATGACTGTTTCAATCTTGACTTGGAGGGGCTGCACCTTGCCTCCACCTACCAGGTGTCCCAAATACACAACGGAACCCTGCCCAGTCTGGCACATGCTGGCTTTGATTGTCAGGCCTTCCTGTTGCAGGGCCTAAAGCACCTCATAGAGGTAATGCAGGTGTTCCTTCCATCTGGAACTGTAGATGGCAGTGTTGTCTAAATAAGCAGGACAGAAAGCCTCCTTGCCAGCCGGGACCCTGTTAACCGACTGTTGGAGGGTAGCAAGGGCATTCTTCAAACCAAAGGGCATCACACATAATTGGTAATAGCCCTCTGGGGTTGAGAATGCTGACCTCTCTTTGCCCCCCTCAGTCAGAGTGATTTGGCAGTACCCTGACGTCAAGTCAAAGTACTGAGGAATTTGACAGTGCCTAGCCTGTCAATAAGCTCATCAGTTTTGGGGTTGGGGTATGCATCTAACTTGGTGACAGAATTGAGGCCTCTGTAGTACATACAGAACTACCGAACCAGAGTTCTGGTTTGGTGCCTGGTGGGTCTGCCTTTGTTACCTACACCACGGGGCTGGACCAGGGACTGTTAGTGGCCTCATTCACCCTTAAAGCTAACATCTTGGAGATATCCTCCTGGATGATGGCTCTCACCCTGTCTGACAACCTGTACATTTTTTTCTTTACAGGGAGGCTGTCTCTTGTGCTAATGTCATAGGCACACAGATGTATGAGTCCAGGGGTTAGTGAGCACAGTGAGGCAAACTGTCCCAGTAACTTGTAAGAGCCACCTTGCTGCTTGGGGCTCAGGGTGGTAGAGAGATGGACACCCTTCTCTGTCCCATTGTGATCCTGTGCAGAGAGGTTATAGAGAGGTTCACTCTCCTATTCCACTCCCTCATCTGTCACTAGGCACATGCTCACTACAGACCTCTCGAAGTGAGGCTTCAGTCAGTTCACCTGGAACACCCTTAGGTGGTTCTGAGGGGTTAGGAGATACACCACCTAGGTGGCCTCCCCCTTCCACTCCTTGATCTCATATGGGCCAATCCAGCGGTCCAGGAGAGCTTGAAGCACTACAGGTTCCATGACCCACACCTTTTGGGCAGACTGAAATTCCACCAGTCTGGACTTTTGGTAGTACTAGAGTTTCATCACCTCTTGGCTGACCTTTAGGTTGCTTTTAGACTTTTTTCTGAAGTGGTGTATCTAGTTGTGATGGGTCAGCATGTAGCTAACCATATTCTGGGTGGGGTGTCTGGGGAGCTTTCTCCCACCACCTCCTTGACAAGGCTAGGAGTTCCCCTAACAGGTTGTCCATAGAGAAGTTCAAAGGGTCCTAACCCCACTCCTTTCGGTGGCACCACCATGTAGGCAAAGAGAAGGCATGGTAAGAGGGTATCCCACGTATGCCTCATGGGCTCAGGTAGGCCCACAATCATGCCCTTCAATGTCTTGTTGAATCTTTCAACTAGACCATTGGTTTGGGTGTGTTAGGGTGTGGTGAACTTATAAGTCAGGCCATGCTCATCCCGCATGGACTTCTTATATGTTGACATGCAGTTAGTACCTCTGTCTGACACCACCTCTTTGGGGACCCCAACATGGGTAAAGATCCCCATCAGAGCTCTCGCCACCACAGGTCCAGTCACTGACCTAAGAGGGATTGCCTTTGGGTAGCGGGTGGCATGGTCCACCAAGACCCAGACAAACCTGTTGCCTAGGGCTGTCTTGGAGTACAAGGATCAAATGATGTTGATGCCTACCCTTTCCAAGGGGGTGCCAATGATGGGTAGTTTGATCAGGGAGCGTTGTGCTTTTTCCCTGACTTTCCACTGGTCTGGCAGGTGTGACAGGACCTACAGAATGCATCTTAGGCTGTCTTTGTTTGGGGCCAATAGAAGTGGGAGGCAAGTCTGGCAAAGGTCTTGTCTTGTCCTAAATCTCCTGCCAGGGATAAGCCATAAGCCAGACACAATAGATAGGTCGGTAGCACTGGGGGGCCACCAGCTCACAGGCTGCCCCAGCACCAGGAACCTTAGGCTCACTATAAAGTAGATTTATCCCCCAGTCAATTTGGTGATCCCAAGACTGCTGCATGAGCTAAGGCCTGGCACCTCAAGCCCTCAAGAGTGGCACACCGCTTGTGCACTTGGCAGAATTCCTCACTGGTGGGCCTACCCTCAGCCTGCCAGCTGTCAAGCTCAGATAGTTCACCTAGAGGGGAATGCCTACCCTGGTTGGCTCAGGAGGGGGGAAGTCCTCAGGAGAGACCCCATCAACCTCTACCATGGGGACTTCAGGGACCAGTTTCCTGTCTCCCTTGCCCTCTTGTTGGCAGTTGTCTGGGCCATTTTTCCAGGCTCCAGACTTCCTTGGCTCCCTGTCCAGGCAACCATGGCTCGGGTGGTCATGCAGACCCACTCAGGCAATCCCATCATCTCCAAGTGAGACCTGAGCTCTACCTCCCTCCAGGTACTGTGCTCCAAATCATTTCCTAACAGACAATCTACAGGCATGGCAGGGGTCACAGCAACTTTCAGAGAACCTGAGACCCTTCTTATGCCCACTCAAAGGGAACCAGAGCGACTGTTAAGTGGCAGTCACAGTTGGTGACTATGACTTGGTGGAATGTGTTTGGTGGGACCTGCTCTGCAGACACTAGATGACACTTGACAGTGGTCATGCTGGTCATGCTGGCTCCTGTGTTTCGCAGAGCTTCCATCCATTGCCCATTATTGATGCCCCCTTGCCTATACTTGGAAGTATTTTCAGGCATGTGAGCTTTTGGCAGCATTTTCTCCCAGGGACACCAGGATTACCTCTTTCTGTTCCCCAAAACTCGGCTGGACTACCTCATGGAGTTACACTCACCAACCCAGGAGCCTGCCCACTAGTGGGGGGCAGTGCCCTCTTTGGACATTTGAAGTCAACATTAAAGTGTCCATACTTATAGTACTCTGTGCACTGGGGTTCAAACCTTCCAGACCTATGGTCAAATACCCTTTCTTTTTAGAATCAGACTGGGACTAGTTACCACTACTCAATTGGAAATTATTTTGGTGACTTTTTGAGAACTTCTTGTTTTTTTCATTTTTACTCCCTCTTTCTTCTGTTGGGAACCCTGACCACCCTTGTGGGTGTCTCCCCACCCCACCCCCCTCCCCCAGAAGATACCCTTTTGGACACTCTGGGGCTAGTCCAGAGGTCTGCCTTTTCGGTAAGCTTCCTGGGGTCAGTCAGCTTACTGTCAACTAGGAGCTGGAGCAACTCTGTAAAACAGATACTAAACATATGCTCCCTCATGATGAAATTGTACAACCCAACATAAATATTAACTATGCTGCCCCTCACCTAGCCATTCAGTGCCTTACTGGAGTAATCACTGAAATCTACCCAGGATTGGTTGGGGAGCTTCTGACTGTCCCTGAATCTTTGGCGATACATCGCAAGGGTCAGTCCAAATTTGGCAATCAAAATGGTTTTCATGGTAGTGTACTTGGTCTGGTCCCAATCTCTAATGTAAGAAGTGTGTACCTCACAAGTGTAGGCATGTGTTTCCACAGTCCACCCCCCAGATCTCATCAGGAAACCTGTGAACCTTCTCCGCATCCTCATAAGCAGAAAACCACTTATCAATGTCATCTCCCATCACATAATTGGGCACCAAATCCGTGGGTATAAGAACCCTTTTGTCTCCATCAGGTACTGCATGTATGCTGCTATCTTTATTGCTGGAATCCACCTACCTGGCATTGACTTCCAACTCTTTTAGACTCAGTTCATGAGCTAACAAAAGCTTCTTCTTAGCTAAGGCTCTTTTGAACTCAGCCTTCCTCTCCTCAGCTGCCATTTGCAACTTTGCCAATTGCAGCCGGAATTCCCTCTCCTCTCTCTTCCCCTCTGGGGACAAAGCATGATTGGAGACACTGCTCTGTGCTCTCTCTGGGAGCACAAATCTATGGGTAGCCCCCTCAACTGCTGCAGGTAGCTCCTCTGAAGAGCCATTCACAGGTTCCTCCAGCTCATCATTCTCTTGGGAGCGGGCCTCTGCCCAGATCCTCAATGCCGTTTAAAAACGTCACCTTCTTGGTTGCTCCTCGGGCAGGTATCTCCATACAGAAGCTTTTCAACTGAGTACATTTATATATTTCCATCTTGGCTCCACTTGCAGAACCAACCAGAGACACGAGTATAGGCTGTAACAAAAATGCAAAGCAGGGAAAATTGCAGAAGAAAAATTCAAAATGGTCTTAACTGTGGATAGGTAGTGCACACTTAACTATTGTATGGCACTGCACAAACATAAGTCCTATTGCACGCTGCCACCAGTGTTAGAAATCTGGTCTCTAGTTGGGAGAGGTATGCCCCCTGTTCATATAGGTAGGACAATCCTAGGCAGGGTAAGCCACAACACAACCTAAATTAACCTGTGCGCACCCTCTGGTAGCTTGGCACAGAACAGACAGGCTTAACGTAGCTGCAATGTGTAATGTATTTGTGCAATGACTCATACAGTAACACAGAGAAAATAGCAGGTTAGAAAAAATAGATTATGTTTTTGTCAATACATTAAGACCAAAAATGACAAAAAATCAACGTGTAGAAGTTGAGTTATGATTTTCTAAAGAATAAATGCAAAATCTCTGAATCTTATACTGCTCTTTGGGGTTACTTTAGGTCGTGCTGGGCCGGGGCAAAGTCAAAGTTCAGGCCGACCGATGTGGAGCACAGGTTGGCTACAGGGCCCATGCAGTCCCAGGGGAACAAAGTGCCTTTCCTGGATGCAGCAGTGGGATGCATGGCACAATGAGTTAATAGGGTCCTCCAGGGATGGCAATGTTCCTATCTGTCCCATGCAGTGATGGCAATACATTGGTTCAGAAGTCAAGCACTGGAGCCAAGATACCTTGATTCCAAATATGATGCATCAGGGTTTTTCATGCGGTCGAGGGATGCTTCGATCTTCGTAGACTGCTGTGTGGAAAACAAAAATGTCCAATGCGGCAGGCTCTCAAGGCCATACGGCGGCTTTGAGAGCAATGCACCAGCTGCCGGTTATGCTACATTCAACTGGAGATTCCATGCTGCAAGTCTCTAGGTACACTTCACGGGAACCAGACACAGGAGGAGGGATAGAGACCTTGAAGTCTCAAGCAACAAGTGCCAAGCCAACATTCCCTTGGAAATTGCTTGTGGTGCAAGGAAGAGTCCAACTCTCCTTTAGCAGGGTCAGAGAGCTCCACGCAGCAGGACAGTACAACAGAAAAACACTCCCTCCATGTCAGCAGTCCAGAAAAGTAACAGTCCTTGTTGCAGAACAGCAGTCCTTCTGACAGAGTCAAATTGTAGGTCCAGAAGTGTCTGAATTAGTGGGGTGAGAGACCCTGTACTTATACCCAGTTGTGCCTTTGAAGTGGGGGTGACTTCAAAGAAGGGTCTTTGGTGCACAGAGGCCCTTTCTTCCCAGTCCTGGCTCCAAGCTATAAGAAGAGGGTATTCAGAACTTTGTGTGGGGACGGGACACTCCCTACTGAAGTGTATGTGTCAGCTCCCCTCCACCCTTCCTGCCCAGGAAGAGTCATCAGAATGCAGATGTATGTAGATGAGTGCTCAGACACACCTAACCTTCCTGGGTTTGTGGCTGTCTAGAAGCAATGCACAAAGTGTAGCTGTCACCTACCCTAGATGTGTATGGAGGCATGCTGCAAGGCATACAGAGCAATAAAAGCAGAGACATGATCACTTTCTACTTTTTACCACTAAAGAGGAGTTATCATTATCATTCTATTTATATGAAGCATGGTGTAGCTTCTCCTTTCTGATCAGGAATTACAGCTTAAAAGTATATTAAGGAATTCCCAATGCTTGCCTATAAGAGAAGTAGGCCTCACAGTAGTGAAAAAGGACTTTGGGAGCTTTTCACCACCAGTACATGGAAAACGTAAAAGTACATGTCCTGCCTTTTAAATACACTGCACCCTTCCCTATGGATTACATAGGGCCTACCTTAGGGGTGATGTATACATAATAAAAGGGGAGTTTAAGGCCTGGCAAGGGGTTTAAAATGCAAGTCGCAGTAAGCTGCTCACACAGACCCTGCAATGGCAGGCCTGAGACATGGTTAACGGGCTACTTATGTGGGTGGCACAATCAATGCTGTTGACCCATTACTAGCATTTAATTTACAAGCCCTTGGCATGCATAATGCACTTAACTAGGGACTTATAATTAAATTAAATAAGTCGATAGGGTAGGAGGCAATATTCCCACGCTTAGGGGTGGGAGCACAAGCATTTTAGCACTGGTCAGCAGTGGAAAAGTGTGTTAAGTCCTAAAACCAGCAAAAATGAAGTCAGAAAAATGGAGGGAGGAATGCAAAAAGTAGGGGAATACCATTCTAAAACTGTCAGAACTAAAGGTGCTCAATTGAAGCAAGCTTTGTTTGAGAAGATTTGGTCTGACCATACATCCCACAACATCATGACTAGATAATCTCCTTTAATATTCAGAAATACAGAACGCTTGGACCTAATATGGCCCTGGAATGGTTGAGTGGTGGAAGTTCTGTGTGTGTATAGAGGGGGGTCATCATGAATAAAGTGCACTGTTAAATATGCAACACTAAACCAGGAAGAAAGACTTATCCTGTGGAAATAGTGATACTGGGAAGAAATAGAGTGATCTTGAATAATTGGCAGACTTGAAGAATGGACGGGCTTGACAAATGCAATGTGGAGGGAAAGCCCATAATCACTTCAAAGCAACTATTATAGAAATCCTCAGAAAGCCAGAATCATTTCTAAGCAGATGATCCGGAAAGGTCTGTATTGGCATAAAGTATTTGAAATGAGAGATTAATCAGATGGAGGACTTCTGGATTATGACTTCTCGTTCATCATTTATGCATCGAAAGGAGGAGGATGGATTATCTTTCACTGTTTTTCCTACATGGTTTATGATCTCCTGCATACTGTGTCTGTGACCATTTTCTGCCCTCCCCCATGCATTTGCTGTATACCCATCGTTCAAGGCTTTTCCACCTGTAGAATATATAAGGCATGATGATTCTATTCAGTCAGAGATGGCAGTTGAAAACGCTGACTGACAGTGAAGCAGTTATATTAAGAGGACACACGCGACACAAAAACCCCGATCATTTTACTTCTCATTTTTTAGGTCTGATGTTTTGAATTTTACAGTACCTCCTAGCAAGACAGGATGAATATGCAATGGAAGTTATAATTTAAGTCGTGTCTCTGGCATACATTTGAACTGACTAGTGTCTGAAATAATGCCAGAGCTGGAGAAGTGATATTTTACGACTTTATTGGTAAGTGGTTGTTTCTGACTGAAACTTTAAAGGAATGTGTTGTTTTTAGTTGGACATTTAGCAGCATTTGATAACATTTCCAAAGTAAACAACAGGACACAATAAAACAACGCAAAATACCAATACAACTTCAACAAACAGGGCACAATACAACTAAATTGCCAAAATAGAATTCCACCCAACAACCCCTGCGTCAAACAAAAAAATTTAATGCAGTAATCCTGTACAAAAACACAACAGTACAAAAAACAACCCATCACCACCCCAACAAAATAAAAATCAGAAAATATGCACATTCATGTCACACATTAGCATCTCCACAAATCTGCCTCATTATTCGGCAGCGTAAGGTTTCTTACAAGCAATACCTTTCATAACAACAAGGACATGTAATAGGATCATTCAGAACAGTTTTTGTGATCAAAGACTTATACTATTGTAATGTACTGTGTTGTAATTTCATTTATATAGTGCTTAATACCCCTGATGAGGCACTGAATCGCTTCAGGGCAAGCAACATGATAGCCAGGGACCCAAGTTTAGTGGTTAGGCTAGTGGTAAATGTTGGTCATTGGGTTTGGTTTTGCGCTCTCAGGGAAACCATTCAATATGTTTACTCCAGTTTCTTTGTGGTATGTTACATTAATAGCACTTAGATGTGAACATTTGTGGGAGCTATGTGGGATGAGGCAAATGGTCGGTGGGATAACTGGATAGGCTAGATGAGATTAGGGATATGGTTTCAAAGGAGGATAGGCTGTGATCTATGAAATGAGGTGTGGGCAATTTCCGGATATACAATAATAGAGCTTAAGACTTAGAGAGAGGAGGCGTGCAGCAGATGGAATGTAAGGAGGGGGTAATTCAAAAGAAATAAAAGAAAAGGAATCAAAAGTTTTATGTGAAGGCCAATTTTTAATGCAGGGTTTTAAGACTAAAGAATGCCAAGGCTTTTTAGACAGTATGCAATCTGAGGATGTAAAATTGTTGAAAGAAATAACAAACCACCGCACTTGAGACCCAGGTAATACTACAGTGCCAGGCTCTTCGTGAAAAAAGATGCTTCTAGAGGCCAAAGCCTGGACACAGAGTAAACACAACATTGAAGACAAGTTTGACAGCATAGAATAAAAGAAGCACACTTTTCATTAGAAGAAGTTCGCATATATAAGCTTGTAGCAATGGACAGAAAACAAGCGTACATGAGCACACTACTAGCAACACAGTATTTTAGTCTGGGGGGGGGGTAGTGCGGGGCTTCCATTCAAGGTAAAACCATTCGGTTGTGGGGAGTGTGTATACTTTTGACTCTGAATATGTTTTTGTATTTTGAATACAGTTTACCCATTTTCTGTCAATGTGCGTTAAAACAACATAACACAGCCAGAGCATGTGCTACTCATTCTGCATAGTATTCTTTTTATTGCCATCATATTTAATAATTCTTATCTTCTAGTTTGTTTGGTTCCCAACTGCACAAACAATTTCCTGGTGCAAGATGCTCGACCTGGTGCTGTTGTGCCTTAGTGCTCCAGATATTGAGTATTAACTGACATATACTGACCCTCAAGCACAGCTGACAGGTTTCCTAGGTCCGTGCTTGGCTAGTTAGGCCAGTTCCGCTCTTTTTCTGAGGACCCTGGAACTTATAGTTGTGGTTTTACATTGAGTTGAACTCGACTACAACTACCCGAATTCTAAGGAAGAAAACAGGACTGGCTTAACGCTTAAGTATGCATGGACCTTGGAAGCCTGGTAGCTATGCCCAAGGCTGGTTGGAATTTTTGTTTCAGTGATGTTCATTGCTATTTATAATTGATCAGGCTGTAAGGACCCCAGACTTCAAGTCTCAACACGTCCGCTTGACACATACTCGGTGCTTGCAGATGAACTGTAAAATGGTAGAATGTGCGCGATAACTGCAGTAGTACGGATTTTTAACACATTTTGAAAATATACCAAAATACCTTATACAATAATTGTGCCCAAGACAAGCGTCCAACACAACAGAGCAGGGCAAAACTGCTTCCACGGGGACGAAACTAAAACATATCTTAATGCCCGAAAACAGTAAGAGACTGTGAGTAGATCAAAGTAGCGGCATTTTAGGCGGGATTTAGAGTTTATGTGGCAGTGAGGGGCAGTACCAGGTTTATGTTCTCAGAACTTACAAGTGATGTTAAGTGGATCTTATATCCAATGATGCCTCCTCACACGTTGCTTACACTTCATTATTGTCAACAGCAGTGCACTTTTCCAATATATGTATATTGATAACACTAGGGTTTAGCCAGTTTATATTAATTACCAAAATTGGCAGATGAGGGGACTGAGGTACATGAAGCGGTAGTAATAGAACTGCTGACATAAAATGGTCGAAGTCCAACTTGCCCTCGTCTTTGCTCCTCTGCGGCATTTTCTTTGCGGGTTAGGTGCTTATTCTGGGCAGCATTGCTGCCACAGTCAGGAAAAGTGAAGTGGAGGGGTGATGCCATCACAGATCGTGGATGCCAAATTCAGGGCGGTTCTCTCACTACCATTTCTGGTGGCACTCTCTCTGTCCAAGATGCCATGTAGTACATGACTGACTTCCACAAAGAACTCTCAGCCTGCACGTGGCATGCTGGACGAACATACTTGGCATTTTGACTTTGAAGCACATTGACAGATTCACATTACCAATTCTACCTTAATGCCATGATAGGGTAGGCCTGCCACCACAAACGTTTCCTTTCTGAAATAGGTGGGAGCTGGAACATAGTGCAAAGCCCTCCCTCAAAGTTAGGGAAGTCAAATAAGGCAAAACGTTCCCTATCAATGTGGGGGGAGGTGTTTCCCCACCAGCACAGTGGCGCTCCTCTCATATGGGCCTACATTTCTTCCTCATTTAGTCAAAATCACGCACATTTGATTAAGTGGGAATGTCAGCGGCAAAAATCAAGCCCCTTGCAGCACTGTAGCGTCATTTTCGTTGAAGCTACGGCTATGCAGAAAAGTCCCCAACCCCTTGTAATATTTACAAAATAGCGCAATAGTACCATTGCACCAGTTTGTAAACCCTTGCACCACATTATACCTGTGCCAGATATAATGTATGCAAGGGAGGCATTCCCCTGCAAAAAGGCCCATAGGAATTGTGCAGTGAAATCTACAAGATATCACTGCAGCATTCTAGCCTAATTTTTTAAGGCCTGCTCAGGACATGTGTTAAAGTGATGCTAGGCTGGTTTCAATTGGCCTCCCTGAGCTTTGCTGGACTAGTGTCAACATTTTTGACACTAGTCAGGAAAGCGACGCAACTACGTTTGACGCAGCTGTGCTAATGACCGCCATGGTGGCCTGTATTGTAAATACATCGTTACCATGGTGTCGTTAGGGTGGCGCAAGCAAACTGGCGCATTGTGATCGCTGCACCAGTTTATTGCAAATGTGGCCCCAAGTTTCTTAGTTTGCTAGACTAAAACTCTTCCCAAAAACTAGCCACCTGTTTTTTAAGCTCTTGCTTGTATGGGGTAATTCCATTTTTAGACTGAGCCAGAATATGTACCCATAAATATACTTTATTAACATAGACACCACAATTACAAGCTCTAGAAAATAAACTGCAACTGGATAGGAGGACCCTTTGCTTCTCTTGGCAACATTCAGTTTCTCCTGGTCCAAGGTCTTTCACTGCATTTCCTCTCTCAATAACTATCTTTTCCATTGGCCTTGGTGATGAGCTTCTGTGCTTTCTACCTCTATCAACTGCCCGTCTTAATCCATTCAAACGGTTTATATGTGTTTAACCACACCCTTGGTGCTTTTACAAAACAAGTGAAATAAATAAGTACCTTATAAACTTGTGGGCCAGGTGCTCGACGAAATTGTATATTTCACCCCAGTGATGCTGAACGCTTCCAGACCTGAAAAACCGGGGGGAGGGATAAAGAGGATTTAGTTAAATGGTCTTAACATCAGTCAAAACAAGCAGATTTTGGAAAGGATCTGCTGCATTACTGTCAGGTATAAAGTTCAAAGATTGCATATTTCACACACAGTACGAGGGCGTGCTCTAGAATTGGAAACGACATCCAAGGTTTGGTGATCCTCTTTGGAACAGTGCTGAGGGGAGGACCAAACTATGTGGCAGGATTGACTAAAACATGTGGTAAGAAAAGACTAATTATGCAGCATAAGGTGATAGCATTACTTCATTAGATTGTCATTTCTACACACGCAAACACTGCCTAAGGTTTCACCATATTAGTACCAGTAAAACACAAAAATACAGCAATAAGCAACTGAAAGGTGATCAGTCAACTTCTGCGAAGGACTTCCATTAAGAGGCAACGTTTGCCGTGTTTTAAGTAATGATCCATTTGAGCTAGATATATACATTTTTTTAAACCTGCAAATTATGGAGCAGATGGTGGATTATGATGTAAATGTGGTAAAAACATAATTATGCAGAAAATGCAGTAACCCTGGATTTGAGTTAAGGTATAAGGTTTTTGGTCTATATAACAGTGTTCCTGGTTCACTATAGAAATAGTTTAATTCAAGCAGAAAAATAGATCTTTTTGATTTTGTTACCATATGTTTAACGGGTACCTAGAACACAATGTGAGTGAGGGAAATGAACAACATCCTGCTAAGCAAATATCTGTTTCCTAGAAAACACATTTCCAACCTTACTCAGCACACCACCTCTTAGAAATGCAAATTGTTTTTCCATATGACAACACGAGTTATGAAGAACACATGTGCATGTTAGTTGCATTCTCTCATTGTGTTTGTCGGATTGCAGGGAAGAAGCTCTCCACGGAAAATCTGAGAATGTGAATTAAGCAGCGGCGGCTCCTCCGCTATGGTGGAGGAGTGTCCCACCCCTGCCAGCAGCAGCCGATGCAAACCTTTAACAGCGAAACGATAATAAACTATGGGGCATATTTATACTCCGTTTGCGCCGAATTAGCGTCGGTTTTTTTTACGCAAATTCGGCGCAAAACTAACGCCATATTTATACTTTGGCGTTAGACGCGTATAGCGCCAAAGTATGAGGAAAGAGCGTCGGTTTTTTGCGTGAACGCCTTCCTTGCGTTAATGAGATGCAAGGTAGGCGTTCCCGTCCAAAAAAATGACTGCGACACAAATGCGTCGTATTTATACTCCCGGGCAAAAATCACGCCCGGGAGTAGGCGGGGCAAAAAACCCCGCATTTGCGCCTCTTTTTAACGCCTGGGTCAGGGCAGGCGTTAAGGGACCTGTGGGCTCAAAACGAGCCCACAGCTGCCCTCCCATGCCCCCAGGGACCCCCCCTGCCATCCTTGCCCACCCCAGGAGGACACCCAAGGATGGAGGGACCCATCCCAGGGACATTCAGGTAAGTTCAGGTAAGTATAATTATTTATTTTTTTTATATTTTTTTTTGGCATAGGGGGGCCTGATTTGTGCCCCCCTACATGCCTCAATGCCCAATGACCATGCCCAGGGGACATAAGTCCCCTGGGCATGGCCATTGGGCAAGGGGGCATGACTCCTGTCTTTACTAAGACAGGAGTCATGTAAATGGCGTCTGGGCGTCGTTAAAAATGGCGCAAATCGGGTGGAGGCGATTTTTTAGCGTCAACCTGACTTGCACGATTTTTAAGACGCCCTAACGCCATTTTCCCCAACGCCGGCGCTGCCTGGTGTACGTGTTTTTTTTCCACGCACACCAGGCAGCGCCGGTCTGCTAGCGCCAGCTAACGCCATTCAATAAATACGGCGCCCGCATGGCGCTTCAGAATGGCGTTAGCCGGCGCTAAACTTTTTGACGCTAAACTGCGTTAGCGCAGTTTAGCGTCAAAAAGTATAAATACGGGCCTATGTTTATTATCATTACGTTGTTAAAGGGCCGGGGCCATGGGGGATGACAGGGACGCAGGGGAGTGTGTGCACTCCACTCAGTGTGCATGTGTATTTGGCCGGCTGTCTAGGGCCGGCCAAACACACATGCGCACTGTGCTCTCTCCAGCCCGACAACACAGCACTGGCTGGGCGCTCCAGCCAATCCTAATGCTGTTTTCATGCATTAGGATTGGCCGCAGGGCAGGCTGGGAGCCTGTGTCTGCTGAGGAGATGGAGGAGCGGCACGGCAGGTACGTTTTTTTTGATTTTTTATTATTGTTAATACTCCCCCGTCACGAACTGCCCGCCCCTTTTAGCCCCTGGGAGCCGCGACTGGAATTAAGTCACATCAATTATGGGTGGGTACCAGAAAAATTGCTCTGGCCCAGTCTCACTCCCTTGGCATAGACTCCTAATTGTTCTCCTGTACCACTGACCTGACCATTGATTATCAAAAACATGTGTTACAGATGAGGAATTGGATACAACACTAAAGGGCAGTGAGACTAAAAACAGTGAGAAATTGGGTTATTGGTTGAAGAGGGTGAACCCCTTCTCAGGCAACAACTATAAGCCTCATCAGGGGGAACCACAACAAGTCACTAAATTAACCTGTGTTTAATCCTCTGCTAGCTTGGAACAAAAGCAACCAGGCTTAACTTAGAGGCGATGTGTAAAGTACTTATGCAGCATTCAAACAGCAAATAAAGGGAAAACACAGGAAGACTCCCACACTAATTTAGAAACATCGTGTAAAAAATAATAAATGATTTGGCACTAAAATTACAAAAATCCAATCAGTAGAACCAAAAATGTTCACTTTCAAAGAATTAGGTTAGTATAGTGACTTAAAAGCACAAAGTGCTAACTGGGGTTATCTGGTCACGGTGAACTGGGACAAAGTCACAAGTTAAATTCAACTGCAACTGTGTTTAGGCTGGGTGCAGGACTGAGTTTAGCCTGGTAGACAATGTACCTGGTTGTACTTAGACTGAAATGCAAGGTCCTGCATCGAGCTGAGTGGAGTTGCATCATTACTCTGGGGTGTCGCTGATTAGGAGATCCAAGGTGCGTCATCGACTTGTGTCGCGCTGGGTCAGTTGCAATGAGGCCACTTGATCAGGACCAGTGAGGTGCTGTGAAGCAAGGTCCTGCGTCAAGATGTGTCAAGATGCATTGTGCTGCATCAGTTCCTATGAGGACACCTATCAGAAGCTACGAGGTCCTGCATCGAGATAGGTCAGTCTGCATCGGTTCTGATGAGGCCGCCAATTAGGGTTTGTAAAGTGTTGTGACTCGTGGTCCCGTGTTACAATCATAGCAGTAGAGGCCAGCAGTAGGGCACAACTATGTCCAGTTGAGTCTAGGCAGCTGGGCTGACGGAGGGTGGGCCTCTGGAACTTGTTTGGTCCTTGTAACTTAGAACAGGAGGCCAGTCAGCTTGCCTGTGGAGTCATTCTGGAGATTCAGCATTCAAGGAGCAGTTCTATTTTTCCTGTCTAAGGCAGCAGGGCAGCCCTTCTTGCCACAAGACAGCAGAACAGCCCTTCCTTCAGCAGGGCAGTAGAGCAGCCCTTCTTCTGTTTCTTCAACAGGTCCAGAAGTGATCTGGAGAGTTGGTCTCAGGGTCTAATATATGTACCTGGTACCCCCTTTGAAGTAGGAGAAACTTCTAGGCTTTCCCCACATCTGGTTCTTGAATTACCTTCCTTCTCTGCCCAGGTCCCAAGATGTCTTGGATGACAAAAAGCTAGTGTAAAGTTCTTTGCGAGTGCGGGAGAAAGCCTTTACTAAAGTACAAGTGTGGTAGGTGACAGGCTCCACCCCCACTCAACTTAACAGCATGGTTTATCCTGTCAACATCCAGTCCCTCTTTGTGACACCATATGGGAAGAATACACAAACGCCATGTGCTTGTGCTAACCAAATGATTAGGACAAGAAAATGGCAACTTTCTAAAAGTGGCGTTTTCAGGATTGTGACTTAAAATGTGACTTTACCATTAAAGAGGATTTTTAATGAAAATTCTCTAGAGACCAAACATGTCATTTCTACCTGCTCCTAAGTAAAAGTTATCGCTTATTAAATATAGTATGGTAACCCAATGTTATCCGATGGGAGAGGTAGGCCTTGTAGTAGTGAAAAACGAATGTAAGAGTTTTTTAACTACCAGGACATGTAAAACTTAAAAGTACATGCCCAACATTTTAAAAACAATTCACCCAGCCCTATGGGCTTTTAAGGCATATCCCAGGGCTGACTTTTATGTATTAAAAAGGAAGGTTCACTCCTGGCAAAATGTTAATTTTTTCAGTTCAAAATGACAGTTTACAACTGCACACAGGCTGCAAGGGCAGTCCTCAGACATATTTTGAAAGGCTACTTTAGCGGGTGGCACATTGGGTGCTGCGGACCCACTAGTAGCACTTAATATACGGGCCCTCTGTACATGTACCACTTTACTAGGGACTAACAAGTAAATTAAATGTGCCACTTGGATGTAAGCAAATTATACTATGTCTAAAGGAGAGAGACCATGTACATTTGCACTGGTTAGCAGTAGTAAAGTGTGCAGAGTCCGAAGGCCAACATAAACAAATAGGGCAAAACAGGAGACGGGAAGGCAAAAGGTTTGGGGGAAAACACACCAACCATGTCAGGTCTAACAAAAACACAAATCAATAGAGAAAGGCACATAGCCACATGACCAGAGGCACCAGTGCTAAGAGGGTTAATCTACCACAACCCTTCATCTGAATAGTAGTGTCTTAGTGAAACTTATGACTCAGGGCATAATCTGTTCAAAAGAGAAAAAAAGTGAAGAAGCCGAAAGTCTGTCTTAGGAGTGACAAGCCATGCTCCAGAATGCTCTGTATCAAAAGTATGAAAAACAGTTCCAAGCCCCACATTATGGATATAACACACTGTCCCACATGTGCAAAGGCACACCCTTAAGTCTGGGCACAGGACGCAGATTGGTACAGTGCACGTATCACAGTAAATGTGCTGTTCCTAGTGCAGGCGTGATCCTTGAGATCAGGCCCGCTTGAGGTCATGCTGGTGCACATTTAGCACTGGTGCTTATCTATATTACACAAGGGCTTTTGCAAGAGTCTGCATCCCCTTCTGTAAAATCAAAGTGGGCCAGGGATGCATAAAAAGGGAGTGCATGCCTGTTGTCCCCTGGGCAATTTCAATTAAAAAGCCCCAGATCACCAAAACAAGCTTCAGGGATCACCACCTACACCACTAGCAAATTGAGGACTGCTTTGATTGCAGTTAGCAAAATAGAGTGATATCCTGAGTTCAATGAATGACTGCAGGTGAGCTATGCAAATTGTTTGCTAGGTGAGTGTTGGGGAAGGAAGAAGGTAGACCTGACAGCACATAAGCCAAGAATGGGAGAGTCCCCTCATCTAGGAAAACACCAGAGGCACTAGGTGTGTGGATCTTTAAACCACTAAGATATGTAATCATTTATGGACTGTTTGTGGGCTCATTGTAATTTCCCAAAGAGTTTGTTGATTTGTGGAATGTTTGCTACATTTTAGAATTTGGAGTGATATATTTCAGCCTTAGGAAAAAACTTAACTTCAATGAAATATTTATTTGCAGGTGACCAATGTTCAAACATTTTGGATGGTTGTTAAGTTCCTATTTGCTTGGAGTTGTTATGCCCTGGCCAGTGGTTAATTTGGGCTGATGGAGCCCACCAACACTCATTTTTGGGCACCCGACTTATTATTCCTCTTCAGACATTGATCAAGAGCAAGAAAAGGAAAAACAAACACACAGGAAAAAAGGAGGAAGAGATAGATTGAAAAACTGTTACAAAGGGAGATAGGGCACCTGCAAGAGAGACAACGTGGTAACGAGTGGCTGAGAGTGAATTAAAGAGAGATAAGGTGAATTCAAGGCTATGCATTTGTTCAACCAATATTTAATAGCACTAACTGTAGGCTTCTGACTGAAGATTTGGCCACCAGCACTCATTCTTTTACAAACTAAGCACAGGGTCTGGCCTACTAGCGAAACAGTCACCAGATAGTTATTTGAAACTCATTAGGAGAGTGATTTTGGTTCCACCCACATGCTGGGAGCCAGGAGTGCATGTTTTATTGGGAAGACGGTTTGTGCTTCCATAAAAAAGGGCTTGCTCTTCCTACAGTTGTGAATGTTTTTCTTATTTATCCAGCTGCCTGAGCTTGAACTGTATGTGGCACACACATAACACTGTAATATTAATAAAGTTTCTTAGATAATTAGATAATTTATGGTGTTTTTCTCTGGCAGCAGCACAGCTGGGAGGAGGACAGTCATTAACCTACATGGACTTTTAGGACTGGCTTGCCAGTGAAACTGTCACCTCACCTTTTAGTCTACACCAATATTATTCTATTATGCTTCCACACAAATTCATAGTCATTCCAATGTTATCTGCTTGTAATGCTTTACAAAAACGTACAACATTTCTTTAAAGCCACGCCTATTGGCATTCCCAATGCGTGTTTTTCATTTATCAGCCTAGCATCAAGCTGGGGAGAGGTAGGAGTAATTGAAGCTTGGTGCCTAAGGCTGACGATGACTGCTTGAACAGACAAATGAACATAAGGCCACATGAGCCTGATTACAAGTGCAGGGCTAAATTGTTAATCCTGTCCAAACGTGTTCGCACAGAGATCAGTTAGGAGTAGGGTGATAATTACCCCATCCTTACATTTTCCCTTGCTAAATTCTGGCAGGTCAAACCTGCAGAAATGTACTGGGGAAAAAGGAGCTTGAAAAAGGAAAACCATATGGAACTCAGTGTGTTAAATACCAGTTCTGCATGTTATGCCTCATTTGCAAGTTAAAAAGTCTGAATTGGAGGTATTTACCTCATATGGTAAATACGTCACTTCGAGTTAATTGTACATACCACCTGTGGGAATTACCTCACCTAGTCAGCCTATCTTGTAATGAGGGCCGTAGAAGGTGAGAGCTCTGGACTCATACTTTGTGCGCCCCAACACTAACCCTTTGGTGAATTCTGTGTTCCTGTTGAAATGCCAGGCCCATTGCTGATCACTCCATCTGACCTGCAAATGACAACTTTAAGCAAAGCCGAATTAAATTATCTGGACTAAGTCAGGTTTTCTTTATGGTCGATATGAAGGCTTTGTTGCACAGCTGCAAAGCTAACACATTTTCTACGTAAGTAATATAGGATCCTTGATGCCTTCTACAGTTCACTGTTGCTGTTGTCATGAAATATTGTGAAATGGGCATGCACTTGGGTTTAATCCCCAGCGGAGTTCAGCAGAAGGCTGATGGGGTCATCTACTGATGACACATCAATAAATTACAAGTCATTACCCACTGACAATGAACATGGAGACAGAGGACACAAATCTGTTCAACTCGAATTGCTTAGGGAACAAGCATTGGCAAAGCCAATAGATCTCGCCTTTTGGATGCTTATGCAGACATAATAGTTTTGCCATTTTTTTTTGCTGATATTGTTCAGCATCAGCATAATAAAGTAAAAGTGCAATGATGTGCATGCATGCACATGTAATTATGAGCCGGGGAGGTGGAAGAGAGGGCACCCTGTAATTAGCAGTGGGGCATTTGTGAGTAAATGCAGCACACAAGTGAGAAATAAGGGAAAGACTACTCCCATGGAGTGGTGGTGTTACAATATGAAACAGGGATGATATCTCATGAAGCACCTATAACCTACTGATGATGATGCATTAATGAACTATCAGCAGTGATGTTACATGACGAAATTGACAGAGGAGATATTACACTGTTGATCTGACATCAGTGATATCACACAAAGAAACTGGCAGCAGAGATATGAAGTAATATATAAGGAAATGTTGATGCCACCCGAGAAAACCAGCGATCAATGGTGAGGTCATCAGAGGGAACTGAAAAATTCACGATCATGATATCAGGCATGGAAACTGACATCGGTGACATTACATCAGGACATATCTGGATTAATATCCCAAATAAAAATTGAAAGTGCCTAAACCACTTTGGAAAATTGAGCTCGATGATAGGAGTGGTAGTATAATGTCATGTGAGGCAACAGGCAGTGACAAAGTCGACGTAAAAAAAAGAATTCCATGAAATCAATAATGATACTAGTGAAGTTTTCAACGTTAGAAAAGAATATCAGTTGTGATAGTAAGGCAGTTTTCTACGTTAATGTCATACACGAAAACTGACAGTACTAATGTAACACATGTTAAGTGGCATGAAAATGTGGACATGGAAACTGCGCTCAATTATGTAACAAGAGTTAACTGCCAACCAGAGAACTGACAAGTATGAAGAAAAGAGAAAGCAATGCTATCCTTCTAGGGACAGTACTGCGTGACATCATGTACAAAAAGTGAAAGAAAGGAGGGTACCAGTGGTTATGGTGGAGTAGGGTCGCCCACCCAGCCAGAAGCAGCAGCTCCAAAACCTTTACAAGAAAAGGATAATAAATTGTGTTTATTATAGTTTACTTGTAAAGGGGCGGGGCCACAGGCTGTCACGAGCACTGACCCCCATCAGTGCGCATGATTGTTTGGCCGGCTGTCTCGGACCGGCCAAACACACATGCACACAGGGCTCTCTCCAGCCCGGCACTGTGTTGCTCGGCTGGAGAGAGCAGGCACAGGCTTCCAGTCTGCCTGGGCACTCCCAGCCAATACTAACACTGCTCTGAGGAGCATCAGGATTGGCCATAGGGCAGGCTGAGAGTCTGTGCCTTCCTCCAGTGACTGACAAGAAGGAGCGTCTCCCTCCTCCCTCCCCGCGTGCCACCCTGCTCCTTCAGTGCGCAGCAAATCACGACTGGAGGGTACAGCAGAAATATCGCATAACCAGACTTGACACTTCTGAGTGGAGAAGTTTGAAGGAAAATGCATTATTTTCGTAGAAATCAGAAGTCTCTTGTTTTCATTGACTAGGTTTGTAAGAAAGATAACTGTGCTAGTACTTAACATACAACAATCAATCCACTGCACCTTATTATATGCAGACCAACATTTAGTTGCACACAAGTCCAGTGCATTGCTGTCCCACACGAACATACAGTGAATTCAACAGGCACTGGTATGTACCACACAGTTTCCAACAGCAGTGTTGAGGAACTTCAGCACCCTGTCTCAAATCAGTCACTTTGTCTCTGCCGTTTATAACTGTGCTTCTCACTTGTATTTATTTACCTGAGCACGCTTGCTGCTTCATAGCACTTTTTAGGTGGAAGAGCCAAAGTGACTGGTGCTCTTGTAAAGTGGTCCAAAAACCTTTGTATTAAATTGTTGCTGAATTTAAAGCAATGGCGGGAGGATGGAGGAGAAATGCAAAGAGTGACGGGGTGGGTGGGTGGGTTAAAACAATGATGGGAGGGGGGGTGATGGAACTGAAAACAACTTTGGGGGAGGGGTGAAAAGCATGCACATCAAACTACAACTTGAGACTGCCATGACCTTGTCTTGAGGGACTGTGCGCAATGTCACTGGTGCTCATGTAAAAAGGTCCAATACCTTCAGTTCAAATTGGCCCTATATAAAGTTTATTAGAAACGGGGTCTTTAGTTGCCAGTCGGTTTGCACCCCGTCCAAGTAGGGGCTCTCACTCTAGTCAGGATAAGGGAGATACCTGCTCAGATAACCCCTGCTCACCCCCTTGGTAGCTTGGCACGAGCAGTCAGGCTTAGCTCAGAAGCAATATGTAAAGTATTTGCACTTAACACACAGTAACACAGTGAAAACACTACAAAAGATCACCACACCAGTTTTAGAAAAATAGCCAATATTCATCTGTGTAAAACAAGACCAAAACGAGGAAAATCCAACATACAGTAATAAAGATATGAACTTTGCAAGAATCACTTAAAAATACAGTTCCTCTAAGTCGATAGCTCCACCTGGGGCTATCATGGCATTGCGATCAACAAAACCAACAGTTCAGGCCGGCTGCAGCGTTGCGGGCCAACTACGGTGTCAGGAAGACCAGCAAACAGTACCTTGGAAATAAAGGGCGTCGTGATTCTCACACTGAGATCCGGAGAGCGGCGGCGCTGGTGTCGGTTTCGGAGTTCGCTGCAGGGGTCTTTGTGCCCTTGAAGTCACATGCGTTGCAGATTGAACTACGGGCTGATGAGGTCAGGAGCGCTGGAGTGGATGGCATCGGGGCAGCGGTGCGAAGCTGGACGATGCAACGTGCGGTGCCCACAGATCATGGTGCAGGCAGCAGCTCAGTGACGGTGTCCAGCGGCGTAGGTGAGAACAGGTCTGCGGTGTGAAGCGGGGTGCTGTGACGTGAGGTGCCACCAGGTCATGGTGCAGGCAGCGTTGTTGTCGTTGCTGAAGCGCTGTCATTGGTAGGCCCAAATCGGCAGTGCGGCACGGGACGGGCTCCGTGCGGTGTACACAGGTTGTGGTGCAGACAGGGATGCCTGGTGATGACACTGGAGTCGTTGGTGGTGGCGTTGGTGGACCAGGTCTGCGGTGCGGGATGGAACGGTGCTTCGTGTACCTCACAAGCGGACTGTGCAGGCAGCTGCGCCGGTGTCAGCAGGAGCGGGATCGTCGGGGATGCCTAGGCTGCAGTGTGAGCAAGACGATGCGGGCCCACCGGTCATAGTGCAAGCAGCAGCTCGGTGGTGGGGGCGGAAGGTGGCATCAGTGAGACCAGGGTTGTGGTGCGAAGCAGGGCAGTGCAGCTACTCGCGGCGTGGGCAGGTTAGGGTGCAGGCCAGTGGCGCCATTGGCGGCGGCGCTGTGGTTTTTCTTCTTGAACAGCACAAAACACACAGTTCCCAGTGCTGTAGGCAGATGAAACTGAAGTCTTTGGTGTCCCTGAAACTTCCAACAGGAGACAAGCTCTACTCCAAGCCCTTGGAGAACTCTCTCAAGCAGGATATACAAGAAAATTCACCCTTTGCTCTCTTTTAAGGCGGAAGCAACAACTGCAGGCCAAAACCAGCAAAGCAATACACCAGAGCGGGAGTACTCCTCCTCCAGCTCTTCAGGTCTTCTCCTTGGCACAGGTTTCTCTTGGTTCCAGAAGCAAATTTTGAAGGAATCTAAAGTCTGGGGTGTTGTTTCCACTACTTATACCCCTTTCTGTCTTTGAAGTTGCCCAACTTCAAAGAAAAGTCTCTATTGTGTACAGGATACTGCCTGGCCCAGGCCCCAGACTCACACACCAGGGGATTGGAGACCGCATTGTGTGAGAGCAGGCACAGTGCTTTCAGGTGTAAGTGACCAATCCTCCCCCCACTCTAGCCCAGATGGCTCATCAGGATATGCAGGCTACACCCCAGCTCCCTTTTTGTCACTGTCTAGAGGAGATTCACAAACAGCCCAACTGTCAGTCTGACCCAGACAGGGAATCCACAAACAGAGTCACAGAATGGGTTAAGCAGGAAAATGCCTACTTTCTAAAAGTGGCATTTTCAAACTAGCAATCTAAAAGCCAACTTCATGAAAAGATGTATTTTTAAATTGTGAGTTCAGAGACCCCAAACTCCAAATCGCCATCTTCTCTCAAAGGGAAACTGCACTTTAAGGATATTTAAAGACAGCCCCTATGTTAACCTATGAGAGAGATAGGCCTTACAACAGTGAAAACCGAATTTGGCAGAATTTCACTGTTAGGACATGTAAAACACATCAGTACATGTCCTGCCTTTAACAAACACTGCACCCTGCTCATGGGGCTACCAAGGGCCTACCTTAGGGGTACCTTACATGTATAAAAAGGGAAGGTTTGAGCCTGGCGAGTGTTCACAGGGCTACTCATGTGGGTGGGTGGCATAACCAGTACTGCAGGCCCACTCGTTGCATTTGATTTACATGCCTTGGGCACCTCCAGTGCACTTTACTAGGGACTTACTAGTAAATTAACTATGCCAATCATGGATAAACCAATCACCAATGCAATTTACATAGGGAGCACTTGCACTTTAGCACTGATCAGCAGTGATAAAGAGCGCAGAGACAATAAACCAGCAAAAATAGATAAAAAAACAATAGGAGGAAGAAGGCAAAAGGTTTGGGGATAACCCTGCATAAAGGGCCATTTCCAACAAAGTTGCAAAAACATAAATAAAATAAAGCATTTCCTAAGCTTTTTTTCTGGCAAGGTGGGAGGTCTGTAAGCAACGAGGTGAGGGAGGGTTTTGGGGATTTAAAAGCAATGACAGGAGGGTGTGATTGAAAGCAACTACTGGATGGTGGGGTAGAACTGAAAGCAACAATGGGAGGATGAGGGAAATTGAAAGGAGCTACGGCAAGATGAGGGGGCATTAACACAATGATGTGAGGGTGGGAAGGTTTAAAAGTTGCAACACCAAAATAAATACATAAATCTACTCTTGTGTGAGGTAATCTGGTGATCAAGGAAAGTGCTCCAATGCCCATGGGAAAACTGCAATATCGTCAAAACAAAAAATACAAATGACTGCAAAGACAGGGGGAATGAGAATGGGGTTGAAGAAAAAGTACCTGTATCTCTTCGGATGGGCACTAATCAAGTGGATTAATCTGTGCTTGGTTCGTGCTGTTCAGATAGGAACATAAGTGAAATATCAGCTGCTCTGACCAATTAGGAAGCAGCATGGCAGAGCGAAATTGGAGTCAACCTAAGGTAAGCAGAGGGCTGGATCAAAGTCTTTAGTGAAAACAATAGTCCACAAGAGGAACGCATGTGCTAGTGCATGCTCACGCAAACTCAACCTCAACAGGGGTTTCCTTAAGACAGTACAAAGCTCTGTCTGTATCATATTACTGGAAACGTGTACACTTTTAATGATAAAGCGGAAAGAAAACCAGTGGAAATGTTGCAACTTAAGAAAAAACGTAATGTTACAGCAGAATAAATGCCATTCCACTGGAAGCTTAAACAGAAATTGGGCTTGTGTGGAACCAAATCAGATATGCATACCTCAGTCATGATGTTATACTATACCATTGGCATCTGTATAGTGGAAAATTCACCATAAGTATGTTGTTGCTTTCTATTGTAGTTTATTGTATGCCTGATTAATTATGAAGCTACCCATATCTTCCTGGATACACTATGGGCCAGATTTGCAAGGCCCGTGCGCCCCTTAGCGCCACATTTGCAGCAAAACGTTTGCTGCAAATGTGACTCTAAAGGGCCACTACCATAGTGCCATATTTACAAGGTAGCACAAAATAGGTTTGCACCACCTTGTAAACCCTTTATGCCATATTATGCTGAATATATTCATGATGTATGCAAAGGGGGCGTTCCCTCGTTAGAGGGTCCCTAAAAATGGCGCAATGGAATCTGCAAGATTCTATAGCACCATTTCTAGCGTTATTTTTAAAGCCTGCTTAAAGCAGGCGATAAACTGAGGCTCCCACTGATTTCAATGGGCCTCAACACTATACTGGATTAGCGTCATTTTTTTGCGAAAATCCAGTATAGCGTTAAAATAGCGTCAAAAAATGACACTATTGCCCCTAACATGCGCCATGGTGCGTCATATTGTAAATAAGGCGCTACCATGGTGGCGTTAGGGGGCGCAAGGGGGCTGCAAGAAAAGTGCTGCATCACTAGTGATGCGCCACTTTCTTGTAAATATGGTCCTCTGTATCACATGGTCTGGTGACTTCCGTTGGATGCTTGGGCTGTATTAGAAGTTCTTCTTGACTATAGCTATTAGCCTATAGCTTCTCAGCTATTGGTTATGACTCTTGTAGATCATGAAGATTGCCTTTATATATCTCACCCACCGGCTGTGAGACTCGTTGGAAAAAGTAAATAGGTTCTTTTTAGTTTGCCACTTTGTAATGAATATATTAGTAGGTAAATGAGATTCTCTTGCCATTGTTTATTTTAGGCTTTATACTGCACCCTGCGATCTCTGACCCATGGTGTGTGCCAATGATGTAAGTGGTTCAGCCTCTCTACATGGGCCTAGAGGAGCTGAAGGTCACGGATTTGAAGTCCTCACATGTCTTGGTGTGCATAACTCCCCCAGTACTGTGTTCCTTTGTATTCTAATACTTGCAATTTTGAATTTATGAAGGAATAGTAACAAAAACTTCAAGTACCAAAATTCAAAGAAGAAAGAGGGACTAGACAGGCCATAAAGATCTCACCTGACATGGGACAACTTGAGATCTCTTGATAAAATCTAGCAGGTACTGATTCCTGAGACTGCCCTGCTAAATCCTTGTGTAAGGGTTAATAAATACTCAGGTAGCCAATACCTATATGGAAAATGTTTTGTAACAAAAGCAGCCATAATTTCCATGACCCTTACTTTTAGTGCCAGCAGCTTCAACATGTTTGTCTCAAATGATAAAACGTTACTATCCATCTTTAAATATATTTTTTATTTCCATGTCTAAATAAGCAGCCAAGGTTTCATTCCACTCTCCTTGTTGAGGTAGCACGTGCATTGACTTAGGTTACTGCTTATTCATACTGATTTGTAAAAAACACACTATTAATGCCACCGGCGCCTCAAAGCGCTTTGCTGCACAAAAGACAACGCCACAAACTGCAAAACATAATTTAACAGGACTAAACATACTCGGACAAAAATATAGATCATAATAGTAAGGTATGTAAATTCGTTTACATAGCAGTTTACAGGTGGATAGCACGAATTACTGAGTATGTCTGTAGTATGACTTATATGGGTAGGGTATGCCCTGTGTGTGGGGTGGTGGTGTACTCTTATGCTGCATATGTCCAAGAGCTTGAAGCAAAAATGTGGCCCATATTTATTGGAAATTGCCATAGGGCAGCGGCGCATGTCTTGTTGCTGCACTGCCCTACATCAATGTAATGGTGGGAATGCACTGTTTTTATTAAATACAGTGCATTCCTGTCCTTTCCCCCTGTGCCGCTGCACAATTGGCTGCCTAACACCAACGCAGGCATCCTTTCACCACGGTGCAAGGGTGCCTGCATTGCATACAGGATTGTGTTTGTGTAGGAAGGGACACCTTCCTGCACAAAAACAATCCCAAGCGCCGTTTTCCTCTTTCTATGTGTGCTGAAAGAGGAAAAATGAGGAGAAATTAAAATATCTCTCCTTATCTGGGGCAGTGTCAAAATCCATGGGTGTTGCATGGGCAAACCCACCACAACGCCCATGGAATGCCTCCACGATGCAGAGTATGGCAATGCAGCGACTTGTGCTCAGTGGCGTAACAAAAGCACCCACAGCCTCTGCGATGTGGGGGGGGGGGGGGGCGGTGCACCAGCGGGACCCCTCAGCACAGTATCTGGCCTGAGAGCTTCTGATGAGTCTGGAGTGGGGCCCTCCATGTACTGTGCAGGGGGGCCCTCAAGTTTCATTACGCCACTGCTTGCGCTGCTTTTAGTCCATGTTTATGAGCCACGCAAAGCCGCACAAAGTGGCTTTGCGAGGCCTCATAGATATGGTTGAGAGTCTTGCGCCGATAGGGTGTCAAAAAAGGTGACGCTCCAGCAGTGTAAACCTCTCATACATATGCCCCTGAGTGAGGGGTTGTACACAGTCGTTCATGCCAGGACTTATACATGCAGTCATGCAGGGAAATCGGTATGTAGGGAAGAGGTCATGCAAACAAGCAGTTATGCAAGCATCTTGGCAGATTTTAGTATGTTTTTTTCATTTCCTCCTGAAGCTTCTGGTGAAATGGGTAGCGTGATGTTGTGCAGTACGACAGTGAAATACAGCTGCTTTTCAAATGAAACGTATTGCAACATTTGGCAGTAACTAATACTACCACCTACGCAGAGCTCTCTGTTTAATATTTACAGAAGGGGAAATTGGCGATTCCTCAAAGGCTTTGATTATTACTTAGAGAGAAAATTGGTCCAAATACATCGTCAAAAGACACTGTGTATCACACATTACCATCACACCCTTGGAACCCGATCTGTAGTTTATACATTACCTTAACATCCTTGGAAGACACTATGTAGCATATGCATTGCCTTCACATGCGTAGAAGGCACAACGTAGCACATACATTGTCTTTACATCCTTAGAATGCACACTGCAGGATATGCATTGCCCTCACATCCTTTGATCAGCCTATGTAACATATACCTTACCTTCACATCCTTAGATGGCACTGTGTAGCACATGCATTGCCCTCACATCCTTAGAGGGCACTGTGTAGCGTACGCATTGCCCTCACATCCTTAGAAGAAACTGTGTTGCATATATATTGTCCTCACATCCTTAGAAGTTACTGCGTAGCGTATACATTACCATTACATCCTGGAAGACACTTTTTAGAATATACGTTGCCCTCACATCCTTAGAAGACACTATGTAGCATATGCATTATGCAGCACCGAAAGGCAAAGTATGCAGTATGCTCCGTCACATTCTATGGCAGTATCATTTTGCTATTTTTTACTCTTAACAAACATCAATACTGTCTGGGCAATAGTTTTAGGTAGTACCAGTTTAACAACTGAATACATCAATATGTGACACAATGGTGACTTTTTAACTGTTGCAAAGGGTCTGCTGCTGTGTGGCACACATGTGGTGTATTTTATAGCAACGTTAGATTTGTTTGAACTAGAAGCATTTTTAAATTCGCAAATGATATATTATGTGACCAATTATGTTACAAGCCCAGTAAATCCACATAATGCATGACTCGCTTTGCCGATAAAACTGAAACAGTGCTAGGGCCATGGCCATGACCTAGAAGGAAAAAATGGGAACTTTACTTGAGTCCTGACGCACTAGAACCTCAATGCAAATGGTCAATATACAAATGTAAAGTGTAACTTCTTTGTTGAACCACTGCCTGGATCCCTAGGCTCATTTTTATACTGCTTTGCTGTGAATCAGCGTCATTTTGTTACACTAATTCAGCCCAAACAACTCTATATTTATATTTTGACGCTAGACCCATCTACCGTCGAAATATTGTTAACATAATTTTTGGGATGCGTGAAACCACCTTGCATTAATGAGATGCAAGGTAGATGTTCCTGTCCAAAAAATTACTCTAAGCCCCTAGCGCCATATTTATCCAGTCGAGTAAAAATGATGCATGGGTGGGATGCAGATCCAAAAAATGACGTTAACTCCGATTTGCATTACATTTTAACTCCTGGGTTGGACCAGGCATTAAATGAGGTCCACACACCACTACTTAAGGAAAACACACAGAAGCAACATTACCAACCCACATGACAAGATGGAAGTGCTACTGCTTCAGCTTGGGAGATGACGCAGAGGACAGCAACAACGACAGCAACCACCACCACTACTGCAGCAACCACAACCACCACAACGGGGCCCACAAAGGCAACGCAGAACAGGAGAGGATATTCCAAAACAGGACAACACTCCTTGGCCTCAGGGAACAAGACCTCATTAGGACATACCGACTCAACAGGCAAGCCATACTACACCTGTTGCACCACATAGTGCCACAGATCACAGCCAGCCTGCAGACACCACATAATATACTACCTGCCACAAAGCTGCTAGCTGTCCTGTATATGCTGGAAAGTGGCTCATTTCAGACAACGGGTGCACTGGTTGCTGGTGTGTCACAACCATCTTGCTTGGTCTTCCTGCCAAAGGTGTTAGATGCAATTATCTCTCTGACACCCCACCACATCAGCTTCCCCAACACCCAAGCAAATGCAGCAAGCAATAAAATAGGAGTTTTACCAATTTGCTGGCTTTCCACATGTGCTTGGTGCAATTGACTTCACCCATATTGACTTGTTCCACCTGCAGCAACAGAGCATTTATAAAGGAATCGCAAACATACGCCTTCCATACATGTGCAGGCCATAGTGGACCACTGTTAAACCTGACAGCCTGAGGGTAGCCACCCCCAACTTTTTGCCTGCCCCCCTCCACTTTTTGACACTGTTTTTGCTGGTTTCAGGACTCTGCGCACATTACCACTGCTAACCATTGCTAAAGTACATATGCTTTCTCTCTTAAAACATGGTGACATTGGCTCCTACCCAATCGAAATATTTAATAGTATGCCCCTAGTAAAGTGCACTGCATGTGCCCAGGGCATGTAAATTGAATGCTACTAGTGAGCCTGCAGCACTGATTGTGATCACCCACATAGTTAGCCCCTTAACCACGTCCCAGGAGGCTTGCCAATGCAAGGTCTGTATTTGCAGTTTCAAAGTATTTAAAAGTACTTGCCAAGCCTTAAACTCCCTTTTTTCTACATAACATACAAGTCACCCCTAAGGTAGGCCCTAGGTAACCCATAGGGCAGGGTGCTGTGTAGATAAAAGGCAGGACATATACCGATATGTTTTATATGTCCTGGTAGTGGAAAACTCATAAATTTGTTTTGCACTGCTGTGAGGCCTGCTCCTTTCATAGGCTAACATTAGGGCTACCCTCATATACTGTTTGAGTGGTAGATACTGTCAGAAAGGAGTAGACAGCTCATATTTAGTATTGCCATAATGATAATACAAAATCCTGCTGACTGCTGAGGTTGAATTTTGTATTACTATTTTAGAAATGCCACTTTTAGAAAGTGAACAAACACAAATTCAAAACAAGCACAAATGATGGACGGAATGCGGAACCAATCAAACATTCACCCCCAGTCCTGAGGAGGAGGAGGATGGTGGTGACGATATGGAGGGGGGACAGCACAACACAGCTGCTGGGGTACGCTGGATATAGCACATAGTTCACAACTTTTACTTTTAAGAACCACTGAATTCATCTTATTAATTTTGTAAATAAACACTTCACATATACAACCAATCCTGCTTTGGTCTATTCTGTCTCCACTACATATACCATAGGAATGTGAGTCTAGCCTTAGGGAGCATGTTACAGTTATGAATCTAACAAGTACTGTCACAAAATCATATGTGATGTGTAAGATTGTACTGCCACCATCACACACATCACTTACAGCCTTATCACTGGTATGTGATAACTATAGGACACAATCCATGGACCACAACATATACGTTGCCAACTTGTTCATCAATAGCTCCTCACACCCAACTACATCATGTCTAAATAGGATGTTTGCATGGTGCCCACACATGAGGTAGGGGAAGTCAAAAAATTGAAATTAAGTCATGTTGGAACTGAACCCTGTCACAACTGAGTGTGAGAGTTACAATGGCTGCATGGAACATGTGTGACGAGGGGGGGGACATCATTGGTAACTATGGTCATCATGATTTGCCCAGGGATATCAACCAATGGAAGAAGTTGAGCCTGCGGAGTCTATTCATGGGAATCTGTCTTGCCACTGCCATTGGGAACAACCTTGACACAGGGTACATATGACCTCACACATTGCATGGACACATCTGTGAAATGCACATTAGTAAAGATGAGAACATATGCACCTAGGGCTTCAGGTCCACCACACAAAACCAACAACCATAGGTAAATGCAACAAGTTTAATCAAACTTTTGTGATCAAAACATATTCTGGGTGGAATCTAGGCAGTGTGTCATACACACTATGTACCAAAGATGCACACGTCAGACAAATATGCAGGTTTCACACAGGTCTCCATAAACTCCAATCTAAATACGGAGACAGATGTCGGGTCATATTTCCTAGGTAGAAGTAGTTTACCCATCATCAACAATGCCTGACCTGTGTATGTAGCAATAGTATGCTCTGTAATACAACATCACACATCACATACCAAAACACAAGACACAATCATAATTCAGAACAACTATTGCATTGTACTGAATGCTAAACATATGTGGAGACACTGTTGTCACACATGCATCTATATATGCACGACGTGCAAAAATTTGCATGCTGTTGACTGCGTAACACACACATTGGTGGAACTGACCAATCACACCCTTACCATTTTGCTGCATGGGCTACCACATGTGGCCGTACCCCATATGCCACATTGCAGCACAGCCCATGTCATACATATGGTGGATCAGGTTGCATCTAAGCACAATGCAAAAAAAACGCAATCAGGAAATGAGTCAAAAAATATGGCGTAAATGCGTATAAAACATCCACAAACAGAAAGAAAATGACACATCGTCCCTTAGCGTGAATTCTACGTTCACGCTCCTCTTAATGCAGCCTTCAATGAAATAGGCGTGTAACCGTCATGCGTCAATGTAAACGATGCACACGCGTTATGCATCTAAAAAGCTACGCAAATGTAAAATGCATCAAATTAAAACATGCATAACTGAAAAATGTGTCACACGGGGACAGGAAGTGATGTAAAAGGAAATCCTGTCTACAATCATGGCACAGTGGTTGTAGTTTCACTTTATCTTTACAGTCTGTGCCTTTGTAACTGTGCTGTTGTGTTTTGGAGCTGGTGCTACAGTCTTGGTTGTGTTTTGAAGCTTGTGGTGTCCCATGTGTCATGTCCTGTTGTATTTTGTGTGCATTTTGTCCCAGTAGTTGTGGTTTTGTGTAGTTTTTGTCCAGATTTGTCTTTGTATTGTGTGGTGTCTGTCCAGGGTTGTTACTCATTTGGGATAGTTGGGATAAGTTAGTGGGGTTAAGTTTCCGTTTAGTTTTCATTCTTAATATCTGTGGCCTACTCTGACCATCATTCAACATGTCTGGAAGGGGAAGGATGACCAGAATGTCAGAAGATGAGTGTGGTGGTTTTGTATGGCTCGTATCACACTACCTGCCTATGATATTTGAGATGGGTGGCCAGGTGATCCAGGGATACTGGACCAAGGCCAGGCAGCTGCGGTGGAGCATGGTGCTCCACCACCTGAAGCACATTTACAAGACCGGCAGGAATGAGCACCAGCTAAAGCATTGCTGGGTAGATCTGGTGGCCAGGGAGCAGGATCTGCTCAATCACCTTGGTAACAAGATTGACAGAACTGTTGGTGAGTCTCCCATTGGCATACTATTGACTGTACACTGCCCTTGTATGACATTAGCAGATGAGTTGGAGTGGTGCATACAATGATTGTGGACAGGTTGTATGCAACCAGTATGAAGAGTGTCTGTGCCAGTCTAGGCCTGGAGGTTACATGTCCAACAATGATACAAATGGAGGTCAGATGTCTGATGAGACCTGCACAACCACCACAAAGGTACACATTTCAGAGCCCATAGCGTCACCTGTGCGCTGGCATAATGTCATGTATGAAACGCCAAGGCACCGCCAGCCTACCATATTTTCCCTGGATTGTGTCAACAAAGTGGAACAATGCATGCATAGCGCACCTTTGTCAACATTTCACGCACTTGACCCCTGCTGCAGCCATTATGTTAGCAAAGGGAGTTTACCTTCTTTAGGGGGCAATGAATATGGGGCATTTGATACCATTAGACTACTTTGCCACATCAGTCATGAATTAATCAACGCATGATCACTGCAGACTAACAATTGAGCCGCATGTCTATCACAAAGCGCCTCTGTGTGCCTTGCAGGACAAGCTTGAGTACCTGAGTTATAAGCCTTGAAAAGCTCCAGAGTAGTGTCATGTTTTTTTACACAAATCCCCCTTATACCATGTTGTGCCGTCTTCAATAGATGGCCCACACATGGTGTTATCAGGGGTGTGCTAAGGGGCACACATCATGTAGGGCAGCACTAGGGGCTGGATTAATGAGAAGGTAGCATTGCCCGTGTATCATTGTGTGATGCAGTAGCAGCACAAATTAAACCTCAAACACATAAATTGTATATTAGCTTTGCATATGTGTTGGTAAAGGACACAAAGGTGGCACTCACTTTTCATGGATGCTGCAGGGTGCAGCACTACAGGGTCTCTGGCCAGTGCTAGTGTTCAGATGTGTGGCTCTAACTCACCTGTGTGTCTGTGTCATTGTGTAATCGTAGTGATGGGTCTGTTGGCCTGTTTTCAACTAGGATAACTAGCTCACTCCTCTCAATTAGTACAAAGTGATATTTGCTGTCCACTCACAGTGACTATGATTCGACACTAAGCATGGTCACAGAATGGACCTTTGTGGTCTGGAAATCTAATTTGATATAACTTTTTACACTTAATTTAATTGTTCTAATAAAACAGTTTTAGGTGGTGCAGATTTTCCACTGCAAGTCTAAAACAGGTTTAATAATTTTTAATTCTGAGTTACTGTAATGCTCACAAACGTTTCCAGCAATATAGGAAAGGCTACTAAACTATACTGTGTATTCATACGTTTATGTACCACTGTTTCTCCAGTTTGCCAGATATCTGATCTGGGAGAATCTGATCTATATGGCTTGAGGATAAACTCTTCCGAGACTATTGAGGAGTAGAAAACAAACAGTGGAGTGGTCTGTGGACACCTTCCCACCTGAGGACTGGATTGAGATTTTTGGCTCCATTCACAGAAGACATTAGACAGTGTATTCACAATCCGATTTGCACATTGTAACTATCTACCATGTAGTAACCGTTACCATCACTCGCAAAGTAAACAGCCCAATATACTACCTGAGTACTGGCATTGATACTTTGTACAACATTTCTGATTGAAATGTTTCTGCAGCTTGTGCTGTTTGAAGAAAACATTGACCACATTGCCGAAACTTGTTATGAATCATTGGTCCGATTTGAACTAGCACTGTAGAGGGGAAAGATTAACTCTGTGCTTCTCCATCAAACTTTCCTAACTGCGGTGGTCCTTAAGCAGTTAAAATCCTGACTTCAAAGGAGATAAACATGCCAAAATGGGTGCAATATCTGCTGCCTTTCATTGGTGCAATCTGACCAATCGGAATTTTATCATCCTAAGTACTTTTCTGTTTTCAGAACTTTTGGCTATACTAGGAAAATACTCCAAACATATTTTTGCCAATGTTTCAAACTTTCTATTTGCCAATAACAAAGAGAGGTTTAGGAACCTTGGAGGTAGCCTCTGTTAGTTTCAGCCTCATCTAAACAAAGTACTGGCTGAACACCAGTGTTGATAGTCCGTGTCCTCGTGGTTTGTGCAGCTCCGATTCTATTAGTCTGCCAGAAGGACTCTTGCCAAGACTCCGGCTGCAGTGTTTCATGGAAATAAAACTAAGCCCCAAAAAAGCTACCGGAAATAATATCCCTTCTCCAGGCTGCTGACTAAGTAAATACTATTTCATGAGCTCTGCTGCTTTGGTATGCTAATTTGACCACATTATTCAAGTGAGGCGGCTTCTTCTCTGCTGGAGAAAAAGGACAACAACATTCCCGGTTGCTAATCATGTCAATGAACAAAAGACAAGCACTCCTGTCACTGAAAATCTACACACTTCACCCAGCCAATTAGCCGAGCTTCAGAGAAGGGAAGAAAGGGGCAGTTTTACTTCTCAAACTCCAAAGAATAATACCACAAAACACAGGAGTAAAAATATTTTAAACAGCTCGCTAAACAATGACGCTTGTATGAAAGGATAGATTCTTGGGAAGTAAGATGGAGGCGGCTCAAGGAGTAGGCCGTTTTAGCACTGTTTAAAGTCCTCGAAGTTTAAACATCGTACCGGTGAGGTATCTAGTCTTTCAAAAAGACCACAGTCTTTTCCATTATTGAGATCGAGGAGGCACTCAGAACCGGTTCTGCTGGCAAAGCCCTGGGTCCAGATGGCTTTCCCCTGGACCTCTTTAAATGTACTATGTGGCTTTGGGTACCGCTTGTAATAAATATTTTAAATGCCTCAATCAGGGTTTTCAATATATGGCAACTGTCAAAAAGGGTGACAGAGAAGGTCCAATTGATTATCTACCCATCTCTCTAATAGACTCTGCAGTCGAAATTGTAGACAGGATTCTTTTGACCAGATCAAAATTCTGGGCTCCCAAACAAAGGATTTTAGTGAAATATCAGTTTGATTCTAAGATGGCCAGTGAGATGAGGACCAAGGTTCTCAACCTTTATCATCTGACATTTACACAAGCAGTGGGCCAGAGAAGCTGTATGGAATTTGTGGACCTAACCAAGGTTTGTAACAGAGAAAACTGGAGTAAGTTATGGTTAATAGTAGTGGGTGCATATCCTGTTATCATGAAGTTATTGCATCAAATGCACTGACATTTTCTGTGTGGGATGTCACAGAGGGGTATTTGGACAGGGTTCTTCCTTACTGACAAGGATGAGATATGGGCCCGGAGTAGAGTGCACTGATAGCTTTTGGTCACGGAGGGGTATGTGGACAGGGTACATTTTGGCCCCCTTTCTCCTCACTTTATATACAAATCAACTAAGGAGTGTGTTAGAAATTTGGTGACTGGTTGACTAGGGTGTGAGCCCTGGCCAAGCAGCGACTACAGTCCTAGTAAGGGTAAGGCACAAGCGAACCCCAAATTAACCTGACCTCAACCCCATTATAGCGTGGCACAGAACAGTCAGGCTTAACATAGAGACAATGTTTGAAGTAGTTATGCAACACTTCAAACAGTAAAACAATGAAAACACTACACAAGAGAAGCCACACCAAGTTAAAGAAATATATTTTAATTTAATAAATAAAATAAGACAAAAATGACAAAAACCCAATCAGTAGAACCTGAGTTATGAATTTTTAAAGAATAAACTGTAAAATAGCACCTAAAAGCGGGAAGCCCCAACTGCTGCTATCTGGTCACTCTGGACTGTGTCAAAGTCAAAAGTTCAGATGTGGTGCAAAAAGCATGCTGAGAGTTGCAGATGGGAGGGCCAGCTGGAGCTTCGCGATGGCCGTACCCCACGGGCTGTCGATGCTGCAGTGCAAAGAGATAGGCTGGTGGCGACTCACGCTGGATTGCGGTTTGAGCAGCATGGTCTTGGTGCAAACGGGCCTGTTCATGGTCGCAAAAAGCCCAAAAGCTTGCTTTCAAGAGCTCATGAGCCACACCAAGGGTCCAGGACCTGAGAGGCACCACTTGGGTGTCAGGAACTCGATGCAGCTTAGTCCAGGAATTGGTTGGGGAGCCTTTATGTCCCTCGGATCAGGAGGCCAGCAGATTAGCCCTTTGAGTCACTCTGGCATCCTGAGTTCAAGATGAAGTTGCAGGTCCAGTCCTCCTTCCCCAGGCAAGAGGGCAGCTGGCACAAGGTCAGCACAGCAGTTCCTTTACAGCAGCAGTCCAGCAGAGTGGTGTCCATGTAGCAGCACAGCAGACTTTCTTCCTGGCAGAGTATCCACAGGTCCAGAAGGGTATTGAACAATTGGTGTCTGAGGTCCAGAATTTATACACAGTTGCATCTTTGAAGTGGGGAGGAGCATCTAAAGGCATGTCTGTGAAGTGCACAGATGCCCCATCTTCCTGGCTCCAGAATAACTACAGGGGGTATGCAGCCCTTTGTTTGGAGACAGGATACTGCCTATTCGAGTGTAAGTGGGGCTGGGCCCCACTCGTCCCTCCTATCCTGCTGTGATGGCCCATTCAGTCACACCTAAGCTCCCATTGTCTGTGGCTGTCCAGAGGGGAAACACAAAGCTCAACTGTCAGCTACACCCAGTCATGTGTCCCAGAGACAGGCTACAGGCACCAAATGGCTAATGCAAGAAAATGCCAACTTTCTAAAAGTGGCATTTTCAGAATTTTAATTTAAATTAGCATTCCACAGACACCAAATATGAACTGGTTATTGCATCCCATCTGGCAATTACACTAATAATATGTAATAAGGCAAGTGCAGTGTTGATCTTTGGCACAGACAAACCATGCAGTAATAAAAAAAACGAATGTTATTGTTTTTCACTAACAGGATATTCAAAGCTTAAAAGTACATTTCCTACTTTTAAAATACACTGCACCCTATCCTCTTGGGTGTGCAGGGACCACCCTTTTGGTGACTTTATGTATTAAAAAGGAAGGATTGGGCCTGGTAAAAGGTGTGTTTTGCCAGGTCGAAATGGCAGTTTAAACTGTACACAAGGCCCTGCAATGGCAGACCTAAGACATGTTTAAAGGGATACCTAAGTGGGTGGCACAATCAGTGCTGCAGACCCAATAGTAACATTTAATTTACAGGCCCTGGGCATGGTAGTGCCACTTTACTAGGGACTTACGTGTAAATTAAATATGCCAATTAGGTATAAGCCAATTCTACAATGTTTTAAGGACTGAGCAGAAGCACTTTAGCACTGGTTAGCTGTGGTAAAGTGCACAGAGTCCTAAAGCCAACAAAAACAAATTCAGCAAAAATGGAAGGGTGAAGCTAAAAGGTATGGGGATGACCCTGCAGAAAGGGTCAATTCTGAAAGAATTTTTGATGGAGGGAGGTCTACGACTCCCCTGAATGAACAGGGAAAGCATCACTATTTTACTGTATGCCAATGATAATGATGCTTTCTAGTTTGGAACTTCATATAGCTTTTAGTCTTTGATCAAAAGCTATCTGAGATTTGTGAATGATCTGGATCCAGATACAAGTTTTCAAAATACTGTGTTATGATTAGGGACTCAAGAAACACCAAATCAAGACAATTGACAACATCTATCAAAAACATTACTGATTAGAACTTACAAGTCTTTTACCATCAAGGCGTGATGTGTGATTCATTGCTAAAGTGGACGCAATTGTAGAAAACAGAGGTGTATGCAGATTTTAGAGCACTTTTAGAGTAGGTCGTAAACCTTTAGCGCAAATGCTGACTGTCTGTAACTCAACATGTTTCTCATCACTAGCTATGGGAAGACAGATGCAAGCAGACTTCAAGGACGCCAGGCCGTATTAGACTGACAAGGTATGAGACGAGCATATTGGGAGCTCCAAATGTAACTTTGAAAAGATGTACAGTGTTGAATCCAGCAACATTATTGGCAAGTGATACTGTTGAAATTGAAAAAGAGGAGGACATAGAACATGATTGTCTTGAAGTGACAGAATTATGTACAAAGTCTAGGCCTGATATCAGAGATACTGGATTAGAAGAAAATGACCAAATTGTCTTTGTTGATGGTTCATGCCTCAGAGATGGAACAGGCATGTTGAGAGTAGGATATGCTGTATGTACTATTACAGGAACCCTAGAAGCATCTTGGCTTCCTGGTGTATATTCAGCACAAGTGGCAGAATTGGTGGCTCTTTCTAGAACTTGTTATGTTTCTACCAGGCTACGAGTGACAATATACACTGATAGTCATTGCGGATTTCGAATTGTTCATGATTTTGGTCAATTGTGGTCACAAAGAGGTTTCATGACCTCAATTGGAACTCCAGTACGAAATGGTGACAGGATAAAATAATTACTGTATGCAATACAATTACCTGAAGAGATTGCTGTGATGAAATGCAGTGTGCATCAAAAAACACCAGATTACATTTTCTTGGGAAATGGGTATGCAGATCAGGTTGCAAGGTTTTGCGCCCGAACAGTATATTGTTTAAGGACAAGTGGGAATTAATGGCAGAAGAAGAAACCAGTTGTGCAAATTTTAAATTGAAAATAATCGACACTCTAGAAGAATTAAGAACATTACAAGAAAATGCAGACAAGGAAGAGAAAAAGCTGTGGGCAAAGCTGAAATGTGTACAGAGACCAGATGAGATCTGGGTATCTGAGGAGGGTCAGATGGTACTGCCGTATTGTCTGCTGTCTCAGATGGCCCGGTATTACCATGGTCAGGCACACATCGGAAGGGATGCCATGATTAGGTTGTTCAAAGTCAATAGGTTCAATCCGAAATTTAAACAAGCAGCTGAAGCACTGTGTCACAGATGTGTAATCTGTCAGCAACTAAACGTGGGAAAAGGGACAGTGGTAAATTTGAGCCACATTGGAAGAGCAGGAGGACCATTCAGCAGAATGCAATTGGATTTAATTGAGATGCCTGCATGTGGTGGATTGAAGTACATGTTGGTGATTGTGTGTGTGTTTAGTCATTGGATTGAAGCATATCCCACACGTAGAAATGATAGTCTCACAGTTGCAAAGCTACTCCTTAGAGAACTGATACCGAGGTTCGGATCCCCGATCTCTTTAGAATCAGATAGGGGAACGCACTTCAATAATGAAGTGATTAAGCTCTTATGTGCAGCACTAAACATTGAACAGAAGCTCCACTGCAGCTATCGTCCAGAGGCGTCAGGACTGGTAGAGCAAATTAATGGTACCCTGAAATCAAGAATTGCCAAAATGTGCGCTGCCACAAATCTGAAATGGCCGGATGCATTGCCTCTAGTGTTGATGTCAATGAGAAATATACCTGACAGGAAGACAGGATTGTCACCACATGAGATTCTTATGGGGAGAGCAATGAGATTGCCAGCAATACCAGCCAATTCTCTTGTCAATATTACAGATGATATGGTGTTGGACTATTGCAAGGGTTTAGCTGATGTGGTTCGATCTTTTTCTCAGCAGGTACAAGCCGTTACCCTGCCACCTATCCATGACCCAGGCCACAATCTAAGAGCGGGAGATTGGGTCGTGATCAAAAAGCACGTGAGAAAGACTTGCCTAGAGCCACATTGGAAAGGTCCATACCAGGTGATGCTGACAACTACTACAGCTGTGAAGTGTGCAGGATTGCCTAACTGGATACATGCAAGCCACACTAAGAAAGTGGTGAGTCCTCAGGATCATGAAGAAGTGTTGCTGAGAATGCCAGCAGCTGCAAAACAAATAGTCCTGCCCAAACCAGAACCAGAGCAGGTTGAGCCGGAAGCGGTCCCAGAATTGGCGGAAGAAGGATAGATCACCCCAGTAAGAGATGAGGGTGTGGAAAATCAGGAGGAAGAACAAGAAATAAATGCAGCAGAAGTGACAAGAGATCTATGCACAGGAGAGGCTCTCACAAAAACAAGGAGTGCTGAAATGCAAGGAGACCAAGTGCCAGAACCTGAGGGGGAAAGAGTTGAAGCAGGTCAAAGCAAAAGTGATCTGACTCCTCCTGAACCCATTGCAGGTCCATCAAGAGAAGGCACTTCAGACAAAGTGAAAGAGAAAAGTCCGATCTTGAAGAGTTTGTTGACAGAAGGAGTAAGAAAAGGAGATTACTGACCTGAATCTCAAATAGGCAAGAAAAAGGACTAGGTAATAAATGAGACAATAGAGGAAGAATTAGACACCACAAAGAAAGATGAATTTAGTGATGGAGAACTAACAGGAGAATGGAGGTTGAAAAGAAAGAGAGTGGCAAGTCGAAAATACGCAGGACCAGAGTGGGCATATGCTGCAACAAGTGATTGGCAAAACAAGTTCATGTCCTTTTGTTATGATAGAGAAGTTCCGAATGAGTATTTTGATGCAACCTGAAGAAGAAAATCAAATACACTGAGTCGTTGAGCAAAAGAAAAGGAGTGAAATTATTGATTTTACTGGAAAAGACACTGACAACCTGATTTGACACTTAGAAACCTGGAGATGACTAGCTGCTAACCGACTTTGACAAAGGAAGTAGAGGGGTCCTGTTCTGTGAAGTTGAAGCGTGGAAAAAGAAGTATATTCTTGATTTTGATTTTTTGTGTTGCATATTAATTAAGAGTTAAATTCTGCTTTCTGATTCTTTACAGATCATGGCTGGATTAAATAATAACATTAGGCACATTAGGTATTGTAGGTATTTGAGTGTAGGAATGGTGATTGTGTGTGGAATATTGTTTATAATAATGATCATGGGAATTACAATTCATGAGGTGAGAGAAGCAAAAGATCCCTCTGTTCATGAGACTACTACACTAACTGCTATAGAGAAGTTTAAATTAGATGAGCAATATTTGCATGATTATAATAACGCAAAGGGAGAGCTGTCTTCAAACGTCTTTTATCGTTTATTGAGTGAGTATGTGGAGAAGATGGATGCAAGGGATTGTCTTGTGTGTACGCAAATACCTTCCTCTGTGGAAGAAGGGGTCACTTATCATAGTCTACCTCTGACTTACGGTATAACTTGTAGTTTGCTACTAACTCGATTCTATAATCAGGAATATATTCAGTATTTTTATTCTAATTATGATTCAGTGTTCTCCTTTGTTCCTATAATTAGATATTTGAGTAAGATAGCTAAGCATCATGATATAGGGGGTCATTCAGACCCCGGCAGGCGGCGGGAGCCGTCCGCCTGGAGGGAACTGCCATATGGCCGCTCCGCGGTCGAAAGACCGCGGAGGCCATTCTGGCTTTCCCGCTGGGCTGGCGGGCGACCGCCAGCAGGCCGCCCGCCAGCCCAGCGGGAAACCCCTTCCCACGAGGAAGCCGGCTCCGAATGGAGCCGGCGGAGTGGGAAGGTGCGACGGGTGCAGTTGCACCCGTCGCGAATTCCAGTGTCTGCTGAGCAGACACTGGAATTCAAAGTGGGGCCCTCTTACGGGGGCCCCACGACACCCCTCACCGCCATCCTGTTCCTGGCGGTTGGAACCGCCAGGAACAGGATGGCGGTGAGGGGGTCGTAATCCCCCATGGTGGCGCAGCAAGCTGCGCCGCCATGGGGGATTCCCAGGGCAGCGGAAAACCGGTGGGAGACCGCCGGTTTTCCTGGTCTGACCGCGGCCAAACCGCTGCGGTCAGAATGCCCTGCGGGGCACCGCCAGCCTGTTGGCGGTGCTCCCGCATCCCCGGCCCCGGCGGTCCTTGACCGCCGGGGTCGGAATGAGCCCCATAGTGTTAGTTAGAGGATTCTTTGAGCCTACACTGACCTTTGGCACGGGCTAGTGCGCGTCGAAAAATGTAAGCGGTGTGTTGATTTCTCAATCGCAAGCGAGCTCGTACGTCATTTCTCCTTCCTTGGTTGGACCGGCGTGTGTCGTTTTTCTTCCCCGCAGGGGAGCGATGCATCGATCCAGGCAGCACTTGGGTCCGGGCAGTCGTTGCGTCGTTTTTCCACACCCAGCAAGGTTTGCGTTGAAAATCCTGCTGCACGGTGATAGCAAACAGTACTGTGTGGGTTGCGACGATACCAGCCTCCGTCAGCGATGCAGCACGTCGTTTCTCCAGCTGCATGCATTGATCTCCCAGCTGCCCTGCAAGCGCAGTGTCTATTTCAGCTGCAGAGCCGGCGGAGCGTAGTTTTTTAGCCACCCTCGGAGGTTGTGTCAGAAATTTCCCTGCACGGCGGTCTGTGCGTGGATTTTCAGGCTTGGTCTGCCAGCTGCACCTGTCAAGGCCCCAGGAATTGTATAGGGCACCACTTGGCAGGGCAGGAGTCTCAGCAGACAGTCCAGGTGCTGGCAGGGGAAGTCTTTGATGGCCCTGAGACTTCAACAACAGGAGGCAAGCTCAGAACAAGCCCTTGGAGATTTCTTCATAAGCAGTAATGCACAACAAAGTCCATTCTTTGTCCACTTTCACCAGACAGGAAGCAGCAACTGCTGGATAGCTCCATAAAGCACAGTCACAGGCAGGGCAGCACTTCTTCCTCAGCTCCTCAGCTCTTCTCCAGGCAGAGGTTCCTCTTGATTTCCAGAAGTGATCTAAAGTCTGTGGTTTTGGGTGCCCTTCTGTAAGGAAATGCCTCCTTGGCATGGTTGCCCCCTGACTTTTTGCCTTTGCTGATGCTATGTTTACAATTGAAAGTGTGCTGAGGCCTGCTAACCAGGCCCCAGCACCAGTGTTCTTTCCCTAACCTGTACTTTTGTATCCACAATTGGCAGACCCTGGCATCCAGATAAGTCCCTTGTAACTGGTACTTCTAGTACCAAGGGCCCTGATGCCAAGGAAGGTCTCTAAGGGCTGCAGCATGTCTTATGCCACCCTAGAGACCTCTCTCTCAGCACAGACACACTGCTTGCCAGCTTGTGTGTGCTGGTGAGAACAAAACGAGTAAGTCGACATGGCACTCCCCTCAGGGTGCCATGCCAGCCTCTCACTGCCTATGCAAGTATAGATCAGTCACCCCTCTAGCAGGCCTTACAGCCCTAAGGCAGGGTGCACTATACCATAGGTGAGGGTACCAGTGCATGAGCATGGTACCCCTACAGTGTCTAAACAAAACCTTAGACATTGTAAGTGCAGGGTAGCCATAAGAGTATATGGTCTGGGAGTTTGTCAAACACGAACTCCACAGCACCATAATGGCTACACTGAAAACTGGGAAGTTTGGTATCAAACTTCTCAGCACAATAAATGCACACTGATGCCAGTGTACATTTTATTGCAAAATACACCCCAGAGGGCACCTTAGAGGTGCCCCCTGAAACTTAACTGACTGTCTGTGTAGGCTGACTAGTTCCAGCAGCCTGCCACACTAGAGACATGTTGCTGGCCCCATGGGGAGAGTGCCTTTGTCACTCTGAGGCCAGTAACAAAGCCTGCACTGGGTGGAGATGCTAACACCTCCCCCAGGCAGGAGCTGTAACACCTGGCGGTGAGCCTCAAAGGCTCACCCCTTTGTCACCGCCCAGCAGGGCACTCCAGCTTAGTGGAGTTGCCCGCCCCCTCCGGCCACGGCCCCCACTTTTGGCGGCAAGGCTGGAGGGAACAAAGAAAGCAACAAGGAGGAGTCACTGGCCAGTCAGGACAGCCCCTAAGGTGTCCTGAGCTGAGGTGACTCTGACTTTTAGAAATCCTCCATCTTGCAGATGGAGGATTCCCCCAATAGGGTTAGGATTGTGACCCCCTCCCCTTGGGAGGAGGCACAAAGAGGGTGTACCCACCCTCAGGGCTAGTAGCCATTGGCTACTAACCCCCCAGACCTAAACACGCCCTTAAATTTAGTATTTAAGGGCTACCCTGAACCCTAGAAAATTAGATTCCTGCAACTACAAGAAGAAGGACTGCCTAGCTGAAAACCCCTGCAGAGGAAGACCAGAAGACGACAACTGCCTTGGCTCCAGAAACTCACCGGCCTGTCTCCTGCCTTCCAAAGATCCTGCTCCAGCGACGCCTTCCAAAGGGACCAGCGACCTCGACATCCTCTGAGGACTGCCCCTGCTTCGAAAAGACAAGAAACTCCCGAGGACAGCGGACCTGCTCCAAGAAAGGCTGCAACTTTGTTTCCAGCAGCTTTGAAAGAACCCTGCAAGCTCCCCGCAAGAAGCGTGAGACTTGCAACACTGCACCCGACGACCCCGACTCGGCTGGTGGAGATCCAACACCTCAGGAGGGACCCCAGGACTACTCTAAGACTGTGAGTACCAAAACCTGTCCCCCCTGATCCCCCACAGCGCCGCCTGCAGAGAGAATCCCGAGGCTTCCCCTGACCGCGACTCTTTGAATCCTAAGTCCCGACGCCTGGGAGAGACCCTGCACCCGCAGCCCCCAGGACCTGAAGGACCGGACTTTCACTGGAGAAGTGACCCCCAGGAGTCCCTCTCCCTTGCCCAAGTGGAGGTTTCCCCGAGGAACCCCCCCCTTGCCTGCCTGCAGCGCTGAAGAGATCCCGAGATCTCTCATAGACTAACATTGCGAACCCGACGCTTGTTTCTACACTGCACCCGGCCGCCCCCGCGCCGCTGAGGGTGAAATTTCTGTGTGGGCTTGTGTCCCCCCCGGTGCCCTACAAAACCCCCCTGGTCTGCCCTCCGAAGACGTGGGTACTTACCTGCAAGCAGACCGGAACCGGGGCACCCCCTTCTCTCCATTCTAGCCTAGGTGTTTTGGGCACCACTTTGAACTCTGCACCTGACCGGCCCTGAGCTGCTGGTGTGGTGACTTTGGGGTTGCTCTGAACCCCCAACGGTGGGCTACCTTGGACCAAGAACTGAACCCTGTAAGTGTCTTACTTACCTGGTAAAACTAACAAAAACTTACCTCCCCCAGGAACTGTGAAAATTGCACTGTGTCCACTTTTAAAGTAGCTATTTGTCAATAACTTGAAAAGTATACATGCAATTGAAATGATTCAAAGTTCCTAATGTACTTACCTGCAATACCTTTCAAACAAGATATTACATGTTAAATTTGAACCTGTGGTTCTTAAAATAAACTAAGAAAAGATATTTTTCTATAACAAAACCTATTGGCTGGATTTGTCTCTGAGTGTGTGTACCTCATTTATTGTCTATGTGTATGTACAACAAATGCTTAACACTACTCCTTGGATAAGCCTACTGCTCGACCACACTACCACAAAATAGAGCATTAGTATTATCTATTTTTACCACTATTTTACCTCTAAGGGGAACCCTTGGACTCTGTGCATGCTATTCCTTACTTTGAAATAGCACATACAGAGCCAACTTCCTACACCTTCTTATACCCATTTTGCCCTTTGAAGTACGCTTACTTTAAAGAAAAGTCTCTCTTGTTTGTGAAATACTGCCTTGCCCTTCCAGGCCCCAGACACACACCAGGGGGTTGGAGACTGCATTGTGTGAGGACAGGAACAGCCCTTTCAGCTATGAGTGACCACTCCCCCCTCCCTCCTAGCACAGATGGCTCATCAGGATATGCAGGCTACACCCCAGCTCCCTTTGTGTCAATGTCTAGAGAGAGGTGCAAACAGCCCAACTGTCAAACTGACCAAGACAGGGAATCCACAAACAGGCATTATCACAGAATGGTTTAAGCAAGAAAATGCTCACTTTCTAAAAGTGGCATTTTCAAATACACAATCTTAAAATCAACTTTACTAAAACATGTATTTTTAAATTGTGAGTTCAGAGACCCCCAAACTCCACATGTCTATCCGCCCCAAAGGGAATCTACACTTTAATCATATTTAAAGGCAGCCCCCATGTTAACCTATGAGAGTGATAGACCTTGCAACAGTGAAAACCAAATTTGGCAATATTTCACTGTTAGGACATGTAAAACACCTTAGTATATGTCTTACCTTAAACATACATTGCACCCTGCCCATGGGGCTACCTAGGGCCTACCCTAAGGGTGTCTTTCTTACATGCAAGAAAAGGGAAGGTTTAGGCCTGGCAAGTGGGCTCACTTGCCAAGTCGAATTGGCAGTTTAAATCTGCACACACAGACACTGCAGTGGCAGTTCTGAGACATGATTACAGGCCTACTGATGTGGGTGGCACAACCAGTGCTGCAGGCCCACTAGTAGCATTTGATTTACAGGCCCTGGGCACCTCTAGTGCACTTTACTAGGACTTACTAGTAAATCAAATATGCCAATCATGGATAAACTAATCAGCAATTCAATTTACACAGAGAGCATATGCACTTTAGCACTGCTTAGCAGTGGTAAAGTGCTCCGAGTTCAAAAGCCAACAGCAACAGGTCACAAAAAAATAGGAGGTAGGAGGCAAAAAGATTGGGGATGACCCTGCAAAAAGGGCCGTTTCCAACAGTTGTCTACTTTTCTGATAATCATGCCTTGGACGAGTGGCGATTTAGATTTTTCTCAAGCAGAGATGGGGAAAGAGGGTGTCTTAATTGCAATGGAGGATTTCAGCTCATTCTTGATAAGGGCAAATTCCACATCATTAATCATGCTTTATCCTTACCCTTTGACACTGTTGATCGTTCTATCTTCATCAACCGTAAAAGTGAAGTTGCCATCCGTGGCACTGTTTTGCCCTGGGACAAACCCTTATTTGTAGGAAGCACTCAAGCAGTGAAGCTATCCTCCTTCAAAACAATGGGTAATGTGGTTACTTTAGAGCCTTTACAGCTTTGTCCTATGGGGATAATCAGCTCATTATTCTGCTGAACCATATGGTGATGGCCTCAATATTTAATCTCCATGATTGACTATATGCAGCCCAGAAGTGGATGGCTTTTACCTTTCTGAAACTTAACTTCAACATAACAGAACTTCTATTAGTTGGAAAAAATAAAGAACGTTGGGATTACTCTTTATGACCTACCTACTACATCTCTTATACTGATCTATCTATACTGGTCTTTACTGATCTATCTGATTTTGCCCTGTCGCCTTATAAACAAATGTAGTTGGCAGCTCTTGTTATTCCTTTCTTTGTTTTCTAAAGCCTGCACTACCTTACTCACCATCTGATATACACACCTCCATATTATCAGCATGCATCACAGCCAATAGCATTATTGCAGCAGACTTTCCATGGACTGTCGGCTGGCACCCAAGAAAATCTGTGGAGTGCACAATGCATCAATAAAGCTTGTTTTTTTATCTTAGGAAATGTGACAGTGTCTATCTGCTTAGACGTCTGGTACACTGGCTTCAAGTGAGCAGAGAATATTCTTTCAGAGAATAAAGTATAATTCCCAGTTTCCTGTAAACCAGAGGAAAACTGTCCCTCTCAGCTACTAACGGCTGAGATCTCTCTGATCAGAAACCTAACTGCTATTCAACAATCGCTGGACCACTAGAATTCATCAATGGAGAGGCTCTTTTAGGTTCCTTGGAGCTAGATGTTGGAAAAAAAACTCTCCCTGCACTATAGACAAATCGATCGATCATTTCCTTTTAGGAAGGCTGTCAACACCCATCTTTTTTGTTGTGGCATATATCACTTCTTGCTGATCTTCTCGCTTTCAGGCTTCTGGATCCTTTAGCAGTAAGAAAGGTTTACTAAATGGCAGTGCGCTGTACAAAATTCAAAATTACATCATATCAAATCAGACTGAAAAGTGAGTATGTGGCTAGAAAGAATACCTGTTGTCCTTTGTGTTGAGCTACCTGGTCTACTTGACTATAAGATTGTAGATAGGGTGAGTTCCAAGGATGTCTTGGAAGCTGAAATCAATGTCCTGTTTAACCTACTTTGTGATAACTTTGATACCACAGCTAGACTAATGTTTACCTGGGGGAAAACCCATCACTGGCTAAGATGCAGCCATAGATTTGAAAAACGTTAAGCTCTCCCTATAAAGTAAAAAAAAAACGTTAAGCCACCTATATCCACAGTAGGGAAATCAACTGACATTTTGCACTATTGTTCTCAACTAAGAACATGAAATGTTAGACGTAGGCCAAGACAATGTACATTTATTTACAGGCTGTTCATGCCTTCTAATCATATATTTTAGTTATTTATCATGAATTTTATCTTTTTTGTTTTTATCATTCTCCCTTGTGTTTTTAATTATATTTGCGTGTATGTTTTCACGTTGCAACTGTGTAATTGGCAGGAAGGGCAAGTTTGTAAAATCATTTAGACTTTTTGTCAAATCTGTCTATCTCACCAAAATATTTTGCAGAGTGATGTGAAAAAATGTAAACTGAAGAAACTGGATAGATCATCTATAGATTTCTTTCTGGTTATTTATTTAGGGAGTAGGATAATACACAGCTACTTTCCAAACATAACATCCATCAACCTGTTGAATGAGTAGTGCACACAATTGTTTGGACTTGTAGGTTCTCTGCAGAAAAGTATTTTTACCTTCCAGGATTCAGATATATCTTGGAGGTCACCTCTGCCTATCTAGAATGAAAAATGATATATTGGATGAAGACCCTCCTGTCATATGTTTACAAGCAATTGCAAATCACTGAGGAATTCCATCATCATAATGAGGAACGAGGCTGAAGATGGAGTTGTTTTAAAAGGTCATGGAACTCCAAGGTGATTTTCAATATCATTACACTGTACAGCAGTGGGTGCTTTATTCCTTATTATACATGATCACATCACCTTTCCCACAAAGGTCTTAAATCCTTGGTGTGTTACGCTTTCATTTTAAAGAGATAGCATGTTTGCAAACACAAAGAGTAAAAGTAGAATCACTAGTGTAAAATTAAGCACACAAAAACACAGTTAGATACTTTTATGAAAAGGTATTAGAATCAGTTTAATATAAGTCAGATTAAAAAAGCACTGTAGCCTGGAATGTGTAGAAACAAGCAGAGAAATATTATATTTTCTATAGCTACCTAAATTGTGCAAAAAACAGACATGTTGGCATAAATATCTCTCTTCTGCTTATCACTGTTTATCTATCAAAACAGACCTGAAGAAGGAAAGGCCAAGTCTCATTTTCGTTTTCTAAACTGCAGCTTTCATTCCTGTGTGTCCCACCTTTCGCCTTAATTCTTGGGTCTGGCAGCAGACATTTTAACATCAGAACTCAACTGTAATAAGTTATTACAGCTGAGCAGGTATATTATTTCTTTATTACAGGCGACTATGCGTGTCACAACTCACCTGTAATAAGGAAATTAGAGACAGTTTTTTTATACAGGGATTGCAGGATCCCATTATAATACAATAAAATACCCGAATAAGTCCTTTGATGAAACATTGCACACCTTTTCTATAAAAAGCAGGCAATCAAGTATAATGAGATGTTATTTCTGTGAAGCGCTCTGCACAACAAACCCAGGTGAACTACCAGAGCCTACATTTTGACTGTCAGGCATCTGCTTTAGATGACAGTAAAATATCACCAGCCTTAAATGAAGACATGATGCCAACTGCCCTTTTGTGTAGGGCTGCATTCCCTCAGACTAGAAACCCTTTCCCCTCGAGGGCTTAGTCTTGGATCAAAGAATGCGACTTTATGGTAGCTTCTCTGAGAGCGCTAAAACCGTCTCCCCTTTCTTTGTCCAGCTCGTACGGTACCTTTCAGTTGTTTGGATGGAATTAATAAACATAAACACTCCCACTGCTTAAACGTTTTGACCAAACCGCTCCATCCTCTAAAGGATAAACAAAGATAACAATTTGGCCTCAACACCCAATAACCATCATTAAGACACCTCTTACATAACATATGCCAGATGCTCGCCGGTATGTTATCCAACAGCAGCACAAGTAAGGCTTCAAACATAAATAGATAGTAATTGATGTAAATTTGCATCAAAAATGCCACTGGAACAGTTCAAATAAACATATAACATGCAGTAAACCCCCTTAAAGCCCATTCGCTCACGCGTGCTAACATCCATCTCATTTAACTGCAGAAGGTGATCTTGTCTAGTGCCTAAGTTGGAAAAGAGTGATCTCGGTTCTGATCCTGACCTGGGCGTTTGATCAAACATATGATTGAGGACAAATAGCCTGATTCACCATGCTACTAGGTGAATAAATATGTGGAAAGTAATGCGCACTGATTCATGTGGAAAGGCTTTGTTCATGAGTAAACAAGCATTGGCAACGCAAATAGCTCTTGGCTTGGGCGAAAACAGAGACTTCGAGTTAAGTGTAGATTCAACTTCCAGGCTCTGTGCGGGTTTATTACAAGGGTCTTGATAATATTAATCTACACGTTGTACTCCGTCTTCCCACTAAAACTCTTCCCTCCTCCTCTTGCTCTCTGCTTGAGATACCTAGATTGTAAAACAATGCACAGGAGGAAAGGACTTTCTTTTACCATGCCACTAATGCCTGGAATTAACTCCTGATTAGCATTGGAAAATAATCTTTTCATATATATTTCAGAAAAAAGTAAATACATTGCTATTTAATTTTAAAGTGCTGCTCAGGCTTGCAGCTCCACAAGCGCCAGGACATCCTTTTAGGGTCTAAGCCCCCCTTTATACATTTTTCATTCTTTCATTCATTTAGAACATTGTGAGACCAAAGTTCTCTTGGATGTGACAAATACAAGACCAGGAAGGAAAGTGATCAAATCAGTAGAAGACAACTAAGATAGACAACAAAGCCATCCATTCATGAGCAAGTGGCTGATCTATATTTGGCAATTAGGTCAGGCAAACAGACAGCTGAAGCAGTCTGCAATAGATACCTAGATAATACATGAGCTTTCTGTATACATGTCCACTGTGTCGCATCTTTTTTCCCTTTCCTGAAGAGATGCTGGACTGCATCAGAAAATCAGGGAGTTAGAAAAAAGATTGGTTATTTGGGAACTCAGTTAGGGCAAAGAAAAAGGGGGAAAGGCAAGTGCCGCACACATAAAAAGTTGTTTTGTAAGGGTAATATCCACTTAGAAAACGGAATTTGCTGCCTAAGCACCATGGCAGCCCAATGGTATTTCCTTTTGAATTAAACCACAGGAGGCTAGAAGCATTTGGAAGCCGATCAGTCCCAAACTTTGTATAACAGACTCGCTTAGGTGACCAACTTTCACGTGTAAAGTGACATTATAGGCTTGCAAGTGTTGTTCTTCTCAACCATTGAGCAGCTTTGCATATGTTTTTCTGTTACTTATCTGGCTTTGCTTCCATTTATTCTGCAGGCTAGTGGCACAGCACTCTGCTTGTAGCTCTTAGAGGCAGCCTGTGACATCACTTCCTAGTCTGGAGCAAAAAACCACATCAGAAGAGTTCTTCGTGCGTCTTTGTACACAGCAGGCAGCTGTGTTTTGTTTTTGGTCTCCTGTGGCACCTTGGCCCCCACAGCTGGGTTCATGGTAGACCACTCTCTTGTCCGTACTGACCCAGTTTTCAGAAAGGACGATGACAAGTTTTTAACTTCCAAACATGAATATTTCGACATCTTCATAGTTGTCATAAGCCACAATATCTCTTTCTCTTGCTCACACAGGCACGGCACTTTATTTTTTTAAAAACATTTTTATAAAGAAGTTTTTATTATTTTAAGAAAACAAGAAATGACATCGTGAACAAATGTTGAAACAAAATTAACATAATAAGTTGCTCCTTATCAACACATATTGGATACATTAAGTACTTAGTTTGGTTTTGGTCAACCCGGTCCATCTGAAAAACATGGTGCATAATATTAGTGTCTCTCGCTGGCAAGAAGAGGACTAGTCTTGGGCCCCTGGCATATGCCCACTTAAGGATGAGGGACAGATCGGGACATGGGTCACGCCCCTGGGGCGAGCGTTCCAATCACACGTTGAGCTCTATGTTACTCTAGTCTCCCGCTAGGGCCTCCCATTTCCCCAATACTTTGTCATATTTACTTGGGCATCCCCTGACCTCGTAAACCAGCCTCTCTCGCTGTGCACACCAGTCCACTCCCCGTCTCTATTTGTTCAAGATGGTGCCGCTCCCGCCTTCCACTCAGTCATAATGTCTCTTTTAGCAACCAAGCACACTATTCCCATAAAAGTCCGGTCTGCTCTCCTTAGGTCCGTATCACCCATTAACCCCAGTAGGAACGGGAGTGGGGCCATTAACACCTCTGTCTGCAGGGTCCTGGAGATCTGACTTTTGATTGCTCCCCAGTAAACCTCTATGATTGGGCAGGTCCATGTCATGTGAAAGAAATCTGCCTCTGGTTGAGAGGATCCTGGGCAATCGGTCACAGAGCGGAGGCCCGCCCTATATAATCTTTCGGGTGTCAGGTATGCAGTGTGTAGGAAGAAGGATTGTAAGAGATGGAATTTGATGGATATTGTCAGGGTTCGGGGTGCCATCAGGGCCTCCCCCCATTCTCCCTCTTCAATTGGTCCCACCCATCCCTCCCATCTGCAACAGAGCTTCTCAAGGCAACCCGAGGTGTTAGGTATTAGGGAGCGGTATATCTGCGAAACTCCTCCTCTACCCAGGTTACCCATTAGTACTTTTGCTTCCATGGGGGCATGTTCGGGAATGTGCTCATCAACTCGCATGTGTGCCGTTAAGGCGTGGAGTAACTGGAGGTACTTGTAGAACTGTGTTTTGTTCAGTGAGAAGAGTCTCTGGAGGTCCTCAAAGGACCTCATGTGTGAGCCCCCCCAGTGATCCCTGAGTGTAGAGATCCCTATGCTACCCTTCAGTCCCGCTACTTCAGCAAGGAGCTTACCGTGCCACAGTAATTCGGTTCCACCACCCTGTGACCCTCTGGGCATCCCTCCACCCCATCAGCGCCACTCTTGTCACCTCCGGGGTGGATCGAGGAATTAGGCACCCATAGAGAGCGTCAAATATTCCGGAGTAGCTCAATATGTGGAGCTCAAGTCGATACGTAGGGTCCGACCAGCCTCCTCCGACCCAGTCATTGATGACAAGCAGCTGCGTTGCGATGTGGTAGTAGTATACATTCGACATTCCCAATCCTCCATCGTACATGTCTCGTTGGCATGTGGTTAGCGCCAGCCGAGAGTGGGTGCCCTTCCATAGGAAGTGGCGAATCACTGAGTCAAGGTCCTTAAACCATCTCTTGGGGATTGGGCAGGTGAAGTTTTGTAGCAGGTAGAGGAGTCTGGGGAGGACCATCATTTAAAAAAATCGCAATTCTTCCAAGCAGGTTGAGAGGCAGGGTTTGCCAACGCTGAAGGTCAGCCTTGACCTTGGCGATGAGAGGTGTGACATTGAGCTCCCACGTCAGCTCTGGTATAAGAGCAATATGGACTCCCAGGTATTTAAAACTGTTCCGACGGATGGGGATGGTCTGTTGCCAGTCCATGCAGTCTCTTGCGGGATGCAGCGGGACCAGCGGAGATTTACGGGGGTTTAGCGTGAGGCCAGAGGCTTCTGAGAATAGGTCCAGGATCTGTAGGATACGCAGACCACTTGTGGCCGGATCAGCAATATATAGGAGGACATCATCAGCGTATAACGCCACTCGGTCCTCCGATCCCGTAGGCCAGGACCATCCTTCAATCAGAGGATCCTCTCGGAGCAATTTTGCTAATGGCTCTATTACGAGCGCAAAGAGCAGTGGGGACAAGGGACAACCCTGGCACGTACCACGGCCGATGTGGAACGGGTCGGATACAACCCTGTTAACCTGTACCCTGGCTGTTGGATGGGAATATAATAGTCCCACTAGTCTTCGGAATTTGGGGCCAATCCCGTTACTCTGTAGGACCTGGTCTAGGTATGACCAGTCCACAGTGGCGAAGGCTTTTTCAAAGTCAAGGAGGAATAGAGCCTTGGGTGAGCTAGTTAAGATTCCACGGTGTGCCAAGGCCAGGTGCAGGCGCCTGATACAGTGCCTGGTGCTTCGGGAGGGCATGAAGCCGCATTGGTTGGGGTGAACTGGCGACGGGAGGGCTGGTTTCAATCTGGTTGCGAGGATTGAGGAGAGTATTTTAACTTCGATATTTAGGAGAGAGATGGGCCGGTAGTCTGAACAGTGTTGTGATGGGGGCTGAGTTTTGGGGATTACCGCAATAGTGGCTTGGTCGATGCCGGGGGGGGAAGTGGTTGTTGCTTTCGGCTTCGTCATACATGTTGAGGAGGTGAGGGCCCAATATGTCACTACAACTGCTGTAGAGCTCTGCCGGGAAGCCATCTGGACCTTGGGTCTTACCCGAGGCTAGAGCGGCTATTGCTCCTGTGACCTCCTCCAGGCTTATTGCTTCCTCTAGGTTTTCGAACTGTGGGGGAAATCATGGGAAGAGTGATTTCGCCGAGGAGTGGGAACTCTCTCTCTACCGGTGGCCGAGGGCGTTCTTCGTATAGTCGCGCATAGTAAGCCGCAAAGCTCTGCGCTATGTCCCTCGGGGTCTTAGCAGGGGCTCCGGTTTCATCTATGATTTCTGATATGATCCTGTTGGCCATGGGCTGTGTAGCCAGCCAGTGCAAGAATTTCCAGTTTTTATCCCCCCAGCCGTACACTCGGGCCATGGATGCCCTCTGCATATACTTGGCAGACTCTAAAATTAGGGTTTTAATCTCCTTGTGCACCTTTAGGAGCTGTCGCAGGCACTTGGTCGAGGGGGTGGCGAGGTGCTGGCGTTATAGGAGCACTGCACGGGACTCTAGTTCAGTTACTTGGGGAATGCGCGCAGGTTCCTGCACTCAAAGGAGGCGTTTGGCATGCCCTCTAATTGTTGCCTTGCACGTGCCCAAATCGTGCCTGGGGATTGTACCGATCCCAGGTTTTCATCAAAATACTGTGTTAACTGGGCCCTCACTGCCGTCCCGCACTCCTCGTCCTGTAGGTACCAGGCATTTAATCATCACACTGGCCGGCCAAATGGGTCTGTGCCACCCATTCGGATTTGCACAGGTGCGTGGACGGAGACCCCATGGGGGAAGATCTCAGCCCCAGTGACATCGGCACTGTCTAGCGTGGGTGCAAACATGAGATCAATTCTAGCTTGTGTCCCATGGGCAGCTGATGTGTGTGTGTAGTGTCTAGCTCTGGGGTGCCAGGTTCTCCACACCTCGCAGAGGCTGTCAGCCCAACCTCTAAGGGCTGATGCCCGGGTTGATCTGTTAACTGTGGTATCGCTGGACACATCTAATTCAGGGTCTAATACTGCGTTGAAGTCGCCCCCTATTAATGTAGTGCCTTGAGGAAGATCAGCCACGGTCCGCCTAAGAGAGGTCAGGAAGGCTTCCAACCCCTTCGGGGGAGCGTATATACTCACAAAGTTAATGGGCCGCCCATGTAGTAACCCGGACACCACAACATATCTACCATGTGGGTCGGAATGTGTATTTGTGGTAGTCATAGGCAGCGATCGGTGGAGTAAAATTGCTACCCCTCTGGAGCATCTGGAGAAGCCTGAGTGGTAGACTCTGTCATAACCCCCTCTGGTGAGCATGGGGCATCTGGTCTCCAGGAGGTGTGTCTCTTGTAGTAGGACCACCGATGGGGTGTATCTGTGTAGAGTGCTGTATACTGCTGATCTTTTAATTTTGTCCAGGAGTCCGTTCACATTCCAGGAGAGTATTTTGGTCAGTGAGAGCAACGCGTGGGAGGGGTAGTTGTATGTAAGTGCCAGGTTTCATTTTGTGTGTGTCGAGTTGACCGCTTCGAGCAATGGAGCAGAAGTGAAAAGGAACAACGGCAAAGGAAACTTATAAGAACTTTGTTACTAAACTGCTGTGTAGACTTATTACCCTCCAACTTCCCCCCACCCCATACTTCCACCCAAGAAGCATCTGTCGCCCTAGTGCCCAATTTAACCAATACAACCAACAGAACTGACTTTGGAGTGGAGTGGTGGACCCCTCCTGAAAAACGGATCGTTTGCAATTTATGACTGGAAAGCCGATACAAGTACATCATGTAGTCCTCAGGACCTTACTGTACAATAGGTATTCAGATTGCCACGATTGTGCTGGGTGTGGGCCGGCACTATCAGAGCTCAGGTACAGCGGAACTGGTCCAGTCGCGCCGGGGACTGGCTCAGTCGGTCGTCAGCCATCCCCCGCGCTGGATCCGCAGCGTCCGTGGTGTCCCCTGGGCCCCCCCCCCAGAACCAGGGCCAGGATCGCACTTTGGGTGTTCGCCCGCCGGGTTCACAGGACCCGCCCGACCCCCTCTTCTGGACCTGGTGCGTCTTCGGCCCCTTCGCTGCTCCATCTGGGAGGGAAGTCGGCCTCCGGGAGGATCATCTGCCGGTCTTCTGGGGCCCCCCGGGACCTCGGGCCTTTCTCGGTCAACCAGACCCATGCCTCCTCCGGGGTGTCGAAGAAATATGTCTTTCCAGGAATGGTGACTTTTAGGCGCGCCAGAAACAGAAGCATGTAGGAAAGCTGCATGACTCTAAGTTTCTGTTTGACTTGCTCATAGGACCGGCATCTGGTCTGTACCTCGTGGGTGTTGTCGGGGAAGACCAGGATTTTGTGGTTGACCCAGTGGAGGTCGGTCAAGCATCTGGCCTCTCTGAGAACCACGTCAAGGTCCTTCAAGTTTATGAATTGTGCGATCATCGGTCTCCAGGGACCCCCGGGAGGGGGTCGAGGGGCCAACGCCCTGTGTGCTCGCTCGATTGAAAACCAGGGCGACAAGCTCTGGTCGGGCATCCATGACCTGATCCAGTTTTCCAGGAACTCGGACGCCCTGCCCTCCTCAGCTCCTTCTGGAAAGCCCACGAATCGTAGATTATTTTGTCTTGAGCGTTTTTACTTGTCTTCGGCATGTCAATGGAGCTCACCGCTTCAGGTTTGCAGCTGGGACACCTTGGTTCTGAGCTCGGTCAGTTCGTCTTCTGCTTGTGAGACGCGGGTCTCCACCTCCGTGATGCGGCCCACTGCATTCCTGAGGTCCTGCCTAATAAGGCCCATGTCCTCACGCACCTCTCCTATTTTGGTCTCCATTGCTAGTTGCGACAACTGGATAGCTAGGAGAATTGCGCTTACTCCGTCCGATGCAGGGGTCCCAGATGGCACGGCGCCCCCCCGTGGGGGGTCGCTCAGGTGGTGTAATGGTACATTTTTTGCTGCCAGACTGGGGGTTGCTTGTTTGCTCTGTCTTTCCCCATTCTGTCTCAGTATGTCTCTGATATCTCCTTATGTTCTATGAGTCCGAGGGAACCGGTCCCCGTCACGGTGTGTTCTTGGGATCTCATCGTCCTGACAGCAGCGGACCAGCAGAGCGGCCGCCCGGCCCGGTACGGTCCCTCAACGCAGGACGTGTGGCATGTGATTGCATGTGTGATGAGCACGACTCCACGGGCCCCCCCCCAGGGCCGGGGGTCACCCGTAAAACCAACTTTTGATAATTTGGTTGGTGATTGGATTCAACGTTGTTGGGTGTCAAACCCCCCCGAGCCCTCGCGGGGAGGTGCTGTGTAGCACTTCTTACCTCCAGTTCACGCATGGCTGTCTCACCGGAGCATCCCCAGGTCCGCTCCCTTTCAGGGCGAGGAGGGTCTCAGGTCTCTGTTCTTCTTTTAGTTCTGAGCCCATGGTATCTATGGCTCCTGGTGTCAGGCGGCTCTCGGGTCTCTCCCGGTCTCGGCCCCTTCGGTTCTCCGATCTTTGGGGTCCCCAACAAGTGGGGACATCCAGGAGTCAGCTAGCACGCCCTTGCGGGTGCGGTAAGGGTCGGCTTTCTTGGTGGATGACGGAGGGGTCCAGAGCGACTGCCATCTTGACGCCCGTGGCCACTCCCTGGGCACAGCACTTTAAGAGCAGAAATACTATTTACAGTAGGAAGGATGAATGTTGGATCGATGTTACTGAATTTAGAAACTGTAATCTGCAGGATACCAAAATATCTCTATACTGAGCTCCCAACGCTCTGAGCTATCTCAACATGCATACTTTTGAGGATTTGGTTGTAGTGGCTTTACATATACACCAGGGAGAGGTGTTCAGTATTGACTGTATCCTGCTGACTGTGTGTTGAGGGCTGTAGCTACGGAGAAGTGGTCTAAAGATGGGACAAAGTGGTCCCATCGATGGCCTGCCATCAGTGCTTATTTGTGCACAAACCTCTGATCAGAAGCCGGTGGCCTGTGGAATTAAACATTGGTGTGCCAAATAGCAAGGATGGTAATCTTCAATCTACTACCAGACACGCCCTGCCAACTTTCTCTTTCTCCGTCTTCTGATCTGTGTGTTTTACCTCTATTGCACTACAGGATCATCTGATGCTGTCATACAAGTGCTGGTGCCCAAAAATAAGTGATGGTGTCCCCCTCACTGGCAAACACCAGCTCAAATTAAGCTCTCTCTACAACTGATCAACACATCAACTCACAGAGTTCATTTGAAGCCCATTACCATCTTGCCAATGCTCTCCGGGATCCTGGAGAAAACTTTTGTAGAGAAGCTTTAATTCTGAGCTACATCATACTTATATACCCAGTGTAATTAGGATTCATGTCCTCATGTAGAACAAAAGTTGGATAGTAACACTCTTGGAACAAATTTTAGTCCATCCGTGACAAAAGTCATCTCTGCCTCCCTGTTATTTTAGACTTATTGATGGCTTTCGATGTTGAAGATCATTGTAAGAAATTTAATTTTTTGGGGTGTGCATCTTCCAACTCAAAGAATAATCACAACCCTTATCAGAGTAAACCCTCAAAGTTACAAAATTAACAGGAGCTAAACACCCGGTAGCTATGGCACAGAGCAAACATACTTAACTTATAGCAATGCGTTAAGTATTTATGCAGTCCTAAAACTATAATAAAGTTGAAAGGCAAAACAAAAAAAATCCCAAGCCAAATTGGAAGAATAGAGTAAAATTTATGTAATAAACACAAACACACCAAAATGACAAAAATTCAATAGGAGAAAACTTGAGATATGAATTTTTCAGGTTATAGCTAGTAGTAGTTCTAAGAAGCATAAAGTGCCAATGATAGTCAACAGTTGCAGTAGACCGGGATCTTGGGGCAATTTGACAAAGACCACAGTGGAGCATGGGTCGGATACACCAACCAGAGTTCACCTTGGTCAAAAAGTTTTACCTTCAGACTTTAGTCCTTGAAGTCCCAATCCACCAGAGGAATACACTAGAGACTCTGAGCCTGATTCACAGAGGGACTTATCACTCATAGGGTCTTATTTATACTTTTTTAGCAATGCGTTTGAGGCATTTTTTGATGCAAAAGTGGCACAAATTCACAAAATTCAATTATATTTTGTAAGTTTGCGCCGCTGTTGCGTAAAAAAATGATGCAAATGCGGTGCTAAAAAGCATAAATCAGGCCCATAGAATCTTAGCTTTCCAGATCTCCGTGTGGAAACTCTGCCCCAAATGGAGAGACTCGGCACTGGTAACTTTAGGAGTCTTAAGACCCTTTGTGAATCAGGCCCTCAAAGAGTGTCAGTCAGAGGCCAATAGCAGGGTCCAAGTCCAGTTTCATTGATCAGCTCAGCAGTTACAGGATAAGCCTCTTGTAGCTTGTTGTATCACTATAGCTTGAACTGGAGGTCAGCCTTATGTTCCTTGAAGTCCACGTCTTTGTCCTGGATACATGAGCGTGCAGGCCCAGCTGCCCTTACGGGCTCCTCTCAGGTCACAGACAACAAGTTTAGGGCCTCATTTATAAGGCCTTTGCACCACCTTTGTGTCATTTGTTTTGATGCAGCGGTGGTGCTAAGCAGTGCTTTACACTGCTCCAGATTTTCAAACTGACGCATTGGGCACAATGTGTCAGTTTGTAAACCCTTCTGTCACATTATACCTGCCCCAGGTATAATGTATGCAAGGTAGGCGTTCCCAGGCAAAAAGCCACGCAGAACTCACACAGTGAAATTTACAACATTTCACTGTATCATTCGGCGACTTTACTATCCAAAATGTAACTGACGCAGGGCTTCCTCACATTGCTGGACTAGTATAATATTTTTTATGCTAGTCCAGCAATCTTTCAGTTTAGCGCCACAGATGCATCAGAATTTCTGACGGATCTACGAAAATGTGTGCCATGGAACCATGGATAGTAAATACAGCCCATCTATGGTGTTGTTAGAGAATCGTTGGGCAGCGCAAGAAATCTGATGCATCAGTTTCTTTAAATGAGGCCCTTAGTTCTCTACTGTCTTTCTTAAGTCCAGGACTGTTCTGAAGTGAGTACCTCAAGGTGTCAAATCTATGCCTGGTGTGAGCTATTGGGTGGGAATGACTCCTAAAAGTTCCCAATGACAAATACATTCTTAGGCTTGGAGTGTGTGTGGGGAATATGTATGGTAATCTAATGTCCTCCTACACCTAACCCTAAAATCCTGTTTGGAGCAGCCGCTGTACCTGCAATAAAACCAGAGATAGAAGCCTGGTAGAACAAAAGTAGGGTTTTTTATCAACCATTCACCGGCTACAAAAGAATTGCTTTGGAATCCTATTTTACTTCATTGCAAGTGTTCTTCCAGTGTATATGAAAAACACAGGAGATCTGTCAAGCAGAATTTGACAATTGAGCAGGATTTGACAATGCAATGTCAAAAAGGATGCTCTCAGCCACCGCCCAATATTCTGTGGGGTTCAGCGGAGTCCCCCTGCTCATTCAGGTCAGCTTACTGTTTACTTCAGGGAAACATTTTACACATCTTTTTCACACTATTCAGATGCTCATTTCTGGCTGGCAGAAGTGGGAGACCAAATGCAAATTTAGCCTCCAGGAACTTCAGGCACGGGAAAGTTACCTTTCTAAACATTATGGCCCTCATTATGACCCTGGCGGACGGCGGTATTTTGGAGAAAAGTACTGCCAACAGGCTGGCGGTACTCTTCCCCAAAATATGACAGTGGCGGTTTGGCTCAAGCCAAACAGCCAATGTACCACTCCGTCCACCAGGGTGGTAACAGCCGCTGGGCTGGAGACTTCCTTACTACCACGAAAACCATGGCGGTAGGCACTATCTGTGCCAGGGAAATTTCTTCCTGTCACTGATAGGGGTCTCCCCTGCTCCCTCCATAGTCCTCCCCACCCTCTCCCTTCTACTCCAGACCCCCCCACAACATACACGCACATTCACGCACCAACATACACACGCATACACACTCATATTCACATTCACCCACACATGCATACATCCATTCACACACACATCCACATCCACACCCACGGACATACATACAAGCACACACACATTCACACAACACAACAGACACGCACACTCACACCCATGCATGCACACAAGCATTCCACATGCTAAACACCTGCATGCACGCACACAGGAACATACACCCACACCCACATCCCCACACACACACACACCACCCCTGCCCCCCTCCCCTGTCGGAGCACCTGACTTACCTGCTTGCAGGGGGTCCTCTGGCAGGAGACAGGATGGGACGCTGCTGCCAGCGGCAGCATCCGCCAGCAGAACACCACCAGGACGTATCATGTGTCATGATACGGTCTGCGGTGGTCTACTGGCGTGGTGCTGCTGCTGGCAGCAGCGCCACCTTACCGCCGTCTGCCGCCATGGCCGCAGCCAGAATTCCGCCAGCCTTCTGGCAGAATTCCGGCTGCGGTCATAATATGGGGGACGGTAGTTAGCCACGGTGACGGTGTTTTGGCGGCCGTCTCCGCGGCGGTAGACGGTCATTACCGCCATTAACATAATGAGGGCCTATATTTCCTTATTGTTTATTAAAAACCCAACTTCAAAATTGAATTGGATTTTAATAATTGTTACAACATAGTTGTTTAATTATTTTTCTATATAGTCCAGTTCCAAAAATACAGTGTTAGGATGTTAATCTGTACTCTGGTTTTCCACATAGGATAGCTAGGCCTGCAAAAGTGAAAAATGGCTTTTGGGTGCTATTCACTACAAGGAGATATTAACATTAAGGCCCTCATTATGACCCTGGCGGACAACGGTATTTTGGAGAAAAGTACTGCCAACAGACTGGCGGTACTCTTCCCCAAAATATGACATTGGCGGTTCGGCTCAAGCCAAACCGCCAATGTACCACTCCGTCTGCCAGGGCGCTAACAGGCGCAAGGCTGGAGAATTCAGTCTCCAGCCAGGTGGCAATCACTGTCCCACCCGCAAGATTATGACCCCGCCTACCTCCATGGTTTTTGTGGCTTCCTTACCGCCACGAAAATCATGGCGGTAGGCACTATCAGTGCCAGGGAATTACTTCCCTGTCACTGATGGGGGTCTCCCCCGTCCCCCTCCCCACAGTCCAAGCCCACCCTCCCCTTGACACTCCAGACCCCCCCACAATATCTACACACATTCATGCACCAACATACACACGTATACACACACTCATACCCACATTCATCCACGCATGGATACATCCATTCACACACACATCCACACCCACTGACATACATAGAAGCACACACGCATTCACACAACACAATATACACTCACACCCATTCATACACATACGCATTCCACATGCCACACACCCGCATGCATGCACACAGAAACATACAACCCCACATACACAACACACCAAGAGGTGCTGCAGTCCACTAGTGACATTTAACTTAAAGGTTCTGCATACATTTTGTATCATTTACCAGGGACTTACATGTAAGTTAAATATACCATCTACAATTATTCCAATTTCATCATGTTGAAAGGAGAAGCACAGACACTTTAATATTGGTTAGAATGGTTAAAGTGCACACAGTTTTACACCCAGCATAAAAAGTCAAGGCAAAAATTAGGGGTTACACCACGTGAAAGATGATCAATGGTCATGTCTACAATCATGTTATTGTGATAACATGTTTACCAGGGGGTAAAAGAACGAAAGTGCAATCTTAGTAAGGATTCCAGTCTAGGTGTCCCACATTTGTCCCATTTATCAACTGGTGAGTATCTACGAAGGTCATTTACTGAAATGAGCTCCATACCTTGCCTGCCAGTCTTATACCACTTACAGACAAATGTATGTCACAGCGGAAGATGCCACAGAGCAAACTGGATGACTCCCAGATAGTCTGATCGGATTCCTGCATTGTTGAGTAGACCATGTACACTTACCCTACATTCCTCAAGGCAAGTTCCTGTATCTTTGTGTTTATTTCTTCGCTGCAGCACACAAAAAGCCTGCATGGACATTGAGGAACTTTGGGGTTGATCGAGAACCCGAGCAGGGCTCTGTGGTCTGAAGAGTCACACCAAGTGAACTCCACCTTTGTTGAGGATAGTTACTGTCTTCTCGCTAGGTTGAGAAATGCTGGCAATAGTAGCAGCATTAGGATACAGATGTAAGAATAGGCATTTTTCCAGTTTCCTTCATGGGGAGAGTAGCATGAGGGACCCTCCTGCTAAAAGGGTTCTGCTAGTCCCATATATTGGGGTCCTTCACTTTTTCCCTGTGAGGCATTCCTCTGAAACCAGAAGTAACCCACAACAAGAATGGGCTCCAGGATCCACAATTTAGTCTGTTAGTCCAGTATATAAATGTAGCATGCATCCCCAGATCAGTGTTCCAGGGTTTTCTCACAAACTGGTGCCTGCAGTAGACTGTGGAAGATTTCTGAGTTCAAATGCTGGTGCCTTTTGCAGCGATCCCCTTCTGAGGTCAGGATCGGACCTGATAAAATCCTGTTAGAAGTGCTTGGGAGAAGGCTCGTAGGCATGAGCTGTCACGGTTGAGAGAGAGCTATTGGTGGTAACCCTATAGTGAGGAGCTACCTAGAAAAGCAATCAAAAGCCCAGCAGCTTAATGGAGAGAAGAAGCTGAGCAGAATCGACTGTACAATGCCAACGCAGGATTGAGAACAACGTTGGGAACCAAATGGCCTGGCCAGAGATGTGGTGAACTGATAGCTGTCTGATCCTGCTGCTTCATTTGTAGCTGAGTATACTTTAGATATGAGACCTACCTTGGGGTACATGCCAAAGTGGAGACACCTCACTGTGACAGGACACAGAAGAATGAACTGCAAGCCCTGGCCCCTCATTGTCCGAGCTCCTAGAGCACAGTAAAAATGTAAATTACTGGGACAGAGTTCTCATTGAGGGCATGGCCGGGTCACTGCTCCTTATACTTGAGACTGCGTTCACCACTGTTGTGTTTGGCTCTGATTATACTAAATGAGACTGCTGGGTTAGGGCGGTAGCAACACCAGGCTGTGGGGGCCCTGAGTCCAAACTTTCCTGGCCAGCTAGCAGTACCTCACCAGCACCTGAAAATGGCAGTCAATTGTGGCAGTCATGCACATGAAATTCTGATTTCTCAGGGATATCATAGTGCAGCAGATCTCATCTTTTTCTCTTGGTTACATTTATCTCACACAGACAAAGACAAACAGAAGCAGAAATGGGTTCAGCGTATTTTATTAAATCAACTACGTTCTAAATAAAATAGCATGTACTGCAATGATTAAGATGATTAAACAGAATAATGGCAATGCGGTGACAAGGAAAGTGAAACACAAGCGTGAGAGCGCTAAGTGTCAGGATTCTTACCTACATGACAAAGGTACTACTAGAGCACAGCAGTGTTAGCCCTAATCCGCCCTTCAGGTTCCCTAGGAAGCCACCATCCCCCATACCTGAATATGATAGTAGTGGAAAGGGCTGTTGCTCTACTGAGAGTCCTCTCTCATGTAAATGGAAAGACACGAAGTCTCAGCAGACAGCTGCAGGGAAGCAACAGCATGCAGTGGCAATTTTCTGGCTGGAACTCTCCCTCTAACATATAGTAAGGCAGTGGGATGTTTTATAATAAAACAGCTGGTGTTCAGAGAAACCTGCCCTAACGTAAGAACACATATGTTTCTCATGAAGTGACAAAGATTGCGGTGTTCCACTTTGTACTACAACATATTGGAGACAGCCTAGAGCAAAGCACAGAACTAGAATGTCTGAGTAAAAGGAATAATAACAGTTTCCGTGCTAAAAGCGTATGAGATAAAGGAAAATAAAACATCACCACAGAAGAGAACTCCTGCTCAGAAAATAAAATGAATTGCTACTAGGCTGAAGCGTACAAGCGGCAGGCTTATGGCTAAAATAACCTGCCCCTAAACGCTACTAAAATAACCTCACAACACCACCATAGCCCAGGGTGCATGTGGACTTTATGGTAACACCAGCCTTCCTTAAGACTTCTGAGTTGACCCTGATGTAGAAAGGAGCTATAGGTCTTGGCTCTTGATCTTTTGGGTACCAGGTTATTAGGCCTGTATGACCTCCCCAGAGGCAGCTCATGGAAAATTCCCTAATCCATAGCTGTACGGATAGGGAGCATAGTGGTTGATATTTGTCCATAGACATAAGTGCTGTCCTCACTTCCAACTCCCGGCAGAGGCCATGGCACACCAGCTTGCAGGCAAACCCAGCGAGTGTGACTGGTACCGAAGGGCGAGACACTGAATTAAGATAAACATACTAGATTAGATCTGAGACTTTTACAGATAGAAGGTACCAGGGCAGGAATTATTCTAAGAGGCAGAATACCAGGATGGGTGGTAGAACTGTCCCTAAGTATTGTGTGGTCAAAGACAACAAATCCAAAGGTGCTCCAGAGCAGTTTAATAAACAAGCGCAAATAAACTGTGGGAGGTGGGACCCATTCACTAGAGGAAGGGAATTCTAGAATTGCAGTGGGGAGTAACAGATATTGTTAGTCCCACACTTTGATTGCCCCTTGTGCCTATAACAAACTACTTTTTCTTTTCAAAGATAAAGCACTGGCTAGGTATTGTTTTATTGTGCTTTGTTGTCATTATTCACAGTCCAGAGTGTCTAACTGCCCACCACTTTCCTAAGAAAGCCTTGGATTTTCTGCTTTTCTACCCAAGTTAATGTGGTTGAAGGGCACAGGTGGTTCTCACTTTAGATCTATTAGCAGGATATGCCCTAGGACATCAAAGTTAAAGGTTTTCATTTGCAACATTTGATGCACAGTTTCCAAACTGTCTATCCAAAGTAGGAGCCTAATTGAAAAACATCTGACTTAGGGCCTGATTTAGATATTTGCGGTAACAGTCCCACCGTCAAGTTTTCAACTGGAAACTGATGAAGCAGAAAATGAAGGTTTTGATTTATTAACGCATAAACGTAGTGCTGATATAATCGTGTGTGTCATTAACCGAATTAATAAAGATTGTACGGGGACAAAATGTGCCCTCAGAGTAGTTTGCCAACATTTATATGCGTGCTTCATATAACGTGGTGTATTAGAATTGCACTAATCCGACATAATCATAAACGTGTGCTACGATTTGCTCATTTGAAATGCCTTAGTTTAGCATTACTTTAGCGGAGGCTTTGGCCTAGTTGCCTGGTCTCACGGTTTAAATGTTCGTATTTTTCCACTGTGCTATTAAACGTGTATTTCTGCTTGAAGCTGTGCTTTTCCACAGAGACTGTTCACATGCTTATCTTAAAGTTGGTGCCAGCATGGCATATTTTCTCCTTAATTCAAGGTCGGCTTGCAGGTGCGGACAATGGAGGCTCTGAGAGTAAGCTAATGGAGAAACAATGTTGCAACTTGCGTACCCATCTCCAAGGATAATGTATGCTTAAGTAAAAGCTTGAGAACTGTCGTTTTTGATTGGTCAATTTGAAGCTAACCTATGAACCCACCAATGGAGACCCTACAGGACTTGAACTGTTGTCTATAAAAACCAGGTGCACGAGAGGGAAGCTCTCTCTATCTTCGGACATCCCGCCATTTTGACTTCGTAGCTACTATGACCCATTTTGCTGCGACGCCATTTTGAGAGATTTTGATGCTTTCTCTAGTCGAGAGAAAGAGACTTTAATGATTCTTGCCCTAGAGACTTTAACTTTGATTTGTCCCTTTGCATGAAGTAGTAGCCTTAACTTGCCGCCGTGAGGCAATTGCCCCGTTCACCCCTGCCCCTTTGTCCCGTCCCATGCTGATCGAGAAACGGTACCTGTGAGACGAAGACTTCATTGATTGCTGATTGGAATTGGTAATTATGAAAGGAAATTGTAAAATTGCATTGTGTTTCTTTTAGGTATCCAATTGCTGATTTTGATAAGGACCCTAGCTAGGAGTTTTCTAAATTGATGTTGCCAAATCGTTTTTTGCATGAAGTCCCACATGCTGATGCTAATTTGAGGTTAGATGAGGATTCCATATGTCGCACGATGCAATTGGAGACCTTGTTATGCTGACTAAATGTACGCAATTAGCCCATTGCAGATTATCGTATTAGTGCTTTGCATTGCCACTATCGAATGCCTCGTGATTCAAATGCTACATAGATTACACTTGTTTCGACGTTATGGACAGCTATTAATGTTCATATATGTTTATCATTTGGTGTTGAGACACATTTATATCGTGCTAGCTTTGTTAATATAGGGAAATAAATTCACTAACTTTGCAATAAACTGGTGTGGTTATTCCTGGCTGAAAGGTCAGGGTTCGCCGAAATGTATTCTGGATTAATTGTTAAGTGTTATGTTGTTCAAGGTGTTGCTTATGTTCGTTATTGATTAACGATATAAAGTGAGTGATCGATTAATAGTACAGAGAGTTCCCACATAGTCAAAAGATTCATCGACCTAGAGAGCGTCCGAACGCAGGTAAATTGTTACCACGTTCCGCTCTATCAGTAGATGGTAGCAGAGGACGGTTTTGTCTTTTGGGACCCTGTATCAGTAGAGTACATGGTGTTGAATTAACGGTTACGCATTTTGAGGCCTCATTCGGGAAGTTGAATTAGATTTTTCTTGAATGAAAATAATTGACAAGATAATGATGGGCTAGGTCCACCGCGACTTTCCCGGGATCTCGGAGCTTGCGAATGGAGAGAAAGGAGATGTGGAAACAGCGTTGGCGGTACTAGTGATGGTATGAGTGAAGTTAGGGTTTTGCGCTTGCACAGCTTATTGCCGCAGAGTGTGTGAAAAGGTTGCGAGGGTTTTCTTTTAAGGATAGCGGAGGTGCGACTCCGAGTGTAGAAGTAGAGAAGTCGTCGAACTTCATAGAGATAGCGGAGGTGCGGCTCCGAGTGTGAGAGTAGGGAAGTCGTCGAACTTCATGTGCGTCTGGCGCTTTGTGCATAAAAAGGTCCACGTGGTTGTTGTTGTTGAGACGGGCCCTGCGAGGTCAAGAGACTCCGGAGTATGTTGATCCATGTTGTGGTCTGGGCGGTTTAGTAGGTTGATCGGGCGTGGTCAACGAGTGGGTACGTGTGTTAGGGAGTGATAGGAACTTCGACTTCGGGCTTTGACGAGATTCTAAGTGCACTAGAACAGATCATTGACAAGTTGAGAGTAGGTCTGCGGGTCAGATTTGCTTGCGAATGTGGGGACTGAGAAAGACGGAATAGCGGCCGAGGCTGGTGAAAGAGATCGAATAGTGGCCGAGGTTAGTGAAAGGTCCCTAAGGTCCTGAAGCGATTATGTTACCCTTCCTGTAGTAAACCGACAGATCTGTTTTGGGTTTTTTGGTAGCTCGCGATACATGCAAAAAGTTGTTACGAGAGGAGCTGAGTGAAGGAGGACTAGCCGCGAGGCTTTGTCAGCCGCAGTGTGTGTGAGTGTGACGTCACTAAGAGCCGCGCTGGGATAGGTTGGTTGGAGAGAAGGGTCGCGCACGGATTGGACGCAGTCCGTGGGACTCGATTGGAAGGGGAAAGGCAGGTGAAGAGTATTCCGGGAATTAAAGTCACCTATTGATTACAAATTTTGTGGAATAAAAGTGACCTATTGATTATAAACTTTGTGAATTAAAAGACGAGAAAATGAAATTCCTTAAAGCATTCAGGAGCGCGATGAAAGGAGAGTCATACATTAAAGCGAGCGTAGGAGAGGAGACGCCGCCCGAGGGTACACCAGCTTACATTGTAATGGAGGAAAAAGGGGTAGCTCTGTGTCTTTGGCTAAAGCAATGGCACAAGTGGACGGAGAAACATGGGAGCGTAGCATTCCCGATACATGGGACATTCAATATAAGGGTCCTAGAGAATTTGAGATTTACGATGTATGACATGAAAGTACCTCCAAGGCCAGCACAGTTTGAGGCCCTAGCAATATGGGAACTCATGGCTAGGCAGCAACAGAAAAACAAGTTTGAAACAAGGATGAGGAAGGTAGAAAAGACACTAGCGGATGCTAGGTGGGATAATGCGCAGAAGGTGTGGAGGTCAGATGTATTGCAGGGAATAAAATTGTTCCCCGCAATTACTAAGGATGAAGAGGAGACAGGTAAGAAAGCTACCTGTAAGACAGACAGGAAGTGTTCCAAGGACAGAGAGGACGAGGAAAAGTTGAGAAAAGAAGAGGAGTTAGAGGATGAGGAATTGATAATGGAGTTGTTGAACGACCGTCCACCACCTTATGCAGAGAATGGACAAGGTCCAAGTACCAGTTCTGCCCCTCCGGCATCGGTACAGAACAGTGAAACGCAGAATCCAGGAGCACCATCGGGATCTAAGGACCCGAGCTTACTGCTCACCCCACAGATACCGCAGGTCAGGAGAATGTATCCAGATGTGCCCGTGTTGAAACCAGCAGAAAATTATCAGCCGCAGATGCCAGGGTACTACAACAGTGATAATAGTGGAGGAATGATTCTAGATCCAACCGTAAGGGGCGTACAGAATGGTTACAACCCAACAATGGCACAAGCTGAATCAACTCAGTTTATGATGCCTCAAAAGCAGATGCAGGGAGGAAATGTTCATGCTCAAATGATGGGGAGTCAGATGGGCATGCCGGCAATGATGGCCCATAATATGGGGATGAACATGCCTCAGAATATGGGAAATGGACAAAATCCAGATCCGATATCACTACCCATTACTGTAGGTCCAGTGGTACCTTTGTATAGTCAGCCTAACTTAGGTATGAGCAGTCAGGGACCAATGCTGCAGAATGGGACAGAAAGAAGGTGCATAGAAAATACTCCAGGGATAACCCCGATAGTGGCTCAGCCAACTGGGTCTGGGTCCTTGATGGAGTTTAGTCCCGTATGCGCTCAATCAACACTGGTGAGGTCGAGCCCCCCATTGATAATACCATTAACATCGCACACTGAAAAGTTGCCGCAACCATCCATGGCAGTCGATGTGAATGCTACACTGATGGGGGTAAATGCGCAACAGCTGACACAATGGTTCAACAGTTTAAATTCCACACAAAGTTCAGACAGTGGGAAAGGAGACGATTACTTGAGCAGGATGAGGCTGAACATGGAAGCACAAGAATTGGTGGAAGGGAATATGGGTGTGAACAGGTTAGAATCCTACACAGAAGAGGAGTTGAGGTATCTATGTCCAAAGATCACAAAAGAAGTAAACAAGGTACATAGGAGTTTGCAGGAAGTAGCAGACAGGAACGGGATTGACATAGGCAAGACGAAACACTTGAGCAGGAGCTATAGGCTGGATTTTGGGACCACAGATTTTGAACACATGAGATCAGCAGGCATGAAGGCACACCTTAGAGAATTGTTGCAGAGCGCCCAAGTGTGGAGGTGTTTAGACAAGTGGGAAAGCAGATGGGTAAAGAGGAAGGATAAGAGGAGGGACAGTGTTACAGAGCATAATGAGAAAAGACCGCAGAGCAGCGAGACCGTAACCATGTTACCCATGAGGGAGACAGCAGGGGGAAAATTAGTACATGTACCATGGCACAGGAGCGATATTCAGTCTTTTACGAATGATTTTCCCAAACTGAGGGAGAAGCCGATCGAATGGTATCAACAGACTGATAGGTTTGTAAAGCTTGCAAAATGTCTCTGGGAAGACCTGAACACTCTATTCGAGATTGTGGTTCCGGCAGATTTGTGGGAGGATTGCAAAAGAGCTGTAGGTTGGCCGACAAGTGAACCAGAGAGAGACAGAGAGACGGGTGCACCATCACCTATGGTGATGTGTCTGTACTATAAGGTGATTGAGCATTTGAAGACGAAGGTTGCCGCGAAAAATGTGGATTGGCAGAAAATTGATCGAACTGCCCAAGAGGCTAAAGAATCGATTCATAGTTACTATGAGAGGTTGTTGAAGGCGTTCAAGAATTACAGTGGCACGGAAGCAATAGAGGCGAAAGATATGCTTCATTTTGTGTTCAGATTTGTGGAAGGGCTGAGACCAGAGATAAGTCAGATGATAAAATCACATTTGATCTGCTGGCAGTCGAAACCGATTGATGAAGTCTTGACTTATGCGAAATACTGTAGCGACGAAATTGAGGTGAAACAGAAAAAGCTGAAAGAGAAGGTGATGATGATGCAGCTTAAGGCGGCTCAGACAGGCTTACAAGGTCTGCAAGGACTGCAAGGGTTGCCAGGGATGCAAGGGTTCCAACAGCAGGTACCGCAACAGCAGCCGCAGTTGCAGGGAGGCATGGTGTTTCAGCAACAGCAGCCGCAGTTGCAAGGAAATGGCGTTTCAGCCACAGGGCAGAGGCAGAGGCAGAGGAGGTTTTGTGAATAATGGTCCGGATTTGAACACTGTTGTGACAGGTGTGCAGGCAATGAAGAAAGTGATGCCGTGTCACGCGTGCGGAAACGTAGGTCATTGGAAACGCGAGTGCCCAATGGTGGTGCAGGAAGGTGCAGGTGCAGGTGTAGGTGTTGGTCAGCAAAACAATGATGTCAATGCATTTCAGACAATGAGAGGACCGAAAATGAGAGGTCCAAACCCAAACTTTCAGACTATAAATCAATTGCAGGGATTACAACCTATGCAGCCGCAGCAGATGCAGATGCCCCGTGTGCAGATGACGCAAATGCAGCCGATGCAACAGCAGTTACCTATGATACCTAATCAGCAAATGCAAATACCTTTGGCACCAATGAGTCAGCAGCAAATGATGGTTCCTCCACAGGTAACGGGTCAGGTAATGAGCACAAACGGCACAGTACAACAGTTCCCATTACACAGTGAGAGTGGAATAAACAATGTATGGGAGAGTGAAAGCTCAGAAGAGGAAGGAGATTGTGTGCTTGCGGCATCTCTAGAAGTTGATCAAAGGGGTCCGTACGTAGAGGGAAGAGTAATGGGTCATCGCGTCTCATTTCTGGTTGACACGGGAGCCACACGTTCAACTGTTAAGAGCAGTGAAGTACCAAATTTGCCACTCTCAGGGAGGACAGTTCAAGTGGTGGGAGTAGCAAACAGGCATCTGACGAACCCAATAACAGATCCGATACCAGTCAACATTGGTAACTATCAAGGGGTACATCAGTTTGTAGTATGTGACTCAAGCCCGATTGCACTGTTAGGAAGAGACCTATTGTGCAAGTTGGGTTGTTCGATAATGTGCTCGAACGAGGGAATAACAATACAGACGAGCAGTGATGGGGAAGAAGAGGGCAGTGTAGAGGGTGATGAGATAGAAACAGTTGACGAAGAGTATCCTCTGATTTGTCTCTTACCAATGATAACTGAAGAAGATATCCCAGCAGAATTACGGGAAACAGTCGGAAAGGAAGTGTGGGACATGACAGGGAAAGAGGTGGGATTGATGAAAGGAGTAGAACCAGTAAAAGTGATGGTAAAGCCCAATGCGATCTTTCCCCAGACCCCACAATACCACATGCCACAAGATACCCTCATGAAAGTTGCCCAACTTATCGACGAATTCGTGAAGCAGGGAGTACTGAAAGAAGTATTGAGCAGCCCATGTAATTCACCGATAATGGGACTAATGAAGCCAAGTGGGAAAGTCCGACTTGTACAAGATTTGAGAAAAATAAATGACATCATAATCAAGTGCTGCCCTGTCGTACCGAATCCGGCTGTGATAATGTTTCAGATCCCTTGCGAAGCTGAGTGGTTCTCAGTCATCGATTTGTCACAAGCATTCTTTTCTGTGCCTCTTCATGAGGATAGCCAATTCCTCTTTTGTTTCAAATTCCTAGACAGAGTATATAGTTGGTGTCGAATTCCTCAAGGGTTCTCTGAGTCACCGTCGATATTCAATCAAGTCCTAAAGAAAGATTTGGAAGAGTTAGAGTTGCCATTTGAGTCAACCCTAGTACAGTACATTGATGACTTACTGGTTGCATCAAAGACAGAAAGTGGCTGCACAGCCGATACCATTGCTCTGTTGAACCATTTGGGAGGGAATGGACACAAGGGGCCATATTTATACTCCGTTTGCGCCGAAATTGCGTCGTTTTTTTTGACGCAATTTCGACGCAAAACTAACGCCAACTAACGCCATATTTATACTATGGCGTTAGAGGCGAATAGCGCCAAAGTTCCCGGAATGTGCGTCATTTTTTAGCGTGAACCCCTTCCTTGCGTTAATGATATGCAAGGGAGGCGTTCCCGTCTAAAAAATGACTCCCAGGCCTTTACGTGGTATTTATACTCCCGGGCAAAAGAGACGCCCGGGAGTTGGCGTGGCAAAAAACGGCGCATTTGCGCCACTTTTTAACGCCTGCTCAGGGCAGGCGTTAAGGGGCCTGTGGGCTCAAAATGAGCCCACAGGTGCCCTCCCATGCCCCCAGGGACCCCCCCTGCCACCCTTGCCCACCCCAGGAGGACCCCCAAGGATGGAGGGACCCACCCCAGGGACATTCAGGTAAGTTCAGGTAAGTTTTATTTTTTATTTTTTATATTTTATTTTGGTGGCATAGGGGGGCCTTATTTGTGCCCCCCTACATGCCACTATGCCCAATGACCATGCCCAGGGGACAGAAGTCCCCTGGGCATGGCCATTGGGCAAGGGGGCATGACTCCTATCTTTCCAATGATAGGAGTCATGTTGATGGGGGATGGGCGTCGTTAAAAAATGGCGCAAGTCGGGTTAAGACGATTTTTTCGACGTAACCTGACTTGCCCCATTTTAAGACGCCCATGCGCCATTTTCCCCCTACGCCGGCGCTGTCTGGTCTACGTGGTTTCTTCCCACGCAAACCAGGCAGCGCCGGTCTGATTGCGCCGTCTAACGCCATTCCATAAATACGGCGCCCGCATGGCGCTTCAGAATGGCGTTAGACGGCGCAAAACTTTTTGACGCTAAACTGCGTTAGCGCAGTTTAGCGTCAAAAAGTATAAATATGGGCCCAGGTGTCCCCTTCCAAATTACAGTTCTGTCAGAAGAAAGTGAAATACTTGGGTCACCAGATAGAGAAAGGGTCACGGAAAATAATGAAGGAAAGAATTGCCAGTGTACTTCAAATGAGTCCGCCAAAAACAAGGAAGGAGGTGAGGAAGTTTTTGGGAATGGTGGGATATTGTCGCCAGTGGATCCCCAACTTTTCGTCTCTAGCGAAGCCCCTACTGAAATTGACCCAAAAGGATGCTTTGGATGAAATTGAGCTGAGAGGAGACGAGATGGATGCCTTTGTTGAACTGAAAGAATGCATGTGCAGGGCTCCAGCTTTAGGTATGCCTGACTACACGAAGCCTTTCACATTGTTTTGCCATGAACGTGATGCATGTTCTTTGTCTGTCTTGACACAAGCCTATGGTGGCGTAAACAGACCAGTAGCGTATTTTTCAGCTACTCTGGATCCGGTCGCAGCAGCACTCCCAGGGTGTTTGCGCGCCGTAGCAGCAGTTGGTATCAGCCTCACTCAGAGTGAAGGAATAGTGATGGGACACCCAGTAACAGTCATGGTCCCTCACTCAGTTGAGATACTTTTGACCCGCTCCCGAACGCAGCACTTGACTGGAGCAAGACTCACAAGGTATGAAACGACTATTCTGGGCTCACCGAATGTGCAGCTGAAAAGGTGCACTACGTTGAATCCAGCTACCTTGCTTCCTGGAGAAAATGCTGAGATTGAGAATGCTGAAGACGTCGAGCATGACTGCCTTCAGGTGACTGAATTTTGCACAAAACCCCGACCAGACATCAAGGATACAAAACTTGATGTAAATGACCAAATTCTGTTTGTTGATGGTTCATGTCTAAGAGATGGGGTGGGAATTTTGAAAGCAGGATATGCTGTATGTACTGTGACAGGGGTCTTGGAAGCGGGATGGATCCAAGGAGTCTATTCTGCACAAGTAGCAGAACTTGTAGCCCTTACTAGAGCATGTCAATTGTCTGCATTGATGAAAGTCACCATTTACACTGATAGCCAATACGGGTTTGGGATTGTGCATGACTTTGGACAACTGTGGTCACAGAGAGGTTTCCTGACTTCTTCAGGATCCCCAGTGAAAAATGGGGAGAGAATAAGGGAGTTGTTACATGCCATTCAAGTGCCAGCTGAAGTTGCAGTGGTAAAATGCAGTGCTCACACGAAAGGACAGGATTATGTGTCTCTGGGAAATGCCTATGCAGATCAAGTCGCAAGATTTTGTGCCTTGAACTGTATATTGTTAAGGGATGATTGGAATACAATAAGTGAACCAGAACTCGAACCAGCTGAAGCATTTGCCTTGAAGGTCGTAGATACAATAGAAGAACTAAAAGCACTACAGAATAATGTCAGGGAGGATGAAAGAGATTCCTGGATTAAATCACAATGTATAAAGAGACAAGACGAGCTATGGGTTTCACATGAGGGAAAATTTGTTCTGCCAAATAGTCTCTTATCACAGCTTGCGCGGTTCTATCATGGGCAAGCTCACCTAGGGAGAGATGCCATGATAAGATTATTCAAAACTGATTGGTTTAACCTCAGATTTCGTCAAGCTGCAGAAGCAGTTTGCCATCGATGTGTCACTTGCCAACAGATGAACCCAGGAAAGGGAACAGTTGTGAACGCGAGCCACATTGGTAGGGCAAGCGGTCCTTTTAGTCGTATGCAGATGGACTTCATTGAGATGCCTGTACATGGAGGTTTAAGATATGTGTTGGTGATTGTGTGCATTTTTAGTCATTGGATTGAGGCATACCCCACACGTAGAAATGACAGTCTTACTGTTGCCAAGCTATTATTGAGGGAGTTAATACCACGTTTCGGATTCCCGATCTCTTTAGAATCAGATAGGGGAAGTCACTTCAACAACGAGGTGATGAAGTTACTTTGCGAAGCACTGAACATTGAGCAAAAGCTGCACTGTAGCTATCGCCCTGAAGCATCAGGACTGGTGGAGCAGATGAATGGTACGCTGAAATCGAGAATGGCAAAAATATGTGCATCAACAAATTTGAAATGGCCTGACGCATTGCTAATGTCAATGAGAAACACTCCGGATAGAAAAACTGGATTGTCTCCGCACGAAATTCTCATGGGCAGGGCTATGAGACTTCCTGCAGTTCCCGCAAACATGCTTTTGAATATTACAGATGATATGGTGTTAGACTACTGCAAAGGTCTGGCTGACGTGGTTCGCTCTTTCTCTCACCAGGTGGAAGCGACCACCTTGCCACCGATCCAAGGTCCAGGACACGCCCTGAAAGCAGGTGACTGGGTCGTGATAAAGAAGCACGTGAGGAAGTCGTGTCTGGAAACCCGCTGGAAAGGCCCTTTCCAAGTGATCCTGACGACAACTACCGCTGTGAAGTGCGCGGGGGTTCCCAACTGGATTCACGCCAGTCATACAAAGAAGGTGCTGTGTCCCACAGATGAGGAAGTTGAAGCGCTGAAACTACCAGTGCCTGATAAAACGGTACCAAGTGCTGGGACAGAACAAAAGCGAACTGAAAGCGAACAAGCAACAGCAGGAGAAAAAGAGATATTATTGGAGAACGAAGAGTCCGACTCACTTGGGGAAGACCAAGGAGAAAGTTCAGACAACGACGACGAAGCTGCAGGTGACAAAGAGCCTGAAGCAGCTGAAGGTGACAAGGAACCTGAAGCAGCTGAAAGTGATACAGAGCCTGAAGAAAGTAACGGTGACGAAGGGCTCGAAGAGAGTGAGAAGGCAGGAGAGCCTGAGCAGAAGGGGGCTTTCCCAGAAACAGACGATACAGAAGAAGAGAAGGAAAACGTGACTGATTCCCCTGAAGGTGGGGACAAAGAAGAGCAGAACGAAAGAGCTCAAACATCTACAGAAAGGATCGCAGGTCCATCAAACGGACATGGTGCAAAAAGAAGACTAAGTATCTCACCGATAAAAGAAAAGGGTAAAGAAGGTTTGAACGAAGGAGGAAGGCCGAAAGTAAAAGAGAAAAGAAAGGAAGTGACTGTCGTGGAACAATCGTCAAGTGCGGAAAAGGACTTGGCGAAGGAGGAGAGTGCCAGCGAAGCAGAATCAAAGAGAGAAGCAAAATTGAAGAGGAAAAGGATACCAAACAAGAGGTATTCCGGTCCTGAAGTGGCATATGCGGTAAATGATGATTGGACTGATGAGTTTGTATCTCTAAGCATCGAGAACGAAGAAGAAGAAGAGATACCAATAGAAAAGAAAAGTTTCATAGACTCTGTTGATTGAAAAGGTAGTGAATGGTATTGCTTGCTGCAATCTAACGTGAGACAAACAACCAGCTGAGACATTGCTAAACCGAATTGAGACAAATGCTGCTAACCGATAAGTGACTGGCCTTTTGAAGAAAACGGTGTGAACATTGTGCTCATTCAAGCTTTGTAACTGAATTGCTAAGTAGTTTCATTTATAGGTGCTTCTAGCTCTCTGATTCTATACAGATCATGCCTGGGTACGCTATGCAAAACAATAGAAAGAAGTATTGTAAATACGTTTGTATAGGCTTGGTACTAACATGTGTACTAATAATAATGGCAATTGTGTTTGGAATGCATGGAAAGGGTGAGAATGAGACTATTGCTGCTTCTACTATTGTTCCTGTTACTGTCACTGAACTAACACCATTGAAAAGACTAGCAATGGATGAGAGGCTCTTGCATGATAAGAAAGAGCTTTCGTATAACGTTTTCTATCGCTTACTAACAGAGTATGTTGAGACTATGGATGCGAAAGATTGTTATGTGTGTACCCAGATACCGACATCAGTAAAGGAAGGGGTGACTTATCACCACATGCCTCTTACATACGGGATTACATGTAGTATAGTAATGTCTAGGTTTTATGGTCAAGCTAACATACATTATTTTTTCTCAAATTATGATGTTACCTTTGCTTATGTTCCTATAATAGCGCAGCTAAGCGAGACTGCAAAATATTGGGATTACAAAATTATGAGGGATTTTTTCGAGCCAATGCAACCTTTTGAAACGGCTCATGCTCATAGGGAGAACCTTACTTGCTCCGTCTCTGCTGTAGAAATAAGCTTTTTAGATCGCACAGATGACAGAAGCGCTCAAATGAAGGCGAAATTAGAAAAAGAACTACATAAGAGGACTTCAGTAGATAACTATGACTTTGCTGCTATAAAGACACAAGGGAAAATTGCTTTAGATGCTTGGCATGTAGGGAAATTTTGTATATATCGAGGTGAATCTTACTATGACAATATTTTTGTAGGAGCGAGTGAATGCAAACATACGTTTATTTTTAAGGCCAAATGGACATTCATGATGGACGGACTTGACCCTGTCATTCCAGGGGTGTATTACATTTGTGGGCATAATGCCTATTATCGTCTTCCAAAGGGATGGTGGGGAAGATGTTATTTGGGTATAGTGTTTCCAAAGGTTTATCAACTAGATGACATATCGATGATTGAAAAGACACCTGGATCCCATCGTATCCAGAAAAGAGAGACCGCAGCTGCTGTGGTAGGCGATATATTTGGAGCCATGATTCCTTCATTGGGAGTTGTGTTGAATTCCATCAAAATAAGAAAGTTGTCTACTATAGTGGATAACATGTTGACAAAGTTTTCAGGTGCTATAATCCTGATGGATGCTGAACTTGCAGCGGAAAGAGCTATGACTCTTCAAAATAGGCTTGCTTTAGACATTCTTTTAGCAAAGGATGGAGGCGTTTGCAAAATGATTGGTGCACGTCACTGCTGCACCTATATACCTGATAATAGTGTGAAAATTAAAACTATGCTTGCTAATCTAACAAAAGAAAGTGCAGATTTGAAAGAACTGAAAAAACCAGGAGTGTGGGAAAAGGTTGGAAAGGGACTTGCTTCAGTGGGACATTGGATTGGGGGAATTTGGAATGGAATATTATTGAAAATAATAGAAGGAATATTAATAGTAATAATTTGTGTATTTGGAATTTGGGGAATAAAAAGGGGAATAATAATGATTATGGAAAGAATTAAAAGAAGAAAGGAGGAGAAAATAATGAAAAGAATGGCAGAAGAATACAAAGCGCAAACTAGGGGAACTAAAAGGAAAAGGGAGCTGACAGAATTTTAATGGGATAAAATTTGTGGGCTAAATTTGTGTGATGACAAGTAGTCATCAGAGGAGGGATTGATGAAGCAGAAAATGAAGGTTTTGATTTATTAACGCATAAACGTAGTGCTGATATAATCGTGTGTGTCATTAACCGAATTAATAAAGATTGTACGGGGACAAAATGTGCCCTCAGAGTAGTTTGCCAACACTTATATGCGTGCTTCATATAACGTGGTGTATTAGAATTGCACTGATCCGACATAATCATAAACGTGTGCTACGATTTGCTCATTTGAAATGCCTTAGCTTAGCATTACTTTAGCGGAGGCTTTGGCCTAGTTGCCTGGTCTCACGGTTTAAATGTTCGTATTTTTCCACTGTGCTATTAAACGTGTATTTCAGCTTGAAGCTGTGCTTTTCCACAGAGACTGTTCACATGCTTATCTTAAAGTTGGTGCCAGCATGGCATATTTTCTCCTTAATTCAAGGTCGGCTTGCAGGTGCGGACAATGGAGGCTCTGAGAGTAAGCTAATGGAGAAACAATGTTGCAACTTGCGTACCCATCTCCAAGGATAATGTATGCTTAAGTAAAAGCTTGAGAACTGTCGTTTTTGATTGGTCAATTTGAAGCTAACCTATGAACCCACCAATGGAGACCCTACAGGACTTGAACTGTTGTCTATAAAAACCAGGTGCACGAGAGGGAAGCTCTCTCTATCTTCGGACATCCCGCCATTTCTACTATGACCCATTTTGCTGCGACGCCATTTTGAGAGATTTTGATGCTTTCTCTAGTCGAGAGAAAGAGACTTTAATGATTCTTGCCCTAGAGACTTTAACTTTGATTTGTCCCTTTGCATGAAGTAGTAGCCTTAACTTGCCGCCGTGAGGCAATTGCCCCGTTCACCCCTGCCCCTTTGTCCCGTCCCATGCTGATCGAGAAACGGTACCTGTGAGACGAAGACTTCATTGATTGCTGATTGGAATTGGTAATTATGAAAGGAAATTGTAAAATTGCATTGTGTTTCTTTTAGGTATCCAACTGCTGATTTTGATAAGGACCCTAGCTAGGAGTTTTCTAAATTGATGTTGCCAAATCGTTTTTTGCATGAAGTCCCACATGCTGATGCTAATTTGAGGTTAGATGAGGATTCCATATGTCGCACGATGCAATTGGAGACCTTGTTATGCTGACTAAATGTACGCAATTAGCCCATTGCAGATTATCGTATTAGTGCTTTGCATTGCCACTATCGAATGCCTCGTGATTCAAATGCTACATAGATTACACTTGTTTCGACGTTATGGACAGCTATTAATGTTCATATATGTTTATCATTTGGTGTTGAGACACATTTATATCGTGCTAGCTTTGTTAATATAGGGAAATAAATTCACTAACTTTGCAATAAACTGGTGTGGTTATTCCTGGCTGAAAGGTCAGGGTTCGCCGAAATGTATTCTGGATTAATTGTTAAGTGTTATGTTGTTCAAGGTGTTGCTTATGTTCGTTATTGATTAACGATATAAAGTGAGTGATCGATTAATAGTACAGAGAGTTCCCACATAGTCAAAAGATTCATCGACCTAGAGAGCGTCCGAACGCAGGTAAATTGTTACCACGTTCCGCTCTATCAAAACCTATCGGCCGATGTTGGCGGTCCCATAGACGAAAGCCTGCATTTGAATGGCCGTCTCTGCCACGAAATACCACCTGCGTCAATGGCGGGAGAGGGAAAAGGGGATGCCAGCGGGACCCCTGCCACCAATACCGCCGTGCAGATTTGGAAGTGCCTTACAGCCAAGAGAAAAGTTGTGGTCTGACCTCCATGTCTGAGTTGGTGGATTGGGGGGAAATGGTGAAAACTCACCTATTGTCTTCATTCCACCCGCGTCTTCAACTGGACACGACTGGTCAACACCTGAACTGTACCTGTCATGTTGTACTGCGAGTTGTGTGTGTGAGTCAGTACATGTATGTGTGTATGCAAAGTGAGTGGCTGGGTGAGGGGGATGGAGCTGGAGTGGGTTCTGTTGTTGTGTCAGTATGTGTGCCACCTGCATATGGCTGTTATGTTGTGTATATTGTGTTGTGTTGCTGCGTGCAACATTCAGGTGAGTTGTTGTCATTTCATGATGTGTGTAGTTGTGCTTGTGTGTAAGTGTGTTTGTGTGGATGAGTGTGTAGTTGGGTTGGTTGTTGTGGTTGTGTCATTGTGGGTGCAGTGTCAATAGTGAATGTATGTTGTGTCATAGATGCTGTCAATGTTTGTTTGCAGCATATACAGGTTGTGGTGGAATGGCAATGGATAATGGTGTGTATATGGTGTGTTGTATCATGTGTTCTGCAGTGGCACATATATGGCAAAGGTAAAATGTGTGTGTTTGTGTAACTTACCTCTATTCTACAGCCACTGCCGTTGTCTGCTGTCTATTGGGTCCCAGAATGTCCTCCCTCTGTCGGTGAACCACCACCTGGCACCGCTTGCAGAGCTGTAACATCTAAATATGGTGGATGGAACACTTTTGACTTGATGGACTTCTCAGGTCCACTGCTGACATGGCTTGGAGGTGCAGCTGCCAAGATCTAAAACAGGCCCTTAGTCTGGAAGTATTATTCATACACAAAGCCATAGGTGCCACTGGAACATATCTGTGAGCCTTGACCTACTTAGGTCGAAGAATACCATATTAGAGCCCTGGAACCATGTTTACAGATATCCTGATACAACCACATCCCCCTCTCCATTGACCCCACTGATGCACAAACCTGACTTAATGTTCTAGATACTCAATGCATGTTTCAAGATAAGAAAGTGATGGAACCCCATGACGTGCAGAAAGCTAAATAAAAAATAGTTCGCTCACGTTAGAACTGGAAGAATACAGGTCAATCATACGGAAACATTATGAAGAAGAAATGCTCCACAAGTGGGACAAGCACAAGACTATGAAGGAAAACCATTGAAGAAGGAGTAGGTAAAAAAGATAGACAACAAAGCTAGCTAACCCCGAGCAAGGTGCTAACCCAAAGTTAATTTCCTTCCTTCCTTGTAATACACAAGGAAATGTTTCAACTGTGCCCAAATTTTGTCCTCTGAAGAGGGCCTAGATTTTGTTTTCAGTCGGTAATCATCTGCACAGTCAATGCCCTCTAAATGAAAGCCATGGGCACCTTGGTCCTAAGAAATACTACTTGCTCCCTTGATGTAACTTTCGAAATATGTCACAATTTTAGCACTGGAAACCCTGACCTTAATATAGGAACATGGGTTGTATTAGAAATGGAAGTCCTCTGTTTCCAACAGGACTTCTCTGCATTTGCAGTTGGTTGCACAGATTTGCAGAACTAATTCAATCTCATAAATATCAGTGAGATAAGACTGTGACCCACCTCTTTGCACTGTGTGGTATTGAACTGCCTAGATTTCATCAAATCCACTTTGCTCCATGCAGCCTTTCCAGCCCAAGTCATCAACTCTATTCTCTCATATAGCTCACTTATGTCCCAATTGTATGGAGGACCACGCTGGTTCTAGCAAGATTATTAATCATTGTACCATTTTATATTGTTCTTTCTTTAAATTAATTGCAGTAACTATTTTATGTACGGCATACGGTATATTTCCTTTAGTAGGTGCCATGTCAAACAGGGGCATTTATAATATACAGTCCTGAAAAAAAATGAGCGCTCTTGTATGGCTTATTTTAAATAACGCAACTAAGCTCAAAAGCCAGATGTACAAAGGTATTAGCAGTTGCAAACCCCATGTTTCTGTAAATCAAAGGTTTTGCAATCAGTAAAGACCCTTTTCTAAGGTGCTAAATTCATCTACATATTAGTGAAAAGATCTTCGAATGGTATTAGAAATTATTAGCGATTCACAGTTTGGATGGGGCATGTTTTGGGGTGTCTTCCAAATTGCATCTCGGTAACCTATGTATCAAAGGCTTGCAACTATAATTCTGGCTACAAACCATTAACCAGGTTAAGCTGGGGTAGTAATTGATTCAAGAAGCGAAGGTGTACCTTTTGCCTCATATTCATGGTTGCAGTTTTAGGGGGATTAGGCAGTGGTGAGGGGAACACTGCCTGCTCACACTGGAGTTTTTCAAAATGGAAAACTTAGACCTGACAGCCTTAGGGTGGTCTTCCCACAAACAGTTTGCCTGCATGCCTCTGTTTTTTGCCTGAATTTGTTTTTGTTGGCTTAGGACTCGGTGCACTTTACCACTGCTAACCAGTGCTAAAATGCTTGTGCTAACTCCCCTAAACACGGTTTGATTGTTATATACCTAGCTGGCCTACTTAGTTTACTTATAAGTCCCTAGTAAAGTGTACTACATGTGCCCATTTCCTGTGAATAAAAAGCTACTGGTAGATGTGCAGCACTAATTGTGCCACCCACTTAGGTGGCCATTTAAAACATGTCCCAAGCCTGCCATTGCAACCTGAATGCAGTGTTACTCTGCCATGTGGAGTTGGCATTTAAAACCCCTTGCCAAGCCTTACACTCCCGTTTTATTACATTCAAGTCACCCCTAAGTTAGGCCCTAGGTAGCCCATAGAGCAGGGTGCTGTGTAGTTAAAAGGAAATACATGTACTTTTAAGTTTTATATGTCCTGGTAGTGGAAAACTCCCAAATTCATTTTTCACTACTGTGAGACCTACCTCTTTCATAGGATAACATTGGTGATTCCTTTTACATTTCATGAACTATACTTCCTGATTGGGTGGAGGTAGATCTGTCATGTTTAGTACCTATGGAATTGTAAAGATAAATCCTCTTTAATGGTAACGTTGGATTTATTGTTACAATTTTGAAAACAGCCACTTTTAGAAAGTTGGCATTTTCCTGTGCCTAACCCTTTTTGCCTTCAGCCTGTCTCAAACACACTCCTGGGGTGGGTGACAACTGAGCTTTGTGCATTCCCTCTAGAAAGGTGCACATAAAGGGATTTAGGTGTGAATTGATGGGCCATCCACATTCTGATGGGCCATCCTGGGCAGGATAGGAAAGGAGGAGCTGGCCACAACCTCCCACTTACACCTTAATAGACTGGTCCTGTCCCCACACAAAGAACTGCTGGAACCCCTGTAGTGAGTCTAGAGCCAGGGAAGGAAGAGAGGCCCTCCGTGTACTTCAAAGGTCTTTTTTTTAAGTCTCTCCCACTTCAAATGTACCACTAGTTATAAGAACTTGACCTCAAAGCCCACCAACTCAATACACTTCTGGACCTGTGAATATTCTGCCCGGAAGAAGGACTGCTGTGATCTTACAGGACTGCCACTCTGCTGGACTGCTGCTCTGAACAAACTCCTTTCTCGATGTGCTGACCTGCTACCCTCAGTTGCCTCGATGAGAACGACTGGAGCCACATTACTTGAATCCAGCACCCATACTGACTCCGAGGGCTAACTGGCTGGCCTAATGTTTTCTGAAGTCTCAGAGACATAAAAGACTTTTAACTCACCTACTACAGAACCTGGACTCTGCCATCTGTGAGTCTGCCCTGCCAAGTGGTGCCAACCCAGTCCTGAATCCACTTATCGCTGTTGAAGCAAGGACTCAGAACCGGAGCATCTCTTCCACTGTGGCTGCATTGCTGCTATTGCAAGGATTGACTTTGGTGCATCACTGACTGCGCAGCACATTCATGCATCACCATGTGGCTCAGAACTGACGCATCGCCTTCCTTTGTGTACTGACAACAATGAAACTAAGGTACTTTCCAGCTGGCCAAGTCTCCTCCCTCTATCTGACCCATCCTCCATCACTGTCGGCCTGAACTTCTGACTTTGTCCCAGCCCACTGCGACCAGATATACCCGGTGGGTGATTTAAAAAATTCAAACATCCGGTTCTATTAATTGGATTTTTGTCATTTTGGTCTAGTTTTATGTATTAAGTTAAGCTCTATTTTTCTCACCAGGTTTAGTATATTTTTGAGTGGTGTTTTCACTGTTTTACTATTTGACGTGTGGCACAAGCAACTTTACACATTGCCTTTTAAGTTAAGCCTGACTGGTCCTTGCAAAGCGCACAGGATAATATAGGGTATGTTTTTGACTTTCCCTGACTAGGATAGTGGTTCCTGCTTTGACAGGGTACATACCTATGCCAACTAGAAACCCAATTTCTAACAAAAAACTTTTTTTAAAGCAACCCTGTTTACTTTAAGGAACACTACCTATTGAAAAAAAATACATTTTGTTTTGAAATATTTTCACAGAGATGGTGATCTGATGTTCATTGTAGACCACCATCCCTATGAGGTTAGCCAATGGAAGGCAGTCACAATTTGCGACATGCCTAATGATTACTTGGCATGTTGTTCTATGGCACCTTCTGATTCCTTATTTGGCTTACATAGGTTAGTTTGTGAAATAAATTATTGGTATATAAAAAAGGGTGTTCACTTTGCGACCAGTACAATAATACACCTGGCCCTAGATTGCCACCAAAGACACATATGTCCCATCTTCCTTGCTAACATAATCCCCCACTTTCCCGTCTTTGTCTTCTCCCACTCTTGTTATCACTTTAGAGGCAACTTGTAGGTCTGGTGTTAATAACTAGTCATATGATAAAGGGGATATTAGAGATTTTCTCCTTCAATGTATCCTCCCACTTAAATTTATTATAGAAATAAGGTTATTAGTGTCTAATACATTTTCTATCCCTTCTTTTTTTCTGACATCATGCTTTGCCTGGGCAAATTTAAATTGCATTAAAACCTCTGTTTTACTGCTCATCCATAACAAATGTATTGCTGTCCATGTCCATTTATGTTTCATGATTACACAAGGCTCAAGTTTTCCTAAAGGAAATGTGATTTGTCTAATATAGGTCATATCCTGCTGTGTTTCCATGCAATTAGACATGCCTACACTTCCACTCAGAGAGTTCTGGGTGCAGCTTGATGAATGACGACTAGCGTGGGCTAGTTTCTGTTTGCCTTTGCATAGCGGTTGTTTCAAGTCCTCTCCGGAGACCCAGATGCAGACGAGACACTGCCATTAATGTTCATTTATAGTACGCAGTGGCAGATCATTGTTCCTGAGCACATCTGGCACATGTTTTTTTTTTTCATTTCACAAATATTATAGATGACTTAAAGGAAGACTTATAAGATTATAAATTTTGGGACAGACCCCAGATTTATCAAGATTGGTAACTACGGTATATTTGTCCTGATGAAACCCCGGATGAAAAATCCACTTAGGGGTCCAAGCATTGACTGTTTATTGGTCTACCTAGATCAGTCAATGTTGGATACTGCACTTAAATGATCTTAGCATTGTGTTTCTAACATTTCTCATCCAAGGGTTGGCCCTTATTTTGTACATATTGTAAATACATTTTCATGTTTCTATCTGTTTTTCATTTATTTGTTAGGGCTCACTGATTTTCACTTTACGCTGCTCTGTCACTTGGGGGGCACCTTTGGTTTATCTGATCAGTCTCTTGCAATCTTTGATTATAATACAATATTGAATGTTTATGATTTCAGTTGTACATTTCTTTGGGTGTACAAGTGATTGCCATAATTATATTTGGTGTTTGAAACCCATGACCAAAAGATGTTTGTCTGCAAAACTAAGAGTTTGGTAGAACACTTTGTTTTTTTTGTTTTTTATTACCCTTGTTCTAGAGATTACAGGCTGCCCCATTTTTTGGCTACACTTCCACTCATATCATATTCCCCTTTCATTACATTATCTTGTTGATATATATTTTTTACATTTGCCTAAAGGCCTTATTATTAGGGGCAAGAGGATTCTTTGCAAAAGATCTTCTCAAATTTAGCCTTAATATCCAAAATTCCAGATTCTTTGTGTGTGCATGGTAGATTGGCCAGGAAGGTGCGTGAAGGAAGAGATAAAATTAACTAAAAGATCCACATAAACACACTTTTATGCATAGGGGGCCTTTGCTAAGGTTTACAACAGTAGCTACCTTTGGAAAATGACTTTCCATGAAATCAAACCTGAGTCAACATGTTTTCCCTGTTATTTTCCCTAATTCGATCAGTGGCAATTCATTAGGAAAGGTAGTCCAGCACAGCTTGCCACATCTTTTAAAGCTAGGTGTAGTTCTGTATCCTGGTCATGTCTGAGGGGCAGTAGTGTCACACCAGCATGTTCCCTGATCACTCTGTGAAGCCAGGTAATCAACCTCTTCCCATGCCCAATTGTGTGGAGTGTTTGTAGCGTAGCATGTATGAGGGGTTTTGTGAATGATCCCTAGCAGGACAATTGCAATATGTGGTTGATCTGGCTGTGTGTAAGAAATTCACCTGCCAGTAAGTCGATTTGCTCTGTCAAGGTCTGGAAGTCTTTCACTGCTCCTTCCTCAAACACTTACTGTGGTCAGCCCCTCTCAATTCCAGGGAATTAATTATTTGCAGAGGAAATACTATCACATGGGGAGGTCTAACAGTGGGATTGGGGATGCTTAGACAGCTGTGGAACGGTATACCATAGGATGTTATGCAGACAGGGGAGTGTTACACTGAGCAGACCCGAGTGACACAGGGAACTTCTATAAAGGGGGAAAACGGTTTTATCAGTGCACCATATTTGTTTTGGGCTACTGTAAAACTCGCATCAGCAAGGTGGTCTCCAGCAAACCAGTAGGTGGGGCATTACAGTTGGGCAGCATAATGGCAGTAACATTCAACACAACATCATACGTGGCAGAAAATATCCAGATCATGGATGGCTTGTGCAACATACACAATCTAGATATTTTCAAGCAAGAGACAAGCAAGTGCAAGAAGGAGAGGCAGCAGCATGACAAACACTATTCCCCCTCCAGTTCAGCAAGTCGCTGAAGATGCACTGCATCAAGAAACACTCTATCCAGAAGAAGTAACACGGTATACTCCTTTAACATTGGACATTGATCAAAGTGCTATCCTTTTAATGGTACCCTTGATGAAGATACACTAACTTAGAACAGTATGAACATTTGGATGTGACTACGCTTGACCTGACTCGAGGCCTCATTCCAAGAAAACTGGCGACAGGTGAGCCTAGGCAGGAAAGGTGGTGGCTCCTTGGAGACAGGAGGTTCTCGCCTAGTGAAGGGGCTTTCTTTGGAAGAGGAACCAGAAATAGTACTGCCTATCCAGCTCATTTATAACTCAAACCTGAGACTTATTCAAGGACATCCTTAGTCTTTCATAAGCTGCAGCCTTCAAGGGTTAAACAGTGCGCTGTTAAAAAATCCTTAAAACCTCTAACTTTAGGCAAACCCGAACAGAATAAAGCATGCTGACCTCGTGAACGCTACTCATCAAAACATGAACAGAACTGACTATGCTATGCACCAAAGTGCTAATCAGTCAATGCCAGGAAATAGTCATTCACAGTCATGACATAGAGTCTGTCAATGATTAATTGGACTCAAACAGTGGTAAAGTTCTCCTATCTTTTACAGCATAGCTAAATCTCTGATTAAGGGACTCATTACGAGGTTGGTGGGCCGACTGTCAGTTTGCCAGCCCCATGGCAGTCTCCCCATAGGTCGATTACAAGGTTTCCACTGGGCTGTCCATTGGAAACCTCATAAAAAAGAGGTTTCGCCAGTCTGCCCAGTGGAAACAGTGTGGCGGCATTGGACTTGGCTACTCATGAGGCAAGGCCAATGCTGTTGCACAGAGGGTGCTTCCAGCACCCACGGAACACACACTGTCTACCGTAGCAGACATTATGCATTCTGATGGTAATGGGGAAGGGTGGCCCTGCACTACGCACTACATGGTTGTGGGCAGTGCAGGCGCCCCCCCCCTTTGGTCCCCAGCACCAGCTTTCAGCCAGCCTTTTCATGGCGGGGACCCCACTCACTGAAACTTTCTAGATGCTAAAATAATGTGCAATACAATGTCCTAATGCACACAACATTGTCCAGCAAGGCTAGGTTTTGACTTAAGTATGTAAGAGAAGTTGTTGATTGGTGTACTTCAAAGTGAGCTTCTAACAACTGTGGTCAGGTAGCAAAACAGCTCAGCACCAGGGATCATTGGATTAATGAACCGCGCAGCGTAGGAGGCATGGCGATTAAATCTCTAAGTAAAGGAACCTCCTCATGAGCTCAAAGGTTTCTTAGATAATGTAAATTTAATATCTTTACGTAATGAATATCAAAGGAATTTGAAGAACTGCAAATAGAACTCAGCAACATCCAGCAAAGAACTCCTAAACATAAAAGCAAGTCCTGCAGGAAGGTGTGCACAGGGAATAGTGTAGCAGCTTTTTCTGTGTTCTAGTGCCAGGAAATGAGTAAACATTAGGAAATGTGAGAGAATGATAAAGGAATCTTTTAATGATATAAAAAGCCATCCCAGGGGCCACCACCTCTACGGGGCTACAATAATATTTCATTAAAGAGGCTGTCCGCATGGCCCCCGGCCCTGGGGACCGCCAACTGCTTGGGGACAAATACATATTTACAATGAAGGAGGGGGGGCTGCACGGCCCCCACCTCCTGGAGCCATATATGGCTCTGGGACCTCCACCCCCAGGGTCAGCTCCTGCTACCTCCCGAGGTGCCCACCCTCGAGAGGTAGCTGTTTGCGTTTGCTTGGCAGGAACTGTGATTGCTCTCGCTAAACAAAAACAAACACAACTATGCTTCCAGCAAGCAGGTGCTATAAAATGTTCCTGCTTGCTTGAAGCTGAGTTTTTATCTCTTTCCCTACAGTTATCCTACGAGCAGGGAAAGAGCTGAGACTATTGCTCCCGCGTGCAGGGATCTGCATTTTAGCAGCTACCTGTGTGTGAGAGCAATGGCGGCTCCCACTGAAGGTGGGGATCCTGCTGGGACTGCAGTAGTCTTGAGGCTCCCCCCTCAGTCTCTTTAAAGAACGAAGAAGCACTTACTTCTGTAAAGTACAAATCATCCAAGTGTCTTTTCTCTGTAGTTCCACCTTGTAAAGTTATCTGATGGAGATGCTCCAGGAACAATCACATTAGCAAAGTTATAGACACACAAGGAAACTGGAGACGTTACCTTGGCATCCTTTAGGCAGCTATCAGGGGCAGCTCCTCTGCTATGGTGGAGGAGCGCCACTTTTCCAAGTCGCCAGCCAGGACAGTCAGCTATAGTGTAGGAGATGCACTATACATTTATCAAACGAGACAGCATTTACTGTTTAGCCAGTAGACAGTTGGGTAGACATTCTCCTGAAAATGCTGGCCTCTTCTTAAATTAAATGCAGAACAGGATTGATTCTGGCACAATGCTCAATTCAGAGAAAACACGAAGCGATTACAGATATAAACAAAGCAGGTGCCCAAGTTGAAGCTCCATTTCTGTAAAGTACTAATCATCCTAACTTTGTGCGCCTGGCCAAGGTAATGCAAGTGTTTCTAGCATAAAACGTCATGAGTATACTTTAAAGGAGGTGTTTGCATCCTTGCTTTTTTTTAGCGCAATATCTCATGTACTGATTGTGATGTGTGGGTTCTTTCTTGTCATCTGCTGCTGAGGCCAGATATTGTTTTATCCCTTTTCCAAGGAAAATGAACAGCTTACTAAAAGGACCCCCAGAACATATTTCCCACCGATTTTGGAGATGTGTTCTTGATTAACAAAAATATGATCACATCTCCACCAAACAAAGAAGCACTTCATGAGTGCCGTGGTGTAGGTTGCATGACCTGGCTGCAGGCTGTGCATGACCTGGGGGTTGGGTAGTGATAGAAGATCTGCCACAGGGCCTGGCCAAAGGATATGTGTGTCCTGGGGTTGGCAGCAGGGCCCGGACACAGGTCAGGCGCTGCCGCCAACCCTTGCCATGAGGTGTAGACAGCGGGATTAGGTTGTTATGGGGGGTTGGCCGCAGTGGCTGGCCTGGCAGCAAGGCCCTGCAGCCAACCACTGCTGTGCACGGCCAAAGGTCATGCAATGTGGTGGTTGGATTAACGCATGGTAATTAAAATTACTTTATGTTTAAAAAAACATAGAAATTCACTTAAAAAACAAAGGTTACAGGGATGTTATAGTTAGGAAATAAAATTAAAAAACAGAGAAATTCACTGACAATCAATGTGCTTTTTGAGTTTTGTTGAGATACTTTTTGAAATATAACAGCATCTCAATTTCATTATCTTCCAAGAAGCTGAGTGGCTTACTTGAAACTGAACACTGTTTCCACTGGCATTGATAGTGGGCAATATTATGCAGTTGGTGATGATATCATCAACTCACTGCCTCAGTCTCCGAGTGGATATAAACATGGCCTCCTAAATATGAACCAGGGCAGTTGCAGCCCATGGAGTGACTTGCTTTTAAGACACTGCTTGTCACTTAAAGGGTAATAGCTTCTACGTGACGATCTAGCAAATACGGAGAAATCACCAAATTGCCATTAAATCACCAAGTATTTCCCCTTTTCCCATGCACTGTTAATTGGTGAGAACCAGAAGCTGAATGTGAGCACAGCACAACCCCAATGGCCTCGTTTCATTGAATAAAGTTCCAAATAGTCTTACATTCTTCATTTTTAGCCTAGCTCTCACGCTATTCATGGTTTATCTTTGTCTAACAAGAAGCTCCTCTAATTAGGATGCAGATAGGATTCTTATACTCTGAAGCTACTTAATTGCCTCCTGTAGTGTGCTTCAAGTGCCCTATCGTACTGTAGTCTTATTCGTTTTATATTTTTAGTTTTGTTTATATGTTTTACTTGTTTTTATGTCGCTGGCCTTTGCAGCAGGGCCCCTGACAATTGCACTTATTATAAATAAAAGAAACTAAACTAAAATTAAACATAACATTAAATAAAAGCTTTTCTCATGAGAGGTTGCCTTATGAAAACAACCAGCCATTATGTTATTGATGTTAGTAATCCAAAGAAGCAACAGATGAACAAAACCACACCTCAAAAATGCAGATTTTTTTATTCCTTTACTACTGAGGATTGACCTCCGCCCTCCACCCACGCATGCTAAGCGTTTTTGTTATGTTTGGGACCTCTTGCACGTAAGCCTTTATGACTTTTTGCCAAAAAAATGATTCAGGTAAACTTTGTGACCTTTTTTTTCCACAAGGCAGGGCTTTGAAAGGTACCCACGGTTTATGGGTACCCCTGAAGAAAACCGAGCATAATAGCCAAAATACAATAAAAAATGTTTTTGGGGAAAAGGTGCTATCGCTTAACAATGGAACAACAAGGCAAAAAGATCTCTTCCTCCTGTGTTGGCCTCCTTAGAGCTGTAAGGAAAATGTTCAAGCTGTTACCTCCTCTGGCCAGAAGAATTCTTATTCAGGCCATGATTCTCTCGCGACTTGATTACGACAACTCTCTTTTCCTTAGCTCTCCGGACTACGTAGTGAAGAAACTCCAGGTCGTACAGAATGCTGCTGCAAGACTGCTTATGAATTTGCTGAGACATCATTCAGCTAAGCCAGCCTTAGCCACGCTTCATTGGCTGCCCATAAAACAGAGCATTCATTTCAAAGCCTTATTCATGATACATAAAGTCTTGCATGGCAAGGGACCCCACTACCTTAGAAAAATTATTCTTCCATATGCCCCCACAAGATATCTTCCACCACCCACCTAGTACACATAGCATGCTTCGAGAGGTCCTCATGGGGAGGAAAATCTTTCTCAATCAAGGCAGTACGCCTTTGGAATACCCTTCCCCTAGAACTCCAGCAAGAACCTCTAGAACTATCAGGAAAAAACTAAAAACTGTCCTCTATCTAACCTAACTTCCTTTCCATAGTCATCTTTTTTCTTGTATTTGATGCAGTTACTTTCCTTCTTAGCGCTGGGAAGCCTTTGGGTAGCTATGTGGTTTATAAATTCCCTCAACTAAACTAAACTATGCCAGAAAGTGTATCCTTTATTTCCAAAAAATAGCATCAACTAAAGGTTTACAGTGCTAAGACCACCCTCTTCCCTGCTTATAATGTTACTTCCATTGCACTCTTCTAGTTGCACTGACATACAGTATTTGTTGGTTGTCAAAACCTGTGATCTTCAAAGCCAACAACTGAGCTGCAGCATATAATGATTTTTCAATGGGTACCAACCATGCACCAATTCAAGTAGTAACATCTAATGAATGAAAGATGTGTGTGTAGGAAATCTGGGCATTTCTGAAATTTGCCATGATACAGAGTTTAGGAATAGTGGCTGGTTCTGCAATTCTCAGTTTGTGTGACTAATATTATTTTGTGATTCAGATGACATTTTGCAAAGTATGTTCTTTCATGCACAGTGTCTTACAGCTGGAAGGAAAATATAAAGGAATGTAATTGATAAAAAAAAAAATGTTCTACTATTCTGTGTATACACACTTTTCTTGATAAAGCCAGTACCCCACTTTTGCAGCTGGACCATTTGCAGGAAGATCCCCAAAACACAACATGGAGACATCAAGATTTTGCCTTGAAAATTGATCCATTTGGTGATGTGGATAGTTGGAATACTTGGACCCGGGTTAAGCCACAATCCAAGCTCAACTGGAAATTAATAAGTACCTTGGCCCAATGTTTTGCATGTAAGCTCACGATAGCTGCTATCAAATGTAAAGATTGCGGAATACCCAAAGCTGTGTTGTTTTAACTTCACCCCGAATCTTTTTCATTCACCACACACTACCAGACTCTTTAGTCCACTCTTTCAGGTTCTGTTTTCATCCCCGCTTCCTTCTTTCCCCCTTTGTGCTTTTCTATCTCTTGCTCTAGGGCGTAGTTTGATGAGGAAAAATAAGAACAAATGCCCAAAATTGAGTGCTGGGGGGCTCCTTCTGCAACCAACCACTCAAATTAAGCATTTGTCGCCACCCAGGGAAAACTACCAAACACAGCCATTTCTAAATACTACACACCCAGAGGAGTCCAGTGCGGTGTGACATTCATGGATTGCACTGTTTTATTACCATAATTCCCTGAAAACATCAAACTTTGGCTAGAACCATCCATTTTCCTCACATTTCTGTGATAGAAAGTTCCTGAATCTGCAGGAATTCACATAACTACCACCCAGCGTTGCCACACTCCTGATAAAAAACTGTACCCCACATGTGGCTCGGCCTGTTGCCTACCACAGAAAAGCCCTTCATATACAATGTGGAGACGGAAAGATTTTGCCTTGAAAGTTCATCCACTTTAGCCATAAAAGTAGCTGCGGCTTTTAGACCAGGGCTTGACTACCAATCCGGGTAAATCAGCCAAAACCAGTTATTTAAAAAAAATATACACCCCAGAGTCCAGGGTTGTATGGCTTGCAGAGATCCCAAAATTATATCTAAAATAGAAATTCCTTCTGCCGCAAGCACCAGAAGTAATTTCTCTGCTTGTGTAGAAGAGAGACGTTCACGTCCACTTCCCTGCATAGGTAAAGCAGAGGATGTGAATATCTTGTCCTCCACATCTATGCAATTTAAACCTGGGAATGTGGCATAGATAAAGACACAAGCCCTTAAATTCCATATATCGAAGGTAGTTGTTAATTACTATTTCCTTTATCAAAGCAAGCATTTGAGTCGCGTATACATCTGACTTTTTGTTAGGGGAAGTATTTGGTAATAGGCGATTTTGTTGTTTGATGCTCTCAGCTGTCTGGGAAAGAAAATCACATACCTAAGCAACATCTTGGGCTAGGAAACTGGGGAATGGAGACCTTCCTCTACACAAACTGCATCAGAACAGTTAAGTTTTATGCTCAAAGAAAAATACTATTAAAGAGAATCAGAAGATTACATTTGTGTTGTAACTGGTGAGACTCAAAGGTGCATTCAACAAAATATTGCATAATAGATATTTTTGACAAAGAGAGATTACTTTTGTTATATTTCTGTCGAAGCCCATAGGTGCACATGTATTTATGTTAGGAATAAAAAGCTGAAAATTCAACAATGTTATAATTTCTGCAAAGTGAAATATATTAACATGCAAGGGTGATTAATGACTAACACTGTATTTTTTAGACAGAGTAAGGGTTATAAACTGCACTCCTTTCCTAAACAAAGCATGCACTGAATTGTTATGTCAGCAATATAAGTACTTCAGGAAACACACACTGGGTCTTCCTAACAAGCTACACGTGTCATCTGCTATCTAACAATAGGAATTATTGATGTCTCTCTATCATCCACGCTTAATGTGAAATAAAACGTAACTATGCACAAAATTCCATGACCTTGCTTCATAAACGATCCAAGCAATGGCAAACCAAGAAAAACACATGGAAGCTAATGGATGAAGGTAAACCAACATCACCATCTCTCTATGATATTTCTTTTTGTACTTTTTTTGAAGAATTGATAACATGAGGTATTCACTTAAAAAACGTTGCAGATAGCCAGACCTAAAAATAAATGATCACAATTTGCATGCAAGGTGATATTTACAACAGGCGCATATAATGTTGTGAAGATTTGCCTCTGCAAACTTTGTAAATTTTTTCCTGAAACTGCAAAAAATTTTAACATTTTAATTTGAAGGGCCATATCTTGCGAAGGTAGGATTCTGCAGGGTAGAAAAAAAATCTGTCAAATATCTTCAAAGACGTGTGGGAAATTTCTCCACAATTGTTTAAGAGAATGTATTCACTGCAGGGACAGTTTTGAGCAATTTAAGAATTAGGCCATTTCTTGTGATTTGGTGCCACCTACTTGTACCACTCTGAGGCAGCAGTCTTACTGTGCCTTATGGAGGTCCATCCCTAAGCAGCTGTTGAACCTGCCATCCACATAGGTGTGTTACCCCAGAAAATGTCTGCCGAGTTCTTATTCTTCTCAAAGGTACACAACAATTATTACCTAACTTAATAGTAAGAATTTCATTGAAGTGGGGAAAGCTGGGCAAATATAGCAAGAGGCTAACCTAGGGTACTTAGGTTGTACATAGGTCTCTTTAGGGGATGCATTAGCCTCCTGTGCTACCTGACCAGGGTTCTGTCCTTCCATCATGGCTTTACCGCGCCATACAATTTCCAAATTTTTACGCCCTTTCGGTACCATCTCTCAGCAGCCTATTGATTGGACAGCAATACCAGATGTGGCAACTGAAAAACACATCTGTAAGACAGTTGTCTTCGTTTGGATTTCACAATTATTTGGGGGCTTCTAATTATGTATTGTAGTATACAACTGCAAAATATTTTCCTGCCCACGAGAAGCTGTGTATTGGAACTCTTCATTTCCTGTTTTCCCCAATGCTATCTTTTGCTCGAGAACTTTGGGCAAAGGCTGCATTTCTGTTCTTCTGGAGAGAACACTTTCGTAACCAGCGAGTCTAAAAAACTGGCTGTCGCAGCTCAAGTTGTCGTCAAATTAATATACATATTTTCGATAGTTTTTCAAGTGTGGATTTTTGCACCTGAGAGGGGTGCCACATAAGAGTTTTGCAGTTTCAGGCTTTCAGTCCTTATCTATTTGTTGTGGGAAACGGCTTATGATCAAATAATTGTAAGGTGCTTAATCAGTCAAAGACGTGCTTCGGTGCACTAGTTCTTAAGACAAATGCTTAATGTTATAGACAAATGGGCACTGGGCACATAAAACACACCAGAACCGATTTTCCCACTTTTTAGCTATCTCCTGCATAACTTCAGACACATAAATGTTTTCCTTCCAACACTATAATTATTCACCCTATGTGGAGGAGCTAAACGTATTTAAAGACCTGCCTCTTCATTCAGCCTTATGTAGACATCTTAAAATAGAATATGATCCATGGACATACATATATCACATGACCCTTTTTTATAGACAGGTGTAATACAGTGGGTTATTGGTTGTGGGGGATAGAAGTCCCACTAAGGCAACAACCACAATCCTTGTCAGGATGAACCACAAGTCACTAAATAAATCTGTGCTTAACCCTCGGGTAGCTTGGCACAAAAACAGTCAAGCTTAGAGGCAATCTGTAAAGTATTTATGCACCAAACAAACAGTAGTAGAGTGAGAACACAACACAAGAAAAATTGCAAGTCAATTTAGAAATATAGAGCAAATTTAAATAAATAAAATGACACAGAACAACAGGCATCCAATCAGTAGAACCAAAGACATCCAATTTTAAAGTTGTAAGTGAAAACAGTGCATAAAAGCAAAAATTGTCACTCACGGTCATCTGGTCGCACTACACCAAGAGAAAGTCACAAGTTCAGGCCAACCATGATGCAGTAAAGGTCTGATACAGGGACTAAGTTAATCACACTAGAAAGTTATCTTTTAAGTTCGGAGTGAAGAGTTTTATTCCCAATGGAGAAGGCCTTGAGGAGGAGGCTGAGTGTCTGGATGGACTTCACTGTAGAGCAAGGAGCAAGTTGGGTGTTGTGGATGTTGTCGCTGTAGTGCAAAGTACAGGTCTTGCGCTGTTGGTCACCGTGAACAGTCACTGTCAGAATGAAGAGTAAACTTCTCCGGAGCTTTCCATTGACAGTTCTCACGGGCAACAGAGTCTTGGTGTTAACAGGCCTATGCTCAGTGGCTTGGAGCCCTAGCGTACTCCTGAAACAAGAATTTTCACCTTTGCTCCAGGAGGAGTACATTCTGAGGTCAGCCAAGGGTCAAGGACCTAGGGGGTAATTCTTAGGGATCAGGACTCACTCCAGCAGAGGCCAGCAGCAGGGCTCATGCAGATCCAGTTGCAGCATGTTTGCTGTGCAGTTGCTGAGAGCTTTGAAGCTTGTTGTGTCCCTGCAGCTCATAAAGGAGGCCAACCACTGACCTTTGGAGTCACTATGGGTAGCATGTGATGACGGCAAGCAGGTCCAATCTTCCTTCTTGGACAGCAAGGCAGTCCTTCAAGCAGCAGGGCTGTCCTCTAGCAGCAGGGCAGTCTTTCTTCTATAACTTTCACAGGTCCAGGAGTGTTCTGATGCATGCCTCCTGAGGTCCAATAGGTATGCTAGTGCCAGCCTTTGTTTGGGGGGACTCCCATTCCTACCCCCACATCTTGTTCTGTATATTTCTTCCCCTGTCAATGCTTTAAACTGTCTGGGAGGTGACAAAATGCAGGGCAGGCTTATTGGCAGGTCCCTTTGTTTGTGCAGAAGGCAAATCCCTTTGAAATGTAAGTTGGACTGGGTACAGCACTAGCAGTGCCAGAAGAAAAGCTGAAAAAGCTGCAGGGCAGCCAACAGCAACAGGTTTAAGAGAAAAATTGTGAAACCAATGCAGGGTGATGGGAGTAAGTATTAAAATAAATAGAAAGAACACAATTGTTTGGTGTCACTGGTTGGTGTATGTAACGCTGGTGGCATAGTTGTAAATCAATTCACAAGACTCATCAATCTACTCTAGTAGGGTTCCTCTATCGCATTTGCAATGGAGTATCCTGTCCGCCAAACTTTTTTATTTTTATAACTATTTTTATTGATTTTAATAAACATAACCACCAACAGCAGTACAGTGCAGTGCACATCAACACAAGGATGACAAACTCTTTGATCAGATTCCTGTAGGATGAGGTAGACACGCATTCAGGTATAAGAATCTACAATACCCACTACAATAAGAATTACACTCCCCACACACCTTCCCCTCTCCGCCTCATGCGCAGATGTTGTTCTTCGGCAGCACCCCTTCCATCAAGTCTCGAATCCAGCAAGAGACAGACGGGCACCAGGAGCTCATCCAACCAACGGCCACCCTACGTTTGGCCAACACTAAGGCCAGTTGTGTGAGCTTGTATGGGATATTCCTACTGCGGGCCCTCTTTACCACTCTTAGAAGGCATGTCACAGGTGACACCTCGAGCCCTAGTCCCGTCACCTCCTCCACTTTACCCACCACCTCCCGCCAGAATTGATACACCATCTGACAGGACCAGGCCAAATGGAGAAAAGAAGCATCCAACAGGCCACATTTAGGACAACTCGCCCCCTTTTCTGGGTCGATCTTATTGAGCCGATCAGGTGTGATGTACCTTCAGTGCCCAGAGTTAAAGTGTAATAGTTTGAACCTATGGTTGCATGACACCGCACGCACTAGTGATAATGCCAATCCCCAATCCTCATCATCCAAAGGCTCTCCAAAATCATGCTCCCATGTCCAGCGCGCTACGTTCATAGCACCCAATTGGTCCTCCCAAAGGGCCTTATAAAACAGAGTGATCAGATGGGTGTCATCACCCCAATTCAACAGTCCATTCAACACCGACGATGGTTTAGGGGCCAACGGAAACTCACACCAGATCACCTTGGCCACACTCTCCATTTTGGCATATTGAAAGAACTGACATGGGCCCAGTCCGAATGTATCCTGAGCATCCAAGAATTAGATGAATTCTCCTTTGGGGTATAAGTCTCCCACCACTGCACATCTTCCCAATCTCCAGGCTTCCATTGACATTAGAAGCATCCATATCCCTAAAAGGGGCTATCCCCCGGATCTTTAACTCTCTATCAAATTGGGCACATTTGAGAACCTTCATGACCCCCTGCTCCCATAGCCAGGCAGTAGTTCTAACCAGATATGGTACATCTGACTCAGACCGGTCACCCGACATTAGCAAGTGCGCCAGCGTCTTCACTCCCAACAATCCTACAAACAATATCTTCTCCCAGTTGCCCGAGTCCGTCATCCACTTCGCCTCGTGCTGTGGGTGTGCTGCATCGTAGTAATTTCTAATGTTAGGGATTGCCAATCTCCCTCCTCCAAATGCCTCTGCATCTTCGACAATGTCACCCTACTATGCTGCCCAGCCCATAACAACTAGATCAGCAAGCTGTCCAGTCAATTAAAAAGTTGAGCAGGTAGCGGGAGCAGTGAGTTCTGAACCAGATAAAGACACCTTGGCAAAAATACCATCTTGGCTATAGCTGCTCTCGCCATTATCGAGAGAGGTAGTTTATTCCAGAATAGCACCGACCGCTCAAGACCGGACAATACTCGTTCCACATTGTGTTTTTCATGGGCTGCACGGTTTGAGTCACCCAAATCCCCAGTTATCTAAAGCTTTCGAGCTCTCATCGGAGCCACACCCTCATTAGCTCCTCCTGAGGGGCACCACAGAGAGAACACAATGGGTACAGGACTGATTTCTTCCTATTCACTCGAAGACCAGACACAGCCCCAAAAGCCACCAGTAGCTGCAATAGCGCAGGTACCGAAACATCAGGTTCACGAACAGACACCAACACATCATCTGCATATAAAGAGACAGTATGTGTGGCCTGCCCCACTTGGATAACCCAGGGCTCCAGTTCTTCTCGACTCCAGATCGCCAGTGGCTCCACAGCTAAAGCAAAGAGGAGCGGAGAAAGCGGACAGACCTGCCTAGTTCCCCTGCCAGTCTCCCACGCTTCTGATAGCTCTCCCCCCACTCGTACATGCGCAACGGGTGCAGTATATAGCAGATACACTGATGCACAAAATTGTGGGCCAAACCTCATACCCTGCAACATCGCTAGTAGGTACCCCCATTCCACCATGTCGAAGGCTTTCTCCAGGTCTAATGACACTAGTGCCAGCTTATCCTTCCCACCCACAGTCTCATGCAGCACATGTGTCAAGCAACGTAAATCATAGGCCGTGCTGTGACCCCGAATGAAACCACATTGATCTTCATGCACCAAACTTCGAATTACTCCTCGAAGCCTAGTGGGCAATATTTTGCAAAGGATCTCCACATCACTATTCAACATAGTAAGCGGGCGATAGGAGGAGGGATCACCAGGATCCCCCCAATGTTTGAGCATCAAACAGACAATGCCCTGGCGCATGGTTTCCGGCAGGATGTCATGCTTTCGCGCCTCTTCAAACACCGCCAACAATTTCTCCCGCAGAAGTAGGGGAAACCCTTGATATAGCTCAATTGGAAACCCGTCACCCCCCTAGGACTTAGATTTCGACATGACCTCCATCGCCTTGCTCACCTCCTCTACTGTTATGGCTGTTTCAAGAGCCTCCCTGCATTCTGGCTCTAAGCACGGCAGCTGCATGAGCTGTAGAAACCTTGCCAGCTCCTCATCTGGGATTACCGCACTCGCCCGCGATACTCTCTGCAGGTGCTCCACCAAAACCTTAAGTATATCCTTGTGCTTGGTAATTATATCATCTCTGGCATTCCTAATGTACAATATGGTGGGATTCTCCACTTCTCTTTTTAGAATCCATGCCAGTAATTTGCCTGATTTATCCCCCTCCCTATGCTAGCGCTGTCTATATGCTCAAAGTGTTACCTTGCTTAATGTATCCCAGCAGTTATTCACCATCTTGTACAGCAGAAGCTGTTCCCTCTCAGCCTCCCGCATAAGTGGTGTCTGACCCTGCAACATCACCAACGTGTCCTCCCATTCAGTAAGTTCTTGCTCCATTTGTTTACTCACCCCACAAGCAGTACCAATGCACACCCCCTCAAAACCGCCTTCAGCGATTCCCATTCCGTACCTCTAGAATAAGTAGTGGACCAGTTTAGGTCCAAATAGTCTTTGCTAGGCACTGCCACCTTATCACGACATCCATCATCTTCCAGAAAGCCCACAGGCATTCTCCAACTACGTGTTAGCTCAGTATTATCGGGTCCGCACCGCAGCTGCATCAACACAGGTCCATGATCAGACAAGGACCTGCCCAGATGACCAACGTCCAAAATCTGTGATGAGTTCATGCCACCCAGGAGAAACCGATCAAGCCTACTATGTGTGTTATGCGTCTTAGAGTGACATGTATACTCCCTGCCCTCCGGGTGTAGTACCCTCCTTGCATCCCATAGCCCCAAATTGTGCATTACCTCCACAAGGGATCTCGTCATCAGTGGTTTGGTCCCCAATCTGGGCAGTAGACAATCCTTTTTGCCATCCAGGTAACAGTTATAATCACCTGCCCAAATAAGAGGCGCATCCATCCCATCCCCTATAATCTCAGGGATACCATCATAAAAGGAGGGATCATCCACATTAGGGGCATAACTAGTCAGAATGGTAAGGGACTCCCCGTCTAACGTGCCTTGCACAAGCACATACCTCCCCTTGACATCCACCTCACTGTAGACATGGGTAAAGGGAACCCCAGGGGCGATCCATATCATCACCCCTCTCACATAAGAGGAGAAAGACGAGGAGAACATCTGACCCCGCCATTACTTCGCTAACCTTTGAGTTTCCTCCTCAGTCATATGCATCTCCTGGAGACAGGCTATATGAACCTTATGACGTTTCAAAAAGGAATGCACCCTCTACCGTGTGGTGTAATTCTTCAACCCCCTAACGTTCCACGTCAGTATTTTAATCTGCCGTCCCATACCAAATAGGTTTTCCCTTCCAGTCCCACCTGCCCCTCCTCCCTTTCCTCTCTGCCAGGGAGTTAAACAGAATGAGAGTCCATTCCATCTCCTGCACACACACATGCACTGCTATTATAACCTGAAAACATTCACACAACGGACCAACCAAACAACCCAAATCCCCAGTTCCCACCCTGGATGAACAGTAATTTAAACACATCAAACCATACTATAGATCCATACATATGATTGCTGCCAGGACAACAGCCTAATCCCCAACTCCCCCGCTACAAGGTCCTACCACGACTGTGGAGTGACCACCCCCCGACCACAACAGTTTTGTAGTTGAGTACCTACTCACAGAATGCAAAAAACGGCATGTTCCCCCATCACACAACTTATGTGCAAATTGAAAGTTTAACAGTGCCCCTGTATAGCAGACACCCCAACAACATTCCAGGCGCCATCCATGGAGATCCAGGCCTTCCATTAAGAGAGCACGACGTCGGCATTCAAAAGTCAGATAACAGGTCAAGTGTCCACCGGGAGCGACTCCACACCCAGAACCATTGCTCCCATCGATCCATCAGTTGAACCAGGAGTTACCACAACCATTGTCCCTTCTTGTTGAATCTCGACTCTGGTCGGAGCAACGATGTCCACTATCTGGTCTGCAGTGCCCTCCAGCTGTTTCTGCCCACGAGATCTCCAATTCAGGCTGGCCGGGCCCAAAGGGCAATGGACAGGTAAACCAGTCCTCTCCATCCTCCTAGGGGCAACTTTGTCCCATATCTTCAGCCACCTCAAAACCTCCTCTGGTCGATCAAAAAAGTGGGATTTCCCCCCCAGATATCACCTTCAGGCATGCCGGGTATAGCAACATGTACCTGATGTTCATGGCACGGAGTTTGGCTTTCACCACCATAAACCCCTTCATAGAGGTCTGAACCCTGTTCGTATAGTCAGGATAAATGGAGATTTTACAATTCTCAAAAAACAATCTCTCTGACTCACAGGCTGCCCTCAGGATACTGTCCCTATCCTTATAATTCAGTAGTCTGGCAATAATAGCTCTCGGGGGTGCCCAGGGACGAGGCAGCACCACCAGGGCTCTGTGACCTCGCTCCACCTCAAACACCCTGGAGAATCCAACCGGTTGCAACACATCCTTTATCCAGCTTTCCATGAAGCCTCACACCTTGGCTCCCTCCGCACGTCCAGGGATCCCCAGCAAATGGATATTATTCTGATGTGACCTGCCCTCTGCATTCTCCAATCTGTTACCCAACCTTCCGACCGTGGAACTGACCTGCACCATCGGTTTGCGCAGAGAGCCCACCTCGGTCTGCAGCTCCATTATGGAACCCTCTGCTACCTTGACCTTCTCAGAGACCTTCCTGAGTTCTGCCCGCAGGAGATTTACCTCCACTGTTTCTATTTTCCCCTCAAGGGCCTCCCTGGAGCCCTGTATAGCTGCAAGAAGTTCCGCTCGCAAAGGCTCACCGGTGGACCCGGGCACACCCAGAACATCCTTGGGCCCCCCAGACTGTGTCTGGCACTGCAGCAGGGGCACTGGCGTGGGATATTGGTCAATGGTATTCCCCTGCGATGTCGTCATCAGTCGGTGCCGCCCCATACCGCAGCCGGCAAGGGACCACACAGCGTCCGCACCACGAGTAGCCCTGATGAGGAGCAGCAGCACCTGACAAATACAGCCCCACTCGAAGCAGCAGGAGCAGTCTCTTGGCTGTGCTCCACGTCAGCCACATGGCGTTGTTATCATAAACAAGCCGCCCCGGGGTCAGTATGTTCAGTCTTCCCCATAAGTCCCAAGTTGCAAATTCCATACAACTGTACCAGGCAGGCCCACAACTGGGCTACGAGCGCTTCACTGGCCAGCCAAGTCACCACTCCAGAGCCCGCAGCTCAACCATGCAGGCAGCACCATTGTTTATCCAGAAGCTACAAGCTGCTCCTTCACTGCCCCCACTCAGCCGATCCAGAGTCTGTTGCCAGGTCCCCGCTCCTCACCGTGCACCAGGATGAACAGGGAGACCCAGGCAAGGCCCTCCGCACGTGCTCGAATGCACAGGCCTGCTCCAACGCCAGGCCGCAGTGCCCCGGCAACCGGGTCCGCCCACGCCGTAGCTCCGCGATCTCACCAGGCCAGCCGATCCAGGAGTCCTCCACTTGGGGGGGGGGCAATCACCCCCCCCGCCTATGCCGTTTCAAGCGCAGCACGCCCAGCGGGGCCTTCGGGCACACACCTCCATGTCATGCAGCCCAGAAATTTCAGGCTGATCCGCTCGGTCCGAGAGCGTCGGACTTAAGCCCTCAATCCAGGCACCGAGGGCGTCTGCAATGTCCGGGCACCTTCCCCTGCCGTGGGGAGAAACTTGCGATCTCAGGTAGGCCAGGATATTATACAGGATTAGGCCGGGAAGTGGGAGCTCACCAAGATGTCTCCTGCCGGTCATCTTGCTTGGCCACACCCCCTTTGATCCCGCCAAACTTTAAATCGGGCCCTCTGTTTCTGTTCCATGCTAATTTCTACCCTACAAAGAGATTTAGGGCCTCATTACGAGTTTGGTGGAGGGGATACTCCATCACAAAAGTGACGGATATCCTGTCCGCCGTATTACAAATTCCATAGGATATAATGGAACTTATAATACAGCAGATAAGTTATCTGTCATGTTTGTGATGGAGTAATCCCTTCTGCCAAGCTTATAATCAGGCCCTTAATTTTTCTTGGGTAGATGTTTATTCGTGACCAGTTTCAGGATGAGAATTGGTTTCAAAAACATTTATGGATACCCACAAACAAGATCGTTTGTGGATTGAGCACAAACTTTCAGTGCATGCCTTCCGTGAAATGCATGTCTGTATCTTTGGTAGTAGATTTACTGATATGAAAATCGCCACAAACCTTATGTACGAAAAAATTTAAAAGTATGGTCCGAGATAAACATTTTTTTTTCTATTCATAAACATTCCCAGTAGCGCACCTCAAAAAAAGCAGGAGATGCTACATTCCAACTCCTCTACTGGGAATCTCAAGTAACCCTTACAAGGGCTCCTATTTCCCCTGGTGCGGAATTCTAAATATCATCGATCTCCACACAGGGTTAATAGACCTTCTCATGCAACAAATGCACATTGTTTTTCCAACGGGAAAAATATTTACAGTAGTTCCATTTTGCGAAAGCACTTTCCTGACTTCTCATGCACATCCACAAGTTATCTGTTCTCCTTCCCTTATTGGAGGGGAGTTGACTTGAGTAAATCTCCAATTCTGGGGTAGAAAGGGGTCTCAGAAGAGTTTAGGAACATCTACGAACATACATGTTTGGAAGCACTCCCAAACTTCCAAGGCAAATTAGTCCTTGAATCTCCCTCTTTCCATCCCTGAAATGGGATTTATTACTGTGGATGTCTCCATACTTGTGGCAGAGAAGTTCACAGTAGTAAATGCATTTACACCCAAAAGAAATCCTTTGTGAATTCTTGATGGACGTAAAATAGGTATTTTCAGCCAAAACCTTAGCTTAAAGAAAACTTTGGGAATAGATGCCCCAGGTATAAATATTTTTACGTGTGTGCAAGCACATTTTTGAGACCGTTAAAAGTGATTTTACAGTTGTAAAAAAGGCCATCTGAAATGCTAAGCGACATTTACACATGATTATAGATTTGTGGATTGGGCCATTTTACTTTGTTGCGTGAGTAGCCAACAGCTGGAAGCAGCAGGGACATTAGTGGGTCTTCCTTTTCTCTACATCGATGCTCGTCGGAGTGCTCTGTTTTCTTGCTCAGGAAAGGCATCCCATGTCCTGTCCTAACCTGCACATCAGTGTCAGCATCCAGGTAAGCCCTGGCAGGTCGGCCATCCTGATTCAGACTTTGCCTTAAGCGCATTCTTTATTTATAAAGAAAGCTGCTATTAATTGTCTGTGTTAGTTTATGCGAAGGTTTTCAGGTTGATGTCTGTTTTAATGTATGATTCATTACTTAGTAGTGTAGGTAGGAATGTATGTGAAGCTGTTTATGTAGGTGTTAGCTGTTAGTGCTGCTGCATATAGGCCCTTGATTGTGATGTATAGCTTGTAGATGGAAAAAGTTGTAGCACTGTCGCGAATAGGGGGCAATAGGCACTACAGATGGCAGTGTAGGAGGTCTATAAAGTGGGGATGCTCGGTGATGTAGGCTGTATTTGGTGTAATATAGGTTGCAGATGGTGGAATAGACTATAGGAGTATAGCACAAGTGGTGCATAGAGTACGAGTAGTCAGCTATAGTTTTAGGTGATGTGTGTAATGAGTGGTGGTACATGGTGCACTAGATTTAGAGTGTAGGTGTTAAATATATAGATTCTAGGTGAAGTAGGGTATTTGCCATGGTGTGGGATTTAAATGATTGGGTGTTGTGTTGGTGTGTAGTAGATGTCCTTTGTAGCTGGTGTTATGGGGAGAAATTATAGTAGGTAGCAAATCATTATAAAAAGTGATGCAATGATTTGCTACCTACTATAATTTCTCCCCATAACACCAACTACAAAGGACATCTACTACACTCCAACACTACATATTTGTGTCTCTGCTCATAAACTTGACTGATGATGAATGCGGTCCATCTTGGTAACTTTCCTATTGGCTGCACTAAATCGGGCTTTCTCCTTCTGGAGCTGTGTCCTCTAGAAAGAAATACAGGTCTCGAGATGCATCCTCCAGAACCGGACACAATAGTTTAGATAAAACCCATGCAGCTTTAGCAAATTCTCCAGATGATGCCTCAGAAAATAGACACTGCCCTAGGTGAGATCTTGATTCGAATTATTTATTTTTTTGTTTTTTTATATTGTGCAAAATGTGTTGTCAAAGAGTTTTGCTATCCTAGATGGAAAGATTATGGCTCAGTGGTCGTAGAGAAGGTTTGTATTCACACTGATAGAGGAGAAATCTCAAAGTACCAAGAAAGGCTCCATTGCCAATAAAGGGTTGGTCTCGGGGAAAAAGGTAAGTATGAGATTACCGCTGAAGAATATGGTTATGAGCTTCATTTCTCTTTAACAAGAGTTTTAAGAGATTTTTAGAATTATGCTACGGTGCCTATTGAGGGTCCAATCAGTTGCAGAATTAGTCTCTGTGTGCTCTTTTGGCTATTTCACCATGTGTTTTTTTGTTTTGCATTTATTATTATTTTTTTTGCATTTATGAGGACAGAATAGATTTGCACTGTTAGATCTGAGAATCTGAGCTCAACACAACACTTCAAGCGTGACATCAGGACCTGGACAAAATACGCCAGATAAACCTTCTGCAGCTGGAGCCAAGTTGCAGAAGGCAGGGTCGGCTTTAGAGTTAGAAGCGCCTGATGCAACAGTCTTTTTTGGGGCTCCTGCCCCCAATAACCTCCATCTTCATGCAGTCCCTCACTACCACCCTCAAATAGTGTCACTCATCTCTTCACAGCCCCTTTCTCACACGCATTTCTTTTGTTTTATAGTGCTACTCATATCAACCCTGGGGTGCCAGAGCACTTTACATTATGCACGCATTATAAAGAGGCAATGAATCTTACGTGTGTAAATCATTGTATATGAAATATTACACAAACAATGAGGACCGCCGTTCTGTGATCTGCATGGTACAGGTTCTTTGCAGCAGGCATCTTAATCCTCAGCGCTACTTTAAGATGAGTAAAAACTGCCACTAGACAAAACTTAGGGCTTACGACATTGGCGGATGGGCTACTCCATCTCAAAAGTGACGGATATCCCGTCCTCTGTATTACCAGTTCCATTATATTCTATGGAACGTATAAAACGGCGGGCGGGATCTCCGTCACTTTTGTGGCGGAGAAGCCCATCCTCCAAGGTCGTAATCAGGCCTTTAATCTCTCTCCACCAGAAACAGTAATCATCTGCATTATCTCAACATTTTTTATTGTTGCCTGAAAACACACTCTGGACATGCAAGGAAACAGCAAGTAATTTTAAAACCAAAAGTTATTTCTGAAACACTGCCTCTCTGGAGGTGAGCACCAGTAGCGGCTGCATCGGTCGGACCGCACTAAAGCCGGCCATGGCAGAAGGAAACCAAAACTCAAAAAAATACTGCATAGGTCATCCATAACAGTACACACAAACTCAAGAAGAAACTTCAGCAATGATTTTATGCATGTGCCATAGTTTACGTCAGGAACGGCAAGGGTGGGAGCACAAGCATCAGGGCACTACGCTTCAATGTGAGCGGGCATGAAAATGCATATTATCCGAGAAGATACATGAGCAATTTTGTACAATTCTTCTGTCTCACTCATCTTCCACCAAGAATGTGAACCAACAACTCATTGGAGTTGACACATTCATCTAACATTGGAACGTATTCATTCACACTACTAAAAGCAGAGCCTCACAAAATGAATCAAAACCGTTTGGAAAATCAGCCCAAATTAACAAAATTACCTGATGCCATACCTATGCTAAGAACAGACTAGTGCGCCAAGCAGTAAGGCAGAGCGGATGCACCAGTACTCTGCCCTGTGTTTTACTCACTACATCAAGAGTGGTACAGGCAATATAATCCTCAAGGTCCATGGCAGTACAAAAATCAGCTCAATGGAAAGAAAAAGGGCCTTAATTAGACTTAGGTGGAAAAGGTTATCTTCTATGAACGTGACAGAATGCCTTGTCCTTCAAACTCATGGTCCCTCTGGTCTATTTAGAGGCGGATGAACTACCAAGTTTCCACCAGCAGATCCTCTGCTAGCTCCAACGCTGGAAACCTCTGAATGACAGCCTGACTGATATTGGGCATTCTGTAAAAGTAACTCAGACCATCTGCCCCTAGGATACAATTTTTGTCTATTTGGGAATCGTCAAAAAAGCCTGGCAGTCCCAAACAAGAAAGCAAACAAACAACACAGACAGGAAGAAAACTTCTAGCAAGTCAGGGAAATTTACTTTTTTGTTTTTCAAAAACTAGATTTTGCTTTGGGACACTGAGCCTGATTTAAATTTCGGAGCATGGGTTACTCAGTCACAACAGTGACAGATAACCCATCTGCCAAAATACAAATCCCATTGTATCCTATGGGATTTATATTTCGGCAGATGGAATATCCGTCACCATTTTGACAGAGTAACCCATCCGCCTAAATCTAAATCAGGCCCTTTGTTTTTGAATAACATAAAATGTTCCTGAGTGGTCCATTTAACAGGGAAGCTGCTCAACAAACCTCCAGTGCCTTCAATGAGGCTGCCTCATCAGCGGCTAAGTTTAAGTCACAGAGATGCCCACCTGCATGAAGAAGAACCTTAAGCGTGACAGTTGGTCTTCCACAAAGGCAGCAAAGTAAATCCCGCTGCTGCCCTGGAGGTCCTGCTGACTGATCACCAACCTCTAAACAAGGCTCTATGGGGCAGATTTAAGGAAAGTGGTGCTGCACTTTACTTGCTCCCCTTTGCGCACCCCTACCGCCACCATGTGTGCGCCATAGCTAAGATACGGCGCACCATGGCACAGGGTAGGGGGCAAAAGCGGCAACATTTTTGACGCTATTGATGTAATGTTCAGGGTTAGTGCCAAAACTTTGGCGCTAACCCTGAACAGTACATAGGGGCCCATTGTAAACATTGGTGTGCCCCCTTTTAACGCCTGTTCTGAGCAGGCATTAAAAGTGCTGAAAAAATGGCACAAAAAAAATCTCTTCGATTTCTTTGTGCCATTTTTTCAGCCGCCTCTAATGGGAGACAGCCCCCTATGAATACATTATGCCTGGTGCAGGCATAATGTAGCGCAAAGGGTTACAAAGTGGCGCAGTGCATGCATTGCGTCACTTTAAAAATCTGGTGCAGGGAAAAGGCCACCTTAGCGTCAAAAATAGATGCTAAGGTGGCACTAAAGTGGCTCTAGGCCGTCTTAAATCAGGGCCTTTGTGCTTTATACCTCAGGGAGTGATTGTCAGTTATTCATATGCATACTACACTCCCAATGTTCCTTAGTTTGCAGATCTGGGTGAGAGGTGTCAGCACAAGGGCCAAGCTGCAAAAGTGATTTTTACCTCAGATATGGAAAAGCAACAGTAGTACAAGGGCCTCCTACCCAGAATAACAAAGTGATTATTGCTTTGTGGAAAAGTAGTGACAATTCACACATCCGAGCACTGCAAAGACTATGTACTATTGGGTTTCGCTCAGGATGAGCAGTGGCAGCACAGGCGTCCCTACAATGAGCGGTCAAAGTGCGCTATTCCTTGAATACGGAGAGGCAGAGACAGCCCAAGTGCCTGAACACTGCCTACACCATGGGGTATATTTATGAGATGCTTGTGCCACCGGAGTATCACTTTTTTGACACTCCGACAGCGCAAGCCTCTCAGCCGTATCTATGAGGCCACACAAAGCCAATTTTCATGGCTTTCCATGGCCTCATTGATATGGAGTAAGGCAAAGCAGCCTAAGTCACTGCGTTGCCTTTGTGCGGGGGGTGTTCCTTGGGTGTTGGGGTGGTTTTTACCACACAACCCCCATGGATTTTGACGCTGCCCCAGATTTACTTAATGGCATAAACCCGAGGCAGTGCTAAACTATTACACCTTCCCAGGGGTGGCGGAACGATCATAAATATTTTTACTTCTCCTCCTTTTTTCTTCTTTCTGTGTGCTGCATTCTCTTTTCGGATTATTTTTGTGCAAGATGGTGCCCCTTCCTGTACAAAAACAATCCTGCATGCAACGCAGACACCCTTGCACCATGGTGCAACAGTGCCTGAGTTGGCACCAGGCAGCAAATTGTGTGCCTGTGCAGGCGGGAAAGGACAAGAATGCACCATGTTTCATTAATATGGTGCATTCATGCCCCTTCACATTGGAGTAGGGCAGTGCAGTAAGAAGACTTGTGGTGCTGCCCTACGCCAATGGATCATAAATATGGGCCCATGTATTTTTATCCTTACGTCTGCAGTGACAATGACGAGTGAATCTGCACACTGTACTCCTAGTAGGTCAATACATATATGCTAGTCCACAGAGCACTTTATTCGAGGTTCTGATGACAGCTGGCTTGATGGCAAAGAAGTCTACTGCACAGACTAGGAAACAGTCCTCTTTGACGAGTAGAGAACTGGTCTTGTCAAATCTGTAGCTCTGAATGAACATATGGCCTTCAGCACTTTCAGACACTTATGTGTATGGCCAAAGCCATTGAAAGGCCAGTAGCATTGGGGCAAAGTCAATCATGCCATTAGGGAGTCATCACTATGTCAGTGACATAGTGAGTTCCGATATGAAAGGCCAGGAATCGGAGCAGAGCCCGTCACATGTCAGCTGCCATAGGCCTCTACAGTATCCTCGACTAGGTTCCTCACTATGAGTTACCTGCTATTTGCAGGGTCCTAACTCCACACCTGTAATTAAAGCTTAAAGCTATCAACTGTTTTTTGCGGCCAGTAAAATTGTGTCTGATGTTCGCAAGCCAGGATAAACCAGGTGCAAAAACACTGGGCCATGCTTGACTGGACAAAGCACACTTATATACCGGAATCCCCTCTCCCTGACCGATAATTAAAGGTGGGTGAGCCAGCAAATTAATAGGGAGAGTCGAGCCAGAGCCGAGACAAGGGTATGGCTTGGCTTAAAGAGCCATAACAAGAGCCGACCTGTCGACATGTTTAGCATGTAAATTGTGTAACAAATGGCATGTGAAAATATGATTAAGAGTCTTCAAATTTCAAAAAAGTGTGCTTCTTCACCTTGTGGAAACATTTCACTTAAGAACATTAGACTGCATCACTGCATTGAGTGTTTTTTTTTTTTAGAAGTGACAGTTTCAAAACATGCGCTTAGAACAATTCATGTCGCCCTCCCTTGCTAACCATGATGCTATTAGTGATGCAACAGAAAAGTTAAGTGTCATGTGCCTCCCATACGTGGCCTAGGGTGTTATTACAAATAAAACCTATGTCAAAGTCTATTAAAACATGTGCAAGAGAGGAATTTATACAGCACACATCCTGAACTGAACCATTTCAAAGTGTTCTCAAATGTGATGATAAAGTAAAGGACTCGTGAATTAAGGTAACTGCTTAGGATCACAAAATGTGCTTAAGCAGAGAAGCCAGCATTGATCCCATGTTTCCCGGTTGCGCAATTCAGCCACAAGATGCATATCTCTTGCTTCCCTTTTACATCAGAGGTTAATGCTTTGTCTTTAATCTGAGAGGCGCTACATCAGCACACTCTGTTGAATAAATACAGACACCACATAATATATCATGTTGAATCAAAATAGGTCCTAGAAAATGTTGTCTTGAGTACTGGGTCTGGAGCACCAGAAACCACATGAAAGCTCGGCTCGTTTTAGGCTCCAAGAGAAACTCCAACTGAGTCAGAGTTAGGCTTGTGGCTTGAGCCAGGCTTGGCCTTTCAGTGGCCCCAACTCATCTACTTGTAATGCCGGCCTCTGAGTTGTCTTTATTAACCCCACCAGGCAAGCACTGCTGTTGTAGGGTTGTTTGACTTCTTTGATTAGGTAATACTGCAAAACAATGCTGGTTCAGGGAGGCGTAGGTTGCTTCATTAGCTCTTACAAGACCAACACACAAGATCCAGATGCCTGAAGGTTTTCTCTTGGGTTTTCTAGTCTCTCTTTGGTCTCTCTTTGTGGTATTTCTTAAATACCCCCTGGTTTTCCGTCATGTCATTATTTCTTCTTTGTCATTCATTGCCCAGCCACACCAACACCAGGCTTAAAGCAGAAGGTATTCTATGTCCTATTTTTGCTCTCCCATTTCCCAGAACCCCACATGAACATTCCATTCATAGGTCTAGCAAAGCCCTTTTGTTAGTTGTTGCCTCAGCCCTTGAGTGGTTGTCTTCTTTGGGGACAGAGCCTTATGTGCCTGATGGGTGCACTGCTGTGCCAGGGCACTGCTCACCACTATGCCCCCGCAGCTCATTGAAAGGCCTCTTGTTTGGGCTGTTGGCACCTGGGCTGGTAGCACACTGGAATGTCATCTATTACTGGTTATTGCAAAAGTCTGAATGTTTCAGTGGCACTTCTGGACAAATAAACAGTGTTTCGAGAAAATGTGGTGTTTTTCACTCCTCTGCTGGGAACCTTCCAAAAAATCACTTATTTTTGCATTTACTCTCGGCTTATGTTACTCTTCCCCATGTGTTTTGACCAAAACTTAGAAGAGCTCTGCTAACTACTTCCATATGCGCCTGACACACTAATAAAGAATCACCGAACAACAACCCCAAGGAGCCACCTGTGATCACAGAACGTCCTTGAGAAATATGTATCTTTTACTCAACAAAGTCAAGTTCGAAGTTTAAGAAACCATTCTGAGCTGTTAGTACAAACTTTGAATCTAAAAATTGGAGGTTCTTCTGTAGAAATACCAAAAGCCCACATTGTTGTGTGCGCCCTGATTCAGTGTAAAATGCCTTCTTAAAGGGAATCAGGAGGCTTTTGAAGCTGTAAATGCTAGTGGGGAAGGTTCCTTAATATTGTGCACATTTTACATGCGATGTTTTCATGCACCCCAACATTGGTCCTTATATAGAGTTTGACAGATGTCACTCACCGTCAAAATGTGGAGGATGTCCCATCTGCAGCATTAAAAGTACACTGCAGCCTATGGCACTTATAATATGGCAGACGGGATATCTGCCATTTTTTAAAAAGACTATCCCACCTGCCGAACTCTGAATAAAGTCCATACACATTGTGCTTATTAAAATCATTTGAGCTTTATTATTATTAACACTGATGGTTCCCAAGCTAACTGATACACTCCTTTTATTGTTGAAGGTTTTTGGGTGCAAATGCCTCATTTAAAGTTGTTTGCCTTTTGATTCAAATGCATTTGACTTCTCTCAAACACCCATGTGAAGAATCAGGTGGGCTTTTCTTGTGATCCAGACAGAAAAGGAAGGACGTCATGCTTGGAAATATCCCGTTCATACCAACTTAGGGTTCCAGCAAAGAATAATCTCCACCTTATGGTTGTGGTGGCAAGCAAATAAAGGTGTAGGCCCCTGCAGCAGGCATACAGTTTGCACCAATGCCCTTCTCCTGTGGTCCTTATGAAGCTGCCTCAAAACAGTGTAATGGCAGTGAAACATGTCCACCCTATCCATAAGCAGAGACAACATGTGATATGCCATGGTTTTAACATGTGCAGGTTGTGTATAGAGCTGACACATTTTTACTCCCCCACTATTCTGGTTTTTACTTGTTGAGGACACACGCATGCACCTACAGTGGTCCATTTTCATCACAATAGATGAGGGAGAGGATTATAGGACATATAAATAATGTCAACTAAAGCGGGTAGCTGTCAAAAGTATTACACTGCTTCTAGGAGGGTTAGTGTACCGCCCACTCACTGTCATAGCGTCAGTTGCACATGCGAGAATTTGGTGTTAGGGACAAAGCTGGTGACTTTAAAACTGGGGCACAAGGTTTGATTCTCAGCGTTGGCTGAAGATCCTGTGATTCTGAGCAAATCACATAATCTCTTTGTGCCTAAAACAAATGAATGCCACCTTGTGTACTACAACTGGTGCTCATGTAAAGCGCTCCAATACCTGCGCGTCGAGCTTGTGCTATGTAAAATGGCAAAAAAGATGTCCCTATCAATCAGAGAAGCACACAATAATAGGAAGCGATGGATGCAATTAAACACTTGGGCCAGATTTAGAGTTTGCTGGACAAGGTACTCCATCACAATTGTGATGGATATACAGACAGACAAAAATGTGATGGATATACCATCCGAATCATAGGTGACATAGTACATAATGCACCTGTAATAAGGCAGAAGGGTTATTTGTCATGTTTGTGATGCAGTAATCCGAGCTCCAAACTCTAAGTCTGGCCTTTACTGTGTTCCCATTGTTGCTCCCATGATGAGTTGCCCTAATAAATGTATCACTGCCTACACTGATATGTTCTAATTAATAAAGAGACATATCCTAATTTTAGTGGGTAGCATGCAAAGTTGCAGAGATTAACCATAATTAAACTAATGTCGCCTAAATGCACTTCCATTTCTTCCAGTGTGAAACCTATCGCCATACCTACTTTCTATACAGGACCTTGATTAACTTAAGTTGATTTTGGTGAAGGTGTCCTAGGGCGGGTTTTCCCTCGCACTACTTTGTCTAAAGATATTATTCATATCTTAAACCATGAAGGAGAGTTTTATTGCCGTCTTAAGGCAGGACAAAGCCTTTCTTAATCAGGCCTATCACTACTGACTTAAAACAGTGTGAAAACTGCATAAAGTCTCAAAAAATTCCTTTGAAGTTAAATGCTGCCTGTATCCCAGTGTCAGCCAGCACACCTGCAAGCTCATGCTGTTTTAGCCCCTCTGGCAGATCCTGTGCCTGGCAGAAGTCATGCAGCCTATCACTACTGTTGTGCTCCCAGAGCACTGCTAGAGCTCTCTATCTAGCAAACCCTGCATCTGCCACTGCACATGCAGCCTCTCACTGCTGCAGTGTACCAGGACCACTGCTCAAACTCAGGAGCATATTTACAAGCCCCATGTGCCGCTGCAGCATCACATTTTTTTATGCTGTGGCAGCGCACACTGCAAAACCATATGTACGAGGCCATGCAAGGCCACTTTGCCCGGCTTTTCATGGCCTGATAGATATGGAGTAAGGCAAGACAGCGCAAGTCACTGCGTCGCCTTACTCTGCATCCAGGAGGCTTCCCATGGGCGCTGCAGTAGGTTTTCCCATCAACACCCATGATTTGGACGCTGCCCCAGATTTACTTAATGATGCAAACCTGGGACTGCTCCAAACCCTTACGCATCTCCAGGGGTGATATAATGAGGAGAAATATTTTTATTTCTCCTCCTGTTTTCCTCTTTCCATGTCTGCTGCATTCTGCAGCACTCATAGAAAGAGGAATATGCCTCTCTGGATTGTTTTTGTGCAGGAAGGTCAGGAATGCGCCGTACTTCATAAATGAGGTGCATTCCGGTTTTTCACATTGGCTTGGGCAGCGCACCAAGCACTGCACAATCTGTGGTAAATATGCCCCTCAGTGTCTATCAACACTGTATCTGCTACTGCTCACTGGCCTCTCACTGATGCAAAGAAACAGGTGTATTGCTGAAGCTCGTTCTATAGGTCAGTCCCTGCGCCTGGAAGAGCTCACACTGCCTCTCACTGCACCAGGGGAACTGCTAAACCTCTGCGTCCATCACAGCACGCACCTGCAGATTTCAAGGAGCCTCTCACTGCTGCACTGTACCGAGGGTCCTGCTAGAGCTCTCTCCTTTTCAACTATGTAGCAGAGCTGATGGGGTGTCTCGCTGCTTCTAGGCACCGGGGCGCTGCTAAAGCTGTATCTATAAACTCCATGTATGACAGAGCTCTTTGAGCCTCTCACTGCTGCAGTGCACCATGGGCACAGTGACAGCTCCAAATCAACTCAATGCTCCCATACAGTCTTTGTCTGGCAGACCTTATTCGGCCTCCCGGTGCTGCAGTGCACCAAGAGCACTGCTAAAACTCTATCAAACCCTATGTCTGGCAAAGCTCACGTAGTTTCTCACTGCACTACTGTAATGCACCAGGGGCACTGCTAGAGGTCTGCATCTATCAAAGCTTGTGTTTCTTCTAGCTCATTCAGTCTTTCACAGCTGCAGTAAAGCAGGTGGGCTGCTAAAGCTCCCTATCAAATCCTGTGGCTGACATTGCTCATGCGGCCTCTCTCTGCTGCCGTGCACCCGGAGCACTGCTAGAAGGCTTTGCCTAGCAACCCCTCCAGCTGGCAAAGCTCATTCAGGTTCTCACTGAGTTCTTCAGTGCGCTGGGGGCATTGCTAAAGCTCTATAGATACCAAAACCTGTGTGTATCAGAGCTCGTGCAGTCTCCCAGTTCCGCAGTATCCTTCACTGCTGAACTTCCCTATCCACCAAACCCTGAATCTGGTAGAAGCCTTTCACTGCTGCACTGCACAAGGAGCACTGCTAGTGTGCTGCCTTTAACTACTGCAGTGTGCCAGGGGCACTGCTAGAGTGTGTGGCCTTTAAGTACTGCAGTGCACCAGGTGCACTGCTATAGTCTTCTGCCTTTAACTACTGCAGTGCTCCAGGGGCATTGCCAGAGCGTGCTGCCTTTAACTACTGCAGTGCACCAGGGGCGCTGCTAGTATTGTGTGTATCCTTCATAACCTGCATCTGTCAGAAATCATTCGGCCCCCATCTCTGCAGTACACAAGGAGCACTGCTCTGCCTCTAAAGATGGTGCACCTTGCGGTGTTCATTAAGCCTCTCTTTGCTGCAGTGTACCAGGAGCACTGCTAGTAGGTTATGCTTAACAAACCGTCCAGCTAGCAAAGCTCATTCAGCCTCTGGCATCTTCAGTGCTCTGGGGGCAATGCTAAAGCTCTGTAACTAACAAATCCTGTGTCTGACAGCGCTCACAGTTTTGCAGTGAACCACGGGCACCACAGGACTTCTCTATCCATCAAACCCAGAATCTGGTTGATGCCTTTCGCTGCTGCACTGCATCAGGGACACTACTATAGTGTGCTGCCTTTAACTACTGCAGTGCATCAGGGGCACTGCTAGAGTTTGCTGCCTTTCACTACTGCAGTGCATTAGGGCCACTGCTAGAGTGTGCTGCCTTTAAATACTGCAGTGCACCAGGTGCACTGCTAGAGTGTTCTGTCTTTAACTACTGCAGTGCATCTGGGGCACTGCTAGAATGTTCTGTCTTTAACTACTGCATTGCCCAACGGGCACTGCTAGTGCTCTGTGTCTATCAAACCCTGCATCTGTCAGAGATCATTCGGCCTCCACTGCTGCAGTACATAAGGAGCACTGCTAGTGCACTGCCTCTATCAGTCCCAGTGCCTGGCAGTACTCATTCAGCCTCTCGTTGATGCAGGGCACAGGAGCTCGCTCTGTAGCCGTCAGTCTCTGCATCTGCCAGAGATCATTAGCCCTCTCACCTCTGCAGTACTCAAGGGGCACTAGAAATGTCTGCACCTATCAAATCATGCACGTGACAGAGCTTTCAGACTCTGCTTCAGTGCAGCTGGGGCATTGCAGAAGCTCTGTATCGATCAAACCCTGTGCACGGTAGCGGTCTTTTAACCCTCACTGCTGCAATGCTCCAGGAGCACTGTTAAGGCTCTGCATCTATCAAATCCTAGTTTATTCCGTCTCCCATTAATGTATTAAACCAGGGGAACGGCTAAAGCTCTGCGCCTGACAGAGTCCTTCTAGACCCCCATGTCTCAAGGGCACTGCTAAAGCTCCGTATCCATCAAACCGACTCTCGCTGCATAAGTCAACCAGGAACACTTCTAAAACTGTCTATCATCCCTTCACGTCTGGTGGGGGTAATTCAGTCTCTCGCTGCAGCAGTGCACTGTTGTCAGTGCTTCAAGCTCTGTAAATATCAACCTTAAAGTTTAGCAGAGGACACGCAAATGAGTCCTGCTCCAGTGCACGAAGGGTACTGCTAAAGCTCTACACCGCACAAATCTAGCGCCTGGCAGAGCCATTCACTGCTTCAGTGCACCAGTGGCACTTAAAATGCTGTATACCCTAAGCTGCCAGAGCTCTTGCCATCTACAGAGTACCACTGGCGTAGCGAGAAGCCGATCTCCTAAGACCTCACACTGCTGCAGCGTGCCAGTGGCACTTCTGAACCTCGAAACCAATGCGACAGAGTCAGACCCGCTAAGCTCGCACACTGCTCCAGTGCGCCGGGAGCGCCGCGCGAGCTCTGCATCTAACCAGCTGAGTGCCTGACAGCGTCCTTTCAGAAGCCGTGCACTGCTCCGGCTAAACTGCGGCACTGCTAATGCTCTGCTCCAGGCAACCTCTGGCAGGAAGCGCTCGTGTACTCGCACACGGGTGCCAGGTACCCTCTTAACCCAGTGACGGACTGAGTTCATATGTTCACACTACCACAGAGGTCTGTGCCCCTAAAACGTTCGGGCCGGGTTTCTACAGCTTGCCTCTCACTCCTGCAGTGCATTGGAGGCACTGCCAGAGCTGCGCCCCTTTTGCCAGGTAAAACTCATTCGCCTTCACCCTCTTTGTTGCTGCAGTGCACTGCTAGAGCTCTATATCCACCAAAGCAATACAGTGCAATGTTCCGATGTCATCAATTTTAGGCAGAGTTCCTAAGTCATCCCGCTGCTCCAGACCACGCACTATGAACGCTGCCAAGTCACTGTACCCACCTAACCCTGTGCCAAGCACACCTCTGAGCCTCACACTGCTCGAGTGAGGACGAAACAGCGGAGGCGCTCAGTCCCTGTGTAACTCTGTGCCAGTGGTTGCTGCTGCAGCCCCACACTGCTCCAGCAAAGAGGCACTGCCCCCAGTCTCTTCCCATGTAAGTCCGTGCCAGGCAGAGTTCCCGAACTTTCCACTGCTTCAGCGAAGAACAGCTTCGCTTAGGCTCTTTGTCGCACACTGCTCCAGTGAGGAAAAAACGCGCCTAAGGCTATGGGCTAGTGTAGTCCCCTGCCTCACACTGCACCAGTGAAGAGAAGCACCACTAAAGCTCTGCCAGTGTAGCCCCGTGCCAGTTACAGATTCCATAGCCTCACACTGCTCCAGTGAGGAAGAGCACCAGTGTAGCCCTGTGCCAGTCACAGAAATCACAACTCCAGCGAAGAAGAGGACCGCTAGGGCTCTGCCAGTGTAGCCTTGTGCCAGTCACAGCAATCGCAGCCTCACACTGCTCCAGTGAAGAAGAGCGCCGCTAAGGCTCTGCCAGTGTAGCCCTTTGCCAGTCACAGCAATCACAACTCCAGCGAAGAAGAGCGCCGCTAGCACTCTGCCAGTGTAGTCCTGTGCCAGTCACAGCTACCTACGCCCCACACTGCTTCAGTGAAGAAGAGCGCCGCTAGGGCTCTGCCAGTGTAGCCCTGTGCCAGTCACAGCTAACAATGCCTCACACTGCTCCAGTGAAGAAGAGCACCACTAGGGCTCTGCCAGTGTAGCCCTGTGCCAGGCACAGCTAACAATGCCTCACACTGCTCCAGTGAAAAAGAGCACCGATAGGGCTCTGCCAGTGTAGCCCTGTGCCAGTCAGAGCAATCGCAGCCTCACATTGCTCCAGTGAAGAAGGGCACCGCTAGGGTTCTGCCAGTGTAGCGCTGTGCCTGTCACAGCAATCGCAGTCTCACACTGCTCCAGTGAAGAAGAGCACCGCTGGGCTCTGCCAGTGTAGCGCTGTGCCAGTCACAGCACCCACAGCTTCACACTGCTCCACTAAAAAATAGGCGCTTACAGCAATGTGCGCCAACGCAAGCCTTTGTCAGGTAAAACTTTTCAGACCCACGGTTTTCCAGTGCAGAAAAGACCGCCAAAGCAGAGAGTGCCAATATAACCCGCTGCCCGTCAGAGTTCCCGCGGTTGCAGCTTGACATCGTTCCAGTCTCCAAAGAGTACTGCTAATGCCCTGACCCAGGCTGCAGCTCCCTCGCACAGTAGCAACAAACCAACATTACCATATTTGCACTCTTTAATCGTTATCATGATATCTGATTAACACAATTATTTGTACAGCGCGGAAACGTCCACTGGAGTATTGTTCTTGGCACTATGAACGGTGAGTATAAACAAACTGAAGCCACTTACTTGTCTAAAATAAAGTATAGATCGAATCCTCCATAGCAGGATGGCCCTCCTTTTCCCCCATTTGCGTCTTGACCTTCACATGCCAGCATCAGGAATGCGGCTAGGAGCAGACATGGCTTGCCGACACGCATGGCAATGCCGCGCACCCCCGCCATCGTACCTGGTGACGAGCGACACGATGGGCAGCAATTCCGAGACAAAGAGAAGGGAGAATTGATCACACGCTCCCGGAAAAACAGAGAACCTTTAAAAATCCAGTGCAACTTTTCCAAAAGTGGGGCACACGTCTTCCTAAAATTCAAGTATAACTTTTCCGCAAATTCAACTTTTCCTGGAACTTTCCCACAACAGTTCTGCTCTCCTTCCTCGGCGGACCCGTCGAATCCCGGCTCCGTGAGTTTGCACGACTTTCGGCAGCCCTACTTGGCTATGGTTCCCCTTCTGAGCCAAGTTCGCATTTCACCAGAATGAGCACAGCGTGTTAAAATTGTTCTTTGCTGTGCTTTGTTTGGTTTAAAGGGACCTGACATCTGCTGCACGCTCCCCCGGGCACAGCGTCAAGTCTGTGTTTTGCTAACAGGGCAAAGTATTTCCTGACAAGCCTTGCGTGGGTCCAAGATCTGAAGGGATGCATATTCTCCCCATCCTAATGTTGTCCCTCCATTCTATAAGGCGGTTGAAAACTCAAAGAGCGCCATCTCCTGGCTTCGCCAGGGTCTGACAAGATCAGTGGTGTAACGCAAAATGGATGGGTCGCCATGAAGACTGTAATTGTATTTGAATTTATATAGCGTCTACTACCCCAGGTGAGGTGTTCAAGCGCTTTGCGCCGAGCAGCATGCTACTCTGGAACCCAACACTAAAGTTAAATTGTCAGTTGGTTAGTAATATGTGTTTCCTTTTTTCCTCGTGAATTAGTTGTGGTAACACTGCTAAGTTTGTGCACTGGAGTACTCTTGCCTCTGGTAGTATTTTGACTAGGGATAGAAAATATGGAGTGGATTAGAAGACAAAGTAGTAGGTTACTATAGGGATTTTGGACGTGTGCCTGTTAGTTGAGTGATTTTGCCAAGAAGGAGGGGGAAGTTTGAAAAGGATGTTTGGGAGTTCATAATAGGTTTGGGATGAGTCCAGTGCTTAATTTGTAAGCAGTAAGTGCCAGGACCCTTCTTAGGAGGCCACTGCAGCCTGCACCACTCATTGCTCCTGCTGGTACTGCCAATAGAAGTACCAACGGAATCGCTAACCATCGCACTCCTAGAAGTGTGAAAATTCAGAATATTCCAGGCCACCTAAAGCTGTAAGAATGGCTAGGGGTGGTCTGAATTGTCATTTTTAATGTATATTGATTGATTAAACGCTGTTCTTCTAATCTCAAAATTAGACAGACAATCCCACAGTGTGGTAGACTGTTGCTAGTCCCGGTGTTAAAAATTAAGGGCCTCATTACCAGACCGACGGGTCTACCGTTGGCCCACCAGCCCCGTGGTGAGAAGACTGCCGCAGACATGGAGGTCTTCTCACAGGGCCTATTATGACTTTCCCACTGGGCTGATGGGTGGGAACCAAGTGGGAAAGGTGCAGCAGCATTGTTCTTGGCTCACGGTAGAGCCGGCAGCAATGCTCCTGCTCGCAGGGTGCACCAGCACCCTTGAAATGCGCACTGTCTGCACATATATATGTGTGCATGTGTTCACTTATACATAGATACATAGACTGAAGACTGCTGTGCTTCTAGAAAGTATTGACCCATATATCTCCATGAATGTACACACACATAATGACGCCTCTATAGATAAATATCTATACACTCACAAAAGGGTGTAAAAATGTATGCATATCTTACACACACATACACACACATAAACAAACAACATTAGGGGGCATGGTGGTAACACTGAAGAAAACACTAACATTTCAGCAATGCAAAACCCCCAAATTAGCTGATCTATAAAAAGTTTTATAACAGTACACACATCCTTCTATGCCATCAAATATCACCACACAACATATACACTTTTTGCAAAAAAATGAAATGCAGAAAATATCCAACATTTTTAATTTAATCAAATGCCATCCCTGTCCTAAATGAGTTTTAAAACCATATCCCACTGACATATATATCTCATGCACTGATGACTACTTGTACTAGGCCTATTGGCTAGAAGGCCCTTTGAAAATCTAGGCCACATAATAAAGTAATATTACAAATCTTACAAAAATTTAGAAAAGGACAGGTACTGAGCTGTGCAACAATTTTTCTTTACAAAAGATGAAAAATCAATGAAATGCAAAATAAGGTTGTGTGATAGAACTAAGCATGCTGGAACAACGCATTCCTTGACAATGTGATCGGAACCAATACCACGTCCTGAGCCCTAAAACAAAACTATCCCGACACACACCCTCACCCTCACCCCTAAAAACTAAATTACCCATAGCCCAAAAAAAGTCCCGCCCTCCAAAAACTAAAATACCCGACACCCTCATCCACCTGAGCCCTTAAATCTTCCCCAATATGTAAATTACCCTGACCCCCTTAGACCCTAAACCCTAAAAAAAAACAATCCCAACCCCCACCCCTAAAAATTAAATTACCCTGACCCCACCCGCCCTGAGCCCTAAAAAAGAAATTACCCAACCCCTCCACCCCTGCCCCTAAAAACGAAAATACCCCAACAACCCCCACCCACCCTAAGCCCTAAATCTACCCCACCACTAAAAACTACCCACCAACCCTGCCCCAACCCCACTTACCTCACTGCATCATCTCATGATCATTCCTCCTCTTCTCTACTCCTTCCTCCAACCTCCCACCCTTCCTAAAACTTTCTCCCACCCCTTTAAAAATAAACTACCCTGCCGCCAACCTAAGCCCTAAATAAAACAAATACCCAAATCTCCCCACTTCCGCCCCAGAAAAAAAAAAAGTCCGACCCCCCACCCTAAGTTCTAAAAAAAAAATCAAACTCCGCCCTTCAAAAAAATAGAACGCCCGACCTACCCCACCCACAGCCCTTAATCCGCCCCCAGCCCCACTTGCCTCACTGTGTCCTCCGCATCCTCTCCCAAACAATGCATGGCTTTTTCTGTGCCTTAACCACACATATGGGAAGTTTGACACATGTGTGGTTAAGGCACAGAAAAAGCTAGGCGTTGTTCCGGCAAGCGTGGTTACCCTTGCGTGGGAAACGTCTGCATTGTCTGCCTGCAAAATCAATAACTAGGCCCATACTTAAAATCGAGGCCACCCACCACTGAATTGTGTCAACGAAGGTGACTGCCTGAGGTGCAGGGTGTTCCAGCTCTTAGCTGTGAGGTAGCCAAAGGATCTTCCATCTGCCGAGGCCTTCTGTATGTCGGGTATGGTGGCTAGTGCTTGTTGAGCGGAGCGGAAAGGTCTGGTCGGGCAGTAGGGGGTGATAGGGTGGTTGAGGTAGGCGGGTCCTAGGTCATGGAGAGCATTGTAAGCGTGGACGAGGAGCTTGAAGTTAATTCTTTTCCAGATGGGAAGCCAGTGGAGGTCTCTTAGGGGGTTGGAGAAATGTTTGAGCCAGGGAACATTCTGGGTGAGTCTGGTGGAGGTGTTTTGGATGTGCTGTTAAGGTAAACAGAAATACTGGTGCATGCCCAAGCAAACAAACAACACCCTTATTCAATAGTTTTTGAACTTACTTGTGTGATTTGATTTCACACAAAAAATTCCTTAAATCCAAAGGTATATCCAGGAGACAAAGAGAGTGATCCTTCCACCTCGAAATCCAAGTGAAAAGTGACCAGGAGATGGACAAAGCACTAGGAGAAGCCTGCTGGACAGGAACAGGAAGTTGGAGTCTATGGGGCACTTCCTACCTGACAAAAATTGGCATCTCAATCTAAAGCACTACTTGAAGGGTCAATTGTAGGAGAAAATCTACTCAAAAAACACTTTTTGACTAGATTTAGATGTTTCTAGATTAGAAAATCAACTCCAGATGCATTCACGCTCACAAGCGGGACTGTTTTGGCTGCTGGCGCAGCTGGAAGCAGTGTAACTAAATGTAAAGTCTTGCGTGCGTGGCCAGAAACAGAGCGATCAAATGCAATATCACGAGCGTGCTTGTTAGCAGCCCAGGAATATCGTGGTGCTCACGAGAGAACACCAAAATCCAACCTTGTGAGTGCAAACAAACTTCGCTCCATGCCGGATTGTGGAGTTCCGGAACAGCGGGCTGCTTTGCGTAGCACAAAGTACCTGCATTCCGCAAACTCCACTGGCGGAAAATAACTAGATATAACAGCTATTGCTAAGATAACAAACTTAAGGTAAATATGGAAATAAAACAAAATTATAGGCTTTGGGAAAAATTCGAAACCATTCAACTGATATCTGGGGAATAAGAGGATTGAGGTGGTAAACTCGTATAGATAGTAGAGCATGATGTTTTCTAAGAACTTGAACTGGACTCTACCCAAAGAGTCAGTGGATACGTGGGTGGTCTCTACAATAGGATTAGTATGATTTAAGAATAGGTTTGGTGGCCTTCGTGGAGCCCTCTCTTAACTACTTACAATACTATAACACCCGCTCAAAGCCTATAAGGGGCCGAGTTACTGACTCTAAGTATGGAGGTAAACAGGGGGAAGTGTGAGGCCAAATGTCTGAAAAAATTGTTAGCCCTTCCAAAAGGTGCGATGGGCCCAGCAATAACATTAGAAGGAGATCTGCAGGCCTGGAATTATAGGCTTACAAATCTATCCTGGGATTTTGGGATAAACTTTGGTCCTCGGAGGGCTTGAAGGTATCAGCCTTCTGGGCTAATGAAATTGTTGGAAGTGAACTTAAATGGAAAGAGAAAGTTATAAACAGATTAGAGAAGATCTCTTAAACACTAAACATCGACAATTATGAGCTGACTGAGGCTTCTCATCTTTTGAAAAGTGAATTAAAAGAGGCATGTAGAAGAGTGGCTAGGCTCCGGGATGTGGCGTATGTAAGGGTGAACGTCTCAGCCAACTATATGTTGGACTCCTGGGAAAATCAGAGCTTGTTCCTGTACATATCCACTTTCCCATATGTGCAGCTTCTGCTACTATTATTAAAATTCTGGATTGCATTGAATTTCCGGTACGAAAAGCGAGATACATTTGATGCAATTTTAGATGCTGAGAATATTTGCAGGTGTGGATTAAGGTTTCAAAATTTTACTGTCCATTTTTTTGCTAGATTGTCTTCACTTTATAAGGCTTGTGTTTCATTTTAAAACCCTTTGTTATAAAATATAATATAAGACATCAGAATGAAGCGCTCGCGCTTCGGATAAAAATATAATTTTTAGACATAGCATGTGCCATAGCAAAGCTTTTAAAATTAAGCTTGGGATAATATGGTGATGCCTGCAGTTTTAAGACACGATGAGACCTTGTTGACATTTGTGAGGGCTGAGGGCAAGAAGTGTTATATAGCATTTCTAGTGCTGGTAAGCCCAAAGTTTATGGTGAATTTTATGGTCTGTGGAATTGGATTGTTTGGGGTGATGGGGGTTTTAGTCATTTTAAGGAATTTTAATTAAGTGCACTATTGCATTACTGTTTGAAAGACAAGTGTTTAAGCATTATTAAAACCTTGACTTGTTTTTGCATTTCTTTTTGGGACTTGGCTGAAGCCGAGTCCCAAAATGGCTGCTAACACTTCCTAGTTGAAGTGCTGGCATCCAATTAGATCACAGCATGAGATCGGGAGTATTCGTAAAGTTTTTGTGACCATAGATTTGCAAATTTGAATTTCGTTTAATTTCTCAAAAACTGCCAAACACATTTATACTAAACAAAGAGGGCACTTTCTGGACCAAGAGCTACCTTTCTCTCAAATTTGTTGTAATTCTGTCCATGTGTTTGGGCTGTAGTCATATCTAAAATCTCTATGGGAGTTAAGATGGAAGACACACTTTTTTCGACTCTCCACAATTTTTGTGGTGTTGCATGATTAAATTCAGAACCTTCCTGTAACCTTTTGTTACCTTTCGTTTTGAATTTACTCGCACAAAACAAGAAAAATTCAGCAGTTAGTGTTAGAGTTATTTCAAGTAACTAACACGCGAGCTCTAAGGTAACTATAACTTGCCCCTCTGCACTGCACAATTCTTTTCTCATGCTCATTTATATTTTTTATAATGTTATAGAAGTTGTCCTGAGTGCTGTAATATTTGGGGTAATTAGCAGTGCGTGGCGAGAGCGCGAGTTGCAGTTACTTTAGTGCGCAAGTTAGTTACTTGAAATAACTTTAACTATAACTGCTGAATTTCTCTGATTTTGTGCCAGTAAATTCAGAATCTAACTATAACGTCACTGTAACCTTTGTTTTTTTAAGTGAATTTCTAAGGTTTTTTAAATTCTGTTTCCTAACTAGAATGTCCCTGTAACCTTTGTTTTTACAGTGAATTTCTATAGTTTTTTTTACATAAAGTAATTTGAATTACTATATGTTAATCCAACCACCGCCGTGCATGGCCTACGGCCGTGCACAGCAGAGGTTGACTGCAGAGCCTGGCTTCTCACCGTGTACAGCAAGGATTGGCCACAGGGCCTGTCCAGTGGCTAGGCCCTGCGGCAATCCCCTATAAAACCCAACCCCATACAATGCACTGCCTTTGGCCGAGCACAGCAGGGGTTGGCTGCAGGGCCTTCCCTGTGGCCAAGTCCCTATAACCACCCCACCCCGGCGCCCCGTACATACTTCGGCCATGCCCAGCAGGGGTTAGTTGCAAAAAGAGAGGGGGAAAGAGTTTTTTTGGACTTTGATGAATCATGTACTTAGAATGAGATATTTTAGGACAAATGGAAAAGGAAAATGTATTTGACAATTAAAAAGAGTGAGATCACCTTTCAGTATGTACCTTAAACATTTGAAGATGAAAAGAAATTAAAGTAGGAAAATGACCAGAGACACACTTAGACCGAAACCTTTAACATTCATTGTGGGACGTCAGAGACCTTAACGACGAGTCCACAGCTGCCTTGTTAGTGTGCACCATCCAGTGTGAACTTTTTAATTTTTGAAATTTAAAGGACCCAGCCCTCCCAAGTACAGGCATCATGAGTTAGACTAACACATTTTAGTGTGGTGCTCCACATCACCGCACTAAAATGCAAAGTCATGCATTTATACAGCCTCCTGAAGTTCCTGACAATCGGGAGACAAGAGCACCATTAGCACTCATTGAGGAAAGCATGGAGGCGTAATGCTCTGGCAGTGCACTGTGAAGTGCACTGCTGCTCTGCCCTGGTGTTCAAATCAAATCAAATCATTAACATTTATAAAGTGCGCTACTCACCCGAGCGGGTCTCAAGGCACTAGGGGAAAGGGGGGGGTTACTGCTGCTCGAAAATCCAGGTTTTTAGGAGTCTCCGGAATGCAGATTGGTCCTGGGTGGTCCTGAGGCTGGTGGGGAGGGAGTTCCAGGTCTTGGCTGCCAGGAAGGAGAAAGACCTCCCACCCGCTGTGGAGCGGCGGATGCAAGGGACGGCAGCGAGCGCGAGGCCAGAGGAACGGAGGAGGCGGGTGGGGACGTAGAAGCTGAGGCGTCGGTTGAGGTATTCCGGTCCCTTGTTGTGGAGGGCTTTGTGTGCGTGGGTGAGAAGTCGAAAGGTGATCCTTTTGCTGACTGGGAGCCAATGCAGGTGTCTCAAGTGTGCGGAGATGTGGCTGTTGCGGGGTACGTCGAGGATGAGGCGGGCCGAGGCGTTTTGAATGTGTTGCAGGCGATTTTGGAGTTTGGCGGTGGTCCCAGCGTAGAGGGTGTTGCCGTAGTCCAGGCGGCTTGTGACGAGGGCGAAGGTCACGGTTTTTCTAGTGTCGGCGGGGATCCAGCGGAAGATCTTGCGGAGCATGCGGAGGGTGAGGAAGCAGGCAGATGGTGAGGAGGGGGTCCAAGATGAAGCCAAGGTTGCGGGCGTGGTCTGTGGGGGTCGGTGCGGTGCCAAGGGCCGTGGGCCACCAGGAGTCGTCCAAGGCGGACGGGGTGTTGCCGAGGATGAGGACTTCCACTTTGTCAGAGTTCAGCTTTAGGCGGCTGAGCCTCGTCCAATCTGCGACGTCCTTCATACCCTCTTGTAGGTTGGTCTTGGCGCTGGCGGGGTCCTTGGTGAGGGAGAGTATAAGTTGGGTGTCGTCGGCGTAGGATGTGATGATGATGTCGTGCTTGCGTACGATGTTGGCGCGGGGGCTCATGTAGACATTGAAGAGTGTTGGGCTGAGCGATGAGCCTTGAGGTACGCCTCAGATGATCTCGGTGGGGTCTGAGCAAAACGGTGGGAGGTAAACTCTTTGGGAACGGTTTGAGAGGAAGGAGGCGATCCAGTCCAGGGCCTGGCCTTGGATCCCGGTGGAGCAGAGGCGGGTGATTAGGGTGCGGTGACAGACGGTGTCGAAGGCAGCCGAGAGGTCAAGGAGGATGAGGGCGACTGTTTCACCGTTGTCCATCAGGGTTCTGATGTCGTCTGTGACTGAGATGAGGGCGGTTTCCGTGCTGTGGTTGGTTCGGAATCCGGTTTGTGAAGGGTCGAGCAGGTTGTTGTTTTCCAGGAAGGTGGTCAGCTGTTTGTTGACGGTCTTCTCTATTTCCTTGGCTGGGAAAGGCAGGAGAGAGATGGGGCGGAAGTTTTTCAGGTCGCTCGGGTCAGCCGTAGGTTTCTTTAGGAGGGCGTTGACTTCGGCGTGTTTCCAGCATTCGGGGAAGGTAGCAGAAGAAAAAGAAGAGTTGATGACGGCCTGGAGGTGCGGGGCGATGATGTCGTCGGCTTTATTAAAGATGAAGTGAGGGGAGGGGTCCGAAGGGGCGCCGGAGTGGATAGAGTTCATGATGGATTTGGTTTCTTCAGTGTTGATGTGGGTCCAGTTGTTGAGGGTGAAGGCAGGGGGTGCGGGTTCGGTGATGTTAGGTTGGGTCTGGTGTCCGAAGCTGTCGTGGAGGTCGCTGATCTTGCGATGGAAGAAGGTGGCGAGGGATTCGCACAAATCCTGTGAGGGCGTGACGGCGTTGGCGTTGGGGTTGGAGAACTCCTTGACGATGCTGAAAAGTGCTGTTGTGGCTGTTTTTGTCCAGTCTGTCGGTGAAAAAGTTCCTTTTGGCAGCGCGGATCAGGTGGTGGTGTTCGCGGGTAGCGTTCTTGAGGGCGGTCATGTTGTCAACGGTGTGGTCCTTGCGCCAGGCCTTCTCGAGGGTGCGACAAGTTTTCTTTGATTCTTTGAGGGTGTCAGAGAACCAGAGAGGTTTTTTGGTGAATAATTTGTAATTAAATGTTTGCCTGAAATGTCATCTGCCAGGTGGGTTTTCTTGTGCTAGCCAGGCTAGGCTCAGCTGCCGCACCGTGGCAGCATTCACATGACATTGTGATGTCACAGGACTGCAACACTTTCCATTTATCTGTGAGACATAACTCACGGCTGCCCCGTGGCTTGAGTGGGGCAGCAGTTTTATTTCTAAGTTTAGTTCTGCAGCCTGCCACTGCCTGTGCCACCAGTGCCTCTCATCATGATGCCCCCACCCTTGACCGGATGCCGGAAACTCATCATTGACGCAGGGCTCAGATACTCTCAGGTCTGTAATATCGAACTTCTTGAATTAAAAATATATTTAATTTTACATTGTCAGCCTGAGCCAGTAGCTCACTGCTGTCAGGCTGCACTAGTGCTGTGGCAAGCTGGGCAGCGCTTCGCTCTCAGCTGACAGTGAGTTACTGGGACAGGTTGACGGAGTTTGTTGCTGCTCAGTGCAATCAGAGTGGGTATGGGGGGTACTAACCCAACACTCACTGGATTACGGATAACAGAGCAGGGTCACTCCCTGACCTGCACGTGTGCATGTGGCTCTGAACATAACTGAAACCATTTAGATAATAGAATAGCAACGCAGCTATGTTTGTACTTGATGCTTTAGTTCATATATGCATTTTTAGAAGATCTCTTTTCCTACTGCTTGTGCTCACATCACCAATCCTGTAGGCTGGTGATATCATGGTTGTGCATTTGTTTAACTATGATCAGGTTACAAGACCACTAGTGCCCTTCCATTTCTGGTGCTTTCCAGCAGTTTTAAGATCTTCTTAGAGTTTCATGCTACTCAAATAGGTGTATTTTCTGATATTTATATATGTTTCCCTCGTCTTCGTTGCTTAATGTTGTGCGTGAGAAAGTGTCACTCATAGTTGCTGAAATGTCTCTCATAAATCCCTGAAATTATGTAAATGTCACACATAGTAATCTGAAACCTTGGCAGCTATGAGGACCACGGGGGGCCTCAGGGCCCCACGGTCCTAGCCGGCTCCTGACTCCTGCGGGAGATGGCAATGCTCCTGCAAGCAAGGAGCTGCTTGAGGGAGCAATGTTCCCACTAAGCAAAAGCAAAAAGCTATGTCTTTGCAGTGGGAACCCCGGCACATAGTAGGAGTGGGCCCTGGTGGGTGGTGGTCCCCAGGGCCATCTATGGCTCCACAAGGGGTCCACGCGGCCCCACTCCAACATGAACTAGCCACAGGGAGGTGGGGGTCTCTGAGGCTGGGGGTCCGTGACGGACCCCCTTCCTTCTTTTAATTCAGCCTTGGGGAGGTGATGATCCCAGGGGTGAAGGGGTGAAGGGGGCATGAGCCCCCCACATTTCACTTTATGTGTGCCTCGCAGAGGTGGCGGTACCCGGGGCTGCGGAGAGCCTGCGCAGCCCCCAACATCAATATGATTAAAGCCTGAGGGAGGTGGTTGTCCCCTGGTGCTGTGGTGGGGGGACTGCACGACCACCCCCACATTTCACTTTATGTTTGCCCCGGGGAGGTGGCTGTCCCCGGGGCTGCACAGCTCCCCCATACTCAATATTTTTGGAGCCCTTAGGAGGTGGTGGTGCTGGGGCTGCAGGGAGGCACATGGCCCTCCTGCATTTCATTTTATATGTGCCCCGGGGAGGTGGCGGTCCCCAGCACTCTGGGGGAGGCCTGACGGCCTCCCCACATTAAATTAGTAGTTTGCCCTGGGGGGTTAGGGTGGCGGTCCCTAGGGCATTAGGAGGCTACACAACCCCTGCATTTTTGACATTGTGATCACCCTGGAGAGGTGCCAGTCCCTGGGGCTTATGGAAGCCTAGAAGGAGGACCCTGTGCACCCCCACTTCCTTTCTAAAGCCTCCAATGCCCCTGTGAATCTTAAAAGAAATGGACAGGAAACCACACAGTTTTTTGGGGGGGATTTTCCCAACATTTTACAAAAGAAAATACTTTTTAGCCCTTGCGGGGTACCTCTGGGACCCTAGTACCAGAGCTAAGAGATCTGGGTATCCCTACCCTGGCCCCTTGTCTTTTTTAAAAACTTTTTTTCCTGGTACTCAGGTGAAGCTGAGTTCCAAGATTGCTGGCAAAACTTCCTGCTGAAAGTGTTGGTAACCAATCAGACATCAGCACAAGGACAGATGGATATGCTGAGGGTCCGTGTCCCTAGATATCTATATTTTTTAAACATGAATATCGCCAAAACTGCTGAAGGGATTTACACCAAATCACAAAAAGCACACATACTGGACCAGGAGCTAGCTTTGTGCCAAACTTGGTATAATTTCATTCAGCTGTTCTGACTGTAGTCGTGTTAAGAATTCGTGAAAAATTCAATTGAGGTAGAATGGGGAAAAAGTGTTTTGGGACCCTCCCCTTGTTCTCAGCCTCTGCCCAGCAAAAAATAAAAAAACTGAATTTTTATTTCAATTGAAGGTTGAAGCTTTTCGATATTTGGTTTTATTTTCAAAAGGTAAAGTGATATGCTAGACTCTATCATATCGCTTTTTCTTTTTTGTTCTTATTGCATATTATCTTTTTTGCCAACACACACTGTGCCTTATTTGAGGCCATCAATTGTCCATATTTTATTCTGTTTGGTGCATCTGCCCTGCTTGCAAGAATCAAGCAAAGGATCCCATCTTAGTTTTCACAGAACGTTTTAAAATGTTTAGTTGTGTTTTTATGTATGTATACTTCATTAAGCTGCTACATTTATTTAATTTTCTAAACACTCGTGAACCTCTTGAAAGGTCCTGGGGCACTCCATGGTACATGGAACTCATGTTAAAAACCATTGTTTTAGAGTAAGATCAGAGACATCCAAATGCCGTGGAGACTACTTATTGCATCAGAACACATTCTGCAGCGAATCACACCAGGGGTGTGTAATTTAATAAAATATCTACTTGTCCATTTGACAAGATGCTTTTTAAATCTACTTGTCCTGTAAAAAAATCCACTTGTACCTTTGGCACCTTGTGGTGCGGTGACACATTATGGCAGCAATCGCATCATATAAGAGATCTAATAACAGCCACTGTGATTTGCTGGGCTAATACTATAGTAGGACTTCAATATTAGCAATTTCCTTATTTTGCCAACTTTCTGCAGATCTATGAATTTGGGCTGGAGGTAGCAGTAAGCAATAGTTCCAGGGTTGGAAGGCCTTTTGGAGTCTGTGCAAACCTACTAACTTGCATTTTTTAAGGGCTTCACAAGCTCTTTGTTAATCTTTTCCCATACTGAAAAAAGTTGGAAATTTACTTCTGACAGGAGCAGAAGTAAAACTTTTTCCAGGGTTGGGGGAAAAATGGGTTGGAAGGAAAGTGAACTTGTAAATTCTCAACAGATTTTCACATGAGCAAATCTACACATGCATATTTGCTCGGGCTAAAATGCAGTTCACAAATATTTTCTATGACTTCAATTTCCTAGTCTACTTTTGTAAGCTCTTGTAAATTGATGAAATGAGAAAATCTGCACAAATGCAAAGATTTCTACCCTCGGTACACTTTTGTGACTTTCTTTAAGAATTGGGCCCCTAATTAGGTCTGGCGTTAACCAAGACTTTTTGGTTTTATTGAAATTCTATCTTTCTCTCTCTCTTCATCTTTCAGCTGCCTTCACTCTGAATGATAGCAACCTGTTCTCACAAGGAGCACACAAAGTAGTTTTGTTCAGTGCCAGGAACAACTTTGGCAATATGTGGTTTTTGAGACCACAAAATATTTTTGTTATTTGCCAATGTATGTTACAATGGTGAGGACCCAGCAGCTCCCACAACAATAAAGCTTTATAGAAGCCATGTCAAAATTAGATATGCATTAACAAAACCAAAAGACTGGCCACCAATGTCAGACCTATTGCCTTTGCCAATGCTTGTTTATTTTCATGTTTCCCATAATCATCTTGAAACTGCTTACACTGGTTTTCCATTATGAACATACTTTGGAAATACTAGCACGCATCAACACATTTTACTAAATGATGTTTCAAAGAAATGGTAGCTAGAATTTCACAGTCATTTAGCAAAACATTTTACTCCTAGTTGCATTTTTTGTGAACATTTCATTTTGAAAGCAGTCTTGCTCTCAAGCTTAAGCAAATATTTGCATCTAATCAAAGAGCATTCTGGGAGCATTAGATGTAGCCTCATAATGCGAAACTTTGCAAACATGTATCCGCATTTGTTTTACTGAAAATACTGTCAGCAGTTCAGTCCAAGCTTACAACATTTATTTAGACTGCTCACCCTAATGATAAAGGCGTTTCATTAATGAACTATAAATACAAGTTCGGACAGATTTCACATATGGATACAAATATTACATCAACTGCAGGCAAGTCCCTTCTCTGCTCTATAATATGGTAGTGTAAGCTGTCAGCCAAAGGGTTTCTGCTGTAGGGTGTTGGGCCAACTTGTCCCTAGGACAAAATAAAAATGAAACTGGTTGTCCTTGACCCCAAACAATATGTCCTGGGTGTTAGACTATATGAATTCCACACTTCTGCACATAGTGGACTGGAGAATGCTTCCTTCCCAGTTGACATGTAAATGCCTTCCAGATTTTGCAACCCATGCTGCAAAGACCTGCCTTACCTCCTCCCCAGGTATATTGTTGTGCATCCAGTTGAAATCAGAGAGGTGCTGTTCCGGTTATCCTGCAGAATGTGAGAATTACCATTGTGCCACTCATATATTTTAAATTAATCACAATGTGAAAGAGCTGGTTCACTATTTAGGATTGCCAGGAATAACCCAATCCAAAGACGTTCTCATGTACTCAAATAGATCTGTGGTTTCAAAGTCAAAGTAGCCCCAATTAGAAATGCATCAGACATTCTTTGGTGCTCATCTGAACACAAGGGATAAAACCAATCTGACAATTTCTCATTAAACAATGCCTTAATTTGCTGCATACCTGAGTTCAAACTGTTACCTGCCTTGTGAAAGGTCCTAAAAGTTTAAGTTATATAACTGCTAGATAAATCAACAATTACAATATAAATCAATTTCAGGTGCTAGCTCCCAGGTGGGACTGTATTTGACAATATTGAAAGAGAAGGCACAGCACAGACCATTGACCAGTCTGTGAAAAAGGCCACTTTATTGAAACAGGTGCACATCACAAACTTTACCTAGGCAATCGCCTTACAAAAGTAACACCTTGCTATACATGAAATAACTATCCAATCCCCTCCCCCCACCACTACTATCCCATCCACATACCCCATCCCCCAACTATCCACTTTGCATTGCAGTACATTTCAACCATTTTCAACTTTAACTTTTTCTTACAGCCTATGACTGAATATATCAACCTTTAAGCAAGCAATCTTCCTTACTTAACCTTGAACTTCCTGCCTACCCTCCATTTCAACTTGTATACCCCAAATGGCAGCTCCGACTAAACTTCTGTAATCTCATTCAAAACATTCCAGGCCACGGCCAAGCACCTGTCTCAAGTGACTACCAAAAACAAAACATATCCCATTGCACACCTCTCCCAATGACTGGACCCCAAAGTGAAAGGAATAATCAACCAGAAAATCCCATGACTCAGGACGGAGAGGGAAAAAGTTACCCTAAGTGCTCCCTGGCACTAGAGCACCTGTTGCCAAAATGGTGGCAGGGAGTTCCCATCCAAGGAATATATAAGTATTGGGCTATGATACATATAGCCCAATCAACAAAATGGAAGTCCTGGACTGTCCCACCCTCCCAATCTGCCCGGGGGACAGACTTCCCTGTGGTCAGGTGCTTCCCAAATCCCCCTTGGGAGAGAGGGGTGCATCACAGACCACTGACCACTTTGTTGTGTGAAAAAGGCTGCTTTATCGAAACAGGTGGACATCACAAACTTTACCTAGGCAATCGCCTTAGAAAACTAATGCTCACTTTACATCAAATTAACTATCCAGTCTCCTCCCACCACCCTTACCTTCCCACCCATATACCCCACCCCGCAATTACCTACTTTGCATTGCAATGTATTTCAACTATTTTCAACTTTAACTTTTTCTTACAGCCTAGGACTGGGTTTCTCAGCCTCTATGCAACCTTGAACGTCCTGCCTACCCCCCCCTGTCAACTTGTTTCCCCAAATTGCAACGTCAACCCAACATCTATAAACTCATGCAAAACTTTTCAGGTCACTGCCACCCAGAACGAGGAAGCCAGCTAACCTTTTCTGCCCCCCACCCCATGCAGTCCTGCACTATGATCACACTATCTGCGGATGTTCAAAACTTTCACCAACACTTCTTTCACCTCCAAAAAATAGTACTCCATGCCAACACGCAACAAATTAACCCATCCCTCTGAAAAAACTCTAAATTATCATATTTTAGCACACCATGAGAAATCCTACCTAAACCAACTTCTCTGCAAAACCTGCTCATTTCCCTGATCAATTTCCTACACTCCCTATCTGTAGTAGATGGCTTGCTGGCCTCTGCCAAGATTTCCTCAGCATAAATTCCATCCATAGAACAAAACAGCCAACCCACTGCATTTTTATCTCCAATAAATCCTGTTTCATGGCCCTCAGCAGTACCACACATTTCTCCAACATAAAGTAATTCCCCCCCAAATGGAGGACCAACGCATCCAAGCACTGCTGCCCTCCAGCATGCCACTCAGACACCTCAACACTTTGTGCCACCGCATTCTCCCTTTTCCCCTCCAAGTAACTGGAAACCCCAAATTTGCCCCATAACCCCATGGCCTGCAGAGCATACCCCCTCGCGTTGGTTGAGGATATAACACCTATAACAACTGGAAGACCAACGCTCTAAGAGCATAATGTCCTTGGACACCGAGCCTCTGTTTCTCACTTCAGTCGCAGCACTGATGCGGAAAGAATGTGTACCGTATTCCTCTGGATGTACCCCCAAGTCCCTGAGTGCTTTGAACAGCACTGATAGAAGCTGAAATACCATGGGCTCAGATGAGTGCCTGAAAACTGGACTGCTACAGCCCCATTGCATGCAGCTCACCAGTCAGCCGAGGCCACCGGACAATGTGCCGGCGACGCGGCCGGGAGCAGAACTATGCTCTTCCCCTGTGCTCTCTGATCTGGTTTTGTTGAACACAACCATATTTCCAGCCTGTCCTTTCTTCTTGTGACATCCTCCCACAGCATCCCCCTACCCCAGCAGCTCAAAGACCCAAAAAACTCCAAAGAACATTCAAAACATGAGAACCGAATACAAGCATGATTTCACTGGCCCTTTGCAGACCACCAGCAGCTGGCTCAACACTTTACAGAGCAAATGCGATATCAACAGCTTGCAAAGCCTCACTCTTCTACCCTGTTCTCTTGTCCAACCCTGAAGCATTCTCCCAATTTGCCTGCGCAGGGGCCCCAGCCCCACAACAATTTCCCCATGAAGGCAATCCCCAGGAGTTTTCCAGCAATGGTCACATGTGACAGGCCCCTTTCCATGAAGTCCAGAATGAACTGCACCATGTCTTCTGCTCGCATCCACCCCTCCCCCTGCGCTGCACTGCAGAAGCCAAAAATGTCATCCAGTTCTGACCGTAAGCTTTCATTGTTGACTCTGCCAGGGACCCTACCACCAGTTGTCCTGTCCTGTGTTGCCTACTGACCACAGCTCCACTGGCATAGGCATCTTGTAATGGTCTGCATCCCTTACCAATCCATGGAATCTCCCCTACTGTGAACAAGACAAACTATCTGCAATGTCATTGACCACCCCCATGTATGTGCCTCGCTCTGAAAGATATGCCATGCCATCAGCACCCAGGACAAATATCTGCAGAAGCTTCAAGACCGGAGCATCCCTGGCCGGCTGCCTGTTCACGACCATCACCACCAGTGACATGGCCACATCGACTGAGGAATATGACACCAAAGCCATGTCCTCTGACAGGAAATTGTTAACCTAGTGCCAGATGAAAGACATTTTTTGCACTTGCAAACGGTTCGAATTGCAAAAATCGGCTGTTTGCGAGTGAAAAAAGTGGTCTGCGTGCCATGAAAGGCATTCGCAGACCACAAATAAGAAATCGCAAAAATTTTGATTTTTTGCGTTGCGACCTGGTTTTGCGAGTCGCAATTTGCGATTCGGTATTTCCAGTAGGAAATTGCAAGGCGCAAATGGTGACTTGCAAAATCCAAGTCGCAAAGAAATGCATCAAAAAATCGCAAATAGCGATTTTTCGCAGAATGCCATTTTGCACATGCAAAATACCATTAACTGAAACCAGGTGGTAACCTGGTGCAAAATGTAAAAATGCATTTAAAATGCATTTTTAAATTGTACATGTAAAGCACACATGCCCTTTTGGCATGTGTGCACCTTACATGTCCCCAAAATATGTTTTTGGGTGC